>NC_057862.1:315668185-316268185 GCF_019393635.1 Dromiciops gliroides | reverse complement strand
TTTAGCCTTAAGTAATGACAGGAGTCAAATGTGAGAACTACTTTAAAGAGCTCTGTTTACATTTCAAGTATTTTAAAAAATATGAATCTTGGAATATAGCAACCACTCAGTAATACATAGGTCTTTCTGCTAATTATAAGAACAAATAGAGATATGACAAGTTTGATTATTTCCTTGAGTGTTCTTCTAATTACCAATTTTGGAGGGGAGGAGAATACAAAAATGAAGAGAAAATGTAAACCTTTCCAGTGACAAGATTTCAAAGATTGATGATTAGCTCTGAGATGTTCTTCATTTGGGGGGAATGGGCAATGTGAGAAAATGGGTAGTTGTCTCCTCTCAATGAGGATATAACAGTCAATAATACTCTTCCTGACCTGTTTTTAGGACAAAGGTCTCAGATCCACTCCTCCCCCTCTGGCTAACAAAATCACATGGTTCAAGGAGCCCTGGTCTCAATAAGGTCTGCTCCTGAGTTGTGTCCATATAAGGAAGAATAAGGTCCACTTCTGAGTTATGCCTTTATAAGCAAGAGGGATGGGAATACTCTACATTCCTATTAGCTAGTTTTTGAGTGTAGATTGTAACCCTTGAGTAATCGTACCAATGATGAAAAAGGGGAGAGTCCATTCGGGTTAGGGACTAGGGTTTAAAACAGGGCCTGCGAGTCCCCTTTCTTTGCACCCACTGGCTGCGCACTAGGGTGCCTCCTTCTCACAGGAACGAAATAAAAGAGCCTTTGTCACATCGCTGCTGAGTTCCTGAGAATTATTGAGAAGAGGATTGTTTTCTCTCACAGGCAAAGTCTCTATATAAAGTAATCAAGAAGTTATTATTCAAGGGGTGGATTGTAAACATTTAGAAAGGGAAACTGAAGAGTCAGAAGTGGTTAACCACGAGCAAGTTATGTCTAAAAATTTCTTCTAGACAAGTTACTACCACCTCCAGAGAAAGTACTGATGGTGTCTAAATATAAAACAAGGCATACTATTTTTTCACTTTCTTTCTTTTTTTAGTTTGAGTTTTCTTCCACAAAATGACTAATATGGAAATATGTTTTACATGGTTGTACATATATACCCTACATCAGATGCTTACTGTTTTAGGGTGGGGAGAAGGAGAAGAAAGAAAGGACAGAATTTGGAACTCAAAATTAAAAAAAAAAAGAAAGTTAAAAATTGCTTTTACATATAATTGGGAATAAAAATATTATTTTAAAAAGATTTTTCTTTCTTTCAAAAAAGGAATGTTACTAGAATTATAGAAGGGGGAATATTATAGAAATAAATAATCATTTATTAAGTATTTACTATGTGCCAAGCACTGGAAATACAATATATAAATAAAGAAGATAGCCTCTACCCTTGATAAGCTTTTATTCTATGGGGGAGGACAATAAATATGTCAATCAAGCAGTTACTAAGTGCTTACTGTGTGCTATACAGGAGAGATGAAAGGAGGAAGATGTTAGTGAGAAGAAATACAATTCAAAGAGTCCAGTGATGAGCAAAGCAAAAGCTAGGGACAAGAAACTGGGATATAAGATGTTCAGTTGAAGTAACTGGGGATGGTAAGCCTACAGAAAATAAGGCTCAATGGGGACATTATAGCTATACATAATATTTGAAGGAATGTGGAAGAGAAATAAAACTTCTTTTGATTGGTTTCAGAGGACAAAACTAGGACCAATGGGAAAATTTCAGAGAGGCAGATTTTAGCTTAATGTAAGGAAACCTGCTTAACAATTTGAATTATCCAAAAGAATGGGCTGCCATAGTTACTTATCATCAAAAGTTCTTCAAGCCAAGTCTGAAGGATCAGAAACCTCCTTAGAGATGTTGCAAAGGGGAATGCTGTTTTGGCGAGGGCTGGAGTGTACGTGACCTCTAAAGTCACCCCCAGTTCTGATTCTACAGTATCCCAAATGACCCTTCAAATTCTAAAGGGAGTAGTGAAAATCAATCCCTATAATAAGCTTGATCAACCAATCATCAACAAACACTTATTCAGCATGTATGATATACCTAGGGCTGTGCAAGAACTATGGGAAAAAAATCTGACACCCTCACAGACCTTATAGTCTCTTTGAAGAGACAAGATTTGGACATGGGAAAAAATTAGATAATCCCAGACAGAACATAATTTAGTGCAAAACTATAGGGTTAGGGATGAGGTAGAGCTCAGAGAAGGAACAGATCATTGGAAGTCAGAGTTGTTAGAGAAAACTTCATGGAGATGGATAGCACTTTGAAGGATGGGTAGGACTTGGGAAGGTGGGAAAAGAAGGGGAAAAGACATTTCATAAGGAGGGAGCATTATGAACATAGGCACAGAAGGTGGCATTAGGCATGAGTGGAAATGTGTGTCGGTAGGTGGGAATGGGGTGATACAATGAATAGACTGGCCTTATTGGAACATGTTTGGCAATAGTGAGAAATTGGGTTAGATAGGTAGGATGGGGTCAGATCACAAACTGCCTTCAAAGTTAGAGACTCTTCCCAGAATAATCCCTGCTTACTCTAGTCATTCTAATCTTTCCAGAAAAACTTTTTAGTTTTATATAAAGTTGTTGTCATTCTTGAGTTAGTTTCAGTCATTTCTGATTCTCTGTGACGCCATTTGGGGGTTTTCTTGGCAAAAATATAGGAGTAGTTTGCCATTCCTTCTCCAGCTCATTTTATAGATGAGGAAACTGAGGCAAACAGGGTTAAGTGACTTGCTTAGGGTCACACAGCTAGGAAGTATCTGAGTCTGGATTTGAAGTCAGGTCTTCTGGACTCTAGGTCTAGCACTCTATGCACTGTGCCACCTTGCTGTCCTTTTACAGTTGTAACTACTTATATAAATTATATATATACACATATACATATATATGTATATATATCTCATTATACATTTCTGTATCCATCTCCCCTTCAGCCTACTCAATTGTCTTTATTTCATCTTCACTGTAGTGAAAACTCTTTGAAGACAAGGATCATACTCTTTAACTTAATAACTACTTTTATAAATAACCAATGAAATGACTGAATTCCCTTTTATTATTATTACTACTAATAGCTAGCTAGCATTTATATAGTGGACTAAATTTGCAAAGCACTTTACAAATATGATTTCATTTTACCCTCACAATAACCCAGACAGTTAGTTGCTGTTATTATCCCATTTTACAGATGAGGAAATTGAGGCTGAGAGACTTTATGGTTTGTTTTTTTTAAGTGAGGCAATTGGGGTTAATTGACTTGTCCAGGGTCACACAGCCAGTAAGTGTTAAGGGTCTGAGGCCAGATTTGAACTCAGGTACTCCTGACTCCAGGGCCGGTGCTCTATCCACTGCAGGCTGAGAGACTTTAAAGTGACTTGCCCAGGGTCACAGAGCTAATAAGTGTCTGAGATTGTGTCCAGATTTGAACTTAAGTCTTCCTGACTCTAGGCCCCGTGCTCCATGAGCTGGGCCACCTAACTGCCTTTGCATTTTGACTCTGGGAAAGAGGTAGTATAATAATAGAGCAATAGATAATTTATCCTGGCATTGACTAGATTTCAAGCCTCTTGAACACAGAGACAATGATTTAATAGTCTTTGTGTCCCCCTCAGTGGTATTTTGTTTTGTACATAGGGACAGGGACTGAATTGGTGATTTCATTTGTATAGGGAACTGCCAGGTAAGGAATCTTTCTCTACTAATTCAGGTCAGCATCTTCTCTGCAATTTACAGGCTTAGAGAATTAACCCTGAGGTTAAATGACTTGCTCAGGGTCACACAGCCAGTATTAGAGGTAGGTTTTGACTTCAAGGCTGGCTCTTTTTCCATTATACCATGCTGTCTCTCATTTTGTACATAATCCATTCTTTTTTTTTTTTTTTTTTTTTTTTGCAGGGCAGTGAGGGTTAAGTGACTTGTCTAGGGTCACACAGCTAGTAAGTGTCAAGTGTCTGAGGCCGGATTTGAACTCAAGTCCTCCTGAATCCAGGGCCAGTGCTTTATCCATTGTGCCACCTAGCTGTCCCCCATAATCCATTCTTAATAAATTGGTGTTGAATGAACGAATGGATAATCTATTTTCATTACCTCTAGCTCTCAATCTAAAATAGGCTAAAATTCAAATAGATATCTCATTCTGGCATCTCTGCTCTTGGAGAAGGTTAACAAGAGACCCTAAGCTGATTATTTTAGTAGTTCCATGGGTTTAACTTAGCTTAGGCTTCTACATCACTTACCTCTACAAACAAGATGGGGAAGATGCCGACTTTATCACCTAATTTGCCTTCCGCCCAGTTCTCATCAACTCTGCTAATCACAGTGATAACATCATCCTGAAAGAGAGAAAGTATCATCCTCCACATTATCTGTCAGCCTTGATAAGTGACAGATTACTTAATGTAGGCTCACTTTGATTTCCAGCTGTTAGATACAAGGAATTTCAAACCCTCCACGTGTGTGCCCACACAATATTTGGTTGTTCATTCAACAAACACCCAGCTTTAGAGTAGATGTTTTACTCTTCCGGCCCCTCCCCTACACCCACACCGGTATAGGGAGCATTGCTCACTTTCTTAAGGTTAGGATCAAATTGATTTGGGGTGAGTAGGTTCTACTGTAATGCCCTAAGAAAATGACCCAGAGCTATTACACATTTTGCTTAGGGGTTGGCAGAAACTTGGAAATGACTCAGGGAAAGGAAGTGGAAATGGAACAAAAGAAAATTAACTCAGGAAGAGTGGCTAGACCTGACCAAATATGAAAGAGAAGGAATTTGAGCTGGAGGCAACAATTTAAAAGGTTCTCAGGGATCTATTTTCAAAATATTTTAACAGTGGAGATTACAAAAAGAAAAATGGAACCATTCATAGATACAGAAGTTACCATTACCCAACAAAGACAAATCAGATATTAACAACTATTGACCCATATGCTTACTTTCTCATCTCTATAAAATCCTTATGAAAATATCCAAAGAAAACAGGGAGGTGTTTGGGGTTTTTTTGTGAATGATTTTCCACAGCGGACCCCATCTTCGTAGTCACTAATGACTAAGAGCTTTTTTTTTCTTTTCTTTTTACTTTCTTTCTTTCTTTTTTGGTGGGGCAATGAAGTTTAAGTGTCAAGTAAGTGTCAAGTGTCTAAGGCCAGATTTAAACTCAGGTCCTCCTGAATCCAGGGCGGGTGCTTTATCCACTACGCCATCTAGCTGCCCCATGACTAAGAGCTAAACAGGATACAAGATGTTACTTTTTGTTCACTACCAAAAAGGCACTGAATTTGAGAGATCTAAGAAGCCCAGCCAACAAGATGTTCCTTTGCTCTTGGTAAGATCAGACTGGATTCTTTGATTGAAGCAACTAAGAAGGTAAACTTGTTTAACAATTCTTTTGTTATAAAAAGCAAGCAAAGTGCAAAGCAGGGAGATATAGCCTCTCACACAGTGTTCACCAGAGTACAAATGAAAGAGGAATTCCACATAGACGGTGAGATCCTTCAGAGGTTTCTGTTGACAGATGATATTTTGACGATTGCATCATGGCACAGAATGCTATAGGGCCTTGCGAGATGAAAACCAATGAAAGGAAATAGATCAAGCAATACAAACAAGAATCTCTTGCCTGTCACTGGATCCTTTCCATCTACTATATCTACAAATGCATTCAGGTCTTTCTAATTTAAAACAAGGGGCAATTAGGTGGTATAGTGGATAGAGCACTGGCCCTGGAGTCATGAGTTCGAATTTCATTTGAGGAGGACCTGAGTCCAAATCTGGCCTTAGACACTTAACACTTACTAGCTGTGTGACCCTGGGCAAGTCACTTAACCCCAATTGCCTGCTTTAATTGGCCTGATTTGTGTGTGTGTGTATGTGTGTATAACATAATAAAAATCATTCATTTTACATCCCATAATGCTCTCTATTACTTGTTTGATCATAAATTCTTCCCTTATCCATAAATCTGACAGGTAAAATATTCCATGCTTCCTATATGTATATGAGTATATGTGGGGGTGTGGGGGTCAATACCCCCGGACCTTTCTGTTCACATGGCTATGCTGTTGTTGTTCAGTTATTTCAGTTGTGCCCAATTCTTTGTGACCCCATTTGGGGTTTTCTTGGCAAAAATACTGGAGTGCTTTGCCTTTCCCTTCAGCCCATTTTACAGATGAGGAACTGAAGCAAACAGGGTTAAGTGACCTGCCCAGAGTCACAGAGCTAGTAAGTGTCTGAGGCCATATTTGACCTCAGGAAGATGAATCTTCCTGATTCCAAGTACGGTGCTTTGTCCCCAGGGCCAGTTAGCTGCCTTCACTAAGCTGTGCTACCTGCCAAAAACAACACAGCAACAACAATCACAGCACATATTGGTAGACTGCTTTAAGGTTTGCAAAGAAAGAACTTCTCACAACAACCCTGTGAGATAAGTAGTGCAAGTGGTCTTATCCCCATTTCCCAGACAAGAAAACCGAAGCTTATCTATGGTCACACACTTGGTAAATGAAGGAATTGGGACTCAACCATCCTTAACTTGAGAACCTGGAGTTTTGAAGGTCTTTGGACTCCAAGTCCAGCACAGATAGGCATAAAGCAAGAATACAGAGGAACATTTTACCTGTACTCATCAACTTCATTCCCTCTCCACCCCCTTGAACCTTGCATTCCACCCCTGGCATGCTGGGCTCTGAGAGGTGATTTTTCATGTTATCTTGATAGGAACCAGACCTCCAATACCCAGCCGTAGGCACAGGCTGCTACACATACCTCATTCTCTCCTCCCCCCACCCGAGTCTCCCTTTATGTATTGTCTTCTCCCATTACTTTGTTATCCCTTGGAGGGTGAGGAACTGGCTTGCTTGCTTGTATCTGTATCCCCAGTGCTTAGCACAGTGCCTGATCCATAGTAAGCACTAAAGAAATTCTCTCTTTCATTTCCTTCCTCCCTCCCTTCCCCTCCCCCTCCCTCCCTCCCTCCCTCCCTCCCTCCCTCTTCCTCCTCCTCCTCCTTCTTCTCTCTCTCTCTCTTTCTCTCTCTCTCTCTTTCTCTCTCTCTCTCTCTCTCTCTCTCTCTCTCTCTCTCACACACACACACACACACACACACTCACATGCACACACACACATCTATCTAGGTGACATAAGTGGATTTCTACATGGCGTGACTTAAGAACCAATCAAGCAGGTTTCCCTCCTCCCAAATATCAGTTCTACTTGATGTCCGTCATTTCACCATTACAGTTTTATTCTTACCAAGAGGAAAGAAAAGAGATCCTGAAAGGGGAGGTGCGAAGGACCCAAAGACAAATGTGAACTTCTGTTTGTCCTTGGGGTAGAAATAGAATATATAGAATGTGAAGATATTTTGAAGTATGGGCATTTTCTAGGCTGGAGGGTAACTGAGCTTTTACCTAGTCCTCACTCAATAAATATTTATTAAGTTCCTATTAGGTGCTAAGCACTGAGAATTAGAAAAAAAAGCAAAAGACAAGCCCCTGCCCTCAAGAAGCTCACAATCTAAAGGAGCAGACAACAAATAAATCTAAGTATGTACAAAGGACAAATAGGAAATAATTAACAGAGGCAAGTCACTAGAATTAAGAATGGTTGGGAAAGGCTTCCTGTAGAGAAGATGAGATTTTATCTGGCACTAAAAGAAGCCAAGGAGACCAATTAGCAGAGATAAAGAGGCAAAGCAATCCAAGGTGTTCAGGGGACAGCCAGGGAAAATGCCTATAGTTGAAAGATGGATTGTCTCGCTGGTGGAACAGCAGTGTGGGTCCTGGCCGATTTGCACTATTTACATTTTTTTTTTTTAAAGGGGAGTGGAATACCAATTCTCTGATAGTTCTGAAAACTTTATGTGTGGGGTAGGGGGGAGGTCTTTTCCTGGTCTGCCACATGTAGGTAGCTTGACCCTGTCCCCAAATTAAGTTTCACTGTACTTCCATTTGTTTAAAAAAACAGCTACACCCCTGTGATTTCATCAGTGCGGAGGGTTCTCCCTTGCTCATGCAGAGTGTGATCATGAGTTGTTTGTGGCCACAAAAATTTCATCACCTAGTGTCTGGCCTCTCTAAACTTACCTAGGCTGGTCCACAGACAAATGACCTTATCCAACCTCTGCTGTGCTAATATGAGAATAAAAAAGACACAAGGGCCAGCACCAGACTTATACTTAAAATTTCCTAGATTGTTAGAACTTGTCAGAGCTAGTAATGTCGTAGGATAAGCTTTGAGAACCTGGCGTGAATGCATTCATTCATTCAACCCAAAGAGCATTTATGAGATATCTTGGTGTAGTGGAGATGGTACTATAATTAGAGTCAGGAAGAGCTGGGTTCATACCCTGCTTCAAACATTCCTAGTGTGGGGACTCTGGACAAGATACTTAATCTTCTGTGCCCCAGCTTTCTCACTTATCAAGTGAAGGTGCTGTACCTTCCAGCTTTAAATCTATGATACTAGATCATAATAAGTCCATGACAGATCATAGGATCATAGAAATAAAGCTACAGGGGACCTCAGAGGACAGATGGTGAAGCTGGGGCACAGAGATGTTAAATAAATCACCCATGGTCACACAGCTAATTTTGTGTGAGGCTGAGGCTGCCCTGAGGAGTGGCAGGATGAGGTAGATTGGAGAAAGACTTTATGAAAGCATCTAGCTGTAAATTTAAGGCCCAATACAGCCCACCTTAGGCATCTTAGAGAAACCAGGAAATTGGCATTGAAATTCCAGGAAACTCATGTAAACCTCAGTTTCCAAAGAGAAAGTACAAGGAAGTTATCAGATCTGAGGGCTAGGAGGAGGAAAACTAGTTTCTATTGATGTGGAAATAAAATTACCAAACAAACTCCCTTTTCTGAGTCACTAAGTTCAAGTAGAGCCAGGATTATTGTTTAGTCTACTTTGGTTTGATCTACTCAAAGACATTTGGCAAAGGAGAAAAAAAAAATGACACAAAAAGCTAAGCAAAATAACTCACATTTTTATTCCTCAGAATGAAATGTGAAAGTTTGGGGAATGAGCATAATAAAGGTTAAATTCCTATAGAGAAGTGTTCCAGTTTTGTGTGAAATGGCTGTTACATGCAACTGGTAGAAATTTGTCCAGCAAAAATAGTTTCTTTTTAAAATATTTATTTATTTAGATTTTGACCCAAGTTACATGTAAAAACAAATTTTCACATCGATTTTTAAAACTTTGTGTTCCAAATTCTCTTTTTCCCTTCCGGCCCACTGCCCCTTAGGAACTCAAGCAATTCAATATAAGTTATAACTCGTGCAGTCATACAAAACATTTCCACATTAGGTTGTAAAAAAAAAACAGACAACAAAAAACTTTAGAAAAAGGAACTAGGGGGCAGCTAGGTGGTGCAGTAGATAAAGCACCGGCCCTGGATTCAGGAGGACCTGAGTTCAAATCTGACCTCAGACACTTGACACTAGCTGTGTGACCCTGGGCAAGTCACTTAACCTTCATTGCCCCACAAAACCAAAACAAAACAAAAAAAGGAACTAACAAGAAAGTTAAACTTCAATCTGTATTCAGATACCATCAGTTCTTTCTTTGTACATGGATTTCATTTTTCATAAGTCCTTCTGATAGCACCCTGCTCATCATTTCTTACAGCACAATAGTGTTCCATCCTAATCTCATCCCACAATTTATTCAGCCAAATTGATGGGCATCATCCCAATTTTGATCTTAACTCTTTTTAAAAATCTCTTTTAGGGGGCAGCTAGGTGGTGCAGTGGATAAAGCACCGACCCTGGATTCAGGAGGACCTGAGTTCAAATCTGGCCTCAGACAACTGTGTGACCCTGGGCAAATCACTTAACCCCCATTACCCTGCAAAAAACCAAAAAAACACACAAACAAAAAATCTCTTTTAGGATACCAACCTAGTAGTGGTATTGCTTTGTTGAAGAGTATGCATGGTTTTATAGCCCTTTGACCATAGTTCCAAATCAGCAAAGATACTTTCAATGAAAATCTCACTGGGAAAAACTTTTAGAACCAGAATTAATTTTAGAGGCTATCTAATCTAATCTAATCCAATCCAATCCAATCCAATCCAATCCAATCCAATCCAATCCAATCCAATCCAATCCAATCTAATCTAATCTAATCTAATCTAATCTAATCTAATCTAATCTAATCTAATCCAATCTAATATTACTGATGAAGAAACTGAAGCACAGAGAGGCCAGGGTCATATCCCTAGTTAGTATCTAAGGCATGATTTGAATTCAGGTCTTCTTGATTCTAAATCTCATACTTTATGTTTTATGCTACCATGGACCTGGGGGTGTGCTCCAGCACAGGGTCACACAGCTAAGTCTCATTGGGATGACCCAGCAACTCTGTTCTCCCAATCAACTCTGCTACACAACTTTCCATGGTTCCCTGTGTAATACAACTGGCACAAATCATAGAGGTGATGATGAGCCCTGGGGAAACAATATTCTTTTCCCAGGAGTTCTCTATGCATCCTCCCCCTTTACAAGTATTCTATGTTCTCCTTGTTCATCTCCCTTCTTCTACTTCTTAACCCAGTATTGTACTTCTCTCAGCTCTATTTACACACTCACTCTCTCCCCTGCTTATCCAATCTTGCATTCCACCTAGCTACCTCATTTTTAAAAGGAGTGATTAGGAAGGGAGAGGTTGTAGCATGGGTATATATTAGTTCATGGGCCACATCCTTCAGGAAGCCTTTCCCAATACCCTTTGTTGGGTATATGTTTGGGTGCAGTTGTATGTTTCTAACATGAGTGGTATAACTATGTGTTTACTTTTGTGCATGTGAAAGTATAATTGTTCCCTGGGTTTCAGTGTGTACTAAATGTTTTTCAATTCAATTCAACAGACATTTATCTGTTACATGGTTAGAGGGGTTGGTCAATTGATGTTTGTCCTCATTTTCTAAGGGGACCAATGATATCAAGAGGGTGATATCTTGATTTGCAAGTGAATTGGACTTAAGTGAGGCAGGGCTGTGCAAAGTCACCAGCCTCATTCTCTTCTCCAAGGTCATCTGGGTCCAGTGGCAAAACATAGAACAGGATGACTGGAGATGGATCCTGATGAAGGAAGGAATAGAAGGGTTGATTATATGTGTATTAAATGTGAATAATGTATAGCTGTTAATAGATATATGTACTAGAGATGATGGAGGTTTAGGAGAGATGCTACTAGTTGCATGCAAAAAGTAGATGGTGATTAGTCCTATTTACAGACAGACTTCTTGGTGAATTACTTATATAATAGAGAAGCAGCCTGGTATTATGGCAAGAGTATTGAACTTGAAGTTAAAAGACCTAGTTCAAATCCTGACTGTGCCATTTACCAGCTGTGGGACCTTAGGTAAGTCATTTCATTTTTCTGAGTCTCAGTTTCCTTATCTGTAAAATAGCGATAATATCTGTACTACCTACTTCCAAGGACTGGTAGGATCAAAGGAGAGATGTAAAAAATGAAGTGCTTTATAACTATAATGAGCTATATAAATATGAGTGATTAGGATATGGATTGAAATTTCTACTTACGCATGACATGTTTTATTTTAGACTTAACTTACATTGTATTGGCTCTGGCCTCCCTTGGGAGACACAATAGAGCCAGGAATGCTAAAGTAAGAGTATGTGGGCCTTTTTTTGAAAGTTGAGGCAACATGTTAGTCATTTAACAGAGGAAAACAAAGTCAAGAAGAAAATAAAACCATATGGCTCCAAACAAGGAGATAGGGAGCAATGAAAAATGAACTTATGGGCCAGGTGCCCATATTAGGTGGAGATAAGAGCCTTGTTTTTAAAGGGCCTGAGCACAGAGCCATGCTAGCGAAAATGCCTTAAAGAGGGTGATGATATCCATAGCTCGGCCCAGCAATGGAGATCCAAGTGAATTGATAAGACTCAAAATCTGTCTCCAGCCCTGCAAACTTTAAGCCTTTTCATTCCATTGTTGCTTTCCCCAGGGCCCTCAAATATGTCCCAATAATTCCCATCCTTTAAAAGCCTTCATTGGAGCCTACCCTCAAGCTATTATTCTATACCTTTCTCTTTTCACAAACAAACACTTAGAAAAAACCATTTACACTCCCTGGCTCCACTTCCACTTCTCTCATTCACTTTTCAATGGTGCCAATTTGGCTTCTGACCCCACTGCTCAACTGAAACTGCCATCTACAAGATTAACAATGCTCTCTTAATTGCTTATTCCCAGTGGCTTTGTTTTCAGCAGCATCCTTCTTGACCCCTCTGTGGCTTTTGACAATGTTAGCCACTCCCTCCCCCCAGATACTCTCTCATCAGTGGGTTTTCATGACACTGCTCTATTCAGCCTCTAGTAGCTACCTGTCTGATGCTGCCTTCTCTCTGTTGAATTATCATCCACTCCCTACCTTCCTAACATGGGTGTCTGCCAGAGATTTGTCAAGGACCGTCTTCTTTTTTCTCTATGCTGTTTTTTTTTTTTTTTTTTTGCTATCTCATCACCTTTCTTTGGTCCAATTACCATCCCTATGCATATAACTGCCAGATTTATAAATCCAGCCCTACTCTCTTCTAAACCTGTCAGGCCCACAGCATCATATGCTTATTGGACATTTCAATCTGGATGTGCTATAGGCATCTCCAATTCAATATGACCAAAATGGAACTTGTTATATTACCCCTTTAAATGCACCCATCTTTCAAACTTTTTTGGATTTTGTTGTGGGTAGCACTAACCTAGTCACCCAGGTTCACAACCTTGGAGTATTCATAGTCTTCCCTCTCCTCCATTCTTTAAGTAATTGCCAAGACTTGTAGATTTTACCCCACAACATTTCTCACATCCATTTCTACTCACATGGAGTGGAGGGCCCTCATTCAGGCCCTCACCACCTCCTGCCTGAATTATTATAACAGCCTTCTTATTTGGTAAGTGGTCGGGTGGCTGGGTGAATAGAGTAGCTAGGCCTAGAATCAAGATCTGAGTTCAAATGTGATTGTAGTCACTTATCAGCTGTGTTACCTTGGTCAAGTCATTCAGCCTCATCATTGGGAAATCTCATTATCTTGCAAGATTGAATCTGCCTCATTACCCATTTCTCATCAGTATCCTCTGCCCTTCTGATTGGATTTTCTGACTGGAGTACTGGGCCATGGACTCGATGGCATCTATTTAAGGACAGGGGTCAGCACAGTCTTCTCCCCATTTCCCAATAGCTATACTGGTTTTAGACTTCTCCATCATGCCTCCTCTTCCCCCCTTTTCAGCTTCCTTTTGCGTACTGCCTTCCCCCATTAGACCGTAAGCTTCTTGATGGCAGGGACTGTCTTTGTTTTTATTTCTATTTGTATCCTCAGTTCTCAACATAGTGCCTGACACATAGTGTGTGCTTAAGAAATGCAGTAGGCCTCCTAGTCAATAAAAGGATGAGAAAAGCAGTACTGGGGTATAATGTTAAAAATGACAGAATGACATCTATTTGAATTCAGGGCAAACTGTTCAACATCACAGTAATACAAGTCTCTGCTCCAACCACTTTTACTAAAGAGGCCAGAGTTGATCAGTTCTATGAAGTTCTACAACATCACCTAGAAATAATACCCAAAAAAGGACGTCATATTCATCATAGGGGATTGAAATGCTAAAGGAGGAGATCAAAAAATAATTGGAATAACAGGTAAGTTTGGCTTTGGAGTATAAAATGAAAAACTTCCTTACCCTGCCTTCAGGAGCAGGGGAAGTTATTGACTGACTAACCTCTGTGTGCCTCAGTTTCCCCAGCTATAAAAATCCACCTCCCAGGGTTGTAAGCATCAAACTGTAAAATGGTTGGCACAGTGTCTGGTACATAGTAGGCACCTAACAAATGCTTGTTTACTTCCACCTGCTCTCCCTGCTTCAGATCTCTTTCCTCCTCAATCCATTTTCTACACAAAACTGCTAATATAATTTTCTTACGGTACAAGTCTGATTAAATCATTTCCCCTGCTTTTTAGGAACCATTAGTAACTTCCCACTGTTCTTAGGATAAAAAACTTGATGGCTTTTTGGTATTTACCTCCCAACCACACTTCTGAGTTTATTGTACATTCTTTCCCTTCAGACATTTTGATTCTAAGCAAATATTCCTTCCCATAATTCCCTGAACTCAGCATTCCAATCTCCTATCTCAGTGCCTTTTGTGCAAACTGTCCCCTCCCCCTAGCCCCCATGCCCTTCATTGATGAAACTCTCTCCCTCTTCTTCAAATTATCATGTATATATTTAACTGTTTATTATATGTGGTATCTCTCTAGTAGTACTTGAAAGCTCCTGAAGGCAGGGGAAGTTTTTCATTTTGTACTCCAAGGCCAAACTTACCTGTTATTCCAATCAATCAATCAATCAATCATTTATTTATTCATTCATTTATTTGTTTGTTTGCTTGTTTATTTTAGTGGGGCAATGAGGGTTAAGTGACTTACCCAGGGTCACACAGCTAGTAAGTTTCAAGTGTCTGAGGCTGGATTTGAACTCAGATACTCCTGAATCCAGGGCCGGTGCTTTATCCACTGCTCCACCTAGCTGCCCCCTCCAATTATTTTTTGATCTCCTACTTTAGCATTTCAATCCCCTATGATGAACGTGATATCTTTTGGGGGGTATTATTTTTAGATGACGTTGTAGGTCTTCATAGAACTGATCAACTCTGGCCTCCTTAGTAAAAGTGGTTTGAGCATAGACTTGAATTACTGTGATGTTGAACCGGTTTGCCTTGGATTCAAATAGATATCCTTCTGTCATTTTTTTTTTTTTTTTTTAGTGAGGCAATTGGGGTTAAGTGACTTGCCCAGGGTCACACAGCTAGTAAGTGTTACGCATCTGAGGCTGGATTTGAACTCAGGTACTCCTGACTCCAGGGCTAGTGCTCTATCCACTGTGCCACCTAGCTGCCCCCCTTCTGTCATTTTTAACATTATACCCCAGTACTGCTTTTCTCACCCTTTTATTGACTAGGAGGGCTATGGCATTTCTTCAAATGGATTCTTGCCCCCAGTAGTATATGTAATGATCACCTGAATTAAATCCACACATTCTCATCCATTTAAGTTCACTTATACCCAAGATATCAATTTTTAATCTTTCTGTCACCTGCTTGACTACATCCAGCTTACTTTGGTTAGTGCACCAGTCCTTATATAGAAGTTATTTACTCCTGTCTATAAAAAGCAGCATCATAGTTTG
The DNA here is from genome assembly GCF_019393635.1 of Dromiciops gliroides. Lineage (NCBI taxonomy): Eukaryota > Metazoa > Chordata > Mammalia > Microbiotheria > Microbiotheriidae > Dromiciops > Dromiciops gliroides. Next base: position 316,252,978 of record NC_057862.1, on the reverse strand, counting down.
AATGGGGCCTGCCGCACCCAATTGCTTGCTGCTTTGGTGTGCTAAATAAAATACCCTTACCTTTCTTTTCCTGAGTTTGCCTCCAAGATTTCTTTTAATGGGGCTAAATGATGTACACTTTTTCTTAACAGATTTGGAAATATGAAGCTAGTTTTGTAGTTTCATAGAGCCTAGAATTTCCTTCTAGGAACCATATTTAAATAACTGCCACCTGGTGAATGGTGGTGCCTTGGGTTGTTACATTTTAGATATGCCTAGTGACTCCTGGATACTTAGCATAATGTTCATTGTGACAATCATTGGTTCTTTCAGGGGTATCTGGAGCCAACTAGAACCAGTGTCCATTGTTTGCCCATCATAAAATTTCAGTGTGAGCATTTATTTATACCTCAAAGGTGAGCAAGCTATAAATCAGCACTTAGTTTTATCATTTTGTTAATTTCAAGGCTTAAGAAAGCTATGGAGAAAATGTTAACAATGCCGATTATATGTGAGCATACATTTAATCAGAAAGTAGATAAGTAAACATTTCCCAAGCATAACTCTGCTCCTCTCCCAAGACAACCAGCCTCAGCCTTGTTTCAAGGACAATCCCACCAGTCAATGATGTTTTTTTTTAGAAAAAAACAAAATTCTCTTAAAATAACATTATAAACCCTCACTCTCTAGTTATTGCCAATAGCCTTAATAGATTCCCCTGTTCCACCCCATCCCCTTACCTTGAGGAAAGTCAGACAGTCTTGGTTCTCACTTTTGTCCTTATCTCTCAAGTCAAAGTTGTAAAGAGCCCGACAGAGTGGGGGAGGTTGTGGAAGCTGCTTAATGACCTCTACTGAACTGGTGGGGAAGATCCCACTGATGCCATTGATCTCTCCTTGGTACCAGTTCTCATCAAGCTGTCTTCGAAGGAGGATGATATCTCCCTTGTTGAACCTCAGGTCGCTTGGGTTCTGCCCTCTGTAATTGCATAGGGCTTTTGCTCTTGGCACCTGTGAGGAGGCAAAGTGGAAAATTCTTCATCTGACTCCAAAAAAAAGAGAGAGAGGTAGCATGATGAGATGACATGCACTTGGATCTGACAATGTTCTAGTTTTGACGGACTTCAATCAACTGTGTGACCTTGGATAAGTCACCTAACTCCTCTTTGTCAGCTTTCCCCATCACTAAAATGAAGATAATTATATAGCTTACCTTCCTCACAGGTTGCTATGAGGAAGAACTGAAATAATAGATATAGAAGTACTTTGAAAAAAATGTGTATTACTATATTCTATTATTTAACTTTGTTTTTTTTTTCTGCATGAATGACTGTTTTAACCACTGTGAAGCCTGAGTCAAATGTCCATCACTCAAAATAATCTATCAATTCAATCACAGGTTTTTGTTTGTTTTTTGTGAGGCAATGAAGGTTAAGTGACTTGCCCCAGGGTCACACATCTAGTAAGTGTCAAGTGTCTGAAGCCAGATTTGAACTCAGGTCCTCCTGAATCCAGGGCTGGTGCTTTATCCACTGTGTCACCTAGCTGCCCCCATCAATCACAGTTTTTTTAAGTTGATTTTTTTTCTATTGAGAGATAATAAACTCCCAATACAGTTTACAGACTTTTTGACTAAGTTTGACAACCCAAATGGAGTTTCATAGAGATCTCTCCAGTGTAAGGGGTAAATTTATTTTATTTTATGTCATCTTTCTTATTTTACTTCTATTTTCCTGACTGGGATGATGAAACAGTCTGATTTCATGCCAGATAGCCTGGCTGCTCATGAGAGAAGTGTTGAAGGTACTGACTGAACTCTTCCAAAGATCTCATGAATCTGCCATGATGATTTCAAAAGGAATTCTGAACAACTCTCTGTGGCTTAGGGATATAGAAAAACTTGAAAATTCACTTTGCAGATTGGATTAGGTAGTCACACTTTTATATCAAATAACCTCCTGGAGAAAGAATGACAGCTAGAGAGAGCACAGGCAGTGAAAGAGTGAAGGAGCTGGGAGTAGAGGGAATGGAAGCGCTGGAAGGAATCAAGAAGAGTAAACCAAGTTGAGCCGGTTCTGCCATCCATGCGCGCAGCCAGCTATCCTGAGAAGCTGTTCCTTACCCTGGAAAGCTGTGGACACAGGCAGAAATGAGAGCAGGGGATTTCCAAGGGCTGAGGCAAATCTTCAAAAGTGACTGGAGGGAGCAAGGACTGTTAAAGGAACTGGTGTAGAATCATCACTTTAGTAGCTGCCTTGTGCTCTTTTCTTTGTCTTTGCAGTGTTTAAAATTCATTCATTCACTTACTAATTCATTTGTTCATGCATTCAGCAAACATTTATTCATAAGCCTCTACTATGTGTGAGCAGTTGGGTGGCCCATTGGATAGAACGTTGGGCCTGGAGTCAGGAAGTCCTGAGTTCAATCAAATCCAGTCGCAGATACTTACTAGCTATGTGACCCTGGGCAAGTCACTTCATCTCTGTTTGCCTCCTTTCCTCATCTGTTAAATGAGCTGGAGAAGGAAATGGCAAACTGCTCTGGTATCTTTGCCAAGAAAACCCCATAGACTACTAGTATTGGCGTGCTACATTCCATAGGGTTATGAAGAGTCAGACATGACTGAACAACAATGTATGCATCATCAACCTGGTGCCAGGGAAGATAGAAGCTGGGACATAAACACAGTCCCTAACCTTAGGGAACTTACCATCAAGTAGGGAGATAAGACTAACAGAAACAACTTTAATAGATGTTAGCCAATAAGTATATAGGAGGAGTATGAAACAAAGTGCTTTATGAGATTTGAGAAGCAAGGTGGAAGCTGATGTGGCAATCATATTAATCTGAACAAAACAGGAAGGTTTTTTCCCTTTAGTTGTTTGTCTCAAGGCTGGCCTAGGATCTGGTGAAGGCTGCCATCACAGCAGAGAGAATGCTAGCCTGGGAGTCATGGGATAATAAATCTAGAGATCATCAAGTCCAACCCCCTTACTTGACACAGTAGGAAAATGAGGCCGAGAAAGGAGGACTTGTCCAAGGTCACACAGAAGGCCTAGATTCAAATCCTGTCCCAGACATTTACTAGCTTATGAGCCAGTAGGTCACTTGAACTCCTTTCAGACTTTGTTTTCTCATCTGTAAAATGGGGGTAATAACAGCACGGACCTCCCAATATAGACTCAAATCAGATTACATAGATAAGGTACTTTATAAACCTTAAGGTCCTATGTAAATGCTATTATGACTGACCTCTCTAAGCCTCAGTTTCCTCATCTGTAAAATGAGATAATAACACCAGGAGTACCTATCTCACAGGTTGTTGCAGAAGCTCCAATGAGATAATAATACTAAAGAGCTAGGGTTTAAGACTTGCAATGTGCTTTATACATTATCTCATCTGATAATAGAAATGTCTATGAAATGGCATACAGATAATAGTTAATATCATCTCCCACCTTAGGGGTACTTAGTCAAAAAGGAATCACAGGGGGCAGCTAGGTGGCACAGTGGATAGAGTACTGGCCCTGGATTCAGGAGGACCTGAGTTCAAATCTGGCCTCAGACACTTGTGACACTTACTAGCTGTGTGATCTTGGGCAAGTCACTTAACCCTCATTGCCCCACCAAAAAAAAAAAAAGGAGTCACAAAATAGGTGCTTAATAAATGCATATGGAATAAACTATGCAGTTGCATTTGGCCTTCTCCCACCCAAATCCCAATGCCAGAATGGAGTTCTAAGAGCATGTGGAGGGGAAAGCCAGGGAGGCTCTTTTCCTTTCCCATTCTGAAAATGATTGCAAGTGCAGGTGGCACACGTGGTTTAATGACTGCTGAGCAATTACACCTCCAACTTAAATTTCAGAAAATGTTTAAGATTCTTTGAAGACGCTTGAACTTTGAAATCCCCAGGTAGAATTAATAGCAATCCCACCTCCAACTGCAGCTGCCACCTCCACTCCTCTCCCACCCCCTCCTCAATACGGAGTTGTGTTAAATGACTTTCTGGCTGCTATTTTTAATGTGAAAATCCTATTCATCGGCTCAAGCATCATTTTGGGCAGTCTCTCCCCTGGGCCACTCGAGCCCATCCTCATTCTTGCCATGATACTTTCTTTCTCAGGCTGCGGAGAGAAATCAGGGCATGAAACGAAAACCACTTAACGTGGCTTTTCATCACAAACTTCATCCAGGGCTGTGCCTTGTAATGGAAATGCATCTCTGGAGCCCTGACAATTTGTTCTCCTTGCTGTTGAGACTATTAGCATGAATTATTTAACTTCAAGGCCCTCAAATAAAAGTCAAACACCGAAGAGACTCAGATGGCTAATTCCATCCCAGCCTAAATGGTTCCTCTAGGGGAAATGGCTCAAAGACCCCAATAAACTATCACCTGATGTATTGTTGGTAACTTTTTTTTTAATCATCTGTAATTGTTTTCTCTTGCCCCCTACCGTGAAGCTGCCCAGTCAGAGAGCCACCAAATTGCCTTCCCAACATTCTTCACACATGGCGGCTGTCCAAACTGAAGTTTAATGTGTGTCTCAAATGGAAGTGACATTCTTTGCTGGGGCTATAACCAGTAATGATTTAGTGATGAATTTGTTCAGTGGCTTCTGGTTCCTACCTAATTTGCTCACCTGGAGAGGATGAGGAGGTATCAATGAGGATGGCATACTTGGGTTTTTTCTTGCCTGCTTTTACAGTATGGCAGAACTCTGGGTGTGGAATATTACATATGACATGAGACATGGTTAATATTTGGGCTGGTTTTTCTGAACTGCTTTTTTCTTTTTGAATCTTTGTTACAAGGGATGGTGCACTGGGTAAGGGAGGGGAGAGGGATATATTAAAAAATGAAGGTGATGTAAAAATAAAACATTAAGGAAAGAAGAAAATTGTGTTGATGAATGCATAGAAACAATTATCTATGCCTCTTCATATAGGAAAGATGCCACCACCTTCTGGTGTGGTATTTCCACTTGGAATGCCTTGAGTTATTAACTTGATTGTTGTTGTTCAGTCATGTTTGACTCTTGTAACGATTGGAATGACGCCACCTGCTGGAGACTTAACTGTAGAAGAGTTCTGCCCATGAAGCGAAGGTCTTTGAGGGCAAGACCAGGAGTCAGGAAGTGACGCGGGCTAGTGGGAGGAGGAAGGAAGAGACTGGCGCTCGCTCTCGGGCTCTTGCCTCTGGACTCTGGCGGAGAAGGGAGCTAGAAATGTGCTCTCCCTTTAATAGATAGGAATCTAGGCCTTTTTCTCTCTCTTTACCAAATTCTTATTCTCCTTAATAAATGCTTAAAAGTCTAACTCTTGCTAAAGCTTATAATTTATTGGCGACCACTCATTAGATATTTTAGACAGTTTAGCTAGAATTTTAGCCTTAACACTCTTCATGACCCCTTGGACCACAGCACACCAATACTGTCCATGGGGTTTTCTTGACAAAGATACTGTGATGCTTTGCCAATTCCTTCTCTAGTGGATTAAGGCAAACAGAGGTGAAGTCTCTTGCCCAGGGTCACCCAGCTAGTATGTATCTAAGGCTGGATTTGAACTCAGGTCTTCTTGACTCCAGGCTCAGCATTCTATCTACTGAGCCACCTCACCTAGCTGCCTATATTAACTTGGTACAATCATATCTTCCAATGAGGAACTATGAGTAGAAAAAACAAACTTCATGTGGAAAGGTAAGCTATATAAAAAGTTTAAGGTATATTGTATGAAAGAAGTACAAGAAATTCACACTATTAGTAGATTATCTATGTATATATTACATTCGCACCCCACCCCTGATTAGAATGGGAATTCTTTGAAGGCTGAAATTGTCTTTTGTTTTGTCTCTATGTCCCCAGTGCCTAGATTAGTGCCAAACAATATTTTTTAACCTAGACCTGTGATTTTTTTGATGTTAGGATCTCCTGGCAAGGAAAATCTCTCCACTCTTCAGATTAGTCATTGTTCTGCAACTTACAGTCACATAGTACTGCCTAAGGGTCACACGGTATGTATAAATCGGATATGACCCTAGGTAGTCCTGACTACAAGGCAGCCTCTCCACTGTTCCAATGTTTCTTCTCACCACAGGGGTTTCTACACAGTAAGTGTGTAATCAGTGGCTATTGTTGCATGGCTCTCAGAAGAGGCTAAGCAAGGCCTGTCTGGAAGTGACTAACAATGGTGGCTCAACTTCCACATTAGGACCAGAGTTGGAAGGGACCTTAGAGGTCATCTAGTCTGACCTCCCCTCATTTTACAGATGGAGAAACTGAGGCCCAGGGAGGTTGAGTGACTTGCCGATGGCTATACAAGTAGTAAGTAATGGAGTCAGGATTCAAACCTAGGTCCTCCAGTGGCTAGATGGTGTAATGAATAGAACACTGGGCTTGGAATCAGGAAGATTCATCTTCATAAGTTCAAATCTGGCCTCAGATATTTGTTATCTGTGACCCTGGACAAGTCACTTAGCCCGGTTTGCCTCAGTTTCCTCATCTGTAAAATGAGCTGGAGAAGGAAATGGCGAACTACTCCACTATCTTTGCCAAGGAAACCCCAAAGTGGGGTCATGAAGAGTCCAATAAGAATGAAAGCTCAGAACAACCACCACCTCCAACTCCAAAACTAGCTCTTTTTTTCCCTTATACCAAACTACCCCTCCTAAGCTAATTTACAATCTGGAAGGGTAGAAAAATGGTACATTGCTTGAAGAGAGAAGGAATGGGTGGGTAAAGTAAATGTAAAAAATATATATCCCTTTTGGCACAGGGAGAAAGGCCTGAGCTCTGTTGAGAGCCTGCCTTGATAATGAACATAGGCGAGGTCTTCACAATGATAATAACAATAGCTAGCATTTACATTGCACTTTAAGGCTTACAAAGTGCTTTACAAATATTATTTCACTTGACCTTAAAAACAACTCCAGGGAGGGTCTTGTGTGGGCTGATGATGAGTGAGATGAGCAGAACCAGAAGAACATTGTACACAGTATCATCAACATTGAGTGTTGATCTACTGTGATGGACTATATTCTTCTCACCAATGCAGTGGTACAGAAGAGTTCCAGGGAACTCATGATAGAAGAGGATCTCCAAATCCAGGAAAAAAAAAAAAGAACTGTGGAGTATAGATGCTGAATGAACCATACTATTTCTTTTGTTTTTGGTGCTGATGTTTTTCTATTTTGAGGTTTTTGGTCATTACTCTGATTTTTCTCTTATAACATGACTAATGCAGAAATATGTTTAATGTTATTATGTGTGTATATATGTATATATATGTGTGTGTATATATATATATAAAACCTATGTCAGATTACCTGCCGTCTAGGGGAGAGGGGAGGGAGGGAGAAAAATCTGAAATTGGAAAGCTTGTATAAACAAAAGTTGAGAACTATGTTTACATGTAATGGGAAAAAAATACTTTATTAATTAAAAAAAAAAACAACTCCAGGGGATATGTACCACTATTAACCCTATTCTACAGATGAGAAAATTGAGGCAGAGGCAAAATGACTTCCCCAGGGTCACACAGCAAGGATGCAGGTCTGAGACTAGATTTAAAATCAAGTCTTTTTCACTCCAGGTTCAGTACTCTACCCCTTCTGCACTACCTAGCTGCCTCTTCACCATTTACTTACTTCCCAACACCTTAAGAGACACTTAAAAGGAAAAGGATGGCTTGATTTTTCTCATCTTTCGGTCAAAAACCAAAACTAGTGTTCTCAATCAACTGATTACCTATTGAATTTGTCATAAGGGTGGCTAGAAGAGGAATCTATGAAGGAATTAATTATTCTTTTCTTCCCTGAGACCATCTAGAAATATTGGGAGGTGGCTCTCCACAGTCTACATTCAAGCCAAATTGGCCAACTTGTTTTCTAACTCAGCATTCCATCTCCCCATCTTTATGCCTTTAATGGATTGTACTCAGGCCTGGTATTCATTCTTTCCTCACTACTTTGTCTTAGACTACCCAGTTTCCTTTAAAGTTCACTTGAGCCATGTTCTATGGGAAGCCTTTCCTCAATAGGGCTCTCCCTAAATTATTGTGGGGCTGTTTAAATGTTGTTTTTCTCCTCCCATCTCTCTAACCCCCCCCCCTTGTAAACTCCTTGGGGACAGAATTTTTTTTTGGGGGGGGGGCTTGACTTTGAATTCTCAGCTTCTAGCATAATGACTTGCAAATAGGCACTTAATAAATCTTTGTTGGATTCTATGAGAAAAGAATGAACAAATGGTGAAGAAAAAAAGACAAAAGAAAACCAATAGGGTTAGACATGATGCCTTGGGGACATTATTATATAAGGACCTGAAGAAAAGTAGAGCAACACAGTCTCCATTATTACTATTTCATCTTACTGAGGGAAAACTAAGGTAAATGACCACACAACCATCCAACTTTGACTGCTGAGTGACTTTGCCTCTCCTTTTGACAGTCATATTAGAATAGACTTCTCAGTGGACTCCAAGCAAAGCAATATGCCAGTGGTATGTTCGAAAGTGCTGATGGCCCAGACCAGGCTGCATGTGTTTCCCTATTCTTCTGCCAAGGAGAGATGGGAGGTGGGAAGTGACAGTGCTCACTTAATACATCCAAGCTGAGCTGGCTACTCCAGTGAATCCCAAACTGCTTGCAGCAATAAACTTCAAAGAGGCTCATGTTACCATGGCTATTTAAGTAACCCCTGACTACTAAAGAGGCAGTGTGGAGTAGTGGATAGAGAGCTGTCCCAGAAGGCAGGCGGACATAGGTTTAACCCCTGCCTCTGACACACAGTGGCTGTATGATCCTGGGCAAATCATTTAAACTCCCTATGCTCTAGCAATTATCTGATTCTTAAATTACTGAGAAAGTGCTGACTTATACTAATAAACGGAATTTCCTCACTCTATATCATTTTTAGGACATGGGGTGTCCCAAAAGTCTTAGCATACCTTTATGATCTAATAGTTTAAATCTGTACCAAGACTTTTGCAAGTGTATAAGTAATTCCCTAACAATGAAATCCGAAGTATCATCTCTATCTGTAAGGCACTTGATAGTGGAAATTTCTGCATTTGGAGTATAGATATGAGATTTTTTATCTGTGGAATTCCTGTTATTCTCTGCTCATTTTTTTCCTATAAAGAATTTTACATTTCAAGGGTACTCAGGAGATCCAATGACTTTGCCTAATGACTAATATCAATTCTTCTTTATGTGGTTCTTTGATTATAATAATGATAATAGTAATAACATTTATGTGGTGGTTTAAGGATTGTAAAGCAATTTCCCATACATGACCTCATTTGATCATCACACCTCCATAAAACAGGAGCAAGGATTATCACTTCCTCCCCATCCATTTTTACAGACATGGAAAATGAAGATCAGATAGGTCAAGTGATTTGCCCAGGATAACACGCCCTGAAATAGTTTCTTATTTTGACATTGAAGTCAGTGTAGTAGATAATGGATTTGAAGTTGGCTGTGTCATGCAAGAGATGATCATTTTGTTGAACCAATTTTGGTCCAATTTACTTTTTGGGGTAAGTAACTTAGATAGCAGCAGGTTAAGTGAAAAAGTTTCAGTTTAGGTTTGTCTCAGTTGCCATGGTGGTAGTTGGGGTGGTGGTGAGGCGGGAATACACATTTGGTTTGCTCTACATGTGGTTCCTGACTTTAGTAGCTTAAAAGGCCCCAAATTTCCATCCCCCCAAGTTTCTAGTACTCTTTCTCAGCTTCCTATCTTGTTTTCCCTCTCCCTCTGAGTCTTTTCTCTATCCTTGTCCCTTTTCTTCTGGCTACTGGAAGATTAGTTTTGCCCCCTTGCTGGACTCATTTATTAAGTTTTTCTAGTGGCAGTGGGTTCTGCTGCTCCAGGAACTGTCTTATGACATTATTTGGAGGTTTTTTGGAGCGATCGTGTTGTGAGTTCTGAGAGCTTACTGCCTTTCCTCACCACCTTGGCTCTGCCCCGAAATCCCCTCTAGAGCCACTGGGAAGAGATTTATAGTAGATACTAGGAAAGTTCTGAAATACCATTGTTCTGGGCAGATGCTACTTTCCTCCACTCTTTGCATCATCTACAGGCATACACCATCCAGAGATTTATCACCTACTCTGGTCTTTCCCAATCACACCTTAGAGGTTATAACTATTCTCTTTGGTCTCTCATCCCTCCTTAGTGTCTTGTCTTCCTTTTACATTGGACCTGTTTTTCTCTCTTTCCTTTCTCTTCCATTCTGTCAGTGGGCAGAATCTCTGCTTCCCCTGGCAAGCCCAAGCATTTTCCCAAACTCACAAGGATATTGTTGCCTGACAGAGATAAGGAGGCACAAACAGACTATAGTTATAAAGAAGCTGCTCAGGGCCAAAGTAACTTCTTTTTGGCTCACCAATCAGTTCTTTTTTTTTTTTTAATCTGTTTTCTCCAAATTTCCCCCAGGGTGCCTTCATCTTCCATTCACATCAGAATAACCTCTGAAATAGGATAGGCATTGGAGGCCTGGAGATCTTAACAGGAGACATTGTAACCCCTTTGTTAGCCAAATCCCCGCCTTCTCTCTCTCTCCTCACTTCAAAGGGAGCCAGGTGGGCAGCAACATCTCCCAGGGGATGAGCAGATGGTATGTGGGTGGCCTGACTAACAATGGGTAAGGAACACCTCACCCAGCTTGGTTGGAAGCTGAACTACTATGAAGCACCTCTGATGCTTTCCAATTTTTCCAACTTCAATGTGAGTCTTCCCAATAGGCAGGGCATTTTGTAAACGGCATCCTCTTTTGTACATTTGGCATGGGAAATTAAGCCAAAGCTACCATGCGGAGTGACAAAAGACAAAAGCAAAATGCCTCCTTGAGGCGGCAAAACATCTCTGATTACATATAGGCGGTCTTCTTTCCATATTCTCCTTCTCCCTCTTCCAATTATTTGGAAGCTGCTTTTTCCCCTCCAGAAAGAAATAGTGAACAGTGTTGGTGGATGGGTGGGGAAAACTAGGAGTGAAAGTCAGTTTCTGAATGTGGGAAAGCAGCTGTCTCTGGAGCCACAGGCTATGTGGTAGAAAGAAAGACCAGATACACAGCTGTATCTTCAGTATGACAAGGTTATCTGAGAAGTTAAGATTTCCCACTGCTTGCTCTGTTCCTCTGGATAAGCAAAGTTATGGAGATGCTCCCTCAAATGAAGGGTAGGTAGGTGCATAATCAAGCATTCTATCAACACACATTAGTTAAGCACCTACTATGTGGTGCTGGGGATAGAAAGACAAAAATGAAATCGTGTCTGCTCTCAAGGAGTTTATATTTTATCTATCATAGCTCAAGTGGCTACCTTGGTGAGATGGCGACATTAAGTAATGTTATCTGATATTTGTATAGTCCTTTTAAACCATTATTTCATTTGACCCTCATGAAAGGTCTCCCAGGTAGGTAGTATGGCTATTAGAATACCATTTTATAAACTAGGAAAGGAGGCCCAGAGAGCTTAAATGACTCATCCAAATTCATCAAGTAGCTAAGTACCAAAACTGAAATTTGAACCCACATCTGTCTGATTCCAAATCTACTGCTGTTTCCATTGCATCACAGCTGCCATGAGAAACCTGGGGAGGTCATTGCATTTGCCTCACTATCTACCAGGAGACAGAGGTCCTTTCCATTGTAAGGGCTTATATTTAGAAGATTTTATGACAGTCTTGAAAGACTTGAAGCTTCATCATTGGGAGAGAGACAAACCCAAGAACCTGTGAGCATCTCTTTAAAATCCACTCAGCTGTAAGAATGTGAAAGGGACCCTAGGATGAGGAAGAAGAAGAGGAGGAAGAGAAGCAGGAAGAGTAGGAGGAGAAAGGAGGAGTAAGAAAAAGAGAAAAGAAGAGGAGAAGGAGGAAGAGGAGAGGGAGGAGAAGATAAACTCATGCTAATATAGCACCTGAAAGATTCATAAAACACTTTCCTCACAAAACAGCCTGGAGTAGGCAGCAAAATTATTGTTATCAGTTAACAGAGGAAACTGAGGTATCGAGTAATTAAGTGGCTTGGTCATGGACTTATAGCTCCCAAGTGTCAAGAGCCAGTTCAAATTTGGACTCAGACACATACTACCTGTGTGACCCTGGGCAAGTCACTTACCCCTTATTTGCCTCAGTTCCCCATCTGTAACATGTAGACACACTGGAGAAGGGAATGGTAAACCACTCCACTATCTTTGCCAAGAAAACATCAAACGAAATCACAAAGAGTTGGACGCAACGGAATGACTAAATAATAACTACAATTACAACTTCCTGACTTCAGGCCCAGTACTCTGCCCACTGTATCACTTAGAGGAAGAGAGGGGGATAAAATTAGTTATCTACCAAGTCTGACAATATATACGATGTTCCTATTCTATAGTTCCTTCGGAAAGAAAGGGAAAGGTGTAAATTTTCTTCTCATTTTCAGTCAAGCTTGAGCATCAGCATTACACAGAATTCAGATTTTATTGTTGCTCTATCTAAATAATTGTAGTCATGATATATATTGTTTTCTTGGCTTCCCTTACCTCACTTTGCATCAGTTCACATCATTTTTCTCATGCTTCTCTCTATTCATCATATTTACTTCTTACTGTGCTGTAATAGTCCATTCCATTCTTGTGTTACAATTCTCTAATCATTGAGCATCTATTTGTCTCTGTTACCACAAAAAATGCTACTGTAATTATTATGCTGTATAAAGGATCTCTTTAACTTTGGCTTCCTTTCGGTATAGGCTTAGCTATGGAATCTTTGGATCAAAGAGTGTAAAAAAATTATTAAATTATTAACTAGCTAATCTAGTCTGAAAAATTACATAACTGGACTTATATGAAAAATTATAAGTTTAGAAAAACTATAATTGGGCTGTAAGTCTTGCCGCAGTTGCCATTCAAATGTAAAAATATTTTAAATGACTAGGGCTAATTTGGGGGGACTAAACTGACTGGAGGACTAATCTGGGGACTTTTGACTAACTGGCTATCTGACTGCTATTAATTTAATATAGGCCATTTATAAAGTTCTACCACACTGCTCCACTCCCAAAATTGATACACAAAAGATTAAGAAGCCTCTTCCATTTTAACAGCAGAGGGTTTATTTATGAGATACAATTTAAAATTAAGAATACAGGGAAATAAAATGTACAACCTGACTGCATTCCGGAGCATCTCTTTCCACCTGCTGCGCCTGGAACTTTTTTAGCCTCCTCCTGCGTACCAACAGACCTTCTTCTAGCGTCCCCCTCACTGAAAAGCCCCCCTGCTCCGTATTGGCCTCTGTCCCTTCTTGCTCTTAGTTTTTTCTCTTTCCCCGTCTCTTTAGTGCTCCAGCCTTTCTGTTCTCTTAATCTTCGCTTTCTCCAACCTGTACCCTGTGCTGACCGCTTCTGTGCTCTCCACCACCTCTCGGTTTCTCTAACCTCCTGTACTGTCTCCTCCTCTCTTTACGTAGCTTCAGTCTCCTTAGCGTCCTTGTAACCCCTTTCTGTCCATTCCTCCCTTCCATGTCTAACTCTCCGGTTTATATATCTTCCTTCTCTCCACTCAAACCTCGGGGCTCCCTACACCCCCACACACCAAGCTCATCTGCCAGCAGTACTAGGGCTGTGGCTGGGGGGGAGGCCGCTTGAATGTCCCATGTGTACCACACCCAGTGCTCCAGGGGCCTGTGCCCCTTGCTGTGCGCCCAGGGACCTCTGCATGGGCTACACCAGAGGCTGGCCTGGACGAGCCAGGTATCTCTTGGATAGATCTGCTCAAGGTGGAGGGAGCTGGGGATTTTCCCCCCAGCCATCTGACCTGGCCTCTCATACAGCCCACGGGGCTTTTTTGGCTCAGCTGAAGCGGAGGTGGTGGTGGGAGGCACCAACCCCTCCCACACAGAGAAGAAAAACCTGAGGGCCTAAGGCTTTCTTTTTTTTTTTTTTTTTTTAGTGACGCAATTGGGGTTAAGTGATTTGCCCAGGGTCACACAGCTAGTAAGTATTAAGTGTCTGAGGCCAGATTTGAACTCAGGTACTCCTGACTCTAGGGCCGGTGCTCTATCCACTGTGCCACCTAGCTGCCCCAGGCCTAAGGCTTTCTAAACTCATCCCAAAGGTAGGGTCCCCAAATCAAAATAAATTTCCACAAGGGCAATGACATTTTATAGTCACTTTCCAAATGTACTTTAAAATTTTAAAAAATATTTTTTTCCCAATTACATGCAAAAATAATTTTTAACCTTTGTTTATTTTTTATTTTTTTGCGGGGCAATGAGGGTTAAGTGACTTGTCCATGGTCACACACCTAGTGTCAAGTGTCTGAGGCTGGCTTTGAACTCAGGTCCTCCTGAATCCAGGGCCAGTGCTTCATCCACTGCGCCACTTAGCTGCCTCCTTTGTTTTATTTTTTTAACAATTGTGAATTCCAAATTGTCTTCCATTCTCCTTTCCATCCGCTCTCACTGACATGGCAAGCAATTTAATAAAGGTTATACATGTGAAGTCATACAAAACATATTTCCATATTAGTCATGTTGTGAAAGAAAAGACAGACCAAAAAGAAGACGAAGAAGACGAAGAAGAAGAAGAAGAAGAAGAAGAAGAAGAAGAAGAAGAAGAAGAAGAAGAAGAAGAAGAAGAAAGTCTTTAACCTCTATCTAGATTCTATCAGTTCTTTCTTTGGAGGTGGATAACATTTTTCATCCTAAGTCCTTCAGAACTGTCTTGGGTCTTTGTATTGCTGAGAATGGTGAAAGTCATTTACAGTTGATCATTGTACAACATTGCTGTTACTGTGGACAATGTTCTCCTGGTTCTGCTTACTTCACTTTGTACCAGTTCATGTAGGTCTTTATAGGTTTTTCTGAAAGTATCCTGCTTATTATTTCTTATAGCACAATAGTATTTCATCAGAATTATAGCCATTCCCCAATTGATAGGCATCCTTTCGATTTCCAATTTTTTGCCACCACAAAAATAGCTGCTATAAATATTTTTGTACATATAGATCCTTTTCCTTCTTTTGGATCTCTTTGGGATACAGACCTAGTAGCATTATTTCTGAGTCAAAGTGTATGCACAGTTTTATAGCCCTTTGGAAATAATTCCAAATTGCTCTCCAGAATGGTTGGATCAGTTCACAACTTCACCAACAGTGCATTAATGTCCCAGTTTTCCCATATCCCTTCCAACATTGTCATTTTCCTTTCCTGTCACATTAACTAATCTAATAGGTATGAGGTGGTACCTCAGAGTTGTTTTAATTTCCTAGCATACTTTTAAATTGCTTTCTAGAATGGTTATACCAATTCATAGCTTCACCAACAATGTCTTAAGATGATCAATATCTTTCTACTCTGATCCCACCTTAAAGAATATAGTATTGCAGGTTTTCTTCACACTTCCCTTTTTTAATGCCTCCATAAACATGTTTTTCATTCAATCATGTGGAGACAGGAGGTAAAATGGGTGTGGGTGTGGGGGATGGGAAAGAGAATTAAGGAGTTTCTTTTTCCATATTTTCAGAAGGGGGATGGTGTGTTAACACAAGCTAAAGAGATTTCCCTTTCAGCACCTGCTGATTGCAGTAGCTCCAATCTGGTTTTGGTGTGTATTTGCCGTTATTGAAACTCGTTGTTGGCATGCCTGTGCGATTTATCTTACAGCAGTTGGGGATGGATCAGATCCTCAATTTAGCGAGCTAGTATACACTTTCCTCCTCCCAGGAGCTCTAGTTTTTTCTTTCATTCTTCAGGAGCTGCTTTCATGGGCTTTTCTCATTTCTGTCATTTTGAATATGTGTGTCAATGCTTGTTAATATTACAGAAAATTTTCTATGATGTTGCTGTGAGTGAGGCTTCCTTGCTTATTGCTCTCTTGGATTAATTCTCTTATTGGCAGAATGCCCACTCTGTCACTTTTCCCTTCAGGCACACCCTTCCTTATATTTCTTTCTTTCGGAGAAGGGAACCCCGCTCGGGGAAGGGCAGACGGAGAAGAAGGGGCGGACTCCGAGCGGCAGTGACGCAAGATGGCGGCGACCACGGGCTCGGGTGGACCCAAGAGCCATATCCGTACTAGCAAAATGGCAGAATTCATATAGCATCAAAGTAGTTCTGCAAGAACTTCGACGTCTAATGATGTCTAAAGAAAACATGAAGCTTCCTCAGCTGCCTGAAGGACAATGTTACAGCAATTAATAAAAAAAAAAAAATCTCCCCCTTAAAAAGTTTTTCTTTCTTTCTTTCTTCCTTCCTTCCTTCCTTCCTTCCTTCCTTCCTTCCTTCCTTCCTTCCTTCCTTCCTTCCTTCCTTCCTTCCTTCCTTCCTTCCTTCCTTCCTTCCTTCCTTCCTTCCTTCCTTCCTTCCTTCCTTCCTTTTTTAGTGAGACAATTGGGGTTAAGTGGCTTGCCCAGGGTCACACAGATAGTAAGAGTGAAGTGTCTGAGGCCGCATTTGAATTCAGGTCCTCCTGACTCCAGGGCCGCTGCTCTATCCATCGTGCCACCTAGCTGCCCCTCCTTCCTTATATTTCACTGTCCATGTCCAGCAGGCACCAAGGCATAAAGGTGCACCCCGTCTTCTAAGAAGGAACAGCTTCTGCAGATAGATGATTTGGGATCAGTTTGATCAAGTATCTAAACCACGTTCTCCTCTTCTTGTCAATGACCTGGTAAA
Source organism: Dromiciops gliroides (assembly GCF_019393635.1). NCBI lineage: Eukaryota > Metazoa > Chordata > Mammalia > Microbiotheria > Microbiotheriidae > Dromiciops > Dromiciops gliroides. The sequence continues at coordinate 316,236,333 of NC_057862.1, read as the reverse complement.
AGAGTTCTGCTGGCATATAAGGGCCAGTACAAAGGTAATTAGAACTTTGTAGCCCAGTGCTCTATGTGGGGTTGGGTCTCCTTTCCCTCACCCCATCTCCTTTTGTGACATGATGTTTCTATTTTTGTTTTGTTTTGAAATGATGAAATGACAGCCTTGGAAATGTGTTTAGTCTGTGAAATGGAAATGTTTTGAAGACAGAAAAGATGGCACTGACAGTGTGAAGACCCAAGAAACAGAAGCATTTTAAGAGAAAGGTGTATGGGTTAATGTCCTTGATTTGGCATTTCCTACCTACCCTGAGCCTCCACCCTACAGGTTAATGTAGGGTTGATCTCCCTTTCTGAGGAGAAAGGAAAGGTGTTGGGAGCACACTGGGGACTTGCTGACCTTTTGTCACCTCAGTATCTCAGACACATGGGAGAAGCTCCTCTGAGTATCTAATTATCTTCTGTAAACATAGAAGTCTGCCACATAAAACAAGTAGGATTAGAGTATGGGCAACAGTAATGATTTTCCTTCCATTATTTGCATCTGTCTATTAAGTCAGATGAACTTGAGGGGGTTGAACTTTCCCTTTAGCACATACAAGAAAAAAAATTAAATCAACAGAGTGACTGTGCAAAATACAGAATAGAAGGGACTCAGGAAAAGGAAATTAAGTATGGTATTGTGTCTCCTTTGCCTATTCCTTCACAGATCATTCTTGATAATTCAGGGGTTGATAACCTAGTCTGTGATTATTCATGCCTTTAATTTGTTGTTGTTTTTTGTCTGCCTCCCTACTGCATGCTCCTTTGGGGCCATTAATGACCCACTAAGCAGTGGGCAGGAAGAAATTCAAGCTAGTCTGAGAAATGCTTTTGTGTGGGAAGAAGAAAAAAAGTCATACAAAAGTTCCCCAAATCTGTAGATACCAATTAATCAAGCTTTTATCATTCTCTATTAGCATGATCTATAATCTGCATTTTATTAGAGTAGGAAACTCCCTCTACCAATGCGGATTGGTACCTGCTCTACAACTTATAGTTTTGGAGACCTGTCTCCAAGATAATAATAATAATAGGGTAAAATTGGTCCAGGGCTGATATTTATCACATGCCCCAAATGCATCTGTTTATAATGAGTTTATATGTATCATGACTGAATTTCATTTGTAGCTGCGGCTTACTTGAGTCATTTTTAGTTCTGAAGATAAAGGGGATAACAACAGAAGCCAAGAAGCAAGGTTCTAGATTCTGAGAATTTCATAGGAATCCATCAGAATACTGACTTTGCGTTTCCAATATTACTTGCACATTGAAATACAAACCAATTTTTGGTGTTCTTTTTCTTCCCCTTGGCTTCCATTCAGCCCTGGACCCCATCCAACAAATCTGAGCCTCCCACCATAAAAAAGGAGGAGGCAAATGAGAAAGGGAAGCAGTTCAAAGTCTTTCTTTATGGTTGGCAGAATTCTGCACTATAATTATGTTAAATGAACTAGTTATAACTTCTCTCTTATTGACATTGACATTGGATTATTGTGGGATTGTACACATAGGTTTACAGAATTCAATGACCAAACTTAAGGGCTTCTGGACATTCCTTGCCATTTGTCCAGTTGCCTCTACCCTGCTCTCCACTGCCTCCGGCCTTTCAGGCCGGGAAGGAAGAAAGATGAGGTCAGCCCCTAAACAATGTTCCTAATCCATGCAGAGTGACTTACTGAATTGGTCTCTTCCAGAAATACAATTTGTCTAATTTAGTATTCTCACTTGAATGCCTCTTATTGCTTACAAAGTGACTGCCACCTAAATGATGAAAAAGATGAAAGGATAAGAGTAGATTTCTATGACCACAAGGTCATTAAAAGAATCCAAATAGTATTCTGGGAGTAAGCAGCAGAAGGCAGTGATGTGGGTTTGGCCCCATCATCTGTTTCTAAGTTAGTACATGCCCTATTTTCTTCTTAACTTGTCTTGCCTCAGTTGTCTATGAATAAACTCTTTCCAGTGACTCTAAGGAAAGCAGATAAGATTTACCAAAGTAATACTAAAGGCATCATTTTCTAGAGTCTTAGTTTTATGGAGAGAGATAGGAAGTCAAGTCATTTGCTATAATCTTGTGTCAGATTTTTAGTGCACAAAGTTCTCTTTTAGAGGATGTAGTTCAACCTTTAGATAATATGAATCTCCATAATATAATTCCACTATACATGCATCAACAATCTTTCAGTAGTGATCTTAGTTGTACAAATAATATGTTATAGAGTAGATTTTATAGATAATTATAGATAGCCATGTGTTGACCAAATTTTTCAACTATCTGAAAAATCCTCTCTGGTTCTGTGATTTCACTGGCATAGGGAACTTCCAATGGGGAAGTCCTCCCTATCAATTTAGGTCTGCTCCTTTTCTATAACTTATAGTTTTAGAGAGTTACCTGGGACATTGAGAAATTGAATGGGATCGCCATAGTCATAGAGTCACTTTGTGTCAGAGGTAAGACTTGAACCCAGGACATTTTGACTCCAAGGCTAGTTCTCTAGTCACCATATCACAATTTATTGGAAATGTATTTGCTATAAAATATTCTTCCACATTATGGTTATGTGTGTGTTTATCTTGCTCCTCTATTCGATTATAAGCTTCATAAGGGCAGGGACTGATTTACAAAACTGCATCTCCCCCTCCCCTGTGTTCCCTATCCCCCAAGTGTTCTGTTTAGCACATGTTTATTGAGGGGGAAGCTAGGTGGCAAAGTGGATAAAGCACCGATCCTGCATTCAGGAGGACAGAGGACTTGAGTTCAAATCCTGCCTCAGACACTTGACACTTACTAGCTGTGTCACCCTGGGCAAGTCACTTAACCCTCATTGCCCCACAAAAACAAAAACAACCCCCCCAAACAAACAAAAACCCCAATATTTATTGAATTTGCATTTGAATGAATACTAGATGATAGCAAATGAAACAAGGGTGTATAACCTTTTAGATCTGGCCCTCATGAAGTTTAGGCATGTAATAAATCATTTAATGAATTATTCCCCAAAGTGCTTATTGAGCATCTACTCAAATGATGCTTATGTAGAATTTTCTTAATCCTCCTATTGTATGATATATCATTGTGGATTGATACGCAATCTTTTTATCTCCACCCCCACCAATTTCAGCAATGGAAGGGACCTCAGAGACCAGCTAATCTAATGATTAGCTGAAAAAAAATCTACTCTATAACATATTTGATAAGGAGTCATCCAACTTTCCAATGAAGACCTTAAGTAAGGGCAACTCAACAGCCTCTGGAGACAATTTATTATACTATGAGACAACTCTACTGCTAGCAAGTTTTTCCTTAAACCAATCATAAATTTGTCTCTTTGTAACTTCTACCTATTTTTCCTAGCTTAGACACCAAGCAGAATAACTGTCTTCCCCCTTTCCCATGATAGCTCTTCAAATACTTGAAGACAGCCCTCATGTCCCCATGGTTTCTTCTTCTCCAAGCTAAGCAGTGAGCACTCAAAAATATTTATTTACTCAATATTTGAAACTTGGACAGGTTTGCTAATTAACAGGAAGATCAGTGGTCTTGAAACTGAATTCGATTCCCTCATGTATCCCTGGATGCCAGGAAAGGGGCCTGTAAAAACTTTAATTTCTGAATTTGGATATAATATTTTAGTGTCTGTATCCTGATGTATGCCAAACCAAAGAGAATGTGCAACTCTGGGGTTTGGCTAACTTGCCTTCCATTGATTTGGAGTGAGGGTCTCAGATTTCTAAACAGCTCATTTTCTCAACCCTTGATCTGAGTAATTTTATAGTCTGGGTGAGGAGGGACTGATGCTGTCTGCAGCTGTCCCTTTAAATAAAGGAAACTATCCAAACCAGGGAAGAGTAGGAGCCTTCCAAGTTTTGGGGAAAACAACATAAACATCCCCCCACCCTAATTCTTTCTTTTCAGTATCAAGTGCCTGAAAATGTTGGTTTCTGAGGGATTGGCTCTGAATAGAACTTTCAAAGACATCCTGTCAAAGTGGGTGTTAGGAAATTGGACTCCAGTGTCATTTGGGAAGGAGTGAGTTTCCAGAAATAGAACAGGGACATTGTAAATGAGCCGTGAAAAACAGGCCTAGGCCTAGGCCCAGATGTGCTTCTGCAAAGGTTTGGCAGAACACTGACAGACAGAGATGCTGCCCAGAAGAGCTGGTCCCTCTCCAGTGGGTTAGGTTGACTTAACCCATGATTTTGACCACAGCCCTGCTGGGCTTTTGTTTTGACCTCTACCAGGCTCAGATGAATTGGCAAAGGGTTAAATAACTTGTTATTCTACCTAAGTGGTCATTGTCTTGCAATGAATGGTTCCCTTTGGATTTTCCATCTCAAAAATTTTTGAATATTTGAGTTTTCTTTAATGATCACCAGATTCTTTAGAACAACTATTTATTTATTTGGAAATATTCTTCTTCCTCATCATCCCTTCCATTCCCTATTGCTTTTTTCCCTACCATTTCTTTACCTTTTTACCATTTATTTTCTTTCCTTGTTTCTTCTCTTTCAATCTACCCCCACCTCCAATCTTTAATCTTCCTAGTTTTCTTTTGTTACACATATTTTTATCTACTGACCTAGAAATCAAAAGGAACCAAAGGGCCATATTCACCAACTGAAACTGTCACTTAACCCTCACTGCCCCACAAAAACCCCCAAACAAACAAAACAAAACAAATAAAATGTCTAATCTTGTCAACATGAAATATTTAAGAATGACAGGAAGAGAAATAACAGATTTTATATAAATGCATCACATCATGAGTTTTTTGTTTTTTTGGTGAGGCAGTTGGGGTTAAGTGACTTGCCCAGGATCACACAGCTAGTAAGTGTTAAAGTATCTGAGGCCGAATTTGAACTCAGGTCCTCCTGAATCCAGGGCCGGTGCTCTATCGACTGTGCCACCCAGCTGCCCCATAAATGCATCACATCATTGTAACAAAAGTCCATTTGATGGGAATGGACTGCATTTTCTTGAATGCTTGGTTCCAGTGATCATTTCCTATGAGACTATGTACCTGTGACTCTGGGTGATTGTGTTACAAGGAGACAACAGTAGGGATAATCTGGGAGAGGTATCTGGGAAATAAATTAGAATCTGGAGGGTGAAGTGAGGGGCATACAAAACTGTAATTGTGATATTTAGGGACCTACCGGAAGTCCTATTGTATTCCTGATGTCCCAGGGAGCAAGACAAATGCCTGCTGAGAGCAGAGAAGAACCAGGGCAGGATGAAAATAATAGATACAGTCTTCAAACAAGGATGCTTGCCCTGAAGTCTCCAAACTCTTCATTTTCATTCCAGGGAGGGAGGGAAAAGAAAGGGAAAGGGAGAGGGAGAGAGAGATAGAAAAAGAGAGAAATGAAAAGAGGAGAAGGGGGAGAGAGAGGGGATGTTCCAAGGAAACCAGGGGGGACTTGAGCCACATGAGTTAAATTAAAATCATTGAAACTATGACCATAGTGTTATAAGGAAATATAGAGGCCATCTATCCAAACTCCTCATTTACACATGAGGAAAAAACTCTGAAACGTGATCTAAACCTAGACTCCTTCATTCCAAATTGAAATCTGTAGTGCACCAAATACCCCAGTTTGAACCCTAATACATTTGAAACTAGAGTTGAGTAAAAAACACATTACATAAGAAATTCAGGGGTAAAACACTTAAACTATGATAGGTTGGACTCTTTTGGACAGAGGCTGTAGTAGAAGTCAGACATCAATGGAGGGTCATGATGTCAAAAAGATTAGGGACCCCTTCCCTATACTGTCACACCTTATTGAGTATTTATATTGTCATAGTAGAGATCTTCCATGGACACAATTCTCAGTTTCATTGATCAAATATTTTATCCAATCTTTTAATGCAAAATGAAAAAAAAAATCTTAGTTCCATTTGATTAGGGTCTTGTGCTCTTGGGGAAAAATGAGAGAAGCTGCAATTATTTTCATAATAAATATAATAATAACAACGATGACCTACATCTTTTTCTCCATTTATAGACCTAATGAGATTTCAAATGTCTCAAACCAAATGTCTCAAACCAATATGTCTCAAACCAAACTCATGCGTAAAAAGTACTTAGTATTTTTGTTCATACTTCTTTTGCATATATTTATGTGTACATTTCATCTCTCCCAATACAATGTAAGTTCCTTAAGTGTGGAAATAGTTTCATTTATGTTTTTGTATCCCTGTGTTTAGCACAGTGACTGGCGCATAGTAAGTGCTTATTAAATGAGCTAACTGATTTAGTGACTCAGGTGGATAGAGTACTGGGCCTGGAGTCAGGAAGACTCTCATTCCTGATTTCAAATCTGGCCTCATACACTTCTTAGCTGTGTGATGCTGGGCAAGTCACTTAACCCTGTTTGACTCAGTTTTTTCCTCTGCAAAATGAGCCAGAGAAGGAAATAGCAAACCATTCCAGTATCTTTGCCAAGAAAACCCCAAATGGGATCACAAAAAGTCAGACACAACTGAAGCAACTGAATAACAGCAAAAAATTGCTTCACTGATGCTGAAAGGAGAAAAAGATGTCTGAGTTCATCTAAGTGCCACTCCAAGATGTTACAGATGATTTTTTTAGTCCCAAGAAGTGGAAGTAACTTAACCAAGGTCACACAGGTAGTAAATGGCAGATCTGGGATTCTAACCCATGTCTTCTAACTTCAAATCCTGTCCCCTGAAAACAACTCATCTTCCCCATCCTCTGAAACCAATGTCAACTCCTGATCTCCCTATTTCTGCTAAAGATTCCTAATACTCCCTGTAATCCATTCTCTAAACCTTGGAATCACCTTTGATACCATCCTCATCTTTTCTAATTAGTTCCCAAGTTTTGTCATCACTAGCTACCCTATCTTTTAAATCTGTCTCTCCCTCTTGCCCCCTTTTCAGGTCCACTGATTTCTAACTTTAATCCAAGCCCTCTACCACTGGCCTAAGTTACTATAATTTATTTTTTTTTGCAGGGCAATAGGGGTTAAGTGACTTGCCCAGGGTCACACAGCTGGTAAGTGTCAAGTGTCTGAGGCCGGATTTGAACTCAGGTACTCCTGAATCCAGGGCCAGTGCTTTATCCACTGCGCCACCTAGCCACCCCCACTATAATACTTCTTAAGGAGCTTTCAAGTCTTCTTGGGAGTCAAACTCAAATTTATATGGGGCCCACCACACTGTACATATGGATCCCTGTGAGCTACATTTTGATTTAGCTTTAAAATATAATGTAATTTTGATTTATTTTGTTAAATATTCCCCAATTACATTTTAATCTGGCTTGGGCTTCACAAGGGAGTGGTGAGGCAGAATGTTTGACACCTCTGCCCTAGAACATGACTTGGACAATATTCCAGTGTTTATTTAGCACAGTACGTGGCATACAGTAGGCACTTAATAAATGCTTACTGAGTGACAGTCAGTGTCACTCACAGTTCAACATATTCAAGTCCAATAATCTGTTGGGCCCCTTAGTGTTTTGGTTCCAAACTATTTCCTCTTCTTAATAGCACTACCCTAAACTCAGGCAAACTGCCCTATTTGTTGTGCCTAAACACACCCCATCCTGTCCAGGCTCTAAACCTTTGATCTCATTATTTCCCTCATCTGGAATGTCCTTTCCCCCAAGCTCTGTCTACTGAAGTCATCTATCTATCCTTCAACACTTGGTTCAAATGCCAACTCTATCATGAATCCTTCGCTGATTCTTCAGCTAGAGCTGGAATTTTTCCCAAAGAATCCAAGCAGTAGTTTGCATGTACCTTTCACATTGTGCTTAGTAGTTTTCCTAAATCAGTTTCCTATTTCTAAAATGGGGATAACAAAATTTGAACCACTGACCTCACAGGACTGTTATGGGGAATGTACTTTGTAAACCTCAAAGGACTATGTAAATGTATCTATTATTACTGCTATTATTTGTGTATATGCCTCATGTCCCCTATAAGTAAAACCTTTGAGTGCCTTATTCATTTATGTTCTCCAACATTCTCAGCTTAAGGCTTTCTTAATATCTGCCTAATTAATAATAATAATAATAATAATAATAAACCAGTATTTGTCTAATAATATTTGCTAGCACTTGAAGTTTGCAAAGCACCCTACATATACAAGGTAGTCAAAAAGTCTTAGTGCAGGTTTGAAGGTTAAACCTGCACTAAGAATTTTGGGACATTTCTATTATCTCATTTGCTTAGCAAATATTTATTAAACTGAATGAATTTGTCACCTTTCATAAATGGATTAGGTTTTTTTTTTTTGGGGGGGAAGATGGCACTGTAACACATATGTCCAGGGAGTTTATCACCACGGTTTATATTAAGAAGTTAATGGATTTTCAATCTGCTAGAGGTATTGAGAATAACATGAAAGAGCATGTGTGTATATATGTGTGTGTAGCTGATATTAGGATCAGGATATGTACAGATGTTCATTGCCTGATCCTGTGTCCTCTAGGTTCCAAGTCTACCTTCACTCCTCCTTCTTCTACTTGTCCTCCATGACTCCATTAAGAGGGCGTATGAACTTGAATAGAGTTTCTAGGGGTGAAGGCTACTTGTAAATACTCTTTGAGGCTCAAAGAAGAAAGCAGAAAGTATGAGGGACGGTATCTAGAGCTAGATCAGCTTTGATCTGGGACAGTCAGATTCTGGTGATCTCTCCTCCAATGAAAAGGTCAATCAGTGTCATTGTTACTCATGGTGATTACATGCCATGGATTATTTGCATCTCCCAAACATGGGGTGGTAGTTATATGAGGAGGTATCCAGATTCAAGCAAATGGGAGGAGAACAGGTACTAACGGGAAATATTTAACAGCATCCCCTCACTCTTCTAGACTATCTTCTCCATTCTTCAACCAGTATCATGAGTATCTAGGATCACAGCAATGCCCATGCCATGGAGTGAACAGGGGGTATATCGAACATGCTTCCTCTGGAAAAAAATGCTACCCTGGGCACAGGAATGACATGAGACATAAACTACTTGTTGATACCTTCACAGTGTTTTGTTCTGGACCCTGTGATGACTCTCTGGCTTTCCAACATTACTACACACTCGTGACTAGACTTGTGGATTTGGTTATTTCAGGAACTCCTATTTCACTTGACATGATATCCTCTTTACTATCTTGGTTAATGACTTGGACTATAGCCTCTTCCCTCTGAAGATTTTTTTTATCTTGGTTTTATTTCAAGTCCCATTAATTGCTTCATACTCCATTAAGGTAGTCAGCACCATCAGGAATACCCAGAGGCAAATACTTTATCTGACCCCAAAGAACTGTCACACAGTTATCACTATACTGATTAAGTGTCCTCCCCTCTTCACTACTCCAAATCCTATCTATCCTTTTTTTTTTTTTTTTTTTTTTTTTTTTTTTTTTTTTGGTGAGGCAATTGGGGTTAAGTGACTTGCCTAGGGTCACACAGCTAGTAAGTGTTAAGTGTCTGAGGTCAGATTTGGACTCAGGTCCTCCTGACTTCAGGGCCAGTGCTCTATCCATTGCGCCACCTAGCTGCCCCCTATCTATCCTTTAAGGCCATTCCAAGTCACATGAAATTTTTTCTAATGACTTTGGCCTTTATACTCTACCCTATTCTCTGTTTCATAAGTTCACTTTGATGTTCCCAACTAGATCATAAGCTATTTTTAAAAATATTAAATTATAAGCTCTTTAAAGGCAGGGACCCTGTCTTATTCTTCATTCTTCCCTACTGTAGCACCCAACATAGGGCCACCAGTTATATATCTGAATATTAATTGGTGGGATGATTGAATTTCATTATCTTGATCCTGGAAAAGAAGACTTTTTCTCCCCCTATACTCTTTACTCCCATCATACTAGAATGAAGCTGTTCCTTTGCCCATTTAGGTTTGGAAATAAATAATTTTCCTTCTTTCCTTCTCTTTATCTCTTTCCTTCCTTTTCTTTCTTTCTTTCATCCAAGTTTTTTGTTTCTTACCTACCTACCTACCTATTTAAGCTGACAGCTGTTCATCTTTTGACAGGGGAACAAAATCTCTAAGCCTGAAGGCTCAGCCTGCACACCGATATGAACATGGTGGGTGACAAGCTGCTACAGTGTTATTAGAACTCAAAGGAATTATTTGGCTTGAGCTACAAGTTCCTACATGATGCAGAACATGCCAATGGGAAGAGGAAGCACCATAGCTAAGAAGTGTTCTGGGGTGGGAAGCACTGCAAAGATGTGTTCATTAACAATCTGTATAATCTGAAAGTGAATCATAGCTTTACAAAGAAAATACCCTATATCTTTTTTTCTTTCTGTCAATTGCTCTGATAATAATGTGTCATGGAGATCAAATTGCATTTGTAACCATGTCAGTGAAAATTACTTGTTCATGATTTATCAGTGCATCTTCTGGATCACAAAGTCTATAAAGTTGAATCTCTTCCTAGGGGGAAAAAGAGAATAGAAACAAAAACAAAACAGTCCATGAATCTCAGAATTCATGGTCAAAGATCTTGGAAGAGCAAAGAAATGTCATTTCTTTCATCCATTTTCCTTGTTGTTTGTCAGAGTCCAAAATGACCCAGACAAAATACAATGAATAAGAAAAGTGAGCAGAATACAATAAACATTGGATTCTTCCCAATTATGTGCCAGGGACTAGGCTCTAAGATATGCAAATAGGAACGAGACTTTGGGAAAGAGTGCTCAAGAACCTTCAAATACCACCTCAAATCCCAAGTAACCTACTGCCTTATGTCAGCTTGTATCCTATGTCACTCCATGTCCCATGCCACATCTTCCTGACCTCATTTGTCCTTCCTGAAATGCCACTGCCAGATGTGAACACATACAAAGATAGAGAGACTATGAGGAGCCATCACTGACTTCTTTCCCCTACCCCCCATCATGTTTTTCTCTTCTCTCTCATTCAATGAAGCAAAGGTGGCCTATGTGTCACTTTTCTAATATACTTATGGTATCAATAAAACCAACCAGATCCTTATAATTTGGAGATTTCCAGCCTAGTTCTATGTGACATGAGCTATCCATCCGGTGGGAACGTTCTACTTTCATGTAATGGTTTGGAATGTAGTTTATATTACTCTTTAAAAAAAATTTTTTTTTGGTGGGCAATGGGGGTTAAGTGACTTGCCCAGGGTCACACAGATAGTTAGTGTCAAGTGTCTGAGGCCAGATTTGAACTCAGGCACTCCTGAATCCAGGGCCAGTGCTTTATCTACTACACCACCTAGCTGCTCCCCTGTTTATATTACTCTTATGACATTTAGATTCTACCCTTTATTCTAAGTAACCTTGAACAAGTTACTTTATTTCTCTGAGTTTCTTTCTTCAGCTGTAAAATGAGAGAGTTGGACCAGATGTCCTTCAGGGTTGCTTACAGTGCTAAATCCCATAGTTCTTTGTAGACTTGTCTACTCATCGAACTAAGCATAGTACTGCCTTCTACATAATAATAATAGTTAATATTTATATAATGTTTTACTATATTAGATACTGTGCTTTTTTATTTATATCTCGTTTGATCTTCACAACAACCCTGGGATGTAGGTGCTATTAGTATCCCCATTTTACAGATGAAGAAAAAGAGGTTATGACTTGTCCAAGGGTCACACAGCTAATAAGTGTTTGAGGCTAGACTTGAACTCAGGTTTTCCTGACTCCAGGACAGGCACTCTATCCACTGTGGCACCTGTCTCCTACCTAAATGTAGTAGACACTTAATAAATGTTTCTTGAATAGGATTGGCTTGTCTTAGCTTACTACTAGACTCCAAATTCCTTGAGTTGGCAAAGAATTGGAAATTGAGGGGATGCCATCAATTGGGGAATGGCTAGTCAAGTTGTGGTATATGAATGTAATGGAATACTATTATTCTGTAAGAAATGATGAGCAGGTAGATTTCAGAAAAACTTGGAAAGACTTACATGAATTGATGCTAAGTGAAATGAGAAGAACCAAGAGAACATTGTATGCAGTAACAGTAACATTGTTTGATGATCAGCTGTGATAGCCTTAGCTCTACTCAGCAGCACAATGATCCAAGACTCATGATAGAAAATGCTCTCCACATTCAGAAAAAGAACTATGAAGTCTGAATGCAGATTGAAGCATACTATTTTCACTTTTGTTGTTGTTTCTTCTTTCTTGTGTTTTTTCCCTTTTGTTCTGATTTTTCCTTCACAACATGACTAATGTGGAAATATGTTTAACATGATTGTGCTGTATAACCTGTATCAGATTGCTTGCTGGCTTCAGGAGGGGGAGGGAAGGGAAGGAGGGAGAAAAATTTGGAACTCAAAATCTTACAAAAACGAATGTTGAAAATGATCTTTACATGTAATTTAAAAAATACTATAAAAATTAATTCCTTGAGAGTAGGAACTATTTTATTTGTTTCTGTATTCCCACAGTACGCACTTTAGCTCCCACAGTTCCCTAACATGAGTGTTCTAGACCTGCCTGATCAATCTCCCTGGCATTCCCTGAAAACACTATACTCATTTTCAATGCCATGCCTTTATTCATGCACTCCTCCTACCTGTGCTTCCCTCAACTTTCATCTACTCCTGTTCAAATAAGACCATCAACCACCAGTCCCATCTCACCTTCCACCTTCTTCAGGAAGCTTCTCTTTACTTTTCAGGTCTCTTCATATCACTTCCATGTGCAAAAAACTTCAGTAGCTTCCTATTAGCTATAGGATCAAAAACTTCTCTGTTTGGCATTTAAAGCCCTCCACAGTCTGACACCAATCAAACATTTCACATAGCTACCCTTATCATACTATTTTCCAACCAAACTAGTAGCTGTTTATGATATTTTCCTGTTGTCTCCTGGCAGTTTTCAAGGGCTAAAATTGGAGATTTAGATGAAAAGGATCACTCCCTCTATTTCTTAAATTATTTTGTGAAGATCCCTATCACAACTTACCTCTGATTATATTTAGTTGTGAACATTTTCATTCAATTCAATGAGGATTTACTAAATGCCTACCATATGTACAAAAAATGAAATAGCCTCTGCCCTGAAGGACCTTACATTATATTTTATTTTTCCATTAGATGATAGACTCCTTGAGGGCAAAAAAATCGGGCATTTCTTCTTTGTATCCACAGCATCTAGCAAATACAGTGCTTTGGACACAATAGGTACTTAATAAGTGATTATTAAGTTGCTGAATACTGATCTCATTTCTTTGAAATCTTAAAGCAGGAATTGCTTTTATCACACAATTTAATGTCTGATTATATTTTGTCTTGAACTCTTCTCTAGTTTTTTAATGAATCTGTGTTTTGTTTCCTCAAGCTTCTCAGTGGCAGAGCTCATACTATTCTATATCCCACAGTGCTAGGCACACAGTATTTGGTATTTTAATGTGGTACCCCTTCTGGGTTCACTCTCCTCAAAGTTCTAGAGATAACCCTGATGGAGTGGAATTTCTAGCATTGTTACTACAAGCCTCTATCTAGTGTGATTATCAGCCAGACTTTTTTTTTTTTAATTTTTTTTTTTAGTGAGGCAATTGGGGTTAAGTGATTTGCCCAGGGTCACACAGCCAGTAAGTGTTAAGTGTCTGAGGCCGGATTTGAACTCAGGTCCTCCTGACTCCAGGGCCAGTGCTCTATCCACTGTGCCATCTAGCTGCCCCGCAGACTTAGTTTTTAGATAGGATATTTACTGGTGTAGTATGGTAAGAAAAGTTGGTATAAAAATATATCCCTAGAATTCTGGGGTTCACTCTCCAATATGTATACATATATTGTACAGGCTCAAACTTATGGTGGTAAGACATTTGTGTAACATGCATATATAACAAAAAGGTAACTCAGCTATAAGTCACTGAAAGTTCTACTTTCCCTTTGTGGAAACTCATGAAATTCCCTTAGTATAGCTCTTTGCTGAGCTCCGAGTGGCAATGTCCATACAGAGTCTTGAAGCTGCCTTACCTGAGTTGATATGTCTAGTTTATCCTTGGTCTGTTTCTTTGCTTCCAGTTGGACTCATTGTCTCCTACTAGTTCAGTCTTTCTGCTGATGTGGTCAGTGGGAGAGGGAAGAGTATAACACTCTCTCTAAAATAGGGGTTCTTAACCTAGAATCACATGAACTTATACACACATAACATTAATTATATTTCAATATAATTTATTTCCTTTAAATCCAATGTAGTTTATTTTATACATTAAAAATATTATTCTGAGAAGGGGTCTTCATAAGACTGCCAAAGGGGTTTTTATGACACAGAAAAGGTTGAGCCCCTGTTTCAGGCCATTTACTTCCCTTCTCTTACTGCCCTTGGGTAAGGAGCAAGGATATGTCTCCTTGAGGTCTTTCTGTGCCTAGAGACTCCCAGATCTTTACTGATTCATTGTTGGGCTACATACTTCCAAAATAACTTCTTGTATTATACACAGGTCCAGAGCTGTGTCTGATTCTTTCAGATTATCACAAAATATTTCCTGTGTAACATCATCTACTTTCTTCCAAAGACCCAAGTACTTCACACATCCCAAATTAAAGACTTGTTTACCACTAATTTATGACTTTGACGGATATACCAGTTGACTCAATAGAGAAGTCTAGGCTTTCAGTGTTCACATTAATTGGGATAGATGTACAAAATCCTAACCTTACAGTAATTTTAAATAAATCTCTATTGCCAGAGAAGGTGTCAAGTACTTATTTCATAGTGTCTTGTCCCCTTGACAATACTGTGATCTCTTTCAGGGCAGGGATCATGTCTTATAATTTTCCTGTATTCTGTATCACCAAAGACAGTGACTGGCAGAGAATAGCCATTTTAAGACTGTTGAAATGAATTGAAGTATAAGACTGAGGCAATTAGCTAAGCAAAAGTGTTTTGATTTTTTTACCCCCCTCCATAATTTCCATTTTTTACTCTTCCTCACCAATTTCCATTAGTTATAAATGTTGATTAGGTATGACATTTTCCCCTTCTTTTTTTTTTTCTTTTTTAGTGAGGCAATTGGGGTTAAGTGACTTGCCCAGGGTCACACAGCTAGTAAGTGTTAAGTGTCTGAGGCCGGATTTGAACTCAGGTACTCCTGACTCCAGGGCCAGTGCTCTATCCACTGCGCCATCTAGCTGCCCCCATTTTCCCCTTCTTTTAATGGAACTCTATCTGACTAAAATCAGCACAGTTGAATTTGGAGTTGGAGGAACTGAGTTTGAATTGGTCAACCTCTCTGGGCCTCTGAATTAGACTAGTTGGACTCTGAGGTCCCTTCTAGTCCAAAATCTGTAGTTCAATGAGTCTATGAATTTGGTACTTCTCTCTCACTACTTAATTCTACCTTTTAGTATGAGTATTCATATAGTTTTCAACAAACTATATCTAATAATAATAATAAAAACAATAATGATTGCTAGCATTTATATAGTCCTTACTATGTGTTGAGCACTGTGCTCAGTGCTTTTCAAATATTATTTTATTTGATCCTAACAACCATCATGGGAGATAGGTGCTATTGATTATCTCCATTTTACAGATGAGGAAACTGAGGCAAATAAAATTAAGCAATTTGCCATGTGTCACACAGCTATTAAGTTTCAGATCTTCTTGATTCTAGGTCCAGTGCTCTATCCACTGCGCTACCTAATATTATGCATTGTAGACACTATAATAATTCAGTAGATCTGAAATCTCTTCAATTATTGAACACTATTTAATATTTTATATAATTATTAGTATAATAATATATATTGATATATATATATAGATTAATATAAATATTGCTGAATAGTTTATGCAATTGAATGGAATTATATAATTCTTACTATCAGACTGTACACCACTTGAAAATAAGAAATGTTTCATTGGTCTCTGTATTTTCCATGGTGCCTTTCACACAGCAGGCCCTAAAGAGATATTGGTTGAACTGCATTTACTTATCCTCACTTCTAATGTCTCTATAAGCTCTCTGAGGGCTGGGACTTCATGATTCATCTGTTCATCCCCCAAAGCCCTCCACAAAATAGGTGTGTGATAAATACTTGTTGAATTTATTTGGGCTTTAGTAATAAAGTAGACATGGTTCACTAAGATTAAGTTCAAAGGACCAAAAGTTTTTGAAATTAAGGAATTTTGGAGGTCATATAATTCAACCCCTTGATTTAATAAACTAAGAAATTGAGGCCCAGACAGATGGAATAACTTGTCCAATGTCACATAGGTAGTAAGGGGGCATATTCAGAATTTGAATCCAGGTTCTCCAACTCCAAATCCATCCTCTTTCCATGGTATCACTTTTTAATGACTATGTACCAACACTGATGCAACCTGAAGATAGAGAGGACTCATAAGGCAAAGAGAGGACAGTTCCTTGGTGAATTACAAAGAGAATGTGTTTCTGGTCCTTTTCCATTTTTTTCTTTTGTTCAGAAACCATATCTCTAATCTTGTTATAGATAGCCAAAAGCAAAATCATCACTTTAGGCAATGGCCTTCATATCTCAATGTTGAAATGCCTCCCCATTGTTACATATACTTCCTGGAGAACCAACTGTAAGGCACAAGTGGATCCTTGAAGGGCAGAGCAAAAATAAAACAAAACAAAATCATGACTGAGTCTTTGTGAATTTCGCCCTATTAATTCTTGCCCACGGCTACCACTTAATTATAAATGAAGTTTATGCAATTTCAGCTTATTAGAGAAAAACGGTGAGTAAGAGCTGAAACCATTAAAGAGGTAGTTTGGTTTTCTATCAGACTTGACCCTGGGGTCAAGCCCCAACTCTACTAACTCAATAATTTTGGATAAGTCACCTCTCTGAACCTCAGTTTCATCATTTGTAAAATGGTGATCAGATTTACATTATCTACTTCACAGGATGATTGTGAGACTCATGGAAGATAATGTAGGTAAAGTGCTTCATAACTATAAGATTCCAAAACTCCCACTTAAATTGGTAGACATCCCCTCTCAAGGTCCTGGAACTACCCTGAGCAACTGCGATTTCCTTGTATTGTTGCTCATAAGACCTATCAAGTATGCTTCCTGATACCAGTCAGTCGGTTGACATTAGTTAGCTTTTAGGAAAGGGTATTGTTTAAGAGAGTGTGGTGAAAAACAGATGGTACAAAGAATAATCTCCCGAAAGTCTGGAACACATTCTCCTATAAATACATGCAGTGTCTGGGGAAAATGGACTTAAGCTCAGAAAGTAAAAATCCTGGTTACTAGAAGGCTTTCTTTCTTGGTGAAGTCCTCATGAAACTTCCCTTAAGTGAAGCTCTTTTCTGGGTGTTTCTTAAAGCTGCTTTTTCACATTATGTCTACTTTGTCCTTGATGTGTCTCTCTGTTTCCAATGAAGTTGCTATCAGTCACTGTTGTTGGGGTACACTGCTATTAGATCAGGTGGTTGAGCTACCCAAGCTGATGGGAAGTCTAGATCTTTTGACCTTTCACCAGGTCAGAATTTCACAAGATCATTACATGGTCAATGATGGGGGATAGAAGTGAGAACTGAAATCCTCTTACTCCTCTCACCAAGGGCAATCCCATAAATCCCTAGTTTGTTGCTAGAAGCTCTTGCTATAATGCTTGATTCTAAATGGGTTTGCTATAATACACACATGCCCAGATGTGCAACATTCTTTCTACCAGTCCCAATATATTTCTTTTGTGGCTTGTTATATGATTTGATCCAACTGATCAAAGTATTTCACACCTTCCAAATTGATAAAGGACTTCGTTCAACCTAATTTATATTTGTGATTAATTCAATAAAAAATGACTAGACCTTTTGTAATTATATGGGTAGGGTTCCAAACCCTACCCCTCTAACCTGATCCTTACTTAAAAAAAAAAAAAAAGTTAAACTACTTCTGAATTTCAGTACTTCCTTTGATTTAGACCTTGCTTCCAGGTAGTATGTGGAATAGTATGGTGGGAAAGGCACTATATCTGGAGTTGGGGGCCTGGATTGGAATGTCAACTCTGCCATTTAGTTTTATATATATATATATATATATATATATTTTTGGTGGGGCTATGGGGGTTAAGTGACTTGCCCAGGGTCACACAGCTAGTAAGTGTCAAATGTCTGAGGCCGGACTTGAACTCAGGTACTCCTGAATCCAGGGCCGGTGCTTTATCCACTGCGCCACCTAGCTGCCCCTGCCATTTAGTTTTGCAAGACCACGGGCAGGTCTTTTTACCTCTTTGGGCCTCAGTTTCCTCATCTGTAAGAAAAATGTAGGGGTTGAACTAGATGATCTCTAAGGTTCCTCAAATGGTCAAAAGAGAGATGAAAATCCTATTTTTAAAATCTTCAGACACCTAGATACCATAGATTGTCATCCTAAAAGTAAGAATTTTCTTTATTATGTTGAAGCAAATTATCTCTTGCTACAATTTAAAAGATATTTTTTTCTATACTTTTTCAAGATGGGGATTATCTAGTTAGTCTTCCTAATTATAATTTATATGCCAAAGTTTTGTAAAACACTCAGCTGGTTCCTTAGACCCTTAAACTTAAGGAACAAAAAAGAAGAGATAAGGAAAGAATGTGGCTTAAATCAGAAAACCATAGCCTTGGTCAGAATTCCCAATAGACATTAAAGCAACTATCAGCCTAATGAAGTTGCCTCCATACCTCCCTCTCCCCTTACTTTCTCTTTTCTTCTCCCTCCCTCTTTCTTCTCTCCTACCCCTCCCTCCAGTAGAATGTAAATTCATTAAAGTCAAAGGCTGTTAAGAAAATACTTTGTATCACTAGCACCTAAACTTACACATTATTACCTAATAAATGTTTATGGAATTGAGTTTTAAAAGTTAACAATTTTTAAAATGTAGAAATTCTCCAGATTTACAACAGAGATTAGGATGGTATCTACATAATTAAAAAATAATCAGTCAATGTGGTCAACATGAGATAAGGATTTGGGGTGACAAAAAACTTATATTCTTAAACAACTGGATTTACTGATGTTTTCTTTAATTTGATTGATGGGATTATTCATCTGAATGGCTTTTTAAGCCAGAACTGTCAAGCTACTTGTGAGTTGTAGGCAAAAGGGATGATATAGTCCAAAGTCATCCCCTTTGCCATCTGTTTGTCAGGTTAAACAACCGTAACTCAATCCAACTTAATCATGCCCTGTATTCTTTTCATTCCTGAGAATCCTGAAATATTTTCCTGACTGTACATAGAAGGCTGAGTTCTCTCATTTATCACATTTCTACCCTCTCCTCTTGCTTCCCCCCTCTCCCCATTCCTCACAATGGGGATGAGGGGGAGGGCAGAAGACAACCGAAAAGGATCTTAGAGCAGGAAGAGGATGTAAAAAGTGTGGATACTTAAAATGGGAAGAACTTTTCAATGAGTCAGAATAGTCTCATTTCTATTAGTGACCAAATAAGGGGAAGATTATAGGTAGTGAGGTGATTCTCAATTATTTTCCTCACAGATTCTATTAAATCGATACTTGAAGCAAAAGTTGAGGAATGGATGAGGCAATGTTACTTCTGAAAAATTACACTTGCTCCTAGAAGACTATGCACTTACCATTTTAATTTTATAGCCATTAGGGTCTTCCTGAAAAGGAACACTGGGCACTGTTAGCTGTAGGAGTGTATGTTAGCTAAATTAATTTCAGCATCTATATAAAATTTCCCATCAGTTTCTTGATGCTATCAAATATCTCACTACCTGTGAAAGCTTTATGAGGGATTTCATTTTAATTTTATGCCTTGTTTTTCAATGAAACTGAAAATAATGTTTGTCAGCTCTTAGCATGCCAAACTACCTCACAGGGCCTTTCTGATCACAACTTTGACCTTGCTAATATTAAGTTAAATGCCAATAGCAATTTTATGTCCTGCTAATATTTTTCCTGGGTAAGAATCTCATTTTCTATTTCAATAGCTTCCAATTGGTACAAAGGTTAGAATTCCATTTAAAAGAAATATCGTGCAGTTTTAACCTACAACCTACAATCAAATAAACAGAAGGATGGAGAGTTAGGTCTGCTTGCCCACCTTCCTACCCAAGCTCTAAAGCAAATTTCTTTAGTTATAGGGAAGCCAAAGGTGGTGTCAGACTATTTTGTCCTATATAGATTTTTCTACCGTGGGCAAAAAAGAGCTCTTAGGACTCATTACAAGTGTGCCTTGCTTATATAGCTCCTGAGCCAGACTTTGGATGGATAGGTGTTTAGTATAGTTTTTTGGGTCATAATGATGATGGCAATGGAAAAGGAAGAAGAGGAGTAAATGGAAGAGTTAGGAGTAGGGCCCATTTCTCCTAACTCTTAGTCCATATGGTTCTTTCTTGGTACTGACCAGGTAAGCTGGGCATGGGTTAGATGATTAGATTGTTGGCAATATCTATAATTTCACTGTATGGTACAAGTCAGATATTGGCTTTCTTGCTTTCATTGGGGCTAATCAGTGTTTTGATTTTAGCCATGCCTAGCTTCTGTATAATCTGCTTGAACTGATGTTTATGGGCCTTCACACCCATGATGAAATGTTAAGAGTTTTTTCATCCTCAACCTTCTTCTTGGTGGACTCAGTGAAAAACCTGAATTTGAAGCTGGTATGGTAATCAAAATTCTTTCTCTTATGGGTGCTTTATAAAGAGTATTTGTTCTGATCATTGAAGCCAAGATGTTTGAATCACTTGAAAATGGAAGGTGTTCAGATATTCCTTTTATTACTGTGGATGCAAAAAACAAATCTGTCTCTGACCTTTGTGGCCTTTGACATGGCTTCTGCCTGGGGATTATGGAGAGGGAGGTTTCACCTTTCTTCTTTGTCTTCAGCACTATCTAAGGGGAAAGAAAGGTCCATATGCTTTTCATTATACTTATCACTGCCACTTCTTACGATGAACCTTGTGATACCATTTATTCTATTTCTGAAAGATATTTTGGTTTCTGCTTTGGATCTTCTTTTGACTGAGACATCTCATTTTTACCTCTGTGCCTTTGCGTAGGCTGCCTCTTGTGCCTGGAATACCTTCCTTCTCACCTCCAAATGTCAGAATTTCTAGCTTTCTTCAGAGGTTAGTTCTTTTGTCATGTCTTAAAAAGTTGCGCTTTATCTTCTTACTTATTAGGGTTTTAGTGTTCTCTCTCTTTTGCCCAAATTATCATGTATATATTTATCTACTTATATGTTGTATCCTTTCTTGGGGGTAGAGATTGTTTCTCATTTTCACTTCATATCCTTAGAGCCTAGCACATATTTCCTTGAACATAGAATATGCTTAATAAATGCTTAATGGGTTGGACTAGGTTCGATTGGAGACTCCTAGAGACTGAATGAGGTAATATTTGTTAAGTGCTTAGCACAGTGCCTGGCATATAGTAGATACTATAAAAATGTTAGCTATGGGGGCAGCTAGGTGGCGCAGTGGATAGAGCACCGGCCCTGGATTCAGGAGGACCTGAGTTCAAATCCAGCCTCAGACACTTAACAATTACTAGCTGTGTGACCCCTGGAAAGTCACAACTCCAATTGGATTCTGATCCCTTGCTAGCCTCTTCTTATTTGTTAAGTGGTGATTCTCTGTCCTATGATTCACAGTGGAGTAAGATAGCTTCAACTCTCAGACTAATGAACTATTCTGCTTATTTAATTAATGATGCCATTTCCTTCTCCTCACATTTATTTTGGGCTGAAGTAAACAATTTAGATTTTGTTCCACAAAAATCATCATCCTAGGGTACAAACTATAGGCTACAAGGAATGAATAGAGTAGCTAGTCAGAAGGTTAGAATGGGATTGGAATGTGGTGTTGAAAGTAAAATTTGAAAAAAATAATGTAGGTGTCTATTGAATGGGGAATGACTAAACTAGTTATGATACATTAATGCAATGGATTATATTCTGTAGGAAATAATAGATATGATGAATACAGAGAATCATAAGAAGTCATATGAATAGATGCATAGTAAAGTAACTTGAGTGGTAGCTAGATGGTTCAGTGCATAGAATGCTGGGCCTGTGGTTAGGAAGACCTGAGTTCAAATCTGGCCTCAGACACTTACTAGCTATGTGACCCTGGCCAAGTCACTTAACCTTGTTTGCCTCAGTTTCTTCATCTGTGAAATGAGTTAGAGAAGGAAATGGAGGGGGCAGCTAGTTGGTGCAATGGATAAAACATCAGCCCTGGATTCAGATGGACCTGAGTTCAAATCTGGCCTCAGACAGAGGCCTACATAGGAAACACTACTGCTCCTAGCATCATATGAGAATATTAAACAAGCAGAAAAGAACTTGGCCATTATTTGAGAAGAAATGCTAGAATACTACTGTGGTTTTTGATCAGGATCATAGATTTAGAACAGCAAGGGCCCTTAAAGCCCATACCTAGCTCAACCCTCTCTTTTACAGATGTGGGAAATAAAGCTGAGGAAAGGTGAGGAATTTGTCTAGGGTCATACAGATAGTAAATGACAGAGGACAGTTTTGGACCCAGGTCATTTGACTCCAGAGCCAGGGAACACTCTACCATGCTGCCTCTATCTGATACATAAATAGATTTTTGGGGGGTGGGGCAATGAGGGTTAAGTGACTTGCCCAGGGTCATACAGCTAGTAAGTGTCAAGTGTCTGAGGCCGGATTTGAACTTAGGTCTTCCTGAATCCAGGACTGGTGCTTTATCCACTGTGCCACCTAGATGTCCCTACATAAATGGATTTTAAAGGAGAAAGGGCTATAAGATAAAAACAATAACAAAGCTTAATTTTAAACTTATTTTTTAAAGATTTTAAAAAGAAAGATAACATTTGTTCCTCTGAATGATTTTTGCCCCTTCTTTTGATAAGAATGTTAATTTTTCTAAGTACTTTTATATTTGGGCACATTTTTCAGGCTCCCCATAAAGAACGTATAACTTAAGTATAGAGTATCCCCAAAGCTTAAAGCATTTTAGCCTTTAATAGCTTAAGACCACACTAAGGCTTTGGGGACACCCAGTATTAGGCATATGAAGTGTTATAAATGTCACTGTTTATGGAGGGATTGTTTACTCCCAGAGAAATGGAATCATTAAAAAAAATTATAAAATCTTAAAAATTACCTAATGACAGTTATATTAGACGTTGAGCTAAATTTAATTACAATAATATCCAAACAGGAACTGTGGTCAGATAATAAATATATCTTAAGAAATAGCTACTTAGGAAAAAAACCCCATAAATTAACTCAATTTTTTAAAACCCTGAAGCTTAAAGTTTTTCATTTATATGATGTTGTGTATGATCTACATATTCTGTGCAGTAGGCTTTACTACTACAAATGTTATCCTTTTTTTCCCCCTGTTCTTATTTGGTGGAGGAGAGGAATAGTGAGGAATAGATTAATTCTGACTTCATGACTATCGATCCCTGATATCATAGATTTAAAGCTTGAAGGGTCCTTAAAAAGCTTGAAATATCACTTGGTCCAACTCCCTCATTTTGTGAGGAAGGAAACAGAGGCATATAGATGCCAAATAATTCGTCCAAGGCCAAACAGTAGCAAAGCCAGTGTTTGAACTCTGATTATCAAACAAATGCTCTGTGGAACTACCATTTTTCCATCTTTCATGTTAAAAATTTTAGGGTTCTGTATGTGTGTGTGTGTGTGTATCTATCAGTCTCTGTCTCTGTTTCTCTCTCTTTATCTCGCTGTTTCTGTTTCTGTCTCTCTGTTTCTCTCAGTCTCTGTTCTCTCTCTCTCTCTCTCTCTCTCTCTCTCTCTCTCTCTCTCTCTCTCTCTCTCTCACACACACACACACACACACACATATTCTTCCCCCCCACACACACATACCTTTCAATCACTAACCAAGTCCTGTTGATTCCACCTCTGAAATACCCCAGAATCTTCATATTCCTCCTTAGTCCCTCTGCCAGAATTCTACTAAGCTTACATCTATATAGTTTTACAATTTATAAAACACCTTATACACATTACATTACTGGATTATTACAACAGCACTGGCAGCAAAGTAGTGCAAGTATTGTTTCCATTTTATAGATGAGGAAATTGAGATTTAGAGAGAGTAAATGACTTATACTAGGTCAAATAGCTACTAAATGGCAGAACCAGAATTCAGACCTTGGGCCTTCTGACTCAAAGTAGAACACTCCTTTCCCTCCAGTCAGGTGGGCTCTAGTACAGTATTTTCCATGTACTATGGTAATAGCTTCCTAATAGAAATCATCAGACCTCTCGTTTCTCCTCCTCCAATTCAACATTCACAATGTAGCCAAACTAATGTTCTTTCTGCATAGATCTGACAGTTTCCTTACCTATTACTAAGTAAACGTCAGACTCTTTAGCAAGGCAAGTCTTCTGTAGTCTACTTTACAGACCCCTTCTCATACTATAGTTTGTAGGAATATTATTATCAGGGGCCCTAATACCTAACCTGTTAAACTGTTGTCCTAGTTAGCTTTCCCCACACAGGGGACAGATAAGGTGACCACACACATTTAGTTTTACCCGTCACAAATCAAAATGTACTAACAGCCAGCTCTCTACACTTCCCCATCTCCCTACCTTTACCTACCCTGTCGGCCATGCCTAAAAGACTCTCCTCTTTCCTTTCTATCTGCTTAATTCCTACACATCCTTTAAAGCACAACTTACAAACCACCTCCTCGAGGAAGCCCACCCCAATTCCTCCAATTGCTAAATGATCTTTAATAGGCCTTGCAAAAAACCTTTAATGCCTCTTATATGCACTTGTTTTTAAAATCAGTCATTAAAAAAATTTGTCATATCTCCATATTAGATTATAAACTACATAAGGGTAGGGACCCTTGTCTCTTTGTTTTGTAATTTCCCAGAAATCCAAGGGCAAGTTTCTGTTGACAGTGGTTGCCAAATCAATGTTTAGCTGAAAACCAGACCATTTTTTGGTATGAGAGCCAGCTTGTTTCAGATAAAATAAGATTGATTCTAAGATCCCTCAATTTAACAAGCATTTATTAAATACTTGTAACTTGTTAGACACTGTACTAAGGCACCAAGATACATATACAAAAGCGAGACAGACTCTGCCCATTTGGATAGATGATAAAACATGTTTCCTGATAAATGCATGCAGGGTGTGAACAAAACAAATACATGGTGATCTGGAGTTGAGGGACACTGACAATTGGACGAATGGGGAAAGGTCTCTTGAAAGAGGTGGCCTTTGAACTAAGCCTTGAAGGGAGAAAGAGGTTCTAAGAGGCAGAGGTGCGAAAGGAGAGCATTCTACTCATGGTCAGAGTCTGCTTTTTTCCTCACAGTGTAGACTTTGCAAGCTTCCCAGAAATCAGATTCTGAAAGTAAATCATAATTATTTTCTGTCCTGATTTTCACTGGGCTACATTACAATACAGTAACAAAGAAGTCTGTATCTAATTTAGCAGGATGGTCCTCGATCCTGACTTCTTCTAACTCCTGGTAATATTCCCCTTTTGTGCCTTACTCCCTTACTCCCTTCCATCTTCCATCAAAAAATTCTGATGTTCTAAAAATTTAGAAAAAACAAAAGAAATAAAGATTTTTAATTGCAAATTAGTTTATTTTCTAATAGAAAAAGGAAGGGAAGGAAAAGAGTGTGGAGGAGTTTAAAATTGAGGCAATGAATCAGGATTCTCCTTGTCAAAATGTAGTCTTCTTGTGTTTCGGCTCATTTTTATAAGCACCCCAGAGGAAGGGAACATTGACATGGTTTGCCAATGATAATCACAGAATCCATCCATTTGGTTTCCTCTCTGACACTGGAGACTAGCTGTTTTAGGAGAAGTCTGATAACTTTGCCTTCTCCTTCCCTGAAATGTCATTCCCCAACTCCAACAGATTTCTGGGAGGGAAAGGTTCCATTTTGCACATCTCCATCCCTGTTTATTAGAAAGTAACAAACAGGAGAGCTGCAGCTGTCTTTCCCCTCATCAGGACAGCTCGCTAATATAATACCGCCAACAAACACTCTTCTTGAACATAGCTCTGCATTATTCTATTCCTGCCTCTTGCTTTGTGATTCTGCCTCATTGCCTTGGCAACAAATTAAAATACTTTTATGTGTTCGGTAATATCACCCTTAATTTTGCAAAACCAGGGCAACCGGATCAGAAGACTTCAGGAGGCAGTCTTCTTGCTTCCCTCTCTCTATCTGGTGCCTTTCTGGTTTGGCTTCTTTTTTCCCCTTGCTAATTGACTTTAAATCCACAGCAAGCACCTACGTGCTGTTTCTAGCATGCTTGGCCGCGAGGCAGAAACACCCTATTCTGAGAGGGAAAAAAGGTAAAGGCCTGAAAGGGTGGTGTGCTACTGCAGGCCTGCAGACAAAATGGCTGATGCACTGCAGTCTGTTTCCTCTCCTCCTTTGCTGTTAAATGATGCTGTCGGGGGCTCTGCAATGTTTTAGGTGGACTTGGATTCAGCAGACTTAAATTGAAAGCCTTGGCTCTATCACTTGCTGGCCTTGTGAGAGTCACTTAATTTTTCTGATCCTTAGTTTCCTCAGCTATAAAAATGGGAAGAATAACACTTATCACCTACCCTCCGTGGTCTCTGGTAGGACTATTGGACTTGGAAGTCAAGAGTAGTTGAGTTCAAATGCTTTATCTGACACTACTTAGCTATGTGCCATAGACAAGTTACTTAGCCTCAGTTTCCTTAAATGTGGGTTTTGATACTTATACTGTATTGCTTCACAGGGTCATTTTTTGAGGATCAAGTAAGATAATATGTAAAGTGCTTTGCAAACATCTCAGCATTATATAAATATCAGCTATTATTATGGTAGGCAATGTGGTATATATAGTAGAGACGTTAACTATGGACTCAGAAAGATTTGGATTCAAACACTATCTCAGATTCTTACTGACTAGCTGTGTGACCCTGGGCAAGTCACTTAACCTCTCTGAACTTTAGTTACTTCATCTGTAAAATGGGTTATTTTGAAAATCAAATAATATATGTATTCTAACAACCTCAAAATTCTATGGATAAATGTGCACTGTTATTATTAATTATGTGTGAAGGTACTATGTAACTATTAAGTGCTATATAAATACCAGCAAACTTCATCATCACCATTATTTTTTATAAGACTGTGGTAAGGAATATGACCATTTATTTTAGACAAGACAAGGGCCAGAATGGTTGGGAGCATCTCCTAGTGATGACTTATTCTCGTCACACTAATGATGGTAGTCAAAGCTGAGCACATAATAGAAAAATAAGAAGTTATTACCAAATAATATTTGGCAATTTTGGTTTCAGTTGTTTGCCTTACTCAGACATTTACCTTATTTTCTCCTGTCCCAAGGCTTTCTTGTTGGCATCTTAGGGAGTTTGGCATTTAAAGTTCTAAATCTGCTAGCTTTCTCTCCTAACTGTTTCAAACTTCATTTTTCCTTAAGCCTTCCACATCACTTCTCTCTCCACTCTCTCAGCTGAGGAATCCACTTTGTACTTTACTGAGAAAATAAGAGGCTATTTGCCATGAGTTTGCTCTTCTCTTCTACTTGACACCTCACATCCATTTACATCATTGTTTGTTCTTTCCTCCTTTACTCCAGTGGCAAATGATGAGGTAGCCCTTCATGGCAAGACTACCCCATTCACCTGTATAATCCATCCCAATTCCTCCTATCTCCTCTAGTATATTTCCACCACAATCACTCCCCTTCCCCTAGAATCCTGAATATTTCCCAGTCTCCAGGGTCCTTCCCTTTTGCCTATAGATATACTCAGTTCTTCTCATCCCTCAAAACCAAACCAAACCAAACCTTCCCCTCAAATTTTTGCCCAAATTTCTTCTCCCTTTCACGGCCAAATTTCTAGAAAAAACTATATTCACTGCTCTTACTTCCTATCTTCTCACTCATATCTCAACCCTTCATAATCTGGCTTCCAAGGTCATCACTCAACTGAAAATTGTCTCTCTACAAAATTACCAATGATACTGTACTTGCCAAATATGATGGTCTTTTTTCTCAGACCTCTTCTTTATTGCTTTCTCTGTAGCTTTGACACTGTTGGTCTCCCCCCTTCTTCTGAGGACTCTTATCTTTCTGGGTTTCCAGGACACCACAATCTCATGGTCCTTATGATCTGGCTGTTCCCTCCTCAATCTACAACGTGGATCATCATCCATGTCCCACCCCTCACTGTGGGTATAATCCAGGGCTCTGTCCTGGTCTCTCTTCTTTCTCTATAATAGGAGTTCTCAACTTTTTTATGTAACAGAATCTTTTGACAGCCTAGTGAAACCTATGTGACCCATCTCAGAATAATTTTCTTAAATGCATAAAATAAGATAAATAAGATTAAAATGAAACAAATTACATTGAAACATAGTTATGAAAAAAATTTAAAGAAGTTCATCACTATTCCTTGTACCTCTTGATGATCTCATCTGTGACCTTATGCTCACTTATCATCTATGCAGATGACTTCCAGATTTTTATATCTAGTATCTCTCTTGAGCTCCAGTACTCTATTACCAACTGCCTATTGGATATTTCCAACAGTCATCTCCAACTTAACACATCATAAACAGAAGTCAATATTATTATTATTATTATTTTACCTCCAAAGCCACTGTCTTCTACACTTCCCTATTTCCATTCAGGGTATGACCCTCATCCTAGTCACTCAGGTTTAAAATATCAGTGTCATTCTCAACTCTTCACTCTCCTTAATTTCATATATCCAATTAGGTTTCAAGTCTTGCTATGCTTCCCTCCACAATATCTCTTGCATCCGTCTCCTCTCTACTCATGTGGCCATTACCCTTATCCAAAAAAAGCTCATTGCTTCTCACATGTAATATTATAATCATCTCCTACTTGGTCTCCCTGACTCCAATCTGCTCTTCCGGCTTCTACATCTGGTTTCCTTCCTGGACAATAGCTTACCCAGGGTATATCTTTACCTTCTCCTATCTGACATGAGGCAGCCCCTCTGGGTCTCACAGGATTCCAAGTCTCCAGTTGTTACAAAGTTGGACTTTGTGGAAGGTATTGAACAATCTGATCACCTGCCTCCCTCAACATACTTTTTCCCTCAAGGGACTCTTGCCTGGGCCTCATTTTTCAGAGTTTAGCATACTCCTACCTCAACACTCTCTCCTGATCCCAATAATTTTGAACCCTGGCTGTCATTGCACAAATCCCTATTCCCTATCCTCTGATGCCTACTTCCTTTTTCCCATCACTCTCAACTCTACTCCCCATATGACTAACTCCAGATCTATGGGCTCCTTCCATTGTGCTCTCTGGAATGGCTACTCTATGGTGAACAAAACTGCTTTCATCTTAAACCTTTTACTTTGCCACTCCCTCTATTTCCTGCCTCTCAATGAGACCTGGCTCTCTACTAATGACATAGCATACCTGGCCAATGTTTCCAGTAGTAATTGCACTTTTATTCAACTCCTTGATCATGGTAGGAGAACAGAAATACTCTGCTCTCCTTTGCCACTTGTAGACTTTCCTCGTACCCTAGGTAACCTCCTCCCCTTTAAAGTTGATTCAGTCCAAACATCATTCAATCAAGATTCTAGAAGCTGTTATCTACCAACCGCCATGATATTCTCCTTTTTTCAAGGAGTTCAGTGCCAGATTCACAGTTGTTGTTATTGGGCTGGGTTTTTTTTTTGCCCCAACTCTTACACTCCTGCTAGGAGACGTCAATACACATATTGATATTTCCCCAAATATCCTGATTTCTTAGTTCCTCAATCTACTCAATTTTTGTGACTTACCCCTCCACTTTGCCTCAGTTACACACAGGGCCAATCATACCATTAATCTTTTTTTTTTTTTTTAAGGTGAGGCAATTGGGGTTAAGTGACTTGCCCAGGGTCACACAGCTAGTAAGTGTTAAGTGTCTGAGGCTGGATTTGAACTCAGTTACTCCTGACTCCAGGGCCGGTGCTCTATCCACTGTGCCACCTAGCTGCCCCCATACCATTAATCTTTAATCACTCACAAGTGTTCTACTTCCATACTCATGACATCCCAAATTCCTTTCTCTGATTATGATCTTTTATCATTTCATCTTTCTCTCTCCCTTCTATCCCAGCCCTGTTCTTCCTCACCATGACCTCCAATCCTTCTGCCCTTCAGTTCTTTCCCAAACCATTGCCCCTGCTGTGCCTATACTCTTTTTCCTTCCTATCTTGATCCTTTGGTGAACCAGTTCAATACTACCTTACTCTTTAGAAACAAATCCCTTGCCTCCTTATCCCAGCACTGATCATGTCTTTCCAAATCCTAACCTTGTATTAATCCTATTCATGTCCTCATAAACAGAGCTAAGAAAATCAGCAAATTATTCTGACTGGGTTCACTCCATGTGTCAACATGATCTCACTTTGTCCCTCATTGTTGCAAGGAAAACCTCTTAGGCTTCCCAAATCCAAATCACTGTAGCAGATATTCTAAACCTTTTCATCCCTCCTCAAGCTTTCCATGGGGCCTTTCCTTCACCATATTAATCGAGGATCTTTTCTCATACTTGACTGAAAAACTGAGACCATTCACTTGGACCTCCCTTTTCTCTCTTCCTCCTCATCTCACGTCACTCAGACATCTTCTCCCACTCTCTCCTCCTGCACTCTTGTCTCACATGAAGAGGTGGCCCTCCTTGCTATGACAAATCCCTTTACGTGTACTTGTCTTTTCTAGCAGATTGCCACCTTTATCAGCTCCACTTTTACCAATCCCACTCTCTCCTTAAATACTGGCTGCTTCCCTGCTGCCTACAAACAGGCTCAGGTTTCTTTCTTTCTTTTTTTTTAATTTAACTTTTTTTTTTTTTTTTTTTAGTGAGGCAATTGGGGTTAAGTGACTTGCCCAGGGTCACACAGCTAGTAAGTGTTAAGTGTCTGAGGTCAGATTTGAACTCAGGTCCTCCTGAATCCAGGGCTGGTGCTCTATCCACTGTGCCACCTAGCTGCCCCTGGTTTCTTGCTTTCTTAAAAAAAAATACCCTTCACTTCATCTGATCATAGCTAAACCCCTTAAGAAAGCCACCTGTAATCAGTGCCTTTACTTCTTTTCTCACCCTTTTCTTAACTCTCTGAAACTGGAGGTAGGCTTCCAACCTCATAATTCAACTTGCTCTTTAATTACCAAATATAATGCCTTTCCCGCCTCCCCAGTCTTCGTCTTTCTTGACCCATCTGCAGCTTTTGACACAGTATATATCCCCATCTCTTCCTGGTTACTCTCTCCTCTCTAGATTTTTGTGACACTGCTGGTTCTCTTCCTACCTTTCTGGCCACTCCTCAGTGCTCTTTTCTGGTCTCCCTTTAGGTCACATCTACTAACTGTGAGTGTCCCTCTAGGCTCTGTCCTGGGCCCTCTTCTCTCTCCATATGATCTTACTGAGTGAGCTCATCAGCTACCATAGGTTTATCTCTATGCAACTGATTTTAAGTCCTATTTAATCTCTCCCCCCACCCCAACACACACACTTCCATCATCAACTGTCTACTGGATATCTTGATTTAGATGTTCAATTGATTTTTCAAACTCAACATGTCCAAAAGAGAAGCCATTATCTTTCCCACAAAGCCTTGCCTTCTTCCTAACTTCCTTACTGTTGTCAAGGGTACCATTCTTTTCCCAGTCACTCAGACTCACAGATGAAGTGTCATCCTCAACCCCTTATTCATGTATACCTCACAAATCCAGTCTCTCTTCAAGTGTTCCTCTTTCTATCTTCACAACATTTTTCATATATGTACCATTCTTCCCACTCTCCTAATGCAGGAATTCATTAGATCATGCCTGGACTACCAGAATAGCCTACTGGTTGGTTTCCCTGCCTTAAGTCACTCCCTACTCCAATCCATCTTCCATTCAGCTGCCAAAGTGATTTTCCTATAGTGCAGATTCGATCTTGCCATATCTCTCCCTCCCATGAAAAGAAAATTCTAGTGCCTTCCTATTACCTCCAGGAACAAATATTAAATTCTCTGCTTGGCTTTTAAAGCCTTTTTTTACCTCTCCCCTACCTCCTTTACTCATCTTATCCTATGCATACTCTATGGTCCAGTCACGCTTGCCTTTTTGCTGGTCCTCCCACGCAATTTCTAAATTCTGTGCCTTTTCATTGGCTCTTCTCCACACCTGGAACGCTCCCTCTCTTCACCTCCAATCTCTGGCTTCCCTGACTTTTCTCAAGGTTCATCTCAAATCTACCTTCTGCAGGAGGCCCTTCCCAGCCCTTCCCTCCCTTTTAGCACCTTTCATCTACTCTGTATATATTTTGTTTGCATAGTTCTTTGCAAGCTGTCTGTTGTCCCTGTGGGACCTCCATGAAGGCAGGAACTACTATGTATTTGCCTTTCTTTGCGGCCCTGACACTTAGCAGTCCCAGCAAGCACTTAATAAATGCTTGTTGATCGATCGACTGATTAAAGCATTGTGTAAACGTGAATGATGATGATGATGATAGCATAGGTAAACACATTTTTTTTAAAAGCCAGAATCACAAAACCTCTCTAGTCCAAGATAATAGTAACTGCTGAGGGACCAGGATTGAATACTTATAAATGCCTCATTTTTTCCCAGCATATTCAAATTCAATTAGATGAATATTGATGAATCACCTACCAAGTGCAAGGCACTATACCAGGCATCAGAGACACAAAGATGTAAAACAATATTATGCCTGCTTTTGAGGAGCTTACCATTTAACTGGGGGATAGAGCATAGACAAAAACAAGTATAGTACAAGGTAAAGTGAGATGGGGCAAAGGTGAGATGTAGACAAAATTCTTTAGGAGAATCTGAGGAGGGAGAGATGTTTCTGCTAGTTTGTTCATAGGCTCTTAGGAATAAAATGAACAAAAGTTAGGAAAACATTTCACTATATCAAACAATAACAATAAAGAAAGCCCAACAAACAGCAGAATGCTAAACTATGTTACATGTCCATTCTTCCAAGTCACTGTATGGATCAAAAACTTTCAATGGCTGCTCATTGTTGCCAGAGTAAAGCCCAAACTCCTTACACTTGCATTTATGGTTCTTCATTATTGGGCACCAAATTTCTTTAGTCTTATCTCATGCTGCTCCCTTGTCACATTCTGCATTTCAACCAAATAGTATTACTTAACATTTTCCAAATATGTATAGAACTCTCCTCATTTGCCTTTACTGATGCTATTATTCCCTAGACCTGAAATACTCTCTCCTCTCTCCTTCACTATCACAAGTGTCCAGTAGGTCTCTGATTATTGACATCTTCTTTATGCTTCCAGGCCCAGCTAAAATGTAATTTCATCTTGATAACTTTCTCCGATTAACCCAGCTGGAAGTGGTGTCTCCTTCATTTGATATAATCTTACAGCCCAACTCTTTCTAATTTGAATTATAGCCATGTGTATACAAATTTCCCTGAGTAGATCATAAATTCATCAGGGGCAAGATGTGTGTTTATTCTTCTTGTACTTTTTCCAGCATAGCATATTACACACAAGTGGTACGTAATAAATATTTGTTGCATGTATAAATGAATTTCTACCTATCCTATGCTATTAGGTGTTATATAATACATGTATTATTTAGTTCTATTAAACTGAGTTAGTGGTTTCAAAAGGCTAGTAGATAAAGTGCTAGTAAAACCTTAGACACAATTCTGCATGGGACAAACTTTTCCCTGACTAAAAACTTCATTCCTGATCCCAAAGAATCAACCCTCAAACTCCTCTTGTGTTGCTGGAAGAATTGGAAAACAGAATATGGATGGGGCAGATACAAAGAAAGCAAAAATAGCCCTTGTCTTCAAGGCTTGCTCTTACATTCATCAACATCAATGGGGCAAATAAAATCCCATGCTAAATAAACACTTTCCCATAAATATATTAGGATTTCCTCTTTTCTTTGGACTAACAATTCATGAACTAAATGATATGAATCTGGCCTACAATATTCTTCTGAGAATGATGTTCATCACCCCCAGAGCCATTTAATATGGTGATTTATGATAAGAATATTTCTATGTCACTAAATGGCTTTATGATTATCACAGCATGCCATTCATTACCCACGTAGATGTTTAATGACATGATTCATGAGAAATGTATTTACACAGGAGAAATTATTCCATTATTTGAGGCAAGCACGTGAACCCAAAGTTTGCCATGGTTTTGAATGGGAGCTGAGCTGAGATGAGTACCAGGGACTTTAGATGAACAAAGCAAAAATTCAAGCCCAGGAAAACAAAACATGTGCCTCCTGGGATCTCCAAAAGATGGGACATATTATCATGACAGGAGTAGTTAATACATTACCTATCTGCTGCCTTTAACATGATATACTGGGGATTCATATGAGACATCCCAAGATGGCAAGCTGGGAGCTGATCTGGAACATGAACCTGCTGCATATCACCAAGATAGAGGCTACAAGACTGCAATACATGAACATTGACTCTGGCTTCCCTTCTCTCTTCCTTCTCTCCTGACAACCTGAGGGACTATCAGGTAACTTGGTGATTTCATGGTAATGAAAGGCTACATCTGTCAGTCCCAGTGAAGTGGAAGGTGGCTCAGTTACCTTGCAAATTGGACCATCTACTTGGACCCATGATACCTTGTTTGGCTGAGTTGAATTCATTCCACGGTTGTAGATGAGGCTCATGTGCACATCTGACAATGTGGAACTAGAGAATGAAGCTGCTGATGCTGAAGGGATTGTTAGGTGAAGCAACTTAGTGTAAACCCTGAATAGGAGTAACAACAACAACAGTATCAGATTTTGATCAGGAAGGGTCCCTAGAGGCCCTTGAGTTCAACCCAGTTTTCAGATGAAGAAACTGAAGCACTAAATACCTAACATTTTTATAGTGCTCTTACGTTTACAAAATGATCTACATATAATATATCATTTGATCCTCACAGTCTAGTGAGGTAAATGTTATTATTATTATACTCATTTTCTAGATGTAGAAACTGAGGCCCAGAAAGGTTAAATGACATCAAATTACACAGCTAGCAAGCATCTGATTTGAACTAAGGTGTTCTTGACTCGAAGTCCAACACCTTATCTATTATACCAAGCTTCCTCCCATGTTTAAAGCCCTCCATCACCTGATTCATATTGCTCAGAGTTCCTTTTCCATTAATTTCTTATTCCCCCATCCATAAGTCCAGCAAAGGGAGTTTTTTCAATGTCATGATTCCCTTTCTCCCCCTCCCCTGATAATAGCCATCATTCTTTCTTTTAATTAATCTAAAATAGGCTTCTTCCTTTTACCAAAATACTTCCTTTCCACATAAAGAATACAATTGTTGGGGGCAGCTAGGTGGTGAAGTGGATAGAGCACTGGCCCTGGAGTCAGGAGTACCTGAGTTCAGATCTGACCTCAGACACTTAACACTTACTAGCTGTGTGACCCTGGGCAAGTCACTTAACCCCAACTGCCTCACTAAAAACAAAAAAACCAAGAATACAATTGCTCCATAAAAGTCTCTCTGCCTAAGTAGAACTTGGTTCTTGTTACCCTACTCCACTATCTAAAAAGACCCATGTACAGACACTCATTTATGTATTCAGGCATATTGACATATATACATGAGAACATCCATTCATATTCATATTGTTTAGTCCGTCTTGTCACCACTATTAGACTTCAAGCCCTAAGCAAGGCTCTTCCTTATTGCAGAAGTCCCTACAGTGGATTGAATGCTTTACTTGTGATTAGGCAATTGTTCCCCACAACTACATGGTATAAACATCAGTTTTGCTAAGATTACAAAGGAGATAAAAGAGTGATAATGATGGTGGTGGTGGGGATAGTGGTGGGGATATGTCCTTTGCATTCCAGGAGTTTGCCTGGAGCTCTGCTTGATACACAATCCCATAGCCATTAATAGTATTATGTATGCCACATCTTGTTAGTCAGTGGCCTCTTCATTCTCAACTCAAGCATGACCTTCCTTTTTTAAAACAATTAATATTTTATTTTCCCACCAATTACATGTAGAAACAATTTTAATTTTTTTTCTTCTTCAAATTTTGAGCACCAAATTCTCTCCCTTCCTTCTTCTTTCCTTTCTCCTCTCATCGGGAAGGCAAGCAATTTGACATAGGTTATATATGTGTATTCATGCAAAACACATTCCCATGTAAGTCATCAAGCAGCACCTTCTTTCCTGATTTCCCCAGATGCTGCTGCTTTTCCTTTTCAGATTATCTTGTCTTTATTTTGTATATACTTATAACTGTCAAATTGTCTCCCCAATGGAAGGTAAGGTCCTTGAAGGTAGGGATTGTTTCTTTTTTGTCTTTGTATCTGGTGTCTAGCATAGAGCCTGGCAAACAGTAGGCACTTAATAACTGTTGATTCAATTCAATTATACTCATGGAGGACTTACGAAGAATGCTGCCCTCCTCCTCACAGAGAGGTGATAGGCTCAAGATGCAGAAGGATACACATATTTTTCGACTTAGCCAATATGGGAATTGGTTTTCCCTGATTATGCATATTTGTTACAAGAGTTTTGTTTTTCTTTTCTTTTTCCAGTGGGGAGGAGGAAAGTGAGAGGGAGAGAAAACAAATGCTTGTTAATTTAAAAAAAAAAACTTAATTTAGAAATAAACAAGGAAGCAAATGAATGAATGTATAGGAAAACAAATAATTAGATAAATAAGTGGATGAATGCATAGATGAATGAATAGATAGATAGATAGATACATACATACATACATACATACATACATACTTGTTGATTAAGAGTCATTAAATCTTGTTGCAAATTCTGGTTCTGCTACTAATTTGCTGTTTGATCTTGGGCAAGTCGCATCCCTTCCAGTACCTTAGTTTCTTCCTCCTTTTAAATGAAGGCTTTCTCTAGTATTACATGAAACAAATATAGGTACAAATAGGGGAGAATGGTATAGGTAGAATGAATGTGGCTTGTTATTTATAACCATGGGTTCCTTTCATTGGCTTAGCACTTGTCCCAGCAAAGTGCAAAGCTAGACAATGGCCCACAAAACAGGGTGGATGAGAATGCTCATCAGGATTAAAAAGTTGAGCAAACACTTTCCCTCCCTCCATAAGCTCATTATAGTATAAAAAGGGCACGTGGGCAGTGCAATCTTTCTTAAGTGGAAAAACAACAGCAACAACCCCAAAAAATGTGTTAGCTAATACCTCCAGTGACACATCAGGTGCACATGGCAGATAATTATACCTGAAGGAGGAAAGCCTTATGCCTATGTTTGCTCCCTCACATTGGTGGAGCCAAAGCTGGCCCTTGGGGATTTAGCTTTTTCCTTTACTCAGTGTTGGTCTGTGTAGCCTGGTGTTACCCTTTGTTTACAGATCAGGAATGAGACAGTTAACTGACCTACTCACCCACGAAGAGAAAAGCACGTCTGAAGTTATGCCCTTGATGATAAAAGAAATGGAATATATTTGGCAGCTCCTTTTTGTTTGAAATTTCATCAGAACCCACGGTTGCAAGGGGACTGTATTATTTTTGGCCCCAGGTATGAGTAGATGGGAATGGAATGCAATTGGGGAAGTGTTTGGGGGACAGGGAAGCGAAAATGTCAATTTTAGGTAAAATACAAAATTACTGGAGCACAGAGTGTTTTTGAAAACAACTATTAAGTTCCTTCCATCAACTCTATATATCTTATATGTCCCTCATTAAGACATGTTGCTTCCTCCATTAGAATGAAAGAGTCTTGAAGATGGGTTATTTTTTGCTTTCTTTGTATCCCCAGAACTGAGCATATAGTAAACACTTAATAAATGCTTGTCTGAGTGAGTTAATAAACCCTTTGGGTCTTCCAGTTTCTCATCCTCTGTTCTCACCTTATGTGACATTCTCTTTGTCAAATTATGTGTTCTCTGCTCCTGCACCTGTGTTGCAGCTGGCTCACTTTTCATGGAGCGCCTGTTTTTACATGCTCTGAATAATTACTGACCACATGCAACCTTAGCAAAAGCAAATGTCTACATCACAAAATCGGAGGGAGCAAGTGTCTGAGTCCAGGGTCAAGGGTTCTGGCCACAGTAAGACTTATGTACAACTACAACTCCCAGGTAAAATCCTTGACCTTTTATTCCCCTTTTATTGGTTTAAAAAACATCTGAAAGAAGCTTATGCTCTAGTTTTGTTTCTAGGACAAAATCCCTGTATTTAAGGTGGGAGGTGAGGTTTTTTTTCCCCCCTTAAGACAGAGAGCACCGCAGGAATGTCTGTTGAAAGTATGATGCTGAGCAGCAAAGATAGCATGGTGAGATGACGGATAACTCAGGTGAGGTAATGCTATGTGTGTAACGGAATAAAAGTCACATTTGTTCATGAGTCAGAAAAGAAAGGTGGAGAAGGGTAAATAAAGCTTCTTTATTTTATCAGAACAAATGGTCAATGTTGCTATTTTTTGCAGAGGATTAGCCATGTGGTAGTCTAACTCTGTGATTTCATGTGGAGACTTCCATCAATGCATATTTGCAACTGGGCACTCTAAAGTTAAATGACTTGCCTGTGGCCACGCAGTCAGTATGTGTAGAAGGCAGAACTTGAACACAGATCTTCCTGACCAGCCCTATGCCTACTTTCTCCCATGACACCATAGGCCGACCTATCCCTTTGAAATCTGGGAAAGGAAAGCTGATTAGTGAGATTTCCCCTAGAAACAAATAATGCCATAAGAGACACAGCATGCTTTAATTTTAGCCAGGGATTCCACAGGATCTTAATTAGTACTAGAATGTACCTTAGAGGCCATCTAGTCCAGGTCTCTTGTTTTACAGGTTCAGCCTGTGAGTCTGGAGAGGTCAGGTGACTTATCCAAGGTAACACAGGTAGTAAGTGGCAGAGTAAGGATTTGACTCTTTTCCCACTGTATTGTGTTGATTCCTTAGTGCTTCAACACAGGTCTTAGCTTTTTAGGCAGTGAATACATGCTATGAAGAGTCAGTAATCTGAATCATTGTGACAAATCATTTGAATTAAAAAATGAGCCAGAAATCAATGTTCCAGGAACCTTTTCCTCACTACATCATGATGGGTTGGGTTTGGTTTTGTTGACACCCACTTAAACAAGGGGTCTTTCATCTGAGTTGAGTAATGGCGAGTTGATTCGAGAATGGTATCAAAGTGAATTCCAAAAAGGCCACAGAGATGGCCTTCAAAGTTCCCATGGCTTTGTTGTAAGTCTGATATAGCCACAATTGTCAACAAGGCCAGGTTGCTGACTTGCCAGATGCTTTCAGCTCAGCCAGGTCTCTATAAAGAATAAGAGTGACACAGGAGCTGTTTGGTAACCCTGGAATTATTCTGATGACCTCAGCAGTCAGCCTGAAACAATTGCATTCCGTAGAAAAATATGTGGTCAGCTTTCAAGGCTGTGTTTTACACAATAGTGCTTGAAGCATGTGGAATGCTGACACCTAAGTACACAGGGCTAGTCCCCCTCTAATCTTGAGCTGATACCATGAGGTGTGATAGTTGGTATATATCTTGACAAAATAGATGGCCAGAGAATGGGTGCTATGCCTATAAATGCCAACCTGGAGATATGAATGATCTTATTTAAAGGGCTTGAGTAAAGCATGTAAATTAACTCTTTCAGGGTACCAGGCTGTAATTGCATACCTTAAGAGAGTTGTCTTGCCAAATGGTAACCTGCCTGGAATAGATAATTTACCTTCTATGGGTGAATATTTCACACACAGTATTTCCCTTGTCTTGGCTCACTAGAGAAAAAAGTACAATTAGATTTTATTGCACTCTCCTGCAAGGGCCACTTCTCCCTCTAAGTTTTATAGAATGCTTCATGCACTGGCGGTGCCCAATAAATGGTCAATAATAACAGTAATAATGATAATAATCATGTAAGTACCTTTCATCTAAGGCTCTAAAAGTGTTTTGCAAACATTAATTAGGCAAGCCTCACAACACCTCTCTGTTTTTATACTGTCTTGCACCCTTTTACAGATAGGTAAATTGAGACCCAGGGAAGTTAAGTGACTTGCCTAAGGTCACAAAGCATGTTAAAAATAATAATAATAATAACACTTGGTATTTATGTAGCATGTCTTCTGAGGAAACACAAGAATGTGGTAAAGATAATCTTTTTTAATATCCTAGAGAAAAGCAGATGGTACGTATTAGTGTCATTTTATAGTTGAATAAATTGAGGCATTTGTGTCTAGTAACTTGGGTTGCAGTAGAAATAAAGCCTTGAACTTCCAGCATGCCACAGCAATGCTCTGGCTCCTGCATAACTCTCATTTTTCTGTTCTAATCATGGGGCAGATTCACTGTTATTTTTCATGCTTATAGGAACTGTGCCTATTTTTGGTAGCAGGAGCAAGCTGAAGAATGATAGCAGAGCACAATGCCAGGTACAAGTTTGTGCCCATCCCTAACTGAGAAGTCAAGATCTAAAACATCAAGGAATGGAGGAGAGAGGTGTTCTAAGACATCATTACCAGAGGGCTGATATGGGAAGGGACAGAAGTGAGGTTTGTGTGAGGCAGGGCTAGCCCACAGTAAACTAGCTTTGTTGATCTGGGTTACTAAACTGGGCTCTAGTTGACAGCTTGGTTTAGTTGTTTCATTCTTATGACAGGCCTTAGTGGTAGTTCAGCCACCACCACCACTTCATACTTTCAGTGGACTCCCATGTCAAAGCTTCTTAAATTGTGAGTTGAGACCCCACAGGGGGTCATGTGACTGAATGTGCAGGTCACGAAAAATTTGGCAACAGTAAAAAGTCATATATACCTATTTTATAAACCTATATAGCCGGGATCATGTAAAAAATTCTTAGGCAAAAATGGGTCTTGAGTGGAAAAAGTTTAAGAAGCCCTGTCCTCTGTGACCTTGGACAAGTCATTTAACTTCCTTACGTCTCAGTTTCCTCAACTGTAAAATGAGAGGGTTGGACTAGATGGCCTCTGAGGTCTCTTCAACTTCTAGATCTGTGACCCTATGACCTGTAAGGTCCTTTAAAGCTCTAAATCTATGATCCTATGGTTATTAACACCCTTGTCTGACATCACAACCTGCCAGCTAAGGAATTACTGTGTCATAATAGAAAATGTTCATCTAAAATCCCATCATCTACAGGAAGCTATCCCTAACTCCTCTTAATTTTCTCTTAATGTTAATTATTTCCTGTTTATTCTGTGATATAGCTTGCTTTGTACATATTTGGTTGCATATTCTTTTCCCCATTAGACTGTAAGCTCCTTGAGGTCAGGGTCTGTCTTTTGCCTCTTTTGGTATCCCCAGGGCTCAACACAGTTGCTAGAACATAGTAGGTGCTTAACAAATGTTTGGGGCAGCTAGGTGGCACAGTGGATAGAAGGTGAATAGAGTAGACAGACCCAAAGTGGGTCACAAAAAGTTGGACACAATTAAACAACCACCACAATGACCACAACTTACTCTAAAAATATTACTGAAGTGGAGGAAAAGCAGGAGGAAAACCCACATTGCCTTCTGATACCTTAGTTCGCATTTCAATCTCTTGAGATATTGCAGAGACAGCACTGGACTTGGAGTCAATAGGATCTTGCTTTGGATCCCAGCTGTTACTTATTATCCGTATGATTTTGGATGTCATTTAACATCTAGACTTTCATTTTGATCATCTGTATATTGAGGATATTGTGCTAGATAATCTCTGAGGTCTAAATCTAAGATCCTTTAAGAGGAAGAAATGGTGGAGCTTCAAAGGTACCATGTTCTTTATCCAGAACAACCAGCTGATTGTTGACTGCCCCCTCAACAATTCAATTCAATAAACATTTGTTTGTTGTTGTTCAGTTGTGTCTGACTCTTTTTGAACCCAGTTGGAGTTTTCTTGGCAGAGACACTGGAGGGGTTTGCCATTTACTCCTCCAGCTCATTTTACAGATGAGGAACCTAAGGCAAACAGGGTTGTGACTTCCCTAGAGTCACACACAGCTAGTAAGTGTGAGATCGAATTTGAACTCAAGTCTTCCTGACTCCAGTTCCAGTGTACGCTCTATCCAAGGAGCCACTTAGCTGTCCAAAAGTCCTGGCAGACTACAATAAAAACAGCCACTGCCTACTATAAAGAGTCACTTAAGCTTTTCAGGGTGGTGACACTTGGAT
This sequence comes from Dromiciops gliroides, assembly GCF_019393635.1. Taxonomy (NCBI): domain Eukaryota; kingdom Metazoa; phylum Chordata; class Mammalia; order Microbiotheria; family Microbiotheriidae; genus Dromiciops; species Dromiciops gliroides. The sequence goes on along the minus strand of NC_057862.1, from coordinate 316,194,205 downwards.
TTGGGATTTGCATAAACCTAAGAGAGCCAGGTTTTCCATAAATAAGGTATGCTTGATTAATGTGTACCCTTCCCCTTTTCCATATCTTTCCCCTAACCTCAACAATAATGGGTCCTAAGCTTTGCCTACACCATCACTTAGTTGGGGGAAAAAAAAGAAAAGGCTGGCAGCTGTCTGGAGTATGTGTGTGTTTACACGCATACAAATATCCATATAAGCCCACAGGTAAAGAATTTGCACCTATTTCCCTCTCTTCTTGCTTTTGTTCCTGAAATTTTATATATTTACCTACCACAATGGGTGGTGTAAAGAAGTTAAATAATACAGAACTAGGTTCTTAGAGGGAACTCTCTCTTTCCTCCCCACAGATACACACACACACACACACACACACACACACACTTTTTAACACTGGGTGGTATATCTCTGCTCTCCAAAGATGCAGTGAAAGAAGCTGCCTAAGGAAAACCACCTCCCTACTCTCCCCCATCTTGCCCACTGAAGCACCAAGTCGTGATTGACTGTGCTGCTGTTATTAAAACTCACTTGCTTTCATTATTTCACAGCTGCTTAGTCTGCCCTTGCATTCTTGTTTTCTAATTAGGACAAGTAAATCAGCTATCATATGAGTTGGCCACAGTCCCTGTGTCTACATCAGAAGAAATCCTAGCATGCTGAGTTCAGGGGTAAAACTGTAAATATCCTTGTTAATTCACAAGGCATGCTTCTTTTTATAAAGATGAACCCTTTATAAAATGTCCTGAGATAAGAAATATGCAAGAACAGCTTAAAGTTAGGATAATGCCACCAGGCTGAGACAAAATGCATGCTTATAGCATAAAAAGATGTTTAAATATACAGAACCAACCAACCAATCAAATAAATAAATATACAGAAATCTGTGGAACAATAACATTTCTAGTTGTTTTTTATGATAGCCACCAATGAATAACATGTAAAGTTCCAATGTAATACTCATCTTACACTAGTAATAATCATCATAATAATAGCATTTACATAATGTTTTAAGGTTTACAAACTTCTTTATATGTTAATTCATTTGATCCCCACTAAAACCCTGTGTGGCAGGTGTTATTATTACCCCAGTTTTACAGATTAGGCCACTGAGGCAGAGAGGTCAAGTAACTTACTCAGGGTCACATAGCAGCTAAGTGTCTGAGGGTCAAATTTGAATTCAGGGCTTCCTGACTGACTCCAGCTCAAGGCACAGAATGGTGGCTAGATCAATAAATCTACTCCCACACACTTTTCCTGCCTCATCTTTAAGATCTGATTTTTTTAGTAGTTTTTTTTAGCATATTATGAATGAGCATTGTCAGAAGTGTATATTATGACTGGGATAAAGAAATAGACTGGGGCAAAAATCTAAATAAAACTGAAACTGGAAACTTTCCTGAGGTGTGAAAACAAGTTTTAAAGTCATGTTTCTCCACTTTTCAGTTTGGTTCCCTAAGAGCAACAGTGAACTTTTTTTTAAAAATTGTTTAAAAAAACAAACCATCTCTATTACTTCCTGGAGCAGAACCTGGGAAAACTGGTAATCTATATAAATGCCCTAGAAGTGGGCATGTATGGGAAGAGTTCCTAGACTGTTTATAGAGATCTGGAGATGCTTAAGATGTCACCAGGTTGAACAAGTTAAACATAAATAATAATAATAGTAAACATAAACATAAGCTAACTTTTATAGAGTTTTGAGCTTTGTAAAATATAGATATCTCATTTTACCTTTGCAACAACCCTGTGATTTAGATTCTATTTATCATCATCACTATTTTACAGATGAGAAAACGGAGGCAGACAACTTAAGTGACTTGCCCAAGGTAACACAGCTAGGAAGTATCTGAGATCAGCTTTGAACTCAGGTCCATCATAAAATAATGAATAGTAAGCAAGTTCACAGATGCTAGAAATTTTATGAGAAGTGAAAACTCAACTAAAATCAAGTACTTCCCAACCATTTGTTAAATACAACCCAGACTTTGAGGTGCTGGAATATCAACAGATACTTTCTTACCCCATCCATGTGGATTCTGACATTGGGAGTCAGCCGATATGGACTAGGCTGTGAACCTCTGGGATCTGTCCTGGTTTTCCTGCTTGGGTCCTGAGAGGTCAACACGCCTGGTCTTCGGATAGAGCCCACTCTCACCATGCTCTGACCTGATCGGACGCCATCCAGGAGACGAACCAAGAGCAAGTTGGCTGGGAGTTCCTCAATGCCACAGAAGACAAGGGTCCTGCATTCTGGGCACCTCAGTTCCTTGCGTGCTTTGAATATTCTCTGTAGACATGGTTTACAAAAGGTGTGCTGACAGGGGAGGACTTTGGCTGTGACATCGAGCTTTTCAAAACACACGGGACACTCCAGAAGATCAAGTAACGCCAAATCATCCATCTTATTTTAAAACTCCAATCCTGGCCTGAATGGACAGAGTCCACATGGTAAGGTGACCTGAGACAAGAGTGGGGGCTGGTGGGGAGCAGGTCAGAACTGTCCTCTGGAGAACACCAGCTGGCTCCTGGATTTCAGAGAACCTTGCTATCTGAAGGAGAGAGGACAAAAAAATGTGACTGCTTTGAAATGGATCCCACCTACATTGTGAAGCAGTGCCTCATAAGGCAATTTGCAAGAGTGTACTTTGTTCCTGCATCCAAGTTTCAAGTGAGTCATTGTGATTCAGTAGTAGCAGGTACATCATTGCCTCTTGAGCTTGCTGCAGAATCAGAGGGGGGCTTTCAATAGGGTGACAAGTAACAGGAGTTTTAGAGGGAAAGCAAAAATGGAAGGTGAATAATTCATATTGAAGTGGCTACCCTAATTCCTACCTGCAAATGGGAGCTAGGAGTGGGTTGGGAAGTACAGACCTGCCTCAGTCTCGATTTTGAAAACTTTAACTCATACTAGAATCAAAATCTCTTGGAGGGGATGGATCCATGACTTTCTCGTTTTTTCTGGACGTACCTTTGAGTATAAGAGGCAGCTTGCTTTAGTAGATATCAGGCCAAGCTTAGAGTCAAGCAGTCCTGCCTTGGCTACAAACTCCCTTTGTGATCACCGACACATAGCAGTCTATTGGGGTATGGTAGGGGGAAGAATGCACACAGATAATAATTTGGAGAGAAGTGCAGTATTAACTGAGGAATAAGAAAAGGCCTCTTGTAAAACTAAATTACAGAGGAATTGCCAATCTGCAGCAAAGGGATTTTCCACACCCGGAGTACCCTACAAGTCTGCCCTTCCTAACTGCCCCCCTGCCGCCCCCAATTAATTATAAAGTAATACACTATGCAGATGTAAGGTTAGCATCTTTTAAATACGTTTCTTGTATTAGATTTCTTAGCTATGCGTGGGAAACCTTTCACCTCGGCAACCTATTTCAATAATTGTTTTACCCCACCTGCAAACTGGTCACTTTAAGCCTCCCTCTGCTTATTTACCTTGATTATCTAAGACAATCACAGAAGGCAATATTCCTCTAACAATGTAAAGTAACTGAGCCTGTTTAGCTACTTTGACAACTGTTCAGAGTTTTAAGTGAAACAGATAGGAATTCTGGACTGCGGTCACAAGTTGCAAAAACCAAGCCGAGTCCGGAGTTCACAGGTGTATGTGTGTGTGTGTGTGTGTGTGTGTGTGTGTGTGTGTGTGTGTGTGTTGAAAAGTTCCCAAAGTCAAAATGCCAAGTCTCAGAAATCCTGTCCTCCCTCCTGATGTGTGTAATGGCCCTCCCCAACTCGCTAGCACTAAGTCTCAGAAAAGTCCGCCACTCCTCCCGTTGCACAGAGCCAGGCTTCAGAGCCTATGCGTACGGCTTAACTGTGGGGAGGACGCAAAGAAAGGGTCGTGGTGAGCCCCATAATAAGCAAGAGAGACCTTAAACGCAGTGAGGCGACTCTGGGCGCTTGCACTGCTTCCCCGCTCCCCTCAAAGATGCCAGGCTCTGGCTCGCTCCCGCACGTTGTCAGCTCCCGGCCGGTGCCGCCACACTAACCTCACGCCGCTGACCTTTGCAGAAGGAGCTCAGCCTGCGCGCTCAGCCCAAGTGTCTCGCGTCGTCTCCCTAAGCTGCAGCCGCCTTGAAAACTTTAACAACTATGTATGTTACTCATTTGGATGGCTCGGCTTACTCATGCAGCTCTGTTAACGCTTTCGCCGCCGGGCTGCAGACGCTCGACAGGTTTCGGGAGGAGGAAGGACACTGCCCGCGGCGGAGCCCATTGTTTATACCGCCCTGCTTATTTCTGGGAAAAGGCGAGATTGGGGAACAAGATTAGGAGGGCGTAAATAAGAACGAACCCCCGGGACAAAGCACGTGTAAGGTTTACACGTTCACCCTTTCCGTTCGCCCGGCTAAGAAGTTGAAACATGTCTCTGTCGTGATCGGGCAGAGTCAACATCATTCATTTCATCTTAACCCCCTGAACCCTCATCAGGGTTTCCTGAGAACAACCTCCACCTTCCCCCAAACCATACATGATTTAATAGCATAAATGCATGTCTAGGATCTGACCTGATCACATAATTGAGTTACCTGGAAGGGATCTTAGAAGTCAACTTGCCCAATACTTTCATTTCCAGATGCCGAAACTGAGACCAAAGAGACTAGTGCAGGGTCACTATGACAATTGGGACTAGGCCCTAGTTGTCTTTACTTCCAGTTCAGTGCTTTTCCCACATTTAGATAAGTCCATGGGCTCAGGAGACAAACTAAAATTGAGTGGTTATTTGCATGTTTGTTAAACTTTGCCCCGTGCTGTGCTGGAAAATACCCACTCAAAAGAAAGTGTATTTTAGGTATGGAATAGAACAGAAGTTACCCGAATATTTCTGAGCAGAACTTTTTTGAGGGGTTAACCACTTTTTGTAGTTGTTTAGTCCTGTCCAACTCTTTGTGGCCCCATTTTGAGGTTTCCTTGGCAAAAATCCTGGAGTGGTTTGCCATTTCCTTCTCCAGCACATTTTACAGGAAACTGAGGCAAACAGGGAAACAGGGTTAAGTGACTTGCCCAGGGTCACACAGCTAGTGTCTGAGGCTGAATTTAAACTCATGAAGATGAGTCTTCCTGATTCCAAGTTCATTGCTTTATTCACTGTACTATCTAGCTGTCCTAACCACTTTATGTGATAGCTAACCAAATTTGAGCTTTTTTTCAGCTTAGTTTTGTAGAATCTGTGCGGGTTTTATACATATATCTTCTCTTTATTTATCGAATGGTTTTTTATCTTCCCCAAATCTTCAAGCTCCTGCTGTGCCTTTATTACCTCTTTCAAATAATTGCTGGCCCTGGCTTGTTGCCCATTAGAAAGCCACTTGAAGTTCCTGGCCTGTAATATCCTTTTATTCTGTTCCTTACTCCATAAATTTATAACTTGTTCCTTCCCCGCCCCCTCCCCCCCCAATCTGTTTGGCAGCTTCCTTGTCAGAATGAATTTTTTGGAAGATGCCCATGAACATTGTTTTCTGTTTTAATGGAAAGTGTAACTCATCTTTACTACACACACACACATTCAGTTCAACAAAATTTGATAGCCTACTACATAAATGCAAGCATTTTGGGGGAAGACATGGGACCAGGGCAGTGATTGCTTTAGTTTAAGGAACGTCCCAGGGTGAAAACTCCCTCCAGTTGTGTATAGTCTTAGAGAGCTGCCTGGGGGCATTGAAAAGTTAAATGATTTGTCCCAGAATCACAGAGCTAGAATGTACCAGACAGTAAAGACTTGCCAATATCTTCCTAGCTCCAAGGCTGTTGCTCTATCTCCTGTGCCGCATTACTTTTCTTATACAAACATGTATCTTTTTTATTGGAGCAGGAGAACTTCCTCTTCTGGATGAAGAATTTTTTCTATCGTAGATTGGCACTTCTCAGCAATTTATGGTCTTAGAGAGTGGCCTAGTTACTCTAAGGTTAAGTGACTTGTCTAGGGTCATATAGCTAATATTCATCAGAGACAGGTCATATAGTCAAGGAACATTTATTAAGCATCTACTATGTACCAGGCTAGGTGGCAAAGTGGGTAGCTTTGCCAAGAAAACTCCAAATGGGGTTATGAAGAGTCTGAAACAACTGAACAACAATGTGACAGGCGCTGTGCTAAGGAGAAATGTGTGTACAGATACACATTTTCACATATATATGCAAACCTTTATATGATACTACGTATACACAAAATGTCAGGACAAATCACAGGCAAAATTGTGAAATATGTGAGTTTTCACTTCTCTTCCTCATCTCTTTTTCTTCCATCTTTACTGCTTTGACTGAAGAAAAAAATAAAATAATTTATACTAAGATACTTATTATTAATAATATTGGCATCCCTTATTCATAAGGGACTTAATTAATATTACCAGTCCTGAGATTATTTGCATTTTTAAAGAGGAAACCCGATGAAACCAATACTCTATCCAAAAGAATGAATGGTTAATGATAGAATTTCAGAGATCAGTGCCACACCTGCAAAGAAGTTCATTCAGGAGAAGCAGTGAGTCTTCCCAAAGTCCTGTATAATATACCATATAGGTGAGCATCAAGTGTGGGGATGACTAACCTTGACTGAAACTTTTAGAGGGAATTCTGTTTGTAGTTGGTCCTTTATCTATTGAGGCAAGCTAATTACACACGCAAACACACACATATACATATATACACACATACATATATGTATATATATGTGTATATATATATATATATTTGCAGGGTTAAGTGACTTGCCCAGGGTCACACAGCTAGTAAGTATCAAGCGTCTTAGGCCGAATTTGAATTCAGGTCCTCCTGAATCCAGGGCCTGTGCTTTATCCAATGCCTACCTAGCTGCCCCCTGCAAGCTGATAATATTAAAGCAGTATTTCCCCCAGTCTTCTTAAATGCTTATTTGGCAGCAGTTCAGATTAATATCTAAAGCATATAAACAAACCACCAAATAAAAACTAACAAAATGAACCTCCCCAGACTCTGGGCTCCTGCCTTTCTCTCTCTCTTTTTATTTTAAATGTGTTGTTAGCAATTGTGTTTGTACAGGTATCATTGACTGCATGTATTACACTTAAAATAAGTATGTAACATGTAAAATAAGTATGTAACACTGTTTATATTTGCAAATAGACCTTACTTTATGTAATAGGTAAGTTCCTGAAAAGTTGTAGTCCAGTCTCAATTTTTAGTAAATACTGATTTAATAAATTTAGTAAATTTACTGATTTAGTAAATACTGATTTAAATCAGTAAATTTAGTAAATTTTATAATCTTAGCCCCTGATTTGTCTTTAGTTGATAGTTGCTTTTTAATGCTTCAGCTACCCTTCCCTACAGCCATGAGTGTCAAAGAAGTACTCATCTGTAATCACTTAAGGCTAATTACAGAATCTTAGTATCAAAGAACCTCAGAGTTTAGAAGGGGATTCAGAGATCATCTAGTCAATCAATCAATAAACATTTGTTGTTGTAACTCTTCATGAGCCCATAAACCCATTCCAGGTCCTTCTCTCCTTAACTATCTCCTGTTGTCTGTCCAGGTTCATGTTCATTGGTTCCATGACACAATCTATCCATCTCATCCTCAGAAGCCCCCCCCCCTTTTTCTTTTGCCTTCAATCTTTCCGAACATCAGGGTATTTTCCAATGAGTCCTGACTTATTACATGGCCAGAGTATTTAAGCTTCACCTTCAGTATTTGACCTTGCAGTCAATAGTCTGAATTAATTTCTTTAAATTAATTTTTAAAATTTTGACTGATTTGATTTCCTTGCTGTTCAAGGACTCTCAAAAATCTTCTCCAGCACCACAGTTGTGTGACGTTTAAAATCTAAATGGCAGGGCAGCTAGGTAGTGCAGTGGATAGAGCACTGGCCCTGGATTCAGGAGGACCTGAGTTCAAATCCAGCCTCAGACCCTTGACATCTACTAGCTGTGTGACCCTGGGCAAGTCACTTGACCCTAATTGCCTCACAAAAAATATATATAAAAAAAATCTAAATGTGCGTGGAAAATATTGATTCTGTGGTACTCAGTTTTCCTTATAGTCCAACTCTCACATCCTTATATTGCTACTGGAAAAACTGTAGTTTTCACTATATGGACCTTTGTTAGCAAGGTAATGTCTCTGCTTTTTAGTATAGCTTTCTTTCTAAGGAACAATTTTTTTTTAATTTCATGATTGTAATTGTTGTCTACAATGATTTTTGAGGCCAAGAGTATAAAATCTGACACTACTTCCATTTCTTCTGTCTCTATTTGCCAGGAAGTGATGGAACCAGTTGCCAAGATGTTAGGGTTTTTTGTTTGTTTGTTTTTATGTTCAGCTGCAAGCTAACTTTTACACTCTCTTCTTTTACCCTCATCAAGAGGTTTCTTAATTATTAATTTTTTGTTTAGTCATTTTTTCAGTTGTGTCCAACTCTTTGTGACCCTATTTGTTGTTTTCTTGGCAAAGATACTGGAGTGGTTTGCCATTTCCTTCTCCAGCTCATTTTCAGAAGAGGAAATTGAGGCAAACAGTGTTAAGTGACTTGCCCAGGGTCACACAGCTAAGAAGTGTGTGTGGCCAGATTTGAACTCAGGAAGATGAGTCTTCCTGACCACAGGCCTTGTATTCTATCCACTTTGCCACCTAGGTAGCCAAACATTTATTAAGTGCCTACTAAGTGCCAAGTGATGTGCTAAATGCTAGGGATGAAAAAAGAGGCAAAAGACCCTTAAGGAGCTTACAATCTAATGGGGATTTAATGAATTAATTAACTAATCCAACTTCTATCAGAAGAATTCCTCCTCCCTCCCACTAGTTTCCCTACTTAATGGAAACTTTGTAAAATTCAAGAAATATAATTTGTAATATAATTCACTGTTTTCTAAATTATCTGTTTTGAATACAGTGCTTGTCTTATACCTGGTTTTTGTTTGTTTGTTTTGTTTTTGGAGGTTGTACGTGATTGTGTGTGTGTGTGTGTGTGTGTGTGTGTGTGTGTGTTAAGGATTTGTCTTCTACTTCTCATATCTAACTGCAGTACCTAGGATGATACTAGATACACATTAGGCTCTTAATGATGCTTGTTGGTTATTTCCCAAATGCTGAAATTGTCCTTGTACTTTTGTTTTCTAAGAATGCTTGGTCACATTTGACACCTTAGTTGAAAGATGAGGGATGTAGAATGGGTAATTGCTTACCTATATAGGTAAGTTCCAGGAGGACAAGGACCAGTTTTTCATTAAACTTTGCTTCTCCCACACCTAGCATAGGACTCTGTATACAGTAGGTGCTTAAAAATGTCTGTTAGATACCTGGTTTAATATATGATGCATTGAGAGTCAAATACAACAAATTGAATAGTTTAACTTGTCACCTTTCCTTAGGGGTTGCAGTTCCAGAATTTGGTTGGTTCTGAGGTTCCTTCTAGAGATCTCAAATTTGGGAAAGAATCAAAATATAGGTTAATGGTCTCTTCCCTATACCACCACTGTCCTGTGACACACATTCCTGGAGAGGGCCCAAAGCCATTCTGAGCTGGGGAAAACCAGGGCCCCCACTGGATCCTTGATACTAGTACTAAAAATGAGACATGCCTTCTCTCCCCATTTCTTCTGCACAACCCGTTAATCTAGTAACTATGAGGATAAAGCAAATTAAGTGACGATTTGGCTCTTCCTGTATTGATAATTGTTAAATGGGCCACATAACCCAGAAAGGAGGCATGTGGTAATTTAGAGACAGAGCAGGGAGGAAAATTTCAATAAACTTCTCAGATATTTTCTAAGTCCCAGGGCAGTAGCTCCTCTCCAGTCCCCAGTCCTTAACATCCTCCTGGAAAAGAAGTCCAATGGCCCTGATTTTTTCTTCCCTCTTCAGAGAAATATGGTTTTTGCTCTCATTATTTCATAATAAGAAGACTAGTTGTTTGGTCTGCCTATTGCATTCAGTCTTGAATATTTTTATAGGAGCAGAGAGGAGACAGAAAATACTACGTGGTGCTATTAAGAATTTTGAAGTATAGTATGTACTAACTACAGATTTAGTAAAGTAATTAAAGCAGGATGAGATCCATATCCTTATTATTATATTTATTATACTTAAGAACAAGATGACCATCTTTTAAAATCAATGGTAAAACTACTTAAGCTGCTGAGTTGTGGTTAAGCCATAATTAATATTGTTTCTTACCAAAGAAAAGAGCTGTGATGTGTCCTCCTGCTCCCTAATTTGTCTTCCCACTTTTTATTCTGATACTTCCTTCCCAATGAAATCAGGAGGTGTTTTGCCTCAAAACCACTGGCAGGATGCAACCCTAAGTCTTATAAAATTCAGGACAAGTCTCTGCAAAAGCAACGATCAGACTAAGTTGTTGAGTAACTTGTAATCCTACAAATTTGCTCAAACAGATAGGAAAGTTGTAAAATGTTCTTCCCCCTAAATGCCTACAAGACTGCCAGATTTCTCATTCCACAAAGATGTCCTTTAAGACTATACTTAATGGAAAAAAGACCTGTGGGATCTAGATGCAGATTGAACCGTACTGTTTCCACTTTTTTGTTGTTTTTGTTTTTTCTTTCTAGAGGTTTTTCCCTTTTGTTCTGATTCTTCTTTCACAACCTGACTAATGAGGAAATATATTTCATGTGATTGTACATATAAAACCTATATCAGATTACTTTGCTGTCTGGGGGAGGGGGGGAGGGAAGGGAGAGAGGAAGAAAAATTTGGAACTAGAAATCTTACAAAAACAAATTGAAAACTATTTCTACATGTAACTAGAAAATAATAAATACTTTTATGATTAAAAGAAAGAAAGAAGGAAAAAAGAAAGGAAGGAAGGAAGGAAGGAAGGAAGGAAGGAAGGAAGAAAGAAAGAAAGAAAGAAAGAAAGAAAGAAAGAAAGAAAGAAAGAAAGAAAGAAAGAAAGAAAGAAAGAAAGAAAGAAAGAAAGGACTATGCTGAATGCACAGGAGGTAAATGCTTCATCATCCTTGTTATTCTTTCCCCTCAGGATCAAAACTCTCAAGCTTTCTAGTTTGCCAACTCCTGGTCATGCTTCTCTTTCTGGGATATTTGAGTGTCCAAATGTGCCTGCTATTTATGACCTCATCCAGAATTTTTTTCTTCTTTTGGTCTTCTTTGTGGCTTCTGATTGGCTATGGGCCTGTGGTCATGTCTGCAACCAGAATCATCTGTTTGACTTTGGAATCCAAATTGACATCAGCTAATTCCTCACTTTGTTACCTGTATTCCTTTCTCTCTTGGATAGAACAAAACATTCCACATCTTCTTCCTACCTGTCCTTTCATATCTGTTGTTCCTAAGCTTGATAGCCCACAAAGCCCCCTTTTGTCTTTCTTGCTTCCTCCTGTGTCTAATATTCAATGGAGCCTAATTTCCTCTTTATCTTTCTGATTAACATATTCAGTCCAAAGGATTCCTTGAGGGGGAACCCCTCTCAAGGTTTCTTTATTATGAGATATTTTTGTACCCCAAAGAGCCAGAAGGGGAAGATGAGGCTGAATATTTCTTTAAACCAGGGGATACTCGAATTATAGGCTACTATCAGCATTTAATACATGGAGAGGGTCTCTTTAGGCAATATTGATATAGCCTATTGCATTTCTTTTCTAGATCTTTATGTCTGGCAACATTCAACACAGTCCAAGCAGTATGGGATCACCTTTGGAAGCAAAGAAACTTTTATACAATAGCATCAGAGTTATCCATGAGGGGAGAAAGAGTGAAATTGATGAGAAACAGAAAGGGGAAAAAAGATTTCACTTTGAAGCTGAAATATTGCAAAGTGCCAACAGACTAAATAAAGACTGAGAAGTAAATTTGGTTCAAAACTCCTTTGGTTTCTTAATAACACATGGAGAATCCCATAAATAAAACAAGAATCATCATCTTCATCTTTTTTTTTTCTTTCCCAACTTCTAACTGTGTGGACTTTGTATCTGGTATCCTAGAAATATATATATATATATATATATATATATATATATATATATATATATATATATATATATATATATATATATTTGTCCTGCCACATGTCTGGCTTTTCCATTTACAAAGTTTCACTGGTGGCAATTAGCAGTGGGTAGGCTGGGAATGTGGGTTGACAGGGAAGATAATTCTGGGAGGTGAGCAGCTCAGACTGTCTTTCTCCCTTCCCCATTTCACTTCATGAGATTAAAAATTGGGGGGGGCAGCTAGGTGGCACAGTGGATAAAGCACTGGCCCTGGATTCAGGAGTACCTGAGTTCAAATCCAGTCTCAGACACTTGACACTTACTAGCTGTGTGACCCTGGGCAAGTCACTTAACCCCCATTGCCCTGAAAAAAAAAAAGAATTGGTTGGATTTCCTATCCATAAGCTTCAGGGCAGAAGATCTGAACAAATGTAAATTTCTCTGAGTTGTTTTAGACTGAAATAGGTCTTCACACATCAAACTTGACTTTTGTTTAACTCTAGTTTGAAGAACCCTGGGTGGGTAAACTCATAGGGCCAACCTGGGAGTTTGGGTTCATTCTGGACCTAAGTAAGGATTGTCCAGATTATACTGGTCCATCGTGATTCACTCTGGGCTGGAGTAATGCATCGAGGACTGTCATAATTTATCTCAATTAATTGTTGTGCTACCATATTAATTAAAATTAATTGGTAGGGTTTTTTTGGATCATCTAGCTAATTTGACAATATTTCCACTCTTTCCCCTTTCTGCACTTTTTTTTTGTGTGTGTGGGGCAATGAGGGTTAAGTGCCTTGCTCAGGCTCACACAGCTAGGGGTTTGGTCCTGGAGAACAGATAATAAATTATATCTCCCTCTTCTTGGGAGAGAGTCGGGGAGGGGACTATAGATACAGAACACTACATATACTTTCTGATGTGGTCATTATATTGGTTAGTTTTGCTTAACTGTTTTTCTTGATTACAAGTGATTGGATTATAGTTGGAAATAACTGTGATATAAAAATGAATGGTAATAATAAAACTTATGAAAAGTCAAAATAAAAAAGAATATTTCTTGACTTCAAAGTGATAACTGGGGAAAGAACTATATTTAGCAAAGAAAAGTACACAGTTTTACACTTATCTTAGCACCTAACCTTTAGAGGTCTTATTTAGTATGAAATATACAATGTGTATTAATTAAGACATTGACATGAAAGGTAGTTTGAATATTCTTTTTTTTTTTTTTTTTGCTGAGGCAATTGGGGTTAAGTGACTTGCCCAAGGTCACACAGCTAGTAAGTGTTAAGTGTCTGAGGCCGGATTTGAACTCAGGTCCTCCTGACTTCAGGGCCAGTGCTTTATCCACTGTGCCACCTAGCTGCCCCTAGTTTGAATATTCTAAGCCAATTTAAAGGGCGTGTGTGTTATGTATGGGGAGCTGATTAGAACCGTACATACCATTATAGTAATCCATCTTCAATATTGGCTAGCGCTCTAACTGGCAATCCCCATCTTGGCGTCGTCACCCACAAAAGGCTTTACTTGTCTGGAAAAGAGGGTGAATATTCAATTAATAGGAAGAGAATGAACATGTCCACATTGGTAAGAACTTGTCTTCCCACTCCTACAAGGGGGAAGTGGGGGGGACTGCGGCTTTTGAAAGGGAGGGGCAAATGAGATGAGATGATTAGTGTCACTTTTGAAAGCACAGCAAGTTTTGTAGTGCGAGTTTTCCACCCTTGGATTGGGGTGATCTCATCCTCTGCTAAATATACATTTCTCCTTTAGTTTCTGTAGTTTTAGAGTGGAGCCAATAAGAACAGGGTTATTATGTATATGCCATGGGTGAATAAGAATCCTTCACTTTTGGACAATGTATCAGCCCTACTGTGTCCCAAGTACTTTACTGTAATCTCACAAAAGCTCTGTGAGTTAGCCAGAACAATTATAACTAGCCCCATTTGACAAAAAAGAAAAGGGAGCCTAAGAGAGGTTTAGTGAATTATTCAAGATTACACAGCTATTCCAGTCAGGGTGGGAACTTGAATCCACATCTTCAGACCAGCATTGCTTTTTACACTAGACAATCTTGGCATCGATATGTGTTTGTGTATCTCAGCCTTGTTAAATAAGGTACAAAACTTTCGCTAGTCCTGCTAGCCCACTTTGCATGAGGAGATCCTTAGATTCTATTCTCTCTCTCTCTCTCTCTCTCTCTCTCTCTCTCTCTCTCTCTCTCTCTCTGCGGGGCAATAAGGGTTAAGTGATTTGCCCAGGGTCTCACAGCTAGTAAGTGAAAAAGTGTTTGAGGCTGGATTTGAAATCAGGTCCTCCTGAATCCAGGGCTGGTGCTTTATCCACTGCACTACCTAGCTGTCCCAGGGACCATTAGATTCTAAAGTGAACTCCTTGAATATCACCTGGCATTGATGGCTCTTCACTGTAGGTGAATGGACACATAATTCAATCCAATGCAATTCAACAAATTTCAATTAAGTGCCTACTATGTGCCAGGCAGGGTACTAAACACTGCCATAAAGATACTCTCAAGGTACTTACTTTCTATTGGGAACAAACAATATATACCCTGATAATTATAACAGGTGTTTCTAATGCCTTCTGGAAGAGGGGCACTGGATCAGTGAAGCATGAGGCAGCAAGTCAAATAGAAGTGGGGTTCCACCAATCCAAAAGGATCCTTGCAGGTCACATGTTAATTTAGTTTTTAAAGTGTAATATTATTTATGGTTTTTTTTGAGGGGGTGAGGCAATTGGGGTTAAGTGACTTGCCCAGGGTCACACAGCTTGTAAGTGTCAAGTGTCTGAGGCTGGATTTGAACTCAGGTCCTCCTGACTCCAGGGCTGGTGCTCTATCCACTGCGCCACCTAGCTGCCCCTATGTTTTATTTTTAAAAATATTCCTTGGGATGGGGGGTGGGGCAGTTAGGTAGTGCAGTGGATAAAGCACTGGCCCTGGATTCAGGAGGACCTGAGTTCAAATCCAGCCTCAGACACTTGACACTTACAAGCTGTGTGACCCTGGGCAAGTCACTTAACCATCATTGCCCCACAATGACAAAACAAAACAAACAAACAAACAAAAACTATTTCTCGGGCAGCTAGGTGATGCAGTGGATAAAGCACCGGCTCTGGATTCAGGAGGACCTGAGTTCAAATTCGGCCTCAGACACTTGAGACATACTAGCTGTGTGACACTGGGCAAATTTTAACCCTCGTTGCCCTGCATAAAAAGGAATTAAAAATATTTCTCAAATGCATTTTAATCTGGTTGAACTATACTCGGGAGCACTGGGCTACATACTACCCATGGACTGTGTGTTTAACACCTCTGGTGTAGTGGATAAGGAAATGGACTTGCTGTTGGGAAGACCTAAGTTCACATTGTGCTTCAGCTATGTGCTAGCTTTGTCACCCTGAGTAAATTACTTAAGCCTTCTGGACCTCAGTTTCCTCACCTCTAAGAGAAAAGGGGGTTAGATTTAGTGGGCTCTAAGATCCCTTCCAGCTCCTAACCTATAATCCTATGAAGGTAGTGTATATCCTACAGTCCTCTGTTTTCTGTTTCCTCTGCCTTGAAGAGACTTTCTGTCATAAAATTTTATAAGCTTAGAGGAGAAAAGAAATACTTGTATATGCCCTATTTGGGTATTCCTTCCTATCAGCTGTAGCTGAGCAAGTGCCTTGCTTACCTACCCCCTGCAACTGAATGGGGTAATCAAAGTGAGAGTTAGAACTGTCCCTGGAAACCAGGGGTGGCAGGAGCCATATGATTGTGACCTTAAAGTAAGTAAAAGTGAAAAGTGGAGGAAGGACCAGAGGGATTGAAGCAGCACTGGAGCACAAGGAAGGTTATACTGGGTTGGTCTTACAGTTTTTATGAGACTGAATTGGAGATGGTGCCACACCCCAACTCTCTCCCCCCCCTTTTCTTCCAAGTGCTTGTCAAGAAGTTTTCATTGAGTTCCAAAACTCACAATTCCTTTTTATTGTTGTTCTTCAGTCCATGTGTCCGACCCTATTTGGGGTTTTCTTGGCAAAGAGACTGCAATGGTTTTGCCATTTCCTTCTCCAGCGCATTTTACAGATGAGGAAACTGAAGCAAACAGGGTGAAGTGATTTGCTTAGGGTTATACACCCTAGTAAGGGTCTGAGGCCAGATTTGAACTCAAGAAGATGAATTTTCCTGATTCTAAGCCCAGTGTTCTATACATTATGCCACCTGAATGCCACAATTGCTTATCTTTATTCTTTCCCAGTTCCATCAGATGGAAGGTGTTTGGAGGGCAGTGGCAGGGGTGAGAGGAGGGAGAAAGGAATAGATTATACATAGCAGTTTCATTGAAGTTAGCTATTCAGAAGCTTCTTTACCAGTTTGGTTTGCTTTGCTATGCTACCATCTCACAGTTATCTTAGTGTGTTTCAATAAGTCTAATGGCCAAGAAAAACAGTAGATTGTTAATGCTTATTAATGAGGTAGGTTGTGACTAAGAAGAGGAGATTCCAAATGGAAGAAACAGAGACTCAGAGCAGAAAGGAAACTGATTCCCTATTTGGAGCAATTTGGATCCTATTCTAGGTCATACTTTCAGATCTACAAAGAGTCCTGGGGCCAAGGGGGAGCACGCTGCTCATGTATAGTTGGATCACCATCTGGTGAGTAGTGAGGGAGACTGCAGCCTTTGCAAATAGTTGCAGAAGACCTGACTACCCTGACATAGCCTTTGAGCAGGTGGCCCAATTATATATTTACACCCCTAGCTGATTGGTTAATTAATTCATTAATTATGTGCCAGACCTCAACACTTTGTTGATTATAGAAAGCAGGCATAGACCAGATGGAAGTGGTATTGCTCTGAAAGTGCCATCATGGTATACCTAGGACCACCTAATTTGTACCACTGTCATGTAAATAAATACAAAGTCAATACAATATTAACACAAAGTAATTCTAGGGGTAAAGATCAATACTAATAAGTGGTATGGGGGTAGAGATTAGGAAAGACATCCACAGGGGGTGGCACTTGAACTGTGAGTGAAGCTAGAGATATTTTTTTGAGGCAATTGGGGTTAAATGACTTGCCCAGGGTCACGCAGCTAGTAAATGTCTGAGGCTGGATTTGAACTCAGGTCCTTCTGATTCCAGGGCCACTGATCTATCCATCTAGCTGCCCCAAAGCTAGAGATTCCAAGAAGTGGAGATCAAAGGGGAGAGCTTTCCATGTGAAGGGACAGTCTGTACAAATACATAGAGAAAGGAGGTAGTGGTATATAAGGGGACTGGAAGAAGACCAGTTGGATGGAATGTAGAATAAACAAGGGGAATGAATGTGAAGTCTGGAGTGAAATTGTGAAGGGGTTTAAATGCCAAGGAGAGGAGCTTTTATCTTAGGGAGCCACAGAAGCTTTTTGAGCAGGAGAATGACATAGTCCACTTTGGCAGTTGTGTAGAGAATCGATTAATCTGAAGAGAACAGGGGGCAGCTAGATGGCGCAGTGGATAAAGCACCAGGCCTGGATTCAGCATGACCTGAGTTCAAATCCAGTCTCAGACACTTGACACTTACTAGCTGGGTGACCCTGGGCAAGTCACTTAACCCTCATTGCCCCATTAAAAAAAATCTGAAGAGAACATTTTCCTAATTTGGGTAAAGCCTGCAGAATTTTGTTGGGGAAGGGGAATGGCTGGAAGTGGTGTGAGAGAGTTTCACAGCCAATTGTCATTGTCATGTTTGGGAATTTATAAAAAGCTCCATTGCTCCAGTATTTTCTAAATCTATGAAATGCAGTTCCTCCCACCAAGGAAATCATAAGCTTTTTAACTATTTATTTCCTTCTCTCCATCCTCCTTTCCCTCTCCCTCCTCTCTCTCTCTCTCTCTCTCTCTTAAAAATAAGGCTGCTCAGACACTGCTATCAGTTAATGAGCTGCTACAAATTACAGATCTAAAATTAACAGCTTTTCCTCCTACCCACCCACCAACCAAACATACAAACCCTCCATTGTGATTGTCTTTCAGAACAAGCAAGTAGCAGAAGTTTCTACCTGTGACTTTAAACTTCACAAGTAAAAGCTAGGATAAAAGATTTAGTTGTTTTCTGGCACTCACAAATGTTATTATTTGGCACGGCTTAACTCACTCAACATTGCCACTCAGAGCAAACCTATCATTTTTGTGTTGAAGAATTTAAAATTATGCTTTTTTTACTCTTTTGCAGTAAACACAGTACTATGTTCTTTCAGTTACTTTATTGTAATCTTCTAAAAAGTGGCCCTATTCCCCCTGGTTCTCCTCTCCTCACCTGATCCCTTCTTTTCATTTGTTATCCGTTGTCTTGAAGAATTCCAACAGACCTAAATAGGTCTTGCCCTGAATTTGACTAGATACTGAAAGGCACCGATTGAATTTCATAGTTTAATAGAATAATAATTCAGAGCTAGAAGGATCATAGGCTATGGATTTTGAGCTAGGAGAGGCCACAGAGATCATTTAATCTAACACTCTCATTTTATAGATGAGAAAACTGAAGTTCCTAGAGAAGACATTTATTTGCCCAAGATCATAGAGCTACTTAATATCAGAGGCAGGATTAGAACCAGGTCTGTGGCAGACTTCTATAGCAGAAGCACAGACAGGGGTGTGCTGGAGTCAGCTCCTATAGCTAAAGAGCTGATTGCTAAATTTTCATTATGAACATTTATACTTTGGAAATCAGCAAATCAGGATTTGATTTATTATGTGGTTGATGGTCTAGATCCTAGCTTCTTAGACTGTGGGTCATGACCCAATATAGGGTTGCCTAACTGAATGTGGAGGTCATGAAAAATTTGGCAACAGTAAAAGGTTATATATATTTATTTTATATACTGATATACCCAGGATTGCATAAAGATTTCTCAGGCAGAAAGGAGTTGCGAATGGAAAAAATTTAAGAAGCCTTGATCTAGACTAGTGGTGTCAAACTCAAATAGAAACAGGGGCCACTAAAAAATACATAAGGATCCTTGTGGGCTGCATATTGACTTACTTTTTAATTGTAGTGTTACCTATACTTTATTTTATTTTTATTAATTTGATAACTATTTTACAATTACATTTGAACTTAGTTTGAGCCCCATTGGAACTGTTGTGGGCAACAAGAGGCCTATTGGCCATGTTTGACACCTCTGGTCTAGACTTAAGAAAGTAATGGAGAAAATGTGAATTATGCAAACTAAACTTAAAAGTGTGTGTCCTTGGGGCAGCTCAGTGGCAAAGTGGATAAAGCACTGGCCCTGGATTCAGGACAACCTGAGTTCAAATCTGGCCTCAGACACTTGACATTAGCTGTGTGATCCTGGGCAAGTCACTTAACCCTCATTGCCTCACCAAAAAAAAAAAAAAGTATGCATTCTTTTGGAGAACCAATTGGTAAACATTTATTAGTACATGCCTGAACACAGAAGAGTTCTTTTGAGGAACATCACAGCTCCCATCGATTTCTGATACCAGGAAAATACTGATTAGCACAGGATTGATCTCAAATTGTGAAAGAGGTCACATTTTTGTCATTGTAATCCCTATTTTTAATAATATTCTATTTTCCCCCCAATTATATGTAGAGACAATTTTTAACATTCATTTTTATAAGATTTTGAGTTCCAAATTTTTCTCCCACCTCTTCTCTCTTCCTAAAATGGTAAGCAATTTGATATAGGTTATACATGTGCAATTATGTAAAACATATTTCCATATTAGTCATAGTTGTGAAAGAAGAAACAGACCAAAAGGGAAAAAACCCATCAAAATTAGAGTAAATGAAAAAAGTATCCTTTGATCTTCATTGAGAGTCCATCAATTCCTTATCTGAATGTGGTTAGTATTTTCCATGATGCATCCTTTGTAATTTTCTAGGATCATTGTGTTGCTGAGAAGAGCTAAGTTATTCACAGTTGATCATTGCACAATGTTGCTGTTACTGTGTACAATATTTTCCTGATACTGCTCATTTCATTTTGCATCAGTTTGTACATCCCTATTTTTCATGTCCTTATGTCTCTTCATCTCATTTTCTTTCTTTCTTTCTTTCTTTCTTTCTTTCTTTCTTTCTTTCTTTCTTTCTTTCTTTCTTTCTTTCTTTCTTTCTTTCTTAGTAAGGCAATTGGGGTTAAGTGACTTGCCCAAGGTCACACAACTAGTAAGTGTCAAGTGTCTGAGGCCAGATTTGAACTCAGGTTCTCCTGACTCCAGGGTCAGTGCTTTATCCACTGTGCCACCTAGTTGCCCCCAGAAGGTTTTTTTTAATTAAAAAAAAATCTTAACACTGGGGAGATACCCAACACTGAAATTTGGCCATCGGAGAAATAATAGAGCTGTCCATTCTGACAGATGTGTGTCTCAGGGACTGCCTCTTGAGCAGAAAGGAGGTCTTTATCTCAGAGGAACTTAGAAAAGATATTGGTTTGGTGGGCACAAATCTTTAAGAGCTAGCTGCTTGCCTGTGTTAAAGTTTGCTGGCCCCAATAAAGAAGGCATCTGTCTGCTGAAAGAGCTGGGGTCTCTGGAGAACTTTTCACAGACCCAGAAATAATTACTCTTCCAAAAATGACAGGGTGAGGCACTCACCTCTGCAGTAGCCTCCTTCCCTCTCCAGAAGCTTCTTCTGCCATCAGCAAAGTTCTATGACTACTTGTGGATATCAGGCACAGACCACTATATCTATAGTCTGTTTCACAAGATGCTCATTTTAAACCTAAGCTTGAGACAGACCACTCCCCTTCTCCTTATGGCTAGTATGCCATTCTGGTTAA
Source organism: Dromiciops gliroides (assembly GCF_019393635.1). Taxonomy (NCBI): domain Eukaryota; kingdom Metazoa; phylum Chordata; class Mammalia; order Microbiotheria; family Microbiotheriidae; genus Dromiciops; species Dromiciops gliroides. Next base: position 316,173,442 of record NC_057862.1, on the reverse strand, counting down.
TTTTCCAATATCATGTTTACCTCATTTCTGTTATGTTGAACCATTGTGCTAAGTAAAAACAAAAGAAAATTTAAAAAACAAAATAAAAACAAAATGACTCTTTCCTGGCTACCCTACCTTGGGAAGGAGTGTGGTATAGTGGAAAGAACACTAACTCTGGATTCAAACAACCCATTTTCAAATCCAGCCTCTCAAGGTTGCTAACTGTGTGACCATACCTCCCTGAACTTTAGTTTCCTTATATGTAAAATAAGGAGCTGGGTGAACAAGATGGCTTCTGAGACCCTTCACAGTTGTTCAAGAGATAGCAGGAAGGTGGGTGTTCTTGAATCATTGAGTATGTGTAGGAGGGTAAAGTGTTATAAGACTAGAAAGTTAGGAAGGGACTATGATTAAATGCCAAAACAAAGCATTTTAGATTTGATCTTAGAAGTACTAGGGAGACATTGGAGTTTATTGAGCAGGGGAGTGATTGACATAATCTGGCCTGTGCTTTTGGAGACCATTTTGGCAGCTAATGGAAGATGGATTGGAGTAAGAAACTCTTGAGGTAGGAAGGAGGCCAACAGAAGGTAAATACAATTTTCCAGGCATGAGGTGATGAGGGCTTATACTGGGGTGGTGGCTGTGTGGATGGAAAGGGGTATTATATGAAATATGTTGTGAAGGTATGAAGCACAAGATTTGACAGGAAATCAGACATGTGAAGTGAACATAAGTGAGAAGTCAAGGATAACACTGAGGTTGTGAGCCTAGATTACTGGGAGGATGGTAGTGCTGATTTGAGAGGATGCTTCTCTTATCACAGAAGGGCTATAAGGGGGATGGAGAAGAGTCAAGAAAATTTGTAATAGCTGTTGTGGTGAGTACAATAGTGAGCTAACTAGGGAAGCATAAAAATATTGTCTTTGCTTCAATGAGGGCCCAATTGAGGTTGTATAATATAAATTTGTAGTGGACCCAGTAGGCATAGGTATGTGATTTCCCCCAGGTCCACGTATAGAAGTAAAAGAGATAAAAGGTAGGAGTAATCACATGTTGGAGTTTGGCAGAGCACGATCAGTGATCTCTCTGCCTTTCTTTCTGTCTCTGTCCCTGTTTCTCTCTCTCTCTCTCTCTCTCTCTCTCTCTCTCTCTCTCTCTCTCTCTCTCTCTCTCTCTCTCTCTCTCTCTCTCTCTCTCTGAGTTATTTAAGTCCCTAGGGGTAAGGCAGCTGAATGACTGGGGAAGGTGGAATGGTTCTGGGTGGGGTGGCAGCAGCTCTGGACACTAGTGTGGTCCTTCTGGTGGCTGGTATTGAATTAGGGTTGGAGTGCAGGAAAGGTAGTGAAGGAAGACTCACTGCTCAGTGCTTCTCTGGGATTTTGTGTACTACATGTTAGAATCACTTGTGATAGAGTTATGTGCACCCTCTTAGAGGCATGAAACTGAGAATAGTTGAAGAGCAGATTCCTATGTCCCATCTCACACTTCAGTGTTTAACCACTCATTGAGCAGAATGGAGGAAATCATAAGCATTGTTTAAATAATTATTTCTCTGGTTTTCGCTGTCTCTGCCTCTGTCTTTTTGCTCTATATCCCTATATCTATCTCCAATTGAATTTGTGTAAATTAATTAATAATAGTAGCAGTTATGTGCACTTTAAGGTTTGCAAAGAACTTTATAAATATCATCCCATTTTACCCTCACAGAAACCCCAGTACATAGGTACTATTATCATCCCCATTGTACAGGTGAGGAACCTGAGGCAGACACAGGTTGTGACTTTCTCATGGTCACAGTCAGCAAATGTCTAATTCTAGATTTGAACTCAGGTCTTTCTGACTTCATGTGCAGTGCTGTACCCACTGCACAACATATTTGTCTCTAAGTTAAAGATGTGATGTGACTCCACAATACTGTTTTCTATAAAATACTGGTCTTTTCTAGTCATGTTCTTAATGCTATGCCTTCTTACTGTGGAATAGGAGATATAAATGGGAAATTCCCCTCCCCCCATTTTCAATTTAAAGCTCTCCCAAGCAGCCTCCTTCACAAAACTGTAGGAAAACATGGTGGGTGATTTGATTTTTGTTTTTTAAACTGGTCTTCTTTGTATTCACTCCCTCCAGTGGCAAGACTTCATTGCTCCTGTAATTTAAGCTATGGACTAAAAAACCAAATTCAGTTCTCATCTTTGCAATCATCTAGTCACTTCCTGAATCTGCTTTTTTCTTCTAGAGTTCCCATCTTCATTTGGTCACAATGATAAAAACACAACTTGCACCCTGAAGATCTTTACTTCCTCTCCAAGAGTTTCATAATCACTGGCCATTATTTCTCATTCATTCTGGCAGTAGCATTATCCAACAGTGGGAATGAGTAGTGGATATCAAGGGTGACAAGTTTGGAGAGGCTCATTATATTTCATCTGCACACATTTGCAGGAAGATTTCTCTGTTGTTTATAACAGGTTGACAAAGGGCTGCCTCCGTAGCTCTCAGTCACCAACCGTCACTAAATCTGACTTCTCTCCTGTTTGCACCTCTGAATCCATATCATCATTCCTTGGAGTACTAGAAACTTCTTTCTCTTCAGAGGGTCCAGCTCCCCTCTCTAGGGAAGGGCCTCTCATGTGGTCCCCCATGTGCAGTGCTCCTTCCTTTTTTCTCTTTGTGCCACATTTCTTAACTTTCTTATCTGAACAGGTTAGAATACCTGTCTTTATCTTAGTATTCTTCTTTGTAGGATTTTTTTTTCTCTCCAAAGTCTTCTTTCCAAAAACATTCCATATTATTTGACCACCTGGAGATCAAAACCACATTCCTCCAGTCCCTTTATTTCCTCTAGGATGAAGACTATAATTTGTACATTTGTTATTGTTGTTCAGTTTCAGTCATGTTCAACTCTTTATGACCCCATTTGGTGTTACCTTCCTAAAAATACTGGAGTGGTTTGCCATTTTTCTCCAGCTCATTTTACAGATGAGGAAACTGAGGCAAAGTTAAGTGACTTGTCCAGACTCACATAGTTAGTGAGTGTCTGAAATGGAGTTTGAACTCAGGTCTTCCTGATTCCAGGGCCACCACTCTATCCACTGAACCACCTAGCACTGCCAGTTCTATTTGTCACTGGCTAAAGCACTAAGATTGCCCATTTTCTGCATAGCACTTTAAAACTTCCCTTGCAAAAAAAAAATTCCCTTGCCCTTGACACTTACTTGAAGCATGATCTTCAAACTTTTGTCATTTTTGTTATTAGCTTTCATAGATAACTCAGCTCTGGTTGTAAACTGCCACATTACCATGCCTGCTCAATGTTCTTTCTGATGACTGAATTGCTGGGAGCTTCTGGTACAGGGTTTCTTTGCTGGCAGTGGAAAGCTGAACTTGAAATGAGACAGACCTGAATTTGATTCCTGCTTTGGACAGTTGTTAGCTGTGTGACCCTGGGCAAGTGAGTTAACCTCTTTCAGCCTCAGTTTCCCACTATGTAAAATAGTGTTAATAATAGCACCTATCTCACCAGGTTGTTGTAAGGACTATATGAGACAAGATACATAAAGTATTTTGCAAACCTCAAAACTACATAACTGTGAACTGTTAGCTATTTCCTGCTTTTGCTTGTAAAATAAGCTATATTGTTTAGGTCATTTTGATAAACAATCAGCAGCTCCCTGCCAAAGCTCCCATGTATACAGAAACTGCCTGTAGCTGTGGTCTACCAGGGAATCTCAAGGAAAATACAACTACCAGACCCTTTAGACCTAGAACCACCAGGGTCCCCTTCACTTTAATGAAACCTTTAGCCTATCAGATCTCAGAAACACACCCACCACCTGTCTTGCCACTCCTGCAAGCTCCTCTCTGCTGCAGCTCCTCATTGGCTGTCAACTTCTATTCATTCTTACAGACCCAGCTCCTGGAATTCTTTCTTGAAGGTGATCTCTTCATCTGATTTCACAACTCTGCTAATCCCTGGCAATTTGTATCATACTTACCTGGCTGTATATCTTATCATCCCCTACTAGATTATAATTTTTTCTTTTGGTGAGGCAATTGGGGTTAAGTGATTTGCCCAGGGTCACACAGCTAGTAAGTGTCAAGTGTCTGAGGTCGGATTTAAACTCAGGTCCTCCTGACTCCAGGGCCAGTGTTCTATCCACTGTGCCACCTAGCTGCCCCCAGGTTATAAATTTAAAGCCAAGGATTTTGACTATATCTTATTTATTTTTGTCTTTCCTCTAGGGAATCACATATTCCAAGATATTAATAAAAGCAGTTGAATGAAAACCCTCTGACTATGGATTCCATGATGATAAGGATTTGACTGGGATGTCTAAGGTCCTTCCAGTGATGCTACAATTTTAAGTTAAAAAGAATTTTGCTTTTTGATTTTCATAGATATTTTGGGATCACTTTTTTATTTTTTTCTCTGTTGAATAGAATTTTATTTTCCAAAATATATGTAAAAATAGAATTTAACATCAATTTTTAAAAAAAACTTTGTGTTCCAACTACTCATGTATAACTTATTTTGGGATCACTTTTTGAACATATATGGTCAAGTTAATAATGAGATTCCTCAGAAGATGATGTCTCCTTCAGAACATATTTTTGTAAACCACTTTCTTAAATTCCCTTCCAAACATAGATTTCCCTCCAATTCTTCCATAGCAATGTTTAGAAAACACTTACCTTAAATGCTCACAGGCACATTAGAAGATTCCCCTCAGGAGTTCTTAAGGCTATTTTCTCTTCTGCTATAGGGGCAAAAGCAACAAATTCTACAAAGGCCTATTGTCAGTATTGAAAGAATACTCACTCTTCAGTCTTCCCAGATCTCACTTGCTGAATTGTGGTGAATGTCAGTCTACACCCCTCCTCCCTTTCCCTACTCTGAAAGCAAGTTTCACAAAGCATTATTTCAGCTAATAATGGTTTAAAAAAATTCTTCATTAAGTGTCATAGCCTTGCCTCGGGGCCTCTTGTTATCATCTCTATGGCTCATAATTAATGACATACATGCACACTCACACACAGAGTGGATTTGTCACTCAATTCTTTTCTTTCTTCTGTCATACTTGATACCCGCCCCAGCATAAGCACAGACCCACTGAGCAACACTACCCTTTTTTCTTCTCCTGCCTCCCACACTAGCGCTCACTGCTCTTTGGAATTATCTGCAAAGATTCTTTGACTTCTCCATTAATAAGCTTTTCTTTTCCTTCTTTTATATTTCTCCTCCCTGTCTTATTCTCAGATGCCCTGTGGGTATTTTTGCTTTTGTAACTGCCTTCAAGCAGGCAACTAAGATTGCTGTGGGAATTTTCTTGTGAAGAAAGAATGGAAATTCCCTGAGCAAGAATGGTCTGGTGCAAAAAAGGCTAGATTTGGATTCTGAGAACCTGGGTTCAAATACTAACTTTCTTCTTAACACCTCTGTCAACCTGGTCAAATCATTCTCTGAACTAAGCTTACTTTTGTCCACTGGAAAATGGACCAGATTAACTTGAACATCCCTTCTAGCTCTAAACTATGATCTTTTGAACTCTAGTTTATTCCATTCCCAGGTTAAAGAGTCAGGCCCAACAAGTGTGCATAATAACCCTAAGGAAGATTAAGATAATTCTTTAAGTATAGTGTAATCTGAATTTTTTTAAATAAGCAAATAGACAACATCCTCCCCTTACCTAAGCCTGGCCATTGACCTGCAGAATGGAACACCAGAAGGAGCAGCTGGTTCTAAATCCCTGACCAGCAGAGGCCCCAAATTAATTTTCTTATCTTCTGCTTCCAAAGTTTAGAACATGGAGTGAGTCTCTACTTTTCACAACCTGGGACAGCAACCAATCAGAGAGCGTCAGTCAAGGAAGAAACAATTAGGAAAAGGGAATTGGAAAACATCTGCTGTTTAGGATGATTCTGTTGGTTTTTACATTCCTATTGGAATCTGCTTGGCCCCAGACTAGACATGGTGGTCTCTTTTTGCTTCTCTTAATGGCTTTGTAAAGTGCTACTGAAATGAAAGACCTCTATTAATATCATTGTAACCATTACTAATAGTATTATTGTTGTTGTTAAGTCATTTTTCAGTCATGTCTTACTCCTCATGACTCCATTTGGGGTTTTCTTGGCAAAGATACAGGAGTGGTTGGCCATTTCCTTCTCCAGCTCATTTTATAGATGAGGAAACTGAGGTAAATAGGATAAAGTGTCCATGGTCACACAGCTAGTAAGTATCTGAGGCCAGATTTGAACTCAGGAAGTTGAGTCTTCCTTACTCCAGCCCCAGTGCTCTATCTGCTGCCAGCTGGCTGCCTCTCATTATCACCTACTGCACATGTTTTCTCAGGAGAGATTTCTGAATCCCCAGTGCTCTTTGTTAACCTTCCTCACTTAGATCAATATTTCTATCCTGTGCTTTAAGATCTTCTGCCTAATGAGTCCTTAACACTGTATGTTCAAAGAATTAGTTGTAGAGAGTGCTGGCCTTAGTATAGAGAAGCCCTGGATTCAAGTCTTGTTGCTGCTACATACTAACAGTGACATCCAGGGCAAGTCACTTAACCTGGAAGACTCCAGGCAAAGCTCTAAGGTTATGAATTGCAGAGTGGGTGCCATCAAAGTTAAGTTGCCTATGGTAACAGAGCTCATTAGGGTCCTAGGTGGGACTTGAATGCAGGTCTAGCACTCTATATAAGCCTTGCTGCTTCTTAAATGAGCTATAGTGAATTATAGAGGGAAACAGATCTTTTGTGGGATCTGAATGTTGTTGTTGTTTGTTATTTGTTCTCTAAGAGGACCATGATATCAGGTGATGTCATGACTTGCAGTGAATTGGATTTAAGTGAGGGAGGGCTGTACAAGGTCACCAACCTCTCACTCTCTCCTCCCATCTGGGTCCAGTGGCAAGATGGATGGATAGATGGACAGATGGATAGATGGATAGATGGATAGATAGATAGGTAGATAGATAGATAGATACTGATATACAGATATATATTCACAATTCTACATTTCTCTGCTCTCTTACTCCTTTTCCTCGCAACTCCTTTCTTCCTCTCTGTCCTTGGTCATTTATGTCTTCATTTTGAATATTCTTCCCCTCCTTAGACTGCCCATGTGGTACTAAAACTACCAGCTGCTTGAGTCACTGAAGTGAAAAAGCAAAAACTCACACCAATTGTTTATTGTCATATAGTTGACCAACTATCATTTTCAGTTTTCAGCAGTTTGGGCACTATGCAGACATACTCTGGGTTTGAATCCTTCCTCAGATATTCAATAGCTGTGTGATGCTGGGAAAGTAACTGAATGTCTCTGGACCTCAGTTTCCTCAACTGTAAAGTAAGGGGCTCAGACTTGATGACTTCAGAGATTTCTTGCAGCTTTAAATCTTTTTTTTTGTAAGGAAATTGGGGTCAAGTGATTTGCCCAGGGTCACACAGCTAGTAAGTGTCAAGCGTCTGAGGTCCTCCTGATTCCAGGACTAGTACTCTATCTACTGCGCCACCTAGCTGCCCTATAATCTTATGATCATATGAAAAACCAAAACAATTCCTGCCCTTAGGGAGCTTACATTCTATGAAAGAAACAATAGGTATAAATTTAAGTCAATACAAAAGTTATACAAAATAATTATTTTTTGGAGGGGAGGGCACTAGCAAGTGAGAAGGATGAATAAAGGCTTCATATAGGTGGTGGCAGGTAAGTTAAGTGTTGAAGAAAGAAGCTGGGGCAGCTAGGTGGCACAGTGGATAAAACACCAGCCCTGGATTCAGGAGGACCTGAGTTCAAATCTGGCCTCAGACACTTGACACACTTACTAGCTGTGTGACCCTGGGCAAGTCACTTAACCCTAATTGCCCTGGGGGGGAAAAAGACGCTAAGGCTTCTGAAGGTAGAAATAAGGAAGAAGTACATTGCAGGTTTCGCTAAATAGACTTTGACAAGCCTCTTCATATTAATAATGAAGCACTCTCTAGAGATTCCACTTTAGGGCATGTTCAGTTGACATTCTAGTCAATTGTAGGAACCCCCTCCCTGTCTTTAGAAAATGGCAGGTATCCTCATGACTTCTTCTTCTTCTTTTTTTTTTTAGTGGGGCAATTGGGGTTAAGTGACTTGCCCAGGGTCACACAGCTAGAAATTGTTAAGTGTCTGAGGTCGGATTTGAACTCAGGTCCTCCTGAATCCAGGACCAGTGCTCTATCCACTGTGCCACCTAGCTGCCCCTATCCTCATGACTTCTTGTGGGCCATGGTGACTCAGGGGTTTATATCATGTGATGATGAAAAAAAAATTTTGGCTGCTGATTCAGAATTCCTTGAATATACTAAAGGGGTGACCTGGCCCTCAGGCATTCCCTTCCCTTTGAAGTATGAGAGGATGGGTCAGAACTGTGTGAAGAGTTCAGTGGGGAAGGGTAGCCTCTTCAAATCACCAACTTTTCCCTGAAGCCATGAGCAGGTTCTTCCTGGAATAAGACCTCCAGCCCTATGTGGCTCCTTTCCTTTGCAGAGGAAACTACATCTGGCCTCTTTCCACCTTTCCTGCTAACTGAGTAGCAGGGAGAGGGGAGAGTACCTAAGCATCAGATGAAGCAGGTTGGTCCCAGGAGCTACTACTGGAGCAGTTGTGATGGCAACATCAGTAGAAGCAGCATCCACAATTGGGACTTTTTAACCAGGAAAGTCTCCAGTTAGAGAGACCACCAGAAGATCATGCTTGGTTGTTTGATTAATGGATGCTAGTTCAGAGGTAAAATGTAAAACAGCTAATTAGGATCCTAGTAAACACTGTTGTGTTCAGGCATGGCTTAAATATAAGTAGCTAGGTGGTGAAGTGGATAGAACATTGGCTCTATGGAGTCAGGAGGACCTGAATTCAAATACAGCTTCAGACACTTCATAGCTGTGTGACCCTGGAAAGTTACTTAACACTGTTTGCCTCAGTTTCTTCATCTGTAAAATGAGCTGGGAAGGAAATTACAAACCACTCCAGTATCTCTGTCAAGAAAACCCCAAATGGAGTCACAGAGATTTGGACACAACTGAGACAACTCAACAACAACTGGCTCAAGTATTGTACTGTAAGCTGTAGTGATAAGGTAAATTACTGAATAGGGTTTTAATTGTGAAGGGCTAAAATTCTAGCTAGTCTGTCTAAAATATCTAATGAGTGGTCGCCAATAAATTATAAGCTTTAGCAAAAGTTAGACTTTTATGCATTTATTAAGGAGAATAAGAATTTGGTAAAGAGAGAGAGAAAGGCCTAGATTCCTATCTATTAAAGGGAGAGCGCATTTCTATCTCCCTTCTCCGCCGGAGTCCTCAGGAAAGAGAGCAAGACAGAGCGCCAGTCTCTTCCTTCTTCCTCCTACTAGCCAACGTCACTTCCTGATGCCAAAGAAAAGACTCCTGGTCTTGCCCTCAAAGACCTTCGCTTCATGGGCAGAACTCTTCTACAGTAAGTCTCCAGCAGGTGGCATCATTACAATTGTTACAAAGGGCAAATAATTGAACGTAGACCAGAGTCAAAAGTGAACTTTGTTTCTTGGGAATCTAAGGTGGATTGAAATGAAACACTAGGGAGTCCAATCCTCCTATTGTAAGGCAGCTACAGAGCAATGAACCTCGGGAAAAATCATCATACCAAGTAAAGGACAGGGACTGGTATAGGTCACCTGTGCTTATGGTCTCAGCTGAGTGGTGTCTAGCCAGCTGTTGTGCTAGAACAATACTGTTCACATTATATATAGCACTTTAAAGTTTTCCAACCACTCTTGCATTCGACTCTCTCCAGTTTTTCTTGTATATATCTTGTTTTTATGGCATTGTTTTCATGTTGTTTCCCCCATTAGACTGTAACCTCTGTGAGAGCAGGGACTGGCTTTTGCCTTTCTTTGTATTCCTTAGGATTAGCACAGTGTCTGACACATAGTAGGTCTTTAGTAAGTGCTTGTTGACTAACTTTTCCTAAATTATCTCATTTGTTATTCATGACAACCCTGCCAGGTATATTATTTCCATTAAAAAATAACAACACCTAAATTTGTGATTTCATTAGTTCCTAGCACTCTCAGAGAGGAATTTCTTCTGTCAATGTAAACCAGCATGTCCTCTGTAATGTGTAACCTCAGAAAATTGCTTTCAACCCTAGAAGTTTAGTGGTGGGCTCAGGGTAACCACACTAGCATAATTGGGAGGTATCATTTGAATTTAGATCCTCTTGCCTCAGAGCCCCACTATCTATCCACTAGACCACACTGCAGAAAACTAAAACTCTGGGTGGCTACCTGACTTATCCAGGGTCACACAGACAGTTAGGTTGTCTGAGTAAGGTTCAAACCCAGGCTTTTAAATTCTAAGGTCATTTACAGATGAGGACAAGGAGATGCAGAGGATAGCCCCACAGCCAATTGGATTTCAACACAGCCAACCTCCCAACTTCCATAGAGGCTTCCTTGACAGCTTTACTCCCTCAATATTCCACTTTACAGATGACATTTGGTGAAAGGAGTTTGATGTCTTTTCCTAAGCTAAGTTAAACTATTGTATTTAATTTTTTTCTAGCACAGATACTGGAAAAATTATTAGAAAGAACAAAACAGGACTATGGTGGACTATGATCACCTTTCCTTTGCTAGTAACTAGACAGTGTGAGATAGAGGGTCCCCTGTGAAAAGGTTAACTTATACTCTATAGGTGTTGCCTGAGGACATTATCTCCCAGTAAAAGATTGAGTGAGTTTCATTGATTGTCAATTTCTGTTTTACCTCTGAGTTTTAGAAGACAAAGTTTCTCTGGAGCATCTTCCCCTCCAGCTTGGTTGTGTAGTTTCAATCTATTCTAGTAATGAATTCAGTTGGCATTTCCCCTCCAGAATCTTGTTATTAAAACAAACTCGACACATACTCTGCTTGCAGATACAAAATACTGAGAATAAAATGAACTCAAATGCAGACTATAAGTCTCAATATTGGTTCAGCCACCGTGTGACACTAAGAATGAGTAAGAACATCAGACTCCAGTTAATCTCCACATTTGAGCACCAGCCTGTGGGAAAGGAGTCAATTGCAACTGATATCCCTGGCATGTTAGCCTTGTAAATGGCAGAAAGAGAAATTGATAAGGAAAATGTAAAGAGGGAAAACATATTAAACCCATTAACTTGATTAATAACTGGCAGATTTAAGACTCAAGAATTATAGAGAAGGAGTTAAAACACAAGAATGGGATCTGTTTGGAGAGCTACAGTGGAGTGGAAAGAGAACTTTAGCCTTCCAAATCTGCACCTACCCCTGAAAAAAAAAGAATACAAACTAGGCCTTTGGTATTTTTTGATCTCTGGACTTAAAGATGAGAGGCATTGTGGGGTAGTGAATAGGAAGCTGGCTTTAGAATCAGTAAGACCTGAGGGTAAATCCCACTTCTGAATATCTTGTCTGAATATCATGTGACCATGGGCAAGTAATTTAACCTTCTAAAACTCTGGACAATCCTCTAAGACCTTAGAATAATAGCTTTGAAGTTGAAAGGGATCTTAGAGACCACTGATTCTACTCTCTTTTTTTTGCAGAGGAATAAACTGTGAGGCCTGGGGAGCTTAAATGATTTACCCAAACAGCCTGATATCTGAGATGGGATTTGAATCCAGGTTTTCCTGACTCCATGTTCATCACTCTATCTGGGATGAAGATAAGGTGTTCGTTTGCACTGGTTGAGGAAGTGTCTTACTAGGAGCTCCCTATGCTGATGAAATCAAAGGTTTGGTAAAAAAAAATAAATTAAACCTATTTCAATGGAAAATCTCATATATACATATTAAATTTGTACCAATGAGTAGTTTTTTTCTTTTTTAGACAATGGGTTCAATTTTCTTTTTCTAAACTGCCTCCATTAACATTTAAAAGATTGCTCCATATTCATCATTCCTATTTTAAGGTCTAAGTCATCAAAGCAGTCCTATATTCATCAGCTGATTAAGCCCACCACGCTGTTGAATACACACCTACTACACCACCTGTGAACCCTGGAAAGTTTCTTTGCCCTTTTCTTCCCTTGCACACATCCAGGGAGTTTCAATACTCTTCTTGAGAAATGCTCAGTCGGAAGGCTTAACTCTAGAATTCCTCCTCTTGAAGGTCTTCATTTCAGGAATTTATGCATCAGCAAGTGGGTTTCTGAATGGAGTTACCACTACTGTTGCCCACAGAGCTGATTTCCAATCTTGGAAATGTCAACATTTTCCCCAACTCTAATAGGAAACTTACAATGAAAGAGTTCAAAATTTAGGAGCAGTCACTAAGAGAAGAGGAAAATCATATTTGATCTCATTGTCCTCTTAGCTTTGTAAATTGGAGAAAGAGGAATTGAAAGGGCAAAAAGCAAAGAGCAAGATATGTATTTAATATATTTTGTACATTATAACTTTCTCCTACTGCCTGTTCTACTTATTCCTAAGACCAAATCTGCCTTCTGATTAGTTGAAGCATTACATCGATCCAATTGGTTTATATTTTCCTATATGGTGGTGTCACTGTCAAAGACCTAGGATGAATTCTGTTAACAACTTTGTGACTATTGGGCTTGATCAGAGAAGATAATTGGCTCAGTTTGGTAATATGACTGTTGAGTACTCAACCCTAGGGTCTAAAATGTCTGAACCCCAGAGTCTAAAATGTGAGTGATGCCTGGGTATTGAGGAGAAACTCAAATATAAATGGGAAGTAGAGTGGGCAGCTAGGTGGCACAGTGGATAAAGCATCAGCCCTGAATTCAGGAGGACCTGAGTTTAAATCCAGCCTCAGTCACTTGACACATACTGGCTGTGTGACCCTGTGCAAGTCACTTAACTCTCATTGCCCCTCAAAAAAAAAAGAAAAAAAAGAAATGGAATGCAGAGCATAAGCAGAGAGGGGGCCACCCTTGGGAGCCTAGGACTGTAATTATTTAACTTGCTAGGAACTGTGGCTAGTATGGTTCTATAGACAAATGGGCAGCTCATGGTCTTAATAGTGATCACCCAGAATGTGGGGTTGGTTATATTGGCTCAGTTCTAGCCAGAAATCCAACATGGCCTTGGCACACAGGCATGTTAAATCATATTATGAAGCCCTGTGAAATCTTCATAGGGAGAGAATAGAAAAGGGACCAGACCTGTGATTTCATTAGTGAACAGAACTCTTTGTGAAGTTACTCCCTCTCGCCATGCAGGTCAGTATCTTCCCTGTAATTATTGGTTGTAGAGAGCTGCATAGAACCCTGGGATGTTATATGACTTGTCCAGAGTCACAGAGCAAGGCAACATGGTCCTTTTGGATCATGGTCTAGATGTCATCCCCAATTCCTCACTGTCTCTCACTGCCCCCCCCCCCCCGCCAGTATCAAATCTTTCCAAGACTTGCTGATTTTAACCTTTGCATCTTTGTAATGTGGCCCCTTCTCTCTTCTAACACTGCTACCATTCTGGAACAGACCCTCATCACCTCATGCATGGCCCATTACAATAGGATGCTGCTCAGTCTGCCTTCCTCAAGTCTCTTCCTATTCCAATTCATCCTCCATTCAGCCACCAAAGTGATTTTCCTAAAATGCATGTCTAATCACATTATTCCTCTATTCAATAAACTCTAGTGGCTCCCTGGGTTTTACGGGATGTTCAAGGAGCACTAGAACTTGTTTTGTGAGGGCTTGCCGAGCCCTTTTCAGAACTGCTTATCTACCTTTGGTGTCTGCCTGGCACTTGACTCTCACCTATTGCTCTAAGAAGCTGTAGTATGTGCAGCAGCCACAACCTGGCAACCTATCTCAGCAGATGGGATAAATGGGCCTCAAACTCATTGGTAACTTAGGCGGGCTGTCTATCCCAAGCTTGTGAAGACTTCCCCTGGCTAGATGGGCAGATAAGAAAACTTGTTCCTAATAGCCATGAAGGCAGCTGAAGCAGGTGCTCTTGAGCACTTAGAGCCTAGTCAGACATAAAAAATACCAAGGGACAGCTAGATGGTGCAGTGGATAGAGCACTGGCCCTGGATTCAGGAGGACCTGAATTCAAATCCGGCCTCAGACACTTAATACTTACTAGCTGTGTGATCCTGGGCAAGTCACTTAACCCCAATTGCCTCACAAAAACCAACAACAACAACCCCCCCACCCCAGGCCATTGTCAGTCATCCTGTGTTTTGTTTTGCCACTAAACTTCAAAGATTTTTGGAAGAGAAGTAAGGCTGATGAACTTGTGCAATTTTGTCTCACTTAAAATTCTCATAATGTCATATGGCCTTTTGGAAAACAAAGTACAAACAACAACAGTGGCTCCCTATTGCCTCCAGAATCAGATATGAAATCCTGTTTGGGGGTTCAAAACCCTTCAAAGACTAGCCCCCTCCTACTTTTCCACTCTTCTTATACTTCACTCCTCACCAACGTGCTCTTTGATCCAGTGACACTGACCTACTTGTTCCATGAACAGAACACTCCATCTCTCATCTTTAGGCATTTTTTTCTGGCCATCCCCTATGCCTGGAATGTTCTCCCTCCTCTGCTCCACCTACCAACCTTTCTGTTCCCTTTAAGTCATAACAAAATTCCCATGCCTTTCCAGACCCTTCTTAATTCTAGTGCCCGTTTTTTTTTCTCTCTTTTTTTCTTTTTTTTTTCAGGGCAATGAAAATAAAGTGACTTGCCCAGGGTCACACAGCTAGTAAGTGTCAAGTGTCTGAGGCCAGATTTGAACTCAGGTCCTCCTGAATCCAGGGCTGGTACTTTATCTACTATGCCACCTAGCTGCCCCATGCCTGTCTTCTCTTAATGATTTTCTATTTACCATTTATATAATTTGCTTTGTACATAATGGATTGCATGTTGTCTCCCTCATTAGATGGTAACTCCTTGAGGGCAGAGACTGTCTTTTGCCTCTTTCTGTATTCCCAAAGCTTAGCATAGTGCCTGGCACAATGTAGGCACTTAAAAATATTTATTGACTAACTTGAACTTCAGTCTTACTGACTTCAAGATAGACTAGCTATCCACTATGCCATGCTGACAGGGAAAAAATACATAAACTTTTGGGGACCTTGAGATTTATGGACTATTCTCTTTAGTATAAAGTTATGGCTCTTTAAGTAATTTGGCAGCTACATTTGTGAGTTGTCATGTGCCGTTTCATTTCCTCAGGTAAAAAAATCATCATTTCTTCCACTGATAGCCCCTACTTAGCTACCCTAGAGATGGACAATCAGTTTTGGTCTCTGACAAATCAATATTTCTTGGCACTAGTTCTATTTCTTATTTTCTCCTACCCCTGTGAAGATACAGCCTTCCCTTCACTGTTTGAGAAATTATCTGTTACTATGATTGTATAGAGAAAGATTTTTTTTCTATCACCTCCAGTGATAGGATTCTGACAAGTCTTACACCTGAGGTGGGGGAATTTGAATAAGTCACTGGAGAAAATCTGGGGAAGTGAATAGAATTGACAACCTGAGCTTTGCTCACACACTGAGTTCAGAACCTTTCCATCAACTCTCAATCTAATTATAGTCATTTCAGTTCAATTCAATAAACATTTTATAAAGCACCTACTATGTACAAGGGATGGTTCTTAGCTCTAGGAATATGAACACAGAATACTATTATTTATAGCAGCTCTTTGTGGTGGCAAAGAACTGGAAATTGTGGGGATGCCCATCAATTGGCTGACCAAGTTGTGGTATATGATTGTGATAAAATACTACTGTGCTAGAAGAAATTATGAACTCAGTGATTTTAGAAAAATATGGAAATACTTTCATGAAATAATGAAGAGTGAAATGAGCAGAACCAAGAGAACATTGTATGCAGTAACAGCAATATTGTTTTTGTTTTGTTTTGTTTTGTTTTAGTGAGGCAATTAGGGTTAAGTGACTTGCCCAGGGTCACACAGCTAGTAAGTGTTAAGTGTCTGAGGTCGGATTTGAACTCAGGTACTCCTGACTCCAGGGCCGGTGCTCTATCCACTGCGCCACCTAGCCGCCCCTGAGCCACCTAGCCGCCCCTCAGCAATACTGTTTTAAGGATCACTTTGAGTGAATGTTATTTTGTCTATATACCCAAATCAACTATAAAGATATCCTCTGCAATCTGTCTTTTGGTCTCATCATTCAATTGAAACTGCTCTTTCCAAAGTTACCAGCTATCTTTTAACTGCCAAATTTAATAATGTCCTTTTCTTAATTCTCATCCTTCTTGATCTCTTTTCAGATTTGTAACACTGTCAATCACTATCTTCTCCTGCTTAATATTTCCACTGTAAATTTTTATGACATTCCTCTCCCCTGGTTCTTCCACTACCTATCTTTTTTTTTTTTTTTTTTTTTTTTTTTTTTTTAGTGAGGCAATTGGGGTTACGTGACTTGCCCAGGGTCACACAGCTAGTAAGTGTTATGTGTCTGAGGCCGGATTTGAACTCAGGTACTCCTGAATCCAGGGCCGGTGCTCTATCCACTGCACCACTTAGCCGCTCCCCCTACCTATCTTACCACTCCTTTTCAGTCTCCTTTTCTGTGGCTTCATCCAGAACATGACTATTGACCCTCCAAACTCTGTTGTTGACTCTCTTCCTTCTCTTTTTATAGTGTCTCACTGGATGATCTCATTAGTTCCTATGGGTATAATTAACATCTATAAGCAGATGTTTCTCAGATCTATATAGCCAGCTCTAATCTCTCTCTTGGACTCCAGTTTTACATCACCAACTGCCTTTTGAATATTTCCAACTGGATGTCCCAAAGGCATCTCAAACTCAATATATCCAAACAGAACTCCTTTCCCCCAAATCTCCCCCTTTTCACAACTTTCCTATTACTATTGACACTGCCACTATGCTTTAAGTCATGTAAGCTAACAACCTCAGATCCTCAACTTCTCATTTGCACTCACCCCACATGTACAATCTCCTGTCAAGTTTTATTGTTTGTACCCTCAAAACATATCTAGTATATATCTCCTTTTCTCCATTTGTTCAAACTATTACCCTAATTCAGGTGTTCATTACCTCTTGCCCAAACTATTGTAAAAGCTCTAGGAATAAAAACACGGAATATGATTGTTTATAACAGTTTTCTCTGTGGTGGCAAAAAAACTGGAAATTTCAGGGATGCCCATCAATTGGTCTATCTCAAGTCTCTCCCCACCATTTAGCTGTCAAAGTGATTTTCGTATGGTGCTAGTTTGATCAAGTCAGCTCTCTACTCAGTAAACACCAGTGACTCCCTATTACCTACAGGATCAAATATAAAATATTCTTTAGGTACCAACTAAAATCCCATTTTGTATGGGAAACCTTCCCCAACCCCTTTTAATTCAAATGCCTTCCCTGTCTTACGTATTTCCTATTTATCTTGTATATAGCTTACTTTTTACATATTTTGCTTGTTTACTTGTGTTCCCCATTAAGCTCCTTGAGGGCAGGGACTGTCTTTTGCCTCTTTTTGTAGTCTCAGTGCTTAGCACAGTGCCTAGCACATAGTAGGCACTTAATAAGTGTTTATTGACTTTCACAACTTGGTCCCTTCCTACACTCTTTTTCTTACACTCTTTCATGTGCTATATGAACCAGTGATCCTGGCTCCTCTATTGTTCCTCGACCATCACAATCTATTTCCCAACTCCATGAGTTTTCACTGTTTGTCCCCCATGTCTAGAATGCTCTCCCTTCTCACCTCTAATTCTTGGCTTCCTTCAAGACTTAGCTCAAATCCCAGCTTTTACAGTATGCCTTTCTCAGTCTTCATTAGTGCTAGTGCCTTCCCTCTGAGATTACTTATATTTTCACTGTATATATCTTATATGTACATTCAGTCACAAGTTGTTTCCCTTATTATAATGTAAGCTCTTTGAGGGCAGGGACAATGTTGTTCTTTTTCCCTTTGTATACTTTTCAATTAGCACAATGGTTGGCACATGGAAAGTGCTTAATAAATGCATGTTGACTGACTGACTGACTCACAGGATACAGTCCCTGTCCTAAAGATCTTACAAGTTAGTAAGAAGGATATTACATGTACACAAATAAGATATTATGGGGAATGTGACAAAGGTAAAGGTAAGATCTAGGAGCCCTGAGAAAATTTGAGGAGGTAGAGATCATTTTCATTTGGGGTAGGGACCAGGGAAGGGTTTATAAAGGGGCTGAATCTGGTCTGAAATTTGAAAGGAAGAAAGCTTTTATCAGGTAGAAATGTGGAGGAAGTGAATTCTAGATATGTGGAGCGAATGGAGCAGAAGGAGGGCAGTATGAAATTGGGGAACAGTTAGAGAATTCCAGTATGTATGAAATAGATTGTGTAAAGGGAACTACACATCAAATGAAAAATATAACAAGAGAGTATAATGTCATTTACAATACAACATCTAGCATTCAACTGACAGAAAATAATAATGTGAAATAAGACTTGGATTGTAGGTTGGAACCAAACTGGCAGGCTTCAAATGCCAGCTGAGTTTGTGTTTTATGCTATGGGCAATAGGGAACCATTGAGGGTTTTTGAGGGAGTGACATTTTAAGATTGGTATATTAGTAAAATTAAATTGGTAATTATGTGAAGGTTGGATTGGAAAATGAGAGACTAGAGGCAGAAAAACTGCTCATGAAATGTTATATATAAAGGATGATCTGAGCATTAAAGGTATCTCTCTGATTAGAATGAAGAACTTAATGAGATAGGAGATAGGAACTCAACAGTAGATAGGAAGAAGTGGAATTCTTCTTTGAGTCACTGGAGGGAGCTGACACAAAGCAGATGGGCCCAGGTCTAGTGCTGCTTTCTATCAAAGTTGCATGGTCACAAGAGGAACTAGAATTCAATATTGTCTTAGAATAGTAAGTGAAGAAACTTTGTAGTGTTGTGGAAAGAGTATGGTTGACAAGTGAGGGGATGTGGATTTAAGCCCTTGTTCTCCCCTTTACTAGCTGTGTAACCAGAGGCAAGCCTTTCTAGGCTTTAGTTTTCTTGTCTGTAAAAAGATGACAGATCATCTTAATGGTAACTTCCTACCCTTAATCTTAGTCATTAATGTCTTTGTGCTCCTTGAACATACATACCGATTGATGGTGAAGTGCAGTCAGTAGTTGGGTAACTTGGAAAGATAATTTAAAATAAAAAAAAATGCTCTGGAAAATCTCCTCATTTGGGTGCTAACCATTCAAGAATATTCTGGGTATTTTTTACTCTCCTTTTGGAATTTTCACCCTTCAACTTCAATTCAGAAACTGTTACTTAAGCACCTACTAAGTATCAGAGATAGAAGGATGAGAAACTATATAGTTCCTGCCCTCAGTCAGCTTATACATTTAGATTACATGTAGATGCATGTGGATAATACAAGATAGAATGTGTTGGAAATTGTACTTGGGGCAAATTTAGTTGAGTCAGCTGGTGGTGCAGAGGATAATCCTACTTAGACAATTGCCTGAGAATGGGTGTCTCATCCCTCAGAGAATCCCAGTGCTTAGCCTTGGAAACACTGAATTGGGGGGAGTGTGTGTATGTGTGTGTGTATGTGACTGAAGTTGAACTCCATCCCATGTCTCCAGAGTAATTTGAGGTAAGATCTGCTGTGGTGATGGGCATGGGGCAGAAGTGCCAACATCTCATGTTGGCACCCTGGAATAAAGCCCTATTCTCCCCATTCCAGTTATGACTCTCAAAGGGGACAAAGGAGAGATCCAGACAAGGACTGTGGGAAAATTTGAGGGGAGCAAGAACACTTTCAGTTGGGGAGATTAGGGAATATTTCATGGAATGGTCATCTTGGTCTTTTTTTGGGGGAAGGGTGGAATTGAGGGTCTAGATCTATAATTTCATTGGTTTATGGAACTCCCAGTGGGGTAATTCCCTGTACCAATGCAAATCTACATCTACTCTGCAACTTACCATCCTAGAAAGTTGCTCCACCTAAAACACATACTGACTGAGTGACTCTTGGCAAATCATTTAATCTCTCTGTACCTCTCTCCCCCTTCCCTTCCCTCTACCCCCTAGGAAATAGAAGCAGATAGTGACTGAAAGAAGGAATGAAGATTGTAAAAAGGCAAGAATAGAATTATGAAAAGGAACAGGACATCTCCTTTATGGACTAAATCATCATTATTTTGCCTTTGTTCTCATATTTCCTCCTCCCCCTCCCTACCCCCCCCCCCCTTATTCACATCTATTTCCACATTTTGGGTCTTTCTCGGGGCACTTTGTGTTCCTTTAGCTTTGCACTTTCAGTACATGTTTGCTTCCTGAAGGTGGCAGGGTCTTCATCACTGAGCAATTCTTCCACCTCGCAGCTAACAGAAACCGAGGGTGTTATTAGCTATTCAGTCTCTGTGGTCTCTTATTAAATAAAGATTTCTTACTCTCTCTCCTCATGTGAATGGAGTTAAGTGACTTTTCTAAAGTGCACAACAAGGTAAGTGGAGAGGGAGGAATTAGAATGTTAGCCCCTTGGTCTCTAGTAGCCAAAGAATGTCCCTTAGGAGGGTCTCTCTGAGTGGTACAATAACCCTTTAATGATGGAAATATATTTTTATCAATTCAATATAGCTTTTGGCCTGTGGTTTCTGGCAAGGTTGAAGCTGTTTCACTAAACTCTCATTCTATGGAATCCTCTGGGAATCGTCCCATAGTGTTTCTGAAGGGGAGTATTTGGCCAGCTATCGACATATTTCTGCCAGCTTTCTAGTTGTGGCCTATAAGAGAAAAGCATTTCAAGGTACATGGAAGACAGAATATCTATTCTGATGATTTACAGATACATAGCACAGCAGATTAAGTTCTGAAGCAAAATGGGATATCTCCTTAGAAGCCAGAGATGAACTGGATACCTGAATCACTAGGGACATTGATATATTTGATAAATGAGCTTCCAGTTATAGATATTTCCCTTGGTTTCCCATTCTAAAGTTTTCTAAATGATAATTCATGTTTCTTCTTCTTCTTCTTCTTCTTCTTCTTCTTCCTTTTTTTTTTTTGTCCAGGCCAGTGATTTCATCTGTAGGGATCAATGTCATTTTCTGAAACTTACAGGAATCTAGGCAACATAGTAGATAGAGTCCTGGAATTGTAGCCAAGAAGAGTCTGAATCCTCAATCCTGCCTCAGATACTTCTTAGTTGGGAGACACTGGCCAAGTCATTTAAACTGGATGGGCCTTGGTTTCCTCATCCGAAAAATGGGGAAAGTAGTAGCACTTACTTCACAGGGTTTTCAGAAACATTAAATCCAATGAAATAATATCTATAAAATTCTTTGCAAATATTTAAATGTGTTAGTTATTATGATTATAATTTTATAGAGTTGCCTGGGGACATTGAAAGGTTAAATGGCATACCCAATGTCATAGATCTAATAAATGCCAGAGGCAGAACTTGAACTCACCCTTTCCTGACTCACAATTAGCCTCATTCAAATATTGCTCCATTTGTAGAATCAACTTTTCAATTCTAATTATGAAGTCTCTTTAGCTTAACACCAGGAGGACTGGAATTTAAGCTAATGTAATTGGAGTGGGGAAGTTAGAGATTGATGATAGTCAGAAGTGAAAAACCATATGGGAAGAACTATTGTACTATCCAGAGAAGAAACATAAGCAGATAGGCACATCTCTTTGGATTGGATGACCTCCTCTTTAGATCATCCTGAGGGAAAATACCAATACCACGAACCAAATGCACACATCAAAAAATTTCTCATAGAATCTGCATCAGTAGCACAAATACAGTCCTCAGAACGCCAGCATCTTCCTCAGAATGGAACGTGTGAATGTAACAAGACAGTCTTCTGAGATATCACCTTGTGAGCTTCTTTGAAAGGGGGAGACTCTAGACTTTAGAGTTCATGCATGTAAAAGAACCCTGGGAATGCCTACTACACTTATAAGTGATCACTCATGCTAATAATCTTCTTTGACAGCATATTTCAGATGATAATGCTGAAACTGGAGTTTTATATATGCACACACATTCACACACTTACATATTATGTATATATGTGTATACATATACATATATTTATATATTTGTGCTGGATAAAGTATGAGCAGGTTAAAAGGATATATTTAATTCATAAGCCTTACCCTGATTAGGTCTGATAAATGTGGAAAGCAGCTTGCTGTAAGGAGAACGGGTGCACTCATTTCACAATAATTGCATACTTCTCTCATCAAGATACAAATATAATATAATCCCCTAACTCCCAAAGTGCACATAAAAATAAAGTCCTGCAAACAATCCCAGCCAGAATGGCATAATAATTCCACCCCTAAGAAGGATCAAAATACATTAGGATTTAAATTAATATATACATAGGGAGCAAACCTAGGTAGGTAAGACCATTTTCATAAAGGCATTTTTTGGTAATAAGCTGCATACTTGAGTTTATAAAATGGCTTTTGCTTTCTTGTATAAATCTTTATTTTCTGCTTTTCATAACCTATAAGATATTCCTATGAATAGGTACAACCCTTAGTGGATATTTCTTCCTTAAAGTTTGACTTAAGTCAGACCAATTTTGTATTAAGGAGGCATGAAAATTATACCTTTTACACTTAAAACAAAATGATTCCCTATTATTTAAGTCTAGCAATGGAAAAATAACAGAACCTCCAATGTTTAATTGTCTTGTGTGAATTTTAAAAGCTTGACAGCATTTGCAAATATTTTAAGTAAATTAAAACATCTGCAAATTATCAGGAAAACTAAAGACATTTAAGAACTTTTTACATCTTAAAAGGGAAGAATCCAAATTTGGGCTGTCAAGTTTACAAAGAATATAAATGGGTTATTTCTTAATATTCTAGAAAATTAGAATGATTAGTTGACCTTGACATGATACTTTATTATCCAACCATCCATCCATCCATCCATCCATCCATCCATCCATCCATCCATCCATCCCTCCATCCATTCATTCATTCATTCATTTCTTTTTCAAAACACTCTTGTGAGATAGACTGTAAACTTCTTCAGGGCAAGATCCATCCTGTTTTTAACTTTTTATCCCCAGTACCTAGTAAGACTATGTATATTATAATAGATACATAATAAATGTTTTTTTTTGCATTGAGTTAAATAAGTGGTGCAAAGTTTGTGGTCTCCATTTTATAGATGAAGAAACTGAGACTCAGAGAGGTGAAAGGCCACATCCAAAGTCAGACAGGTAATACGTGGCAGAGCAGGGACTTGAAACGACTCCAACTCCATTGTTCTTTTTATGGTGTCATGCTGTCTCTCTCAGAGTGGATGAATTTTTATGAACAAGATTTATAAGAGACATTCCATTCCATTTCTTTATTTCTTCATGTGATATCACTAAGTTTCTTTTTAGCATTTAACATCCAATTCCATTCAGAACTGAGTTTGTAGCTCACGAACCTAATTTAATTAGAAAACATATTTGGCAGGTGGGTCAAAGCAAATATAAAAAGCACATTCTTCCTATGCTGTATGTAAAATGCATCAGTATCCATAAGCAGGGGTAAAAGACTGTCAATTAACAGAGTTTATCTTGTGGGCAATTGGAATCGAACATTTATCTGGTATCTATGGAACTCCATTCAACTGGACAGCTCCAAATGATCAGCCAATCAATAAGAATTTATTAATCACTTAGATGCCAGGTTCTGTTCTAGTTACTTGGGATACAAATGCAAAAGTGAATAAATGAATGAGTGAATTGAGCATGTAATTAAGAATAGTAATGCTTGGGGCAGTGAGGGGGCACAATGGATAGAATGCTGGGCCTGGAATCAGGAAGACTCATCTGAGTTTAAATCCATACTCAAACACTTACTAGCTGTGTAACCCTGGGCAAATCACTTAACCCTATTTGCCTCAATTTACTCATATGAAACTGCAGAAGGAAATGGCAAACTATTTCAGTATCTTTGCAAAGAAAATCCCAAAGGGGTTTTCAGACACCACTGAAACAACTGGACAACAAAAACAACATGTAATGCTTACCATATACCAACCAACCATGCTAAAAATCAAGATGGTTATTATTTTTAAGAAATGTTTCTTCTGGGGCAGCTAGGTGGTGCAGTGGATAGAGCCCCGGCCCTGGATTCAGGAGGACCTGAGTTCAAATGCTGTGTGACCATGGGCAAGTCACTTAACCCCAATTGCCTCACCAAAAAAACAAACAAACAAACAAAAATGATTTTTAAAAAAAGGAAAAAAAGGAAACTTTTATTCTAATGAGGAGACTATTTATAGAAGAGTGTTGGACAGGGAAGGGAGTTAAGGTTTTGGAAACCCAAAGATAGAACTAGATCAATCCATTAACATATATTTTCAGAGACAATGCTGGTGTTAATTTTTTTTACAGTTCTCTGAGAAAGAGATGGAAAGCAAAGAGGGGAGCAGTGTCTCCCTCAAGGACTCTATCAGAGAATACAACATGTTCATAGATATATAAATATAGGGGACATATAAAGTAAATACACAGTAATTTGGAGGGTGGATTACCAACAACTCAGGAAATCAGTAAGATTTCTAAAGTAGATGACTCTTGAGCCAAGTCTTGAAGGAATGTAGGGGTTCCAAGAGATGAAGGAAGGAGAACATGAGGGGAGGGACTGTGTAAAAGCACCAGAGAAGACTGTTAAAGCTAAAATTCTAGCTAGTCTGTCTAAAATATCTAATGAATGGTCGCCAATAAATCATAAGCTTTAGCAAGAGTTAGACTTTTAAGCATTTATTAAGGAGAATAAGAATTTGGTAAAGAGAGAAAGGCCTACATTCATCTATCTATTAAAGGGAGAGCACATTTCTAGCTCTGCTCTCCGCCAGAGTCCCCAGGAAAAGAGCCCCCGTCAGAGTGCCAGTCTCTTCCTTCTTCCTCCTACTAGCCAACGTCACTTCCTGACGCCAAAGAAAAGACGCATGGTCTTGCTCTCAAAGACCTTCACCTCATGGGTGGAGCTCTTCTACAGTAAGTCTCCAGCAGGTGGCATCATTCCAATTGTTACAAGACACAGAATGTCATATATAGGGAAGAGGAATAGAGTAGTTTGGTTGGAGAGTAGAGTGTACAAAGGGAATCAATATATAATCAAGACAGGAAAAAGCCAGATTGTGAATAATTTTAAATGTTTAACAGAGAGAAGTTTGTATTTTATCCTGAAGGCAATGGAGAGCTAATAATTTGCTAATAATTTATTAACACCATGTCCCCTTAGATATATTACAAGGAATTATCTTTTTAAAATGAACCCAGGGGGACATATTTTCTAAGTGTATTTTGTTTCAAAAACCCACATTTCATTTTTTTTCCCACCTGTTGGAAGAAAGCTTGGGAATAATGCGTATGATGGAATCACAGGAAAGCAATTTGCTTCATTTATCTTTTGGTCACAGAGACTAAAATTATTGCTACTTCTTTGCCTGAAAAGTTTATTTTTCATGAATTCAGGGTCTTTCTCTGACTCTTGATATGAGTCCCTGAGGAAGAAAATTCTGATAAGGAAGGTTCCCAGGACTCTGATAAACCAGCTTTCAACTAGTCTACAAAGGACTTAAACTCTCAAGGAAGGGTCCAAATAACCCAAAATCACATTGGATAGATACTGATGGATACTAAGATCTCCTGAGTCAATGAAGACATAGATTCCTTTACTGGGAATCAGGATATGCTTCTATGGTCCAGAAAGACTGACTCAGAAGCAGTCCTAAGATGTCACTGGAGCTAAAAAGTCCAGAAGGAGCTGTCCTTGGTGCTGTTTCAGTCACTCCCCCAGATGTTGTGACTGTTCCTCAGACTACCTGTTGGTTGGTTAATTATGCTTCAGCTTGATATAATTAATCAATCCTGCATTGATTCTTTGCTCATGACTTTGCCCCACTTTTTTTTTTAACCAGGTCATTCTCTATTTAATAATGTCTCTTTTTAACCTCTCTGAAAAATGTAAATTTGACAAACATTAACAAACATTTCATTATACAAAGAACAAAAAAAAGATAATTGCATCTGAAATCATAGCTCTGTTACTTATAGATTGTGTGTATATGCACATGCATGTGTGTGTGTGTGTGTGTGTGTGTGTGTGTGTGTGTGTAGAGCACAGTACTACCCTGCTTGTCTGTGTCTTCTTCTGAACATCTTCCTGGAATCTTCTGTGTATTTTCATGTTTCATTTACACTCTTTTCTTTCTTTTTTAAAATCTCTATCACTACTCTCCTACATCACCACACAACTCTGTGTTTGAAAAAGAAAAGCTCTTTCTCATAATAAATAAGTACAGTCAATTAAAAATAAATTCATACATTAATCAGTTAGTCAACAAGCATCTATTAAGCCCTTATGTGCTATACACTGTGCTATACTTGTGATACAAATATGATAATAACAATAACAATAATAATGACTAGTATTTATAAAGTACTTTAAAGTTTTCAAAGTGCTTTATAAATATTGTCTCGTTTGCTCCTTACAACAACTTGTTACTATTATTTCTTCATTTTGCAGATTAGTGAACTGAGGGCAGACAGACTTGTCCAGGGTCACATAGTTATTAAGTGAAGTTGAATTTGAACTCATCTTCCTGACTGAAAATTCATCTCTATCCACTGTACCGCCTATTTGCCTTGAATAATAATAGCTAACATTTATATACAAGCAAAAAAAAAAAACCCAAACTCTGCCCCCAAGGAACCAACATTTTAATGCATGCTTCTTTATGTAACTGGAGCCACACCTTTGTCAAGAGATGGGAAGCATGGCCCATCATCAGTCTTCTCGATTTGTGATTGGTGATTCTCCTGGTGAGCATTCTTAGGTCTTTCATTGTTGCTTTCTTTTACAATATTGTAGTTATGGCATCAGTTGCTTTCCTGGTTCTTCATTTGACTTAGTATCAGTTCATACAATTCTGCCCAGATTTCTCTGAATTCATCCATTTTATGATCGGATCATGTCTCTTTATTAAAAGCTCTACTTGGACCTTGCTCAATCTCAACCCTAGCCTGTCTTACTATGTCTCTTGTTCAAGTCCCCTTTGATCCAGTTTGCCACAACCTTGTTTAAGACAGCAAAGATAGGTTTTTGAATAGAGGCAATGCTTTCTGACAGTATAGACAGAGATCCAGTGTGTAGGAAAAGAATATACTGAGTTGCTGGTGAATGAATCTTCAACTTTGTTATGAGAAATTGCTGTCAGCCTGTGTACATAAGAGTCTCTGGGGGAAAAGGTGAATTTCTTAGAAGCTAAAGATTATGTGTCTTAGGCCCTTCCCTATCACTGTATTTATGATGAGTGGAAAAAATCAATCCACAATGTCATTGATGTGGGCACCTTTTCTAATTTTGCAGATCACAACCTTACCATGGCTTATTATCCTGTGTGTTTCTTATCCATGATCTTCCACAGATCCAATCTCAATCTGTTGACTGCCTACTGTTTACAAAGGTATTGTGCTGGTGTTAGAAATAATAAAGGAGGGTAGCTAGCTGGTGCTGTACATAAAGCATGGGCCCTGGATTGAAGAGGACCTGAGTTCAAATCTTGACACTTAACACTTATTAGCTGTGTGACCCTGGGCAAGTCACTTAACCCTCATTGCCCTAGGAAAAAAAAGAAAGGAATAATAATGGAGATAGGGATTTGACCAGTGATTTCATTGGAATAGAGAACTTCCAGGTGAGGAAACTCCTTTTACCAATGTAGTCTGTATTCCCTGAAGTTTTAGTCAGAGAGTTGCCTAGAGCACTTAAATAGTAAGTGACTTGTCCAGGGCTCCATAGGCATTAGGAATAAAAAAAAACAGTATGAAAAACCAGTTTCCTCCTTTGAAAACCTTACATTCTACCATTTTACCAGGGTAAGCCATGTAATCAGAATATCATATACTTGATACTTTGAGGAGAAAGGAATGAGTGCTCTCAATTCATAGGAGGAAGAAAGGCTTCTAAATGGAAGTAGCACATAAGCTGAGTCTTGAAGAAAACTATAGTTTAAAAGACAGAGTTCAGTGCACTCCAGCTGTGAAGAATAGTCTGTGCAAATGCACAGAGGTGGTAGAAAGGATGTGGAATTTGGGGAACAACAAGTAGGCTAGTCTGGTTGGAACATAGAATATTCATAAAGAAGGAGATTCTTGGTGAATGATAATAATTGTCAACAATTTTATAAATGTCAACATTTTTATAATGCTTTAGGGGCTTGCAAGACACATTATATTTATTTTCTCTTTTGATCATCACTACAACCCCGTGAAGTAGATACTATTATTACTTTTCCCCTCATTTAACAGGTAAGGAACTTGAAGCTCAAAGATGTTAAGTGGCTCTTTGAGATGGAATTAACCCCAATTGCCTCACCAATAATAATAATAATAATAAAGGATGTGCAAATATTAAAAAAAGATAATTGGATAGGTGGTTAAAGCATTTATTAAGAACTTACTATGTACTAGGCACTGTACTACTTCTAGGGATACAAATACAAAACAAGTAAAGCAGTCCTTTCTTTCAAGGAGCTTATATTACAATGGAGAAAATATCCATAAATGGGGAACTAGAAAGCAGTAGGATTGGGTGAAGGGAGATGACATGAAGCAGAGATGACTCAGAGGTGCTTGTGGAGGTCTAGATCTGAGGAAGCTAGGCCAGGGCTGAACTATCAAGTCCCAGGGTGCTTTCAGGAGTAAGTTCAATTTTCCTGTGATAAGATAGTATATGTGGTGATATGAATGAAGAACAAACATATCTTGTGGAGATGGCTGGAAAGTGAAGAAAGAGGCAAACTTGTTAAATTACTTAGAAGCCTTAAGTCTATATAATATGTATACCAATCCTTCTTCTAGAACAGAGATTGGGAGGTCCCTGACACCATTGGTGTTCATGGTGGCCTTTTACTTTTTTTTAATTACATTTTTTTGAAGGGCGATGAAGTTTAAGTGACTCACCCAGGGTCACACAGCTAGTGTCAAGTGTCTGAGGTCGGATTTGAACTCAGATCCTTCCTGAATCCAGGGCCAGTGTTTTATCCACTGTGCCACCTAGCATACCCCTGGCCTTTTATTTTTCATTAGCCAATCCATTATTTTGACCTCTGTGACCCACCTCATAGTTTCAAATGATATTTATTCATTTCTGTCTCTAGAAGTGGAGGCAAAGTGTGGGATTAAACCTATATTGTTGTTATTGTTTGTGAGGTTGCAAGTACAGTCCTCATTTTGGGAGTCTCCTTTCCTCCCCCTATAATGTAGACTTTATAAAAAGTAAAGTATGGTTTCTTGTAAACCCTCTTGCTTTCATGTTGAGTTAATAGTTTTCTTTGAGATGTCACCATTTATAGCCTCATAAATTTGATGGTCAAAAGTGCAACAGGTTTTAAATTTTTTTCAATTCTTCTAACATTTACAAAAGGTTTTGCTCCTGTCACCTTCCCACCCTAAAGATAACAATTGCTTCTGTCAAGTTTGTTCTCAGGGAATGTATTAATATTGTAACTTAACAAATTGCTCATCCAGAGATAATGACCACCTCCACTTGTCATTGAATAGACATCATCTTTACATTAATTATGGGAATCTGCATCCTAGATTTTCCCCAGATATCAGGTGCCTATACATCTGAGGCCACTGAGGTTCAGAGACCAATCTTGAGTAAAAGACTAGGTTCCTGTGTTCTGGTCAATTAACATACAGAAAAGGCTGTCTATTAGCATAGGCAAATGCTGCCCAGTCAGCTACTATTTGTCAGTATTCAAAAACACTTGGTGGGGGCAGCTAGGTGGTGCAGTGGATAAAGCACCAGCCCTAGATTCAGAAGGACCTTAGTTCAAATCTGACCTCAGACACTTGACACTAGCTGTGTGATCCTGGTCAAGTCACTTAACCCTCATTGTCCTACCAAAACAAAACAAAACAAAAACAAACAAACAATCAAAAAAAACCACTTGGAAATTGAGGGCCCTCACTGATAAGAAGTGACATCAAAAGCCAAACTTTTCCACTATATAGGCAGGAGCTATCCAGCCTCAAATTGAATTGTTGCAGAAGATTATTCTGCAGCCCTTTGCATTAACACAGGTCCATGTATCAGCTTGGAGAAGACTGGTGTAGGACCAGAAGAACATTTACAGGTCCAGGTAAGCACCTCTCATCTGGAAGTATGCAAGAGGGCCCGGGGCAGCTTTTGTACTCCAAGCTGGGTCATACAAGATCCAGCCAGCTGAAATTCACCTCTGCAATAGCCCATATTCTAAAATAAGTTTCACCAGAATATACAGGAGTTGTATATTAGGTTTTTCTTTTAATTTTTAGTAACATAGGAGGGGGAGAATAATGTTTATTTATTTAGAGAGCATCAGGTGCTAAATGTTGGAGAATATCTAGGAGAAATTATTTAATTCTTAAACTCTTGTATTTAGCTCAGAAATGTAGTATATTTGCATAACACCATATACACAGACATACACAGATATACACAGACACATAGACACACACACAGAAAAAAACTTTCTATATTTTAAAATGTGGTAAAAACACAACTGGTTATTGATGTGGGCAGTATTTTTGTATTAGCTGTATATGTCTAATCAGATTATTTGACCAGTACAAATAAATACCCAGTTTGAAGAAAGGACAAAAATGAGTTGTCAACAATTATAGTAGCTCCTAGCCAATGTCTTAAAATAAGTTATTCATGGGGCAGCTAGGTGGAGCAGTGGATAAAGCATCAGTCCTGGATTCAGGAGTACCTGAGTTCAAATGCAGCCTCAGACACTTGACACTTAACTAGCTGTGTGACCCTGGGCAAGTCACTTAACCCTCATTGCCCTGCAAAAAAAAAAGTTATTCATGTAAAAAGTGGGAAGTGGTTAAAGGAAAAAACATTGATGTTATCACCTTTCTATAGGTTAAGTAAAATAAATAATTGCCACAACAAGGAAATCAGAATAATCCATGGATCACCTTACCTAACAAATGCTTAGAGTTAGAGGACCTGGGTTCAAATCCTATCTCTGGAACTTACTACTTCTGTGACATTGGACAAGTCATTTTACCCCATGGGTCTTACATTCCTGATGTGTACAACAAAGGACTGAACTAGATGATTTCTAAAGTTGCATGGAAAAAAATTTCCAGATTGAAATATGTGATCCTGTGACACCCTCCCCCCCCTTTCTAAATGTAGAGATATGGCAAGTAAAGATAATACCCATTTAGAACATAAATTTATTTGTTAAATGTTTTAGGAGTTGACTTTAGTAGTATCACTTCATAAAAAATGAAGAGCAGTAGAAATGAAAATCTTTCTATAGAAAGTATAGTATGCAATGAAAATATGCCAGATTATTTTAAGAGAATTTATAGATCAAATTGGGAGAAGAAGAAGCAGATGAAATATGGAATAAATCCTTCAGCACTTCTATATAAATATTGCTATTTTTATAATCTATGACACTTTATTTGGACTCGTCTCAGTCTTTTATGTGCAACATGAGAAAGTGGAAATGGTCCGTAAGAAAGTGAAGCTGGGAAGAATAGCCAGAGCAGACCAAGAACACAAAGAGGAAATCTGTGTTGGAGCCACACAAACTGTTATAATCAACAAAAAATAAACACAGAAAAATGTATTCCCTACACCATGTAGTCCACTGTGTGACTGTGAACACATGGTCTGTTATATAAGAAAACAATTTGTGAAAGTCTGCCTGTTTGCTTCTTTTTCCCCAATAAAGATGCTTTAAATACATGTAAAGATCATTCTTCTATTCAACAGTTTTGAAAATAGTTTTGTGTGTGTGTGTGTGTGTGTGTGTGTGTGTGTGTGTGTGTGTTTGGGCGTTAGTAGTTGCTGATAGCCCCTAGATTCCCTTGTTATGGTATAAATAAATATTTTCTCCAAAACTATAATGCAAGCAACTGGAGGACAAGGGTCAGGCTTTAGACCTTTCTCCTATAACCTTAACCATAGTTTTGAGCACATAGTTGGGCCCTTAAATGTTTTTTAGCCTAATAATTTTTCTTTACCAAGTTCATACTTACACAAATAAAACGACCTACTTACAGGCTCAGGCAAGCTCAGGAGAAAAAAATCCAAAACAAAACTTACCTCATATTCCCTTCTCTCCTCAGATCCACAATGACATTCATTTTCATGAGCATCTATCAATATTTAATGTATGGGTGTCAGTTTAGCTGTAACCTGAGAGTACCCTAACACCAACTTGAATTAATTATGCACTCAAGGGGAGAAAATGAAATGCCCTTTTCTCAAAGCCCAAAGTTTTGCCTGGCTAAGTTGATTTCTGGAAAGCATAGGACCAAATCTCTACAGATGGATGATCCTGAGAAGAAGGCAAACCAAAAATGTGAAAGCAAACCCCGCAAAGTGAGGTTTAAAATATCTTCATCCTACAGTGGTAGAGTATTGAAGCAGGTATTTGAAGATGGCCAGGAACTTGAGTCCCCAAAGGATGAATACCCTCACAGCTTCATCCAAGAGTCTTTTGAACCAGTGGAGAGTGTCTATGGGGCTGGAGAAGCTCCCAAACCAAGATTTTATTCGACAAAATTGACTGCCCAACAAATCAGCGTTTATAGAGAGGGAAATGCCTACACCCTGGCAGGTAGCCAGCCCCTCTTCAATGATTACAAGACTAATGACCATAAGGTAAGGACTGTACATATTTCACTAGCTTTATGGAAGAGACTTCCCCCTAAATCCTACTGATCATTACTGTATTAGAACAGTACTGAAACATCTCAGATTTGTATTTGACTCACATTCAATAAAAAATAAAAATGGTAAGTGAGCTACATGGGAAAGTCATTAAAATAATACTCTGGGGAAAATAACATGCCTGTTGATAAGTTATTGGAAATTTGGGTAAACACATATAGTATTCAAATTTCACTCAGCATAATAAATTGTTATAAGGGCTTGGCAAGGCTCTTCTGTGTTTAAATTCAATAGATTGATTTATGAAGCTGCATTCATTCTCTAGCCATTAGTCTGCCTTTTATAGAAATATGTAAAGTGGGTAGTTTTCTTTTCTAAAAGAGATAACGTAGCTAGCCATTTTTTCAAGTTTAATTATCAAAGGCTAATAGCACAGAGACATTGTACCATGGGCTCTGCATACAGCAAGGGCTTAATGAAAGCTTTTTGAATTGAGTTTATATAAGTTACAAGCCAATAGATCTATAACCTTTAGTTTTCTTCCCTGACCTATTTCTGTACCCACCCCCTTATCTGGTAATTTGCTCTAATTAGCAGTTTTACCAGACACTGAAGGTCATGGAGAGAGATGCTGAAACTCAAATAAATCTATCGTTCTACTTATCACTGAGAAAATTTTGAGAGAGGTGCATGTTTAAAATGATAGTAAAAATGAAGTTTTCATCTGATCCATGATGTCCAGTATCTTATTATCATGGATAAGTACAAGTTGATTCAAAGACTGAGAGGTTTTCAAAAGTAGTTATTGATTTTCAAAAACTAATAGAATAGGTAGGTATGTTCTCTGCCCTAAGAGCCTGTACTTGCCACTTTGGATGAAATATATTCCTATAACATACTAAGGGAGGCACTGTAGTACAATAAAAAGACCATTGAACTTTCTTCTCTGAATTTGGGATTATGGGACTAGACTTTGAATTCTACCTTTACCACCTATATATAGCCTTCATGGCATCACTTAAGCCCAATCACTTTTAGTCTCCTCTCCTGTAAAATGGGGGTGTTGGACTAGAGGTCTCTTCAGGCTCTAGATCTATGATACTTAAACATTATTGATGCATAAGGCATCAGAGTACATTATCATCTAGAAAGTGCAAAATGTAAGTGATATTTAATCATTTTAATTAATCTGCTAAAGTCAATAAGCATTTATTAAGTACTTATTATATTCCAGGCTAAGGGAACAATGCAGAATGTGTCTTCTTTAAAAAAAAAAAAGAAGTGCTCAGTGAAGGTTATAAAAGTATAATTTAGGCATATCCACATTTATTAAATTTAGCAGATTTTCTTACAAATATTCTTACAGAATGTTAATGACCAAAGTTCCTTGTAATATTTTAAATGACTTTAGTTTTTACAAAAGTTATGTAGAATCAGTAAAGATCATATTAATTTGCTTTGAACTCCAAAATTGTATGATGATGCAGTGGATAGAGCACTGGGCCTATAGTCAGGAAAACATATCCACATATGGCCTGAGATACTGACTAGCTGTGTAACTGTAGACAAGTCCTATAACCCCTATTTGCCTCAGTTTCTTCATCTGTAAAATGAGGATAGTAATAGCATCTACCTCCCAAGGTTGTTGTGAGGATCCAATGAGATAATAATTGTAAAGCACTTAGCAAAGTACCTGTCACATAGTGAGTGCTATATAAATGTTAGCCATCCTCCTCATTATCGTCATCTTGACAAAGTTCACTGAAAAGCTCAGTATCTAAGTCAGAAATTTCCTGAGTCATGCCATCACCCAACATTCTGAAGGCAAATTTGAGATTCATTGGTTTCGTGCTCATTCCAATTCTTCTGCACTTGCTCTCAACTTCATTTCCATGTTTCCATTCTTATTAACACCCTCCTAATTCAGCAGTCTCGTCCTATCTTGCTGGGGCAGCCTCCTAAATGGTTCTCATGCCTTCAGCATCTTCTCCTTCTAATGCATCCTGAATATCAACTAATAGTATTTTTTCTTCCTATTGCACATTTCTATTATTATATCATTTCCCTGTTTAAAATGTTTAATGGTTTCTTACTGCCTACAGAATAAAATCCAGATTCTTTAGCTTTGTATCCAAGGCCCTCCCTAACTTGCTCTAACCTACCTTTCCACCATTATCTCAACCACGTTACTCTGATTTACAGATGTTCCACCCAAACTGGAATCATAGTTAAAACATCCTCTGCTTTTCCACCTCTATACTTTTGTTTAAACATTATCAATATATTACCCACTTCAAAATGTCTACCAAATCAAGTCAATGAGCCTTTCTGAAGAACCAGGCATTGGGCTAAGCACTGGGACTACAAAGAAAGGCAAAAAACAGTCTTTCCTCTCAAGGATCTCATAGTCTAATGGGGAGACAACATATAAACAACTATATACAAACTATGTTTATCTATCTATATCTATTTATCTATCTACAGGATTAATTGGAGATAGTCTCAAATGTTAGGCATAGCTTTAAGAGGTATAGAAAACCTCTTCTTGCAGAAGGTAGGATTTTTAGCTGTGACTTAAAGGAAGTCAGGAAAATTAGGAGATATAGTTGAGGAAGGAGAACATTCCAGGAATGGTGGGCAGCCTGTCAAAATGAATAGAGTTGGGAAATGGGATGTTTTGTATGAGAAATAAGAAGGAAGCTTTTATCATTGGATCACAGAGGATACAAAGGGGAACAAAGCTTAAGAAACCTGGAAAGGTAGGAAGAAGCCAGGTTTTAAAGGGTTTTAGAAAACAAAGGATTTTATATTTGATCTTGGAGGTAATAGAGCCACTAAAGTTTATTGAATAGGGAGGTAACACGGCTAGACCTATTTTAGGAAAATCACTTTGATGGATGAGTGAGGATGGATTGAAGTAGAGAGAGATTTGAAGCAAGGAGACCAACCAGGAGGTTATTGCAATAGTCCTAGCTGGAGATGAGGTAGGCCTACATCAGGGTGGTGTAGGGTAGTGTCAAAGAAGAAAAGGAAATGGATATGATAGATATTATGATAGTAGACCGAACAGGGCTTGACAAATTGAAATTCTTTGAGCATTTCTTTTATATCTGTCATGCAGTTTCACACTTTCTTGTGTATTATATATTATTTATTCTTCATATCTTCCTATCAAACTAACCCCCTTGGATAGGAACACTATCTTATACATCATTCATATCCCTCAATTCCTAGCACAATTTCTTGAACATAGTAGACAGTCAATAAATATCTATTGGATATAATGAATCAAAGGGTGGCAGTTTTTTCTGAAAAAAAAATAGTCTAAGCAAACTTAGTTTGAGACAACAATGGGATGTGTCAACTAAGAAAACAAACATATTGGGCTGTGTTAAGAGAGGCATAGCATCCAGGATTAGGGAGGTGACAGTTTGGGTGTACTCTGCCTTCCTGAGACCACATCTGTAGTATCATGTTCAGTTCTGGGTGCCACAATTTAGGAAGGGCACTGATAACCTGGAGAGTATCCAGAGAAGGTGAACCAGAATGATAAAATTGATGCCATATTAACAATAGTTGAAAGAAACGATGATCTTTAGCCTGGAAAAGAGAAGGCTCATGTTTTGGGGGGTGAAGAGAGGAGACACGTGATAGTGACTTTTAAGTAAATGAAACTTGTTTTTTGGAAGAGATTAGCTTTCTTCTATTTGATCTTAGAGCTATGGGGCAGTCAGTAAAAAATGCAGAGGCAAGTTTGGGCTTTGTATAAGAAAAAAAAGTTCTAATAATTAGAACTATCCAAATGTATAATGAATTGTGTAATGATTGGAATGATGCCACCTGCTGGAGACTTACTGTAGAAAAGCTGCACCATGAGGCGACTGTCTCTGAGGGCAAGACCATGGGTCTTTTCTTTGGCGTCAGGAAGTGACGTTTGCTGGTGGGAGGAGGAAGGAGGAGCTGGGCGCTCTGTCTCGCTCTCTTTTCCTGGGGACGCTGGTGGAGAAGGGAGCTAGAAATGCGCTCTCCCTTTAATAGATAGGAATGTAGGCCTTTTTCTTCTCTCTTTACCAAATTCTTATTCTCCTTAATAAATACTTAAAAGCCTAACTTTTGCTAAAGCTTATAATTTATTGGCAACCACTCATTAGATATTTTAGACAGTTTAGCTAGAATTTTAGCCCTTAACAATTGTCTAAGTAGATATTGAGTTCCCTCTCACTGGGGGTCTTTGAGCAAATTCATGGTGATAAATTGTGTATGTTATAAATTGAACTTTTTTTTTTTTAACAGACTGAACTAGATGGCTATGTTCTAACTCTTGCAACTTTGAGATTCCAAGAATATTCATTTTAAGATGAATGTAAAGAAACTAGAGAACAATGCAAAAATGATTTCAGGAATGGGAAATAGATTTTATAAGAAATGGTTAAAGGAATAAAGCTTTCTTATCACATAGATAAACATGATCAGTTAGCCTGTAAAGAGAGGATGAAAGGTAGGATAAATGGTACTTTTAATAATGACCTTCAGGGGCAGCTAGGTGGGAGGGGGGGCAGCTGGGTTTCACAGCAGATAGAGCACCGACCCTGGATTCAGGAGGACCTGAGTTCAAATCCAGCCTCAGACACTTGACACTTACTAACTGTGTGACTTACTAACTGTGCAAGTCACTTAACCCTCATTGCCCTGCAAAAAAAAATTATGACCTTCATGTTGCTCATCCCCAATAAGTATTTGTTAAAAGAAAAAGAAACTAATGTTCCTTTGCTGGAGCACTATGAAAAGGGAAGTACTTGATCTTTCCCAGACTCCAAAGGGTGAAATGAGTATTTCAAGCAGTCCATCTTCATTCCCACAATATGTGAAATCAGATACCATGGACTTAAGTTACATGTAGAGAGAGTTTCCTTAGATTCAGTGAAGACTTCTTTGCTGTCAAGGTGACTGAATACTGGAAAAAATCTATCAATGGAGCAAGTAGCATTATTTATCTTGGGATATTTTTAAAGCTAGAATAAAAGCTCATCTATCTTAAATGGTAAAGATCAGAGGTTTTAAACTTTTTATGTCATATGCCCCTTTGGCATCTGGTGAAGCCTATGGACTCCTCATAATAATGTTTTTAAATGCATAAAATACAAAGAAAACTAATTATTGAAATACAGTTAGTAAAACTATCAAACAACAACAAAGAGAACAAGTTCACAGATCCCAAGGTAAGAACTCTTGGGTTAGACATTGACCCTCCTAGAGGCAGAGGGTTCAACCAGTTGACCTCTTAAGGTTCTTTCAGTTTTCCTTTAAAAAAGGAACACCCAGCTTTAAAAGCAAGAGAGCTTTATTATAACCTAACTAACCTCTTTGACTACTTACCACTAGAAGGGAAATGGAGCCTTCTAAAACTGCCACCACCCTTATCTTTTAGTCTTTAGAAACTGATACTGAAGGGTGAAACAGGACTCTGACAAGCATTAAACAATGAGAAATGGAAGCTGGTACATGATCCCTTGAGGAAGAACAGAGGCAACAGAAAAACTTGTGGCTTTAGAAAAGTATCCTCTCAAACCAGGAGGGTGTATATAAATGTCAACCTAAGGGGAAATTAAGCTATGTAAGACCTATTAAAAGTAGGGCCATATCGAATTTGTTATGGTTTAAATATGATTCTATTTAAATGGGATATAATGCTGTATCTATTAGTTAAACCAATTTGGCAATTTTTTGGGAGGAAGAAAATATGTATACTATTGAAATTCAGGCTCTCCCTCCCTCTCTCCATTCTTTCCTTCCTTCCTTCCTTCTTCTCTTTAATTCAGTTTTATGAGTCCTATTCCTCTATTTGCTCTTTTTGTAATATGTCCTTTTCCTGTTCTCCCTCCCTGTTCAATTCCTATTTGCTTTGCAATGTTCACCTTAAATTGTACCTCCTTGAGGTAACTTTCTTTGACCATCTCTCCCTAAATGATTGCTCACTCTATCAAGAACACATCATCCTTTGTATCTCTCTTACTGAACTTTTGTATCCGACCTTGCTATATAGCTGTTGATATATATGTTTTATCTTCTTCACTATATTCCAAACTCTGCAACGTCATAGCCTGTCTATATTTTGTTTTGTTTTGTTTTTTAATTGCTCATAGAACCAGGCTTTGAACATAATATGTTAAGAAATATTTGCTGAATTAAATATTATAATAATCGGACTTCATACTTCTATGGTCCTCCTTTTTATAGATTTAGAGTTAGAAGAGGTTCCAGAGGTCATTTAGTCCAGGGCTTCTTAAACTTTTTTTCATTGGGACCCCTTTTTTGCCCAAGAAATTTATATTTAACCCTGGGTATATAGGTATATAAAATAGGTATACATAAACTTTTACTCTTGCCAAATTTTTCATGACCCCCATATGCAGTTCTGTGACTCCATATGGGGGTCACAACCTACAGTTTAAGAAGCTAAGATTTAGTCCAACTCTTATATTTTACAGATAAAGATCTTTGAAGCCCAGAGTAGTCGAGTGGTTTGCCCAAGGTCACACAGGTAGTAAGTCAGGATTCAAATCTGAGTCCTCCCATCACAAAAGCAGTGTTCATAGTCAGAAGAGTTTCGATTTAGAGATGAATGAACCTTAAAGGACACCAAGTCCAACCCTCTCATTTTATAAATGAAGTTACTGAGGCACAGAGAAGTTAACTTGTCTGAGTTTACACTGCTAATAAGTGTCTGAAGGGGCATTTGAAGCCAGGCCTTCCTGACTCCAAATCAAGTGCCCTATCTACTATAGCAGGCTGCATCTCATAATTCTCAGAGTTCTTCCTACTATATGTAAAGTTGCTAAAAGTAACTCTCCAGCAGGTGGTGTCACTCCAATTGTTACATATACACTGCCTTTTACATTTTTTTTGGGTCATATATCAGTAATATTAGGGGAAGTTAGTTCATCATCTCCATAGAATAGTTCACCAAAGGACAGAAACTGTTTTGATTAAGAGAAATCAGCAGTAGTCCTTAATGTTATTTTCATTAATAACTCTCACTGGTTTGGTCTAAGCCTAACACAGGATAAATTTGAGGAGCTAACTATAAACAGGTTAAATAAATTCTTGTTAGGCTCAGTGGGTAGATGTGCAAATCTAAAAAGGTGCCACTTCTTGTGAAGACCCTTTGAAACTAAGTATATCCATAATTTCCTCTGTTTACATCTGACTTTGCTGCTGGGCCACAGTCATGGCCTTAGTCTCCTTGGCTGAATCTGGTTTTGTATTTATTCTGCTTGGCTGCAGTTGTGACTCCTATGAAAATAGTCTTTCTCCTGTTACTTTTATACTTGTCTCCGGGGCTGGATCAAGAAGAAAAACCATACACATGGGTTTTAAAGACAACTTATTTTCAGTACCTCACAGTGAATTTGGGCAGAGCATGAAATGTTTGGAATGAGAAGGAAAAGAATGTCAATTCTATTTGAAGACTGAGTCACTGAAAAAGTTTTTGGAATTTTTCTTCTCTCCGTTCTCCTCTTTCTCTTCCTTCCTGCTTCTTTGGCTGTTCCTTCTTCTTTTCTCTCTACCTTTTCTTCCTTTTTCCATTTAGCTCCCTCCTACTTCTCTCTCCTCCCTCTCCTTTTCTCCCCTTTCCCCACCTTTTTCATCTTTTCTACCTCTTTCCTCTTTTCTCCTTCTTTTCTTCCATTCTTCTCTCTCCTACTTTCTTTACTTTCTCCTTTTGCTACTCTTTTTTCCTCATCCTCTTCTCTCTTGCATTTCTCTCTCTCTTCTCTAACTGGTACACATAAAACTGTAAGGCTTAAGTCTATTTTATAAAAGCTAGTTGTTTTTCTACTCCATATTCACCATCACAGGTACTGTGCTCATTTTCACTCTCTGTAGTCCCCACCCATTTTAGATTTTGGGAAGATAATCATCTATACTAATAACCTGAAAATCATCCGAACTTCAATGGACAAAAAAGACTTCATGAGAAAAGTCCTCCAGAAGGGAGAGGAGCCTGAGGAACAGTCTCTGGTGAACAAAGAAGAAGGTGATGGAGACAGTGATCAGACTGATGGCCCGCTGCC
This sequence comes from Dromiciops gliroides, assembly GCF_019393635.1. Taxonomy (NCBI): domain Eukaryota; kingdom Metazoa; phylum Chordata; class Mammalia; order Microbiotheria; family Microbiotheriidae; genus Dromiciops; species Dromiciops gliroides. The sequence goes on along the minus strand of NC_057862.1, from coordinate 316,132,723 downwards.
AGAAACAGAAACCACATTTGCCCACAACCAATATATCCAGGTATGGCAAAGCAGGTTGGAATTGGGTTTCTGGGGACCTCCACCACAGAGACCACCATGACTCTGAGAAGCTTTTGAACTTCCTCATTCCTTATATTTTAGCTATTCCAATCCCCACAAAGGTCACTATCACAGATACTTCACTATGGTCTAAAAAAGATCAAAGAAGGCAAACATCTTTTAAGTGAGTTGTTAGCTTTTTTAATTCCCCCAAAGAAGTATCTTTTCCAAAAGTGAATAGAACTGGGGGCACCACAGTGCATAAAGCACTGGCCCTGGATTCAGGAGGACCTGAGTTCAAATTTGGCCTCAGACACTTGACACTTAGTAGCTGTGTGACCCTGGGCAAGTTGCTTAACTCTCATTGTCCTGCAAAAAAGCAAGTAAGCAGGGCAGCTAGATGGCGCAGTGGTTAAAGCACCAGCCCTGGATTCAGGAGTACCTGAATTCAAATCTGGCCTCAGACACTTGTCACTTACTAGCTGTGTGACCCTGGGCAAGTCACTTAACCCCCATTGCCTACAAGAAAAAAAAGCAAGCAAGCAAACAAACAAATAAAAACCTCAAAAACTGAATAGAACTGTAACTGTGAACCTAGAGTAATGCAATTGGTAACTAAACAAACAAAAAAATACAAATGTCAACTTTCCCCCATTGTATTTAACAGCTAAAATGTGTTGTAAACTTTAGCATACTATATAAATGTAAGCTATTCTTATATCAATAGCTTATGTTTAAAAAATATTTTATAGATGTCTTTTTAAATATTGTATTCACTCTATAATCAACCTCCCTCTTATTGCCCTCTCTTGTAACAAAGAAGTACAGTTAAGCAAAACAAACCCATACATTTACCCTGTCTGGCAGGAAGTGGCTCATTCCATACCGATAGTCCACAACCCCTCTACTGAGAGAAGGGAGGCATGTTTTATCACCACACCTCTGAAATCAAGACTGTCTACCTCTGTTTTGAAGTCATTCTTTGCTATGGACAGACATCCAGTTAACTGGATCTTTAAACAGCTGATCCTAGACAAGAAAGCTTTATTCAAATGAAAACTCATAGCATTTACTTGATTTTACAGTGGTTTTTGCTTTTTGGGAGGGGGGATCTCTTTGTTTTCCTGGGATGAGAACAAGTACTCCATGAACCTTATATACTTATATACTTATATGGAGTATATACTTATATACTCCATGAACCTTATGATAGCTTCTATACTAATTAGGGGTGTGTCAGTTATGTGACCTTTTAAAATAATTTATGTGACCCACATGTCTTCATATAGTATGAGCAACAGTTATTGTTCAAGAGAGACTGGTTTTTATTAAATCTCTGGTCTGGGAGACAATAATGGATAGAGAGTGGGAACTGTTGTTTGGCAGATGTGGGTCCGAATCCGTCCTTTGAGAGATTGTTTTCTTATTTGTTAAGAAAAAGAATATCAGGACAAACAAGACCTAGATTAAAGTGTGTTTCAGCAAACCTGATATAACATTTATTTCTGAGTTCAGTTTTGAGAGATTTGTGGGTTTTAGAAACTATGATACAAATTAAGACAGAGGTATAGAGCCAAGATGGTATAGTAAAAAAGAATGCACCTAATTTACCTTCTATCTGAACTGAGTTGTTGTTGTTGTTGTTGTTTTTTAGTGAGGCAATTGGGGTTAAGTGACTTGCCCAGGGTCACACAGCTAGTAAGTGTTAAGTGTCTGAGGCTGGATTTGAACTCAGGTACTCCTGACTCCAGGGCCAGTGCTCTATCCACTGCGCCACCTAGCCACCCCTGAACTGAGTTTTAAAATACTGCTTGTTTCCTTACTCCCTGGAAAAGTTTCGTTTCAAAAAGGCCAAGATCAAGGAGTTTCTTCTGACCAAGTAACTTTTTGTTTCATTATATGGAAGAGTGAAGCTGTTGGGGACCTTTATAAAAGATCAGGGAGTATGTATGAAAGTCAGAATAATCCTTGAACCCATATATTAGCTATATTGAAAAAAAAGGAAAGAAAGGAGAGGAGAGAAAATTGAACTCAGTTGCAATGAAACATGGAGAAAAAAAATGTGTGCTCACTTGACTTGATATCATAAATCACTGGAGCTTCTGTATGCTTTATGTGATTTTACTCGCAACCTTGCTTTCCATTGAGACACATTATTTGTCTTTTTTTTTTTTAAGAAAAAAAATCTAAAAAGAAGGATGGGGAAAACAGACCCTGAGAGATGAATAAAAATCTCAGTTCTATCTAGAGTTATCTCTGTTTCCTTGGTGTTTGACTTGTATTGAAAAGGAAGCAAAATACTTAGAAACTACTTGAGAAATTGGGAACTAATTCTTGAGAAGTAAGGTCATGCCAAAGAAGCACTTTGGTTCCTTCACTAGCTGTGTGATTCTAGGCAGCTAATTTTTATTTATCCCCATTTAAGAGATGGGAATCTCAGTCTCAGTTCCCACATCTGGTAAATGGAGGTATAAGCGTATCACTTGTCTCACAGGATTGTGATGAGGGAAGTGCTTGGTAAACAGTAAAGCCCTACATGAATGTGAACTATCATTTCCCCCTTATGGTTCACTTGGGGATAACACTCTGAAAAGTGTACAGACATTAGAATCCTTTAGATTCAGGGTGTGAGATACTGCCATTGTTAGAGATAGAAATTATTTCCTTGAAACTTCATTTGTGAGGGGCAGCTAGGTGGTGCAGAGGATAAAGCACCAGCCCTGAATTCAGGAAGACCTGAGTTCAAATTCGGCCTCAGATACTTAACACTTACTAGTTGTGTGACCCTGGGCAAGTCACTTAACCCTCCTTGCCCTGAAAAAAAAAGAAAAAAAAAGAGATAGAGAAACTTCATTTGTGGAACAATAAAATCCCAGTTTTACTAAATGAATCAGATCCAAGTTTGGCCATAAAAATAGATTTTTGAGAAAAATGTAGATTGGCAATTTCCCCCTAAGATAACTTTTTGGAAAATATACTTTATTCTTTTTGAATAATGATGGGGAAAATGCCAGCATTCCTCAGTCTCCCTCTTATTAATGAATCAGGAAACACATATCAATAATTCACTGCAAAAAAAGTTAATCAGTATCCTTTAAGCCTTCTTTGCAAATGCAATGGTTTTATTTCACAAAAACCAGAGCTTCCATTAAAAAGATTCCATTCCTGGGGCAGCTAGATGGCGCAGTGGATAAAGCACCGGCCCTGGATTCAGGAGGACCTGAGTTCAAAGCCAGCCTCAGACACTTGACACTTAACTAGCTGTGTGACTCTGGGCAAGTCACTTAACCCTCATTGCCCTGCAAAAAAAAAAAAAAAAAAGATTCCATTCCCTTTACTTCTAGGAAGAATCACAAGGATTAATACAAATCAAGATCCTGCAGTGTGGTGGTAGTGGGCAGGGAGTGAAGAAGTAGGAGGGAAAGCAAAAATGATTAGGGTCTCAAGATAGGAGAAAAGGGCTCAGGATGTAGGAGTCAGAGCCTGAAGCTTTCTCAAAGCAGTGCCTAGGAAAACTGGAAGGTCACATAACTGACACACTCCTAATTAGCATAGAAGCTATCAGTGAAAGGTTCAAAACAAAACTAATTTTAATCCACTGAATCAATGACCACATGTCACATAAGACTGTAATGAAAGGTGTTGCAGAATTAAACAATGGAGTATTATAATTTCAAAGAGATTGGAAAGGATTTGTCTATTTTAGTTTTTAAAATTACTCATATATGACAACATGAGTTCCTAACTAGGCATCAGTGCATACAGAACGAAGACCTGCTTTCAAATTCCACCTCAGACACTTACTAGCTGTGTGACTCTGAGCAAGTCACGTAACTTCTGTCTGCTTCAATTTGCTCATCTGTAAAATGGGGATAATAACACCCTCTTCCCAGGGTTCTTCTAAGGATCAAAAGATATAATATGCATATAAATGCTAGCTTTTATAAGTCTTTGGTCTAGTCACTGCTTCTGGTCACTACTTATATTATGCATTTGTGGTAATATCCTGAAATCTTGCACTGGACTCTCTTTCCTTGCCTAGCACCATTTTTGGAGTTGACGGGCCTGTATTGAAACAATAACTAACCTTCTGGTTTATTTCTTTCAGGAAGGGGAGATCCCTGAGTACAATTGCTTCCACTGTAGAGGATCAGGCAGCGCTACTTGTTCTCTGTGCCATGGAAGCAAATTTTCTATGTTGGCTAATAGATTTAAAGAATCTTACCGGGCCCTAAGGTGTCGTGCTTGTAATGCGAATGGCCTCCAGCCCTGCCAGATTTGCAATCAATAACTTCCATGTACCTGGTTTGATTGTTTGGATTGGTTTCTGACGAACTGTCTGGTCCTTCATTTGATCTCATCAGCGGAGGAACCACTGAAGTTGTTGTCATCGGTGCCACCAGGAAGTCTACATGTCTATCTACCTGGGGGTCAGGGGTGTGGGGTGGGATGTGGGGTCTGAGAAGCAGGGACATTTGGGACTTCCACTCTGTTCTGGAGCCAATGCTAACAATGTCCTCCAGGGAGCCTCAGCTCAGCTTCTCCTGTGATAGTGAATGTACTCTTTAGTTAGAAGCTTGAACCAATTTTTGTTTTGCTTTGTTTTGTTTGGGAGCTGTTTTGCATATTCAATTCAACAAACATTAAGTTTCTATGATGCAATACAAGGTACTGTGCTGGGTACCATCAGCACAAAGACAAAAATGAAACTGGGAAGCTTACATTCTAATGTATAGAGATACACAAACAAAGTATATACAAAGTAACATGAAGTAATTTCAAGATACACAACTGGAAGATCAGAAAAGCCCTCATGTAGTAGGTGGCCCCTGAGCTACCTTTGGAAGAAAACTAGGGGTTCTTAGAGTCAGAAGTGAGAAATGAGGGCGTTCCAGACATGGCCAAAAGGCTGCAATCCTGTGCAAGGAGAAAAGGAATGAAAAGGCAAGATTCTGGTGAACAGAATTTTAGTTGCTTGTAATGCATATTAAATTGTCATTGGTCAAAATGACATTCTAATTTACTGGGAGAGACAGGGATTCTGAATGTCTAGCAGGTCATTGCTAGAAATGCAGATGGTGGAAGCTTTCTAGGGAAGATAAGTGAAAGGAGTAGACCCTTTCTTCCCTGAGCCTTTAGGTGATTATGTCTGATGTGCTTGGGTAATAGTTGTGCAGACAGTAAGGAATATGATTACTTACTTCTAAGGACATGATAAGAAAAGACACTGCTATGTGCCTTTAACTACAGAAGTTTTAAGCCAAGTCAAAGTTACTTATGACAGATTTGGTGCTTAGGTGGGCATGTGATTTTAGATTTCCTTCAGCCCCAAATTATTAATATGTAAATAAGTTTATTTTAATTTTGCAATGTCTCTCTTATCTCCCCATAAATGATGATAGGTGAAAATAACATATTGCTAAAACCTTTCTTTTTAGATCCTCCTCCAAATCTATTTTTGCCTCAATCAAGGCATTTTTAGAAATTATTCCCTCCTCTATGTATGCCCATATACCTAGGGAAGTATAGTAGGGTGGGTGAGGGATTTGTTTATCTCCAAGATTCAACCATTAAAATAACTACATAGTGTAATTCTTTTCAGGCAACTTAGAGCCTCCTTTTTTGAAAAGATGAAAATATTTCTTCAACCGGTAAACATTTTCTATATTTCATTTCTCTCATCAGGTCTCCCACACCATGACATGCTATTACTCATCCACCTTTACATATCTCTGTAATTAACTACCTCCCACTTTTCTTTGTCTTTCACAGTATTCTATCAGCTATTGGAACTGTGACATGTCCCAGAATTATAGAGAAGGAAGTGATGTCGAACCACCATTTAGGTGATCCCCCTGCCTTCAGGAATTATACTCTGGTATAAAGGGTTCCCCTCAGCCCCCTCCCCCAAATCCCCATATTTTGTTGGGTATTTATTATGCTAAAACTGTTCTTTTATACTGAATAATAAATGCATCATTATTGGGTGCACTGTGTCCTTCTTTAACTGCTAAGTATGGAACGACATGCCTTGATGGCATAGAAGCAAATAAAAGGTTTTGGTTGGATGGCTGTTGAAAAGAATTACCTGTGTGATTCCCACACCTGCAATTGAATAAAAGTCTTGAGGCAAATAACCTGATTTTAGACCATTCCTGGATTCTGAACTTTGATGTGACCACAGTTGCTTGACCATCTTGTGTGCTAAGGAAATCACTGGTCTCTTTGCAGAAATGTTTATACCATGATTAAGAAAGCTGGAAAATCTCCTCCTCCTTTAACTTTGAGTTAAACTGTTGGATTATGTGCAGGTTTTAAAACTTTACCCCATAAGTAGTTGTATTATGATGCCAAATAAAGTTATTATTTGCATTTATAAGCACTTTCTCCTGTCCTCTTACTAGCCTTAGGAAGCGTGAAGACCTAAGCCAAAGCTTTTATCGTCTTCTGGAATCATTTAGAATGGTAGGGGCCTGCTATGAGAAACCCTATATAGACATTCTTTCCAAGAATTGACAGCTTTCCCTGGGATAAAAATATGGCTTTATCTGCTTTTTTCTTTTTCTCAGAATTGCACACGTGGTAGTTCATTGATGGGTCTCTAGGAGATTAAATAGAGGCCTACAATTGAAATCGTAGAGTTTTTTAAAATAATAAACATTTTTATTTCAAGTTTTCAGTTCCAAATTTTTTCCCTCCTTCCTTCCCCTCCATTGCTGAGGTAGTAAGCAATGAGATATGGGCTATACATTGTACAATTATGTAAAACATTACCATATTGGTAATTTTGTACAAGAAAACTTAAATAAAAGAAAAAAATGAAAGACTGAAAAACAGCATGCTTCAGTATATGTTTAATCAATATCAGCTCTTTCTTTGGAGGCAGATAGTATGCTTCCTTATTAGTGCTTTGGGATTGTCTTGGATCATTGTATTGCTGAGAATAGTTAAGTCATTCACAGTTCTTCATCAAACAATATTGCTGTCACTGTACACAATGTTCTCCTGGTTCTGCTTACTTCACTATACATCAGTTCATAGAAGTCTTTCCAAGCCTTTCTTAAATCATCCTGCTTGACATCTCTTATAGCACAATAATATTCCATCCCAATCAGATCATATAGTTTTTAGACAATGTTTTTACTCATGTTTTAAAAATGCCCTCCCCAGGGGGCGGCTAGGTGGCGCAGTGGATAGAGCACCGGTCCTAGAGTCAGGAGTACCTGAGTTCAAATCCGGCCTCAGACACTTAACACTTACTAGCTGTGTGACCCTGGGCAAGTCACTTAACCCCCAATTGCCTCACTAAAAATAAATAAATAAAAATGCCCTCCCCTAAATCATGGGGAAATACTACTTACTAGCTTTCTGCTCTCAGGTAAGTCATTTAATCATTCTGTGCCTTGGTTTCCTCATTTTTAACAGGAAGGGCATAGACCAGGCAAACTCTGAGTTCTCTTCTGGTCCTTTATCTATTATCCTGTGATTAAGGAAATGGTTCATTCTGGATTTTTATCATTTTAAAAGATGATCTAGCAGAATTTCCATGTTATAGTAGTTTTAAAAGTATGTTTAACCACGGATTTATGGGAGCCCAAATGTTAGTCTCAATTGTCTCAAGTGTTAGTGTTATCTTAGAGAAGGATGACTGGTCTCCTCTCTTCTTCTATATGATCTAATAGAACTAATACTGAATTTTGATTCCAAATGCCTGCATTCAAATCCCAGATAGTTCATTTATCAGTTGTGATACCTTAGGCAAGGGAAAAGGAAAAGGGCCTAGATCTCTGATTTCATTTATATAGGGAACTCCTAGTTCAGGAAATTCTCTCCACCAATGCAGATTGACATCTTTTTTGCAATGTCTAATCTTTGAGAGTAGCTTCCTTATAGTACTGAGAGGTTGGTCAGGGTTACACATCTAATATGTGGGAGGGATAAGATTATAAGATTTAAACACAGGTCTTCCTGCCTTTGACCTCTCTAACTTTATCTTCAAAGTCCTTTTTGAGCCCCTCTATGGCCTAAGACCAATTCATATTTTTCTTGGAAGCTTTAGATATAGGGGCCCTGATGTTGACATTTTCCTCTGAGGGTGTACCTCGATCTTCCTTGTCACTAAAGAAACTTTCTATGGTCCTCACCTTTCTCTGTCTGCTTATCTTGCCTTTCTTTTACTTGACTTTTAGCTCCTTAAAGTGGGACACTTTTTCCAGGCTGCAGTATCCCAAGTTTCAGAAGTCCCAGCTGGTATGATTTAAGGAGAATCAGGTTCTTCACTCACTTGTCCATAGATGACCCCGGACCAACTTGCTAATCAACCAGCTTTGTGTGTTGTGGTTGTCAGCTCTTGATGAACCTGTGCCTCTCCCGCACCTGGGCCACTGCTACTCAAGCCTACCTCCTGGTTCTCAGCAGGAGTATAAAATTCAAGTTCTGCCTTAGTACCAGCATAGACCCTTGTAGTCTCCCCCCTGCTCAGGGCTCAGCCTACTCACCAGACTATGAGCTTAGTTCCAGACAACACTGACACTTCAGCTGATTCAGAGGCTCTGGGGGTCTCCTTCTCTGGTGAAGCCTTCCTGGGATTGGATCTGTGTCAGGGTGACTGTGGGGTTGGGCTCGACTCCTGTATTAGCACAGCAGCTCCCTCCTTCTGGCCTTCCAAGCCGTTCTTGGTTAGAAGATGGTTTCAGCACATTCTTCTGTGAGTTTTGCTGCTCTGGGCATTTTCCTATGGAATTATTTGGATGTTTTTTTGGAGTGATCATGTCATGAGTTCGGAAGCTCACTGCCTTTCCTCTGCCATCTTGGCTCCGCCCCGGAAGTCTCTCCCATTCACTTTCTCCTGCCTTTGAGGAGATCTCTTTATCTACTACTGCACACTGCCTCTTGTGGCATAGAAAATACCACCTTAGGACCAGTAGGTAGTTATGTAATCTTTTGAGCCTAAGTTGTTGACTATAAAATAAGGATAATAATACTTTTATTACCTTTTCTATAAGGCTTTTATGAGGCTCAAGTGAGATAACGGACATGAAAGTGATATGTAAATTATAAAGTCCAATCTGACTCTCCATAACCCCATTTGGGATTTTCTTGACAAAGGTACTGAAATGGTTTGCCATTTCCATCTCTAGCTGATTTTACAGATGAGGAAACCGAGACAAACAGGGTTAAGTGACTTGCCCAGAGTAAGTGTCTGGGGAGAGATTTGAACTCAGGTCTTCCTAATTCCAGGCTCAGTGCTCTAGCTGCCTCTCACCACTTAACTGCCCCTATATAAGCATGAGCCTTTATTAATATGCTTTAAACTGGAGAATTATTTCACCTACTTCTACACTCGCAAGCCTATGCTAGATAAATAGATAGTAGCTCCTATTTCTATACTGATTTCTATTTTCTTTTAAGGTCTATTGATGAGCTTTGTTTTTACATTATAAATATTTACAATTCACCCCTACTCCATGAGAACTTTCTTGTAACAAAACAAAACAATTAAGCAAAATGAACACTACAGTAACCTCATTTGAAAGTGTCTGCAACATTGCACAATACCTCCAGTACTCTATTATTTAAAGAAAAATTTTAATTAATAAAAATCTATTTTCTCTTCTTCCCTCTTCCCACCCTATAAGAAAAAAAAGATAAAAGAAAAACAAATCCTCTGAAATAAATATTCATGGTCAAGTAAAATAAAGTCTCTCATTGTCTGTATACAAAAATATTTCATCCTAGTGCTCTCCCTCAAGGTGCTCCCCTCATAACAATCTTGAGAGGTAGTTAGGTCAAGTATTAAAACATTTTTACAAATGAGGAAACTGAGGTTCCTGAGAGGTAATAGGACTTGCCCAAGTTCACATGGCAAACCTGTGCTAGAATCAGGACTGAAATTTGGGTCTTTTGCCTGTAAGACTAGAATCCTAGCTATAGAACTGTGCTGGCAAATCTTTTCAGCAGATAAATAATGTCTATAATCAAGCTGGGCTACATCAAAATGGAAGGAAGGACCCTGCCTATGTTCTTTTAAAGAATTTGGCTTCAGATTATTGAAAAGGCATTTGATTTAGATTTTGAGAAATAGCATATTATAACAGAGAGGGCACTATCATTGCAGTGAGGAGGCCTCCTGCAAGTCTTTCCTAATGTCATGATGTAATCACGGGCAAGCTCTAACCTTTCACCTCTCAGACAGAGCCCTGGGCTCTTCACTTAGAGAGACTGAACGATAAGCCTTCTGCTACATGTTATACAGAAAGGTTGTATGGAGAGCACTAAATATAAGTTATTATTATAAATCCAATGTTGGATAAACCTAGGAATAGTCTCAGAGCAAAAAATGTATCCCACAGTACACCACAAAACTAACAAAGGTAGAATGTTATCACTCTGTATCTGCTTCATGCATTTTTAAAGAATTATTTAGAAATAATTTATTGTTGTTACAATATAGGTATTTAGACAAGTTCCAGATTGGAGAGATTAAATTGATGTATTGCAATTTTTATATTTGGAGGGGGCATTGACATTGATGATATTCAATGGAATATTGATGTGAGTGGTATGCTGTCTTTATACCTGAGGTGATGTGGGGGGAAATAATTTTCACAATAGAAAACTAGCTAACAAGGAAAATTTTGAAATGAAATAGACAACAAATTGAATTCTACCTGAAGCTTAGTCTTTTAATTTATTTTCCCAAATCATCAGGTCTGCCACATTGCTATTTAGTTCAGCAAAGCTACAGTGAGTTGGTCAATATTTCTTAGTGTTACTCTATCTCTTTTCAGTCATCTCAGTCACCTTCTACAGTCAGACCAAGAGAATTCCACTCAACTAAGAGAGCACAAACATTTGTCTGTGGCCAATCGATTCAAAATTCCCTCACAAAAATAGATTTCCATTAAACCTCAACTAAAAAGGAATAGAAAGAATTCAATTTAATTTAGTTCACCAGACATTGGTTAAGTTATATTATGTGTAAGGGATTGTACCAGGCTCTTGGAATACAAAGTTCAGGAAAAAAAATGATAGCCTCCTATTCTTCTGGGGGATATGACATGTTTGGTCTAGCTGTTATGTCTACTGGGGGATATGACATATAAGACAGAATGTAAGGAAAGCAAAGGAGACTTTGACAGAAAGTGGGAAAACTTTATAGAGAAGGTAGCAACTAAGTTGAGCATTAAGTTAAGGTGAGTCTTAAAAGCCGGAATGAGGAAGGAGTATATTCCAGACATGGATATAATCTATAAAAATGCAAGGAGTTAGGAGATGGCGTGTTGAGTTCAAGAAACAGAAGTTTAGTTTGGCTAGAGCATAGAACACTTAAACTGAAGTGGTGTGATTTCAGACTGGAAAGGTAGATTAGAGCCAGATTGTTCAAAGCCTTGAATGCCTGGCTAAGGATTTTGTATTCTAGTCTATAAACAACAAGCTACTACTGAAAGTTTTCAATGAAAGGGATTACATGGTTAGATCTTTGCATTAGGAAGATAGAAGGGAGAGACCAGGGGCAAGGAGACCAGTTAGATGGCTATTGATATAGTCCAGGAAAGATATGATGAAGTATATGTATATGATTGGAAAAAAGAAAGCAGATGCCAGAGTTTTTATGGAGACTTTGGGAATGGATTAGATATGTTGGGGTCGGGGGAGGCAGGAGGATTATGGAGAAAGAAGAGTCAAAGATAACCCTGAATCTGTATGCCTGGAAAGATAGTGGTACCCTTAAAAGGAATACGCACATTGGGAGAAAGGGCAGGTTTAGATGAAAAGACAATTCAGTTTTGAACATTTTGCATTTGAAGAACCTGCAGGGCATACAGGTAGAGGCAGTTGGTAATTTGGGACCACAATTCAGAGGAGAGCTCAGATTTAGATATATTGTTTGCAAAGTCATCTGTACAGGTATAATAATTGAATGCATTGAAGATGAGACTGCTCAGGAAGACACTATAGAGAAAAAAAGGGAAGAAGGCCTATAAGAGAACCTGGGAATAGGAGTAGATAGAAGCCAGAGGAAAGCTAGTAAAGTACACTGAGAAGGAGCAGTTGCACAGCTAGGAGAACCATGTAAGGACATTGTTGTGATTGTTGTTTTTGTTATTTATCCTTCATTCTTTTTGGGGGGGCAATAAGGGTTAAGTGACTTGCCCAGGGTCACACAGCTAATAAGTGTCAAGTGTCTGAGGTAGCATTTGAACTCAAGTCCTCCTGAATCCAGGGCAGGTGCTTTATCCCCTGAGCCACCAAGCTGGCCCATCCTTCATTCCTGAAGAGGACCAATGACATCAGGAGGGTGATGGGTGATGTCTTGACTTATAGGTGAATTGGAGTGAAGCAGAGCTGTGCAAAGTCATTAGCCTCACTTGCTCTTCCAGAATCATGTGAATACGGTGTTAAGAGATATGACTAGTGACAGCCCAGGATGCAGTGGGAGACCTTGCCCTTTTTAAGCTAACATCTTTTTCAGGTCTCAGTTTGTCTGAAGCAACACACATTCAGAGATTAAAGACTAGGTAAGAACGGAGGCAAAAGAAGGCCTAATTTTCCTTCACAAAAAAATCATTCTGGGAGGGGAAGACTTTCAGAGTTTCTGGCCAGAACAGAAACAATTGCTATTTGTACTCACTCTGAGCCAAGAAAACCAAAGAATGGGCAAGTGAGGCTTGGGCTGGGACCTATTATTGACCAATTAGTGAGAGCCAGAGTGATTTGGGTTTAAAGGCATAATCAAGTAGCTCCATTTGAATCCCAAAGTACTTTATCAAAGTCTGGTTTTCCAGAGCTATATTTCAAGAAATCATAAATAAAAGCTACATGAGACAAAAGAGTTGACTCTTCCAGTTTAAAAAAAAAAACACCCAGTAACAAACCAATTATAGAATAAATAGTGAAGAAAAAAAAATCTAGTCTCCGAACTCTAAGATAGCATGTGAAATATAAGAGATCTAAATTTATATTCCTTTGGATGGAGCCCCCACATGTAAGGGTATGACTCCACACTTGAACAGAGGAAAAAGAGGAAGAGAAAGAGAAGGAAGATGAGGAAGAGGAAAAAGACCGTGTGGTAGAAATCAAGGGAGTAGAGGCTATTCCAAAGAATCGTAGACTTATGGATGTAGAACTGGAAGTGACCTTAGTAGCACATTTACTTCATTCCCCTAATTTTAAAGATAATGATTCTGAGATTCAGGGAGGTTGTGTCTTGCCAAAGATTACATTGTTGTTGTTGTTGTTGTTGTTTGTCCTTCATCCTCAAAGAGGACCACAACAGATATCACAACTTTCAATGAATTGGATTTAAGTGAGGAAAGGCTGTGCAAAGTCACCAGCCTCACTCTTTCCTCTAGAGCCATCTGGGTCCAGTGACAAGATATATTATCAGGAATACTGGAGATGGCCCTGTATATTTTTTAAGGCAATTGGGGTTAAGTGACTTGCCCAGAGTCACACAACTAGTAAGTGTCTGAGGTGAGATTTGAACTCAGGTCTTCCGAATTTCAGGCCCAGTGCTCTATCCACTGTATCACCTAGCTATCTCAAAGGTCACATAGTTAGTAATGGTCAGAGGTAGGTTAAAGCCAGGTCCTTGAGAGCCAGTGCTAATTCCATTGTGCTACAGACAAGGTGGGTCACAATATAGAACCCTGAAGAAGTGGCAGAGAGGATAAGCACTGAGAAAGGCTATTGGATTTAACAATTACAAGGCAATTGGTTGCCCTTTATTTAGCAGTTTCAGTAGAGTGATGGGGTCAAAAGCCAAGTGGCCAGAAGTTAAGGAGCACTGAAAGGGTAGTGAGGAAGTAGAGGAAATGAATATAGATTACTCTTTCTAGGAATAGAACGGTGAAAGAGAGGAGGAATATAGCACAATAGCTTGAGATGATAGTAGGGTCAAGTGAAAGGTTTTAAAGGGTGGGGTTATGTTTATAGGCAGTTAGAAAGGTGCTAGGAGCTAAGGGGGTAATTGAATATGAGAGACAAGGGAATAATCAATGGGTAAAGATTTCAGAGGATATAGGAGCACATAGAACCAAAGGCACAAGTAGATAAGGTATTGTTGATAAATTCAAGGACTACTTCATTCTCTGAGACTGGAGGAAACAAAATGAAAATGGTTAAAAAAGATGAAGAGGTTTTGATATGTAAAGTAGAGGGGCAGGAAAGGAAATGAAAATGCATTTCCTTAATCATCACAATAAAGTAAGAGCTAAAGTTGTCGGCTGTGAACTAAACAGACTCTGGGCTCTGATTTTTTTTTAAACCCTTGGATATATGAACTATTGCTTGTGTTAGTGCCCTTGATTACATACCAATAATTGGTCAGTTCAAATTTTTTCAATTGTAGTTACTTTTGCTCTGCTGGATGTCTTGACAAGTTTTACCCTCAATTACTTCTATGAGACGATTTTGCTGAAGTGGTAAAGCATTCTGAAAGCGATATAGGAGATAGCATGTGTCAGACAAGTCAAATCATCTTAATTATCACCTCCCCTTAGACCTTAATGGAGACAGTCTAAGATACTAAGCCCAAGAGTCCTGGAAACAGCAGTCCCCCCCAACCCGACCCCCACCTCCTCTTTCCCCTCCTCCTCCTCCCTTCACCCCTAAACACTGTCTTTTTCAGCCCAGCTCTGAAATTTAGGGAACCACCCTCATGAAGATTAGACCTAATAAATTCTTCTGCAGTTGCTGCAGTTTTTGTCTCTTCAGTAGCCACATCTACTGACAAAAAGGAAAAGAAAGTTTTTCCCACCAAATTTTTTTTTTCTTTTTCTTTTTTTACCCTTTCAGGGCAATGGGGGTTAAGTGACTTGCCCAGGGTCACACAGCTACTACGTGTCAAGTGTCTGAGGCCGGACTTGAACTCAGGTCCTCCTGAATCCAAGGCTGGTGCCTTATCTACCTAGCTGCCCCTCCTACCAAATTTTAAAAGCAGTTCATCCTCTGAAATGGATATAATTTCATTAGTAGAAATAACATTAATGACAAAGCATTACCATCTACTTTGATTCTGCACCCTAAGGACCATTAGGCCTTTGCATCTTACTTGCAACTGAAACCTCATAGATGTGTTGTCTCCCCCTATTAGAATGTGAGCTCCTTGAGACCAGGGACTGTCTTGCTTTGCATAGTGCTTTGCACATAGTAAGTGCTTAATAAGTATTGTCACCAATCAACTGTCATTCATTCATAATAATCTATCATCTTTATATGATTTTTCAAATGAGTTTATATTCTAATTTGATGTTCCTTTTGGCAGCTATCTCTTTGCATTTGGCAAGTAAATCACATCTGTGAATTAAGGTGCTTTCTGGATCCTTTTTGTTCTCCTTGTTGTGGAAATTAACTTACATTGGGTTAAAGTCCTGTACAAAAGCACAACAATCAATGTTGATGTCATTTCTCATTAATTTCCTATTTTTGATTGTCCACTACTTGTTTAAATAATTGAATATTGGATTGTTTCAATGCCACAACTTTTCCCCATTATAATTTTCTCCTTCTGGCTTTTAACTCATTCTGATCTTAGTTCTGATAAGTCCATGGTCTGTCTGTACATCGAAAACTGATTCAGGGAGAAGACCTATATCAATAAGATGTTTTTTATCCTTGTTTGTTAAAATATCACCTATTTTATTTTTAATGATTTTTGGGGGGTGATCATCATGTCCAGAGCTTACTAATTCTTTTCTCAAAAATTTAAGGCATTAAGGAGTAAAAATGAAAGGGCAATAATCAGAAGACAGTGGAATCTGGGGCAGCTAGGTGGTACAGTGTATAAAGCACCAGCCCTGGATTCAGGAGGACCTGAATTCAAACCCGGCCTCAGACACCTAACACTTACTAGCTGTGTGGCCCTGGGGAAGTCACCTAACTCTCATTGTGAACAATGGAATCACCACATATGGATCCTAACATCATCATTCCAGATTTGTTTCTAGAAGTAGGAATGTCACAAAAGAGAACAAAGATGGGGAAAGCATCTGGATTCAACTAAGTACTTGCGGAGGAGATTCATGCTGGAGATAACACAATTGTAAACACATTAAACAATAAACAGATGAAGTTTCTAAAGAAAAAGAAAGATGTCAGAGGCTTGGAAATTTTTTGACTTTATTAATAATGAAAAAGGATACATAAGAGAATATCAATATTGATGTCACATTGTGTCTGCCCACACATTTGGGGTCATCTATGAATTATGGGTATCCTCAATGAGGGTATGGATAGGAAACTAGTGGACTTTATTTTTTTTTTCAGGGCAGTGAGGGTTAAGTGATTTGCCCAAGGTCATACAGCTAGTGTCAATTGTCTGAGGCCAGATTTGAACTCAGGTCCTCCTGAATCCAGGGCTGGTGCTTTATCTACTGCACCACCTAGGTGCCCTACTAGTGAGCTTTCTTAAGAAATATTCAACTATAAACTATATTTTTTTTATCATTTTGCAATTAGTTGAACAATGTAAGTCTCTGCTTATCAAATGTTGATTGTGAAAAAAATACTTAAGTGTAGCAAAATGCCACCTCATTGACTCCTCCTCCCACAATAAAGTACCTCCATTACATCAACATTATTCAAGATTTTATGAAAGATAGGGACTTAATGGTAGGGAGAATTTTCAGTTAAGGAAATGCCTTCTTCCTTCAAGTCAGCATGTTCTCTTCAACTTATCATCTTAGAGAAATGCTTAGAGCACTAAAATATATGACATCCTCAGGGTCAAACAGCCATATGCCTCAGAGGCAGGACTTTAATTCAGGTTTTCCTGATTCTAAGGCCATTTCCCTATCCACTATACTAGGGCTGCCTCTCACTTAAGAGATATAACAAGTTAAATAATCTTGTTCAGTGACCCATGAGCCACAGATGGGACATAAAACAGTATGCTCACCCAGTGTTCATCACTGTGAAGGGGCCCAGGATAGAATCCAAATCAAAGAGAGATTCCCTGTGTATGTTGAGTTCCTTGAGATACTACTATTCGTTGATGTCATTGTATTAGATTGCATCAAACACTGTTGTTATTGTTGTTTGTCCATCAGGGTAATGTCTTGACTTGCACTGAATTGGATTTGAGGGAGGGCTGTGCAAGGTCACCAACTTTACTCTCTCCTCCAGAGCCATCTGGATCCAGTGGCAAGATATATATCAGAATGACTGTATCAGAATAACTGGAGATGGACCCAGATGTTTTAAGCAATTGGGGTTAAGTGAATTGCCCAGGGTCACACAGATAGAAAGTGTCTGAGGTGAGATTTGAACTCAGGTCCTCCCATCTTCAGGACCAGTGGTCTATCCACTGCCCAATCTAGCTGCCCCTATCAAACCCTAGAATATTACAGGGAAGAGTTCTGCAATCACTTAAAGGAGTTTGGCCTGACCATCCATACAGTATAGACTAATTTGATAAAGAAACCCATTTTTTCATACTAAAACATGCATTTGGATAGATACCTTATAGAATGTGGCCAGTATATATATTGGGGATAGGCAATATAGATAGAGAATTCAGAGCTGAACAAGAAGAGGAGGACAATGAGATGGAATGCTGTTTCAGGAAACTGCAAAACTCCTTTAATGATGCCAAGCTTCAGTGTCTATTTACAATAGTCACAATTTCATCATCGCTGCTCTATGGCAGCAAAATATGGAATAGTCCTACAAGAATTAAAAATGGATATTGCATAGAGAGCAATAGAAAGCCACATGGCCATTATGAAGAGGCAATATATAATTAAGGAGGAATTCTGGAAAAGAACAGGAGTAAAAAATACTGCCAAGGAATTGCAGGATGGAAAGAATCTGGTCACAAGATGGGGGAAGGGTTCAATGTAGGCATTTAACCAGCATGCTCCGCATATACTCTAGCAATTCCAAGAGAAGTTGAAGAAGGCCTCCAACATGTTGGGTGGATCCTTTGTTACAAACTTACAGGAGGACATGGCAGGAGTCACAGAGGAAGGGAAGCCATGTATGGGTTGTGATCTTCATGTTGGAGTGAACTTCTAGATCAATGAGATCAAAGATCCATTTGGGAATCTGAACTACTAATATTGCTGCTGTGCCACTGCCAGTGATCAATCAATCAACAAGTATTTATTAAGTACCTCCTAGGTGCTAGATACTGTACTAGGTGCTGGGGACATGAATACAAAAGTGAATGAGGAGTTTACATCCTACTGTATGGAAGATACTGAAACAGGAAAGTGTGTATTGATACTTTGTTTTCCTCTTAGTAGGAATGGTTTTGCATTGAACTAGTCACCCTAACCAGCTCCTTATGGTACAAAGTCAGTTTATTTATAAGATAAATTCTTTGTTAAGTGTCTATTGTTGGGGGCAGCTAGGTGGCATAGTGGATAAAGCATTGGCCCTGGATTCAGGATGACCTGAGTTCAAATCCGGCCTTAAACACTTGACACTTACTAGCTGTGTGACCCTGGGCAAGTCACTTAACCATCACTGCCTCAACAACAACAAAAAAAGTGTCTACTATTTTCACTGCACAATGTTAGGTTCTGGGGAGATATAAATTTTAGATGAGATAAAGTCCCTACCCACATAGAATTTATAAGTTAATAGGGCCATTAGACACCAATCTACATAGCTTATATATATATATATATATATATATATACACAATTATATGATATATACTATTATATGATATATATGATAAGGGACACTATAGATTTACAAAATGAAACATAAGTTGAGAAGGAAGGTCAGCACTGTTAGAGATCAGTGAAAGTTTTTTGGAAGAGGTTCAATTTCTATCAGGCTATAAAAGATAAGCTGGACTACAACAGGCAGAAAGAATATCCTAAGCAAAAGTATAGTTATAACAACAATTACATCAATGACAACAACAGCTAGGATTTATGGAGTTCTTAATATGTGCTAGAAATTAAGCTAAGCACTTTGTAAATATTATCTTATTTGATCCTCATGACAATCCTGGGAGGTAAGTGCTGTTTAATATCCCCTTCTTCTATTGAAGAAATTGAGGTAAACAAAGGTTAAATGACTTGTCCAGGATTACACAGCTGGTGTCTGAAACTGAATTTGAACTCAGTTCTTCCTGACTCCAGGATCATCACTCTATCCATTGTATCACTTATCTGCCTCAAATGAGGTGTTAAGGTGTGTTTTGATTTGGGGTTGGATCGTGGTACAGTTTGGTGGGTGCCTAAAAAGCATGGAGAGATAGTAATATGAGAAAAAGCAGGAAAGGAAGGTTGGCAATAGATTTTGGAAGGTCTCAAATACTTGTCAGATAAAACTATTGTCCAGGATTAGGGGTAGAGTCTATGGAATGGGTAGTGCACTAGCACTCTTAAGTGGCTCTTCAGCCATTGTATTGTTTGTACAATTAAAGGTAATGTTATAGGGTCAGCTAGGTGGTCCAGTGGATAAAGCACTGGCCCTGGATTCAGGAGTACCTGAGTTCAAATGTGACCTGAGACACTTGACACTTACTAGCTGTGTGACCCTGGGCAAGTCACTTAAAACCCCCATTGCCTCGCAAAAACAAACAAACAAACAAAAATGTAACATTATATCTTTGAAAAGAAACTATGGTGTATTGGAGAGTGGATCAGGAGTGAGAGGGCCTACTTTGATTACTGGCTTTGCTACTTCTTGTATGATCTTAGGCAAGTCAATTCATCTCTCTGGGCCTCAGTTTCCTTATCTGCAAAATAAATGCATTGAAATGAATGAATGATTTCTAAAGTCCCTTCAATAGAGTGGTGTGCTGGTAAATGTTAACAACAAGATCTGGGAAGGAAACATATACATAAAATACTTTAAAGTTTAATCTGCATTATTAACATTCTATCATTTTCTTAAATTTAGAAAATCAACAATAAGTAAATTAAGTTCTGGTTTGTAGTGATTGCTGATTTCTTGGGTATAAATATAAATGTTGAAAAATTAACACTTGGCTCTAGGAAGCAGTTAGGAGCTGGCTCCAGCACACTCCTGCTTCCATCCCTCAATCTGATAATTATTCTCCAAAATAATATTTGGTAATAATAGCTAGCATTGAAATTGTGCTCTGAGGATTGCAAATTGCATTACAAATATGATCTCATTCTAGCCTCACAATAACATTGGAGGCAGGTGCTAGTATTATTCCTGTTTTGCAGATGAAGAAACTGAGACAGAGAGAAGTTAAATGATTTGTTCAGGTTCACAAAACTAGTAAGTGTCCAAGGCCTGATTTGAACTCAGTTAAGTGACTTGTCCAGAGTACAATGGTTAGTAAGTGTCTAAAGGAAGATCTGAATTCAGGTATTCCTTTCTCTGGGTCCAATGCTCTATTTACTTGGACATCTAGCATGCCTCTGCATGTTTTTCCATTTATCAATACTTCCATAGGACGCTTTTTGCTCTAACGTTATGATTCTATAAAATGTATTATGACTTTTGGTGCTAACCAGCTCGCAGTATTGATCAAGTTCCCATAGTTACATGTGATCTTGGTGCTTTCTTGGGCACCATTAACCTTCAGGTTGTGTGCAAAACACTTTGGCAATTCATTCTTTCAGTTAGACTGAAGACAACTACATTTGTCAAAAATTTACGTGGTTCAATATAGTTTAATCTGGGTAAATTTATGGTAAAGGTAAACTCGAGAGAAATGTTCACAGTTGTTTTTATCACCTGCACTCATTAGCAGCAACTCCTCATTTTCTAATTAAACAGGGTAATTATAGAGAGTGCACATACATACAATTATGTGAGAGGGAAATGGAGTTATGTCAGTGTCATGATTAAGGTGTATAATTACTGCCTGTGTTAAAGAACCTGCAAAATCTAGTGAAGAAATGTCTTGGAAGGGCAATAAATTGGAATCTTCTTTTAGCACTATTGTAGTTAGAAGACCAGGACCAACCTTCAGCATAATAATGAAGGAATTGAAGTCTGTCTTTGTCTCTGGCAGCCTCCTCTTTCTGTATCCTTCTCTCTAGCCCCTGAAGACTCAGTGGCCAGATGTTCTATCTCCTTCCATCCTGCTAAACTGTTCTCTCATGTAAATTAATTTATACTAAAGTTCAAGTGACTGAAAACCCTTAATGTGTTACCTTTATCCATGCTTACCTTATATAATAAATCTGTTCTACTTAACATTTTTAAGGACCCATAATTTGGTCTATGTGGTTGTTCCCTCTCCCACCATAGATACAATGCCCTTTACACATTAGTAAATTGTTTCATGAGTTGCTGCTGCCCTACCCCCAAACACCCCCCCAAAACCCCAACAACGGCAACCACCACCAACACCACCACCACTACCAACACTACCACCAACAAAAAACTAGTAACTAACCTTTTGGTATTCTGTTTCTCCAAACTCAGCCGGATTGTTCCTGGGATGACATATGGTTCATCACCAGGCATACCAACTGAAGAACCTCCATCTTGTTAGGATCTTTTGAAACTATCTTTTGAAATATCAGAGGAGAACTTTAGTGGTTAGACCATGTTATATTAAGCATTTTAAATGAATGAACATGATTGTCCCACAATATAGCAATTTAGGCAGTATATGCTACATAATCATCTTACAAGAAAACCAATCTTATAATATGGTTATTTGGGTACTTCAGTACTTCCTTTCAGGGATCCAAGACACACCAGTAGCCCGCTGAATAGTAATATTTGAGATGCCAGCATGGTTCTGTCTATAGAGGAAAGAGTTCAGAAGCTATCTCATCCAACCCTCTCATTTTGTAGATGAGAAAACTGAGAGATAGAGGGGTTAGGTGACTTGCTCAAAGTTAGATAGGTAGTAAGTAGGAGAGTTAGAATTCAAACCGAGGTCCTGTGACCTCACATTCGATGTCCTTTCTGCTGTATCATGCTGCCTTCTACACAAGTTAATCAATATATGTGCCTTCCCTCTGTTCATTATTTCCTATTTATTATGTATATAGCTTGCTTTGAATATATTTGTTTGCAGGTCGACTCCATCTTAGATTGTAAGCTCTTTTTGTCTCCCCAGCACTTAGCACAGTGCCTGGCACATAGCAGATAAATGGTTATTGATCAGTTGATGTCCAAATTAGTATAATAACAGGCTGATATTTGTATAATATGTGCATATTCATTAAATTTTTGCAATATCTTGAATTTCAATCAATTCTGTTGTTCAGTTGTTATCTACTTGTGTCTGTATGAATAAATGAGTACACTATCTTGACTTGCTTGAGTTCCCTAATTATCCAGGTAACCAAGAAAGAGCTGTATGAAGACTGGTTGTATTGACTAAAGAGCATAATTGCTTGACAATCCTTTGCAGTGACTGAGAGTAAACCTAGCTGGTTATGCAGAAAGCTAGTAACTCAGAAGTCAATTAAACTCCTATCAGCTTTGAAGCAGATCCTGAGCCATTTGGTGGTGGCAGTTTATGGACCTTTAAGAGACATTCTTATCTTCAAAGACTTACCCGATTGCAGGTTATAAGATTATGAATATATCTGTTTATGGTCCCTTTTTTTTTTGAGACAACCTTATCTTCAGCAACTCCCCTAATTTTGGATATGGGGCTTTCAGAATTATCCTGTTTTTTCGAGAAATCTCCTTATCAGGACATCTCCTAATCCTGCTTATCTCCAAGTATACATTCTGAGTTGTGTATCAGAGGTCACATTCTTGATCCCTGGAATTCTTCATTTCCCCCTCCCCCTGGGGAATGGGACCCACTGATGCATTCCTTTCTAAGCCCACCTTTCCCTTGAAAATTCCTTACCTCCCTTTATTTAAAATGTATATAAACCCACACCATCTATTACCAGATCTCCTATTCATAGGCTGGATAGTATCCATGCAGTGTGTTAAATTTTTATTTTTTTCTCTGCTTAATAAAACCTTTCTCTAATTTCACAGGCATTGTCCTTCCCTGGTTTCCTTCTGTTTGGAATGTAATAAATCTGTCTCTGCTTGACTTGGTGGTCTCCTCGAGTTATTTGGGTAAACTGAGGCAGTTTGCCCCAAACAGATGGGGGCGAGTCCGGGATCTCTTTGGGGATCTTTGGAGACTCTCAGGAGCCCGTCCTTCTGAACAAGGACATCCCTGCTGAGTTCAGCGGGTTCAGGGGTCTGGCTCTTGGTGAGGCTTCTCAGCATCCATGCCCGGAGAGAGAGAGAGAGAGAGAGAGAGAGAGAGAGAGAGAGAGAGAGAGAGAGAGAGAGAGAGAGAGAGAGAGAGAGAGAGAGAGAGAGACTTAAAAGCCAACCAGACACAGGGGTGCCGGCTGAAGTAATGAGGAGTATCCGGATTGATTCGGTCACAACGTGTGCACAGACCCAGATTGGTGAGTAAACTGGGTGACCATTCAGGGGGATTTCTAGGAAGAAGTTTTGCAGGGTTGAACAGGTCACTAGGACTAAATAGACACCCTGATACAAGACACAGAATTAACCTTAGGGTGCCCTCTAGGCCCTATTGAGTTTGCGGGGTTGAAAACGGCTGGGCATGCCCAACCAACAATAGACACCCCGAACAAAATATAGGAACACTCCTGGGGGGGGGTTAGTACCTGTTGTGTTTGTGGGGTTTAAAAACCGGCTAGATGGTAGAGACCTTTTAAAGGTGGAGGTCCATGCTGAGCCAGGGTTAAATAGACATCCCGAGCAAAAACAGGAGCCTGGTGAGTTCAGGGTTAAAAAGTCCACATCAGGCTGGGATCTTGAACAAAATACGGGTAGAACATCTAGAGTAGGGCAAGTTTAAAGAGCCAGAGGAGGCTGGAAAAAATCTTGGGTTAGATAATTGGAAGGAGACCTTTTCAATTGAAATTAAATGTAGAGGTCCAGGAGTAAAAAATTTCCATCAAAATAACTGTATTGACAAAAGAAGAAGAAAGGGAAATTGATCCCTGCAGTCTGGGTTAGAGAAGGGACTGAGAAGGGGATTGTAGAATTGGTAAATTACTCAGAATTTGAATTTTTGGAATGTGATCCATCTGCAGCCTTAGGTAAAAGGCTGGGGACCACAAAGGAGAAAGAGTGAGTGTGAAGTTTGTTCTTAGGGAACACCTAAAGTTGGTAATAGGCAGATTAAAGAAGAGAATCCCCTGGGTCTATCTTAAAATAGATAAATGGGGTTCTTTAGTGAGATATTGGCTAAGCTGCCACTTTGTTAGTTTCAGATGGCTTAAGTGTGTTGAGAAGGTATGAGGAAGTTTGATTAACTAAGTAAAGAGGAATGAATGGTTAGGAAGCAGTTTGCTGGCTTACATAGTCTGAAGTGCTGTGATTCAAGTATTTATGATTGGTAAAAGAAAAGTGTGCCCTGTCTGCATTGACAGTGTGACTAGGAACATGAGAGTGAATAGTTGGGAATTTTTTTAAAGAAAGAAAGGAAAGCCACCCCCTTCCCCTTTTTCTGCTGTGGGGGGAGGAGAGAGCAAAAGTCTATGCTTGGAATCTAGAAGGAAAAGTTTTGTTTAATTGAAGAAGCTACCCTTAAAAAAAAAATTGGCTAAGTTAAGGAAGTGGGGGAGGAGCAGGGGGAATCTTGCTGCTGTGGCATTGTCTTTCAGACTGATTTGGAGGACTAAATGTGGCATTAAAATATTCCTTTAAACTAGCAAAAGAAAAGTTTGTGTTATTAGGGAATCAAGAACGGTAATTGATTTTGATTGGGCTATCTATTTAAGAAACTTTAGGAATCATACAAACTATATACTGCCACTTTAAAAATTCTTTTGTAATGGAACAATTCAAGGAAAAAACCAGGAAAATAGGAAGTGTTTAGATTAAGTGATTATGGGATGAATTAATGCTAAAATGGAATTATCAATGAGGTTCTATATGATACCATTCAGAAAACAAATTCAGGTTTAATTGAATTAATTCTGATCTAAATCTAAGTGAAATATATACTGTTCTATTTGTGTAAGTTTAAGCTGACTACCTCAAGGTGATTTGTAATATGTAAAGGAAAAGTGCCCAATAGTTTAATAGTTTATTGTATTAGAGATATGGTCAGATTTGGATTCTCTAAATTACTTTGGGTTATGAATTTAATTGAATGTGATAATGGTTTTCTGTGAAGTGGGCATAGTAAGAATATTCTCAGCTGTATATTAAGGCTTTAAGATCTAACAGATCCTCAGTAAAGTATAGTGATTTGCTTTTTTCCCTAAAAGTTAGAAGTTTCATGGGATCTCTTTGTGAAATGTAATTTGGCATTAGAGGGGGATGGGACTTGAAATCCTTAGCTCAGTCTCTTATCTTGAAGGACAGGAAGAAAAGAAATCTAGAGATAAAGAAAAAAAACTGGCTAAAAAAAACCTGCTGCATTACTTTAAGTTGTATTGTGATCTGGTATACTGTAGTTTGAAAGAGCAACAACTATAACAACAACAAGAGATAATGAGGGGATTTTAAAAGGGTCCTAGTAAAATTTGTTATTATAATTGGAATGGGTTATTTGAATATTTCCTTTTTGGTTTAGAAGAAGCTGAAATTCCTCCCCACTGCAAACACTTTAGATGAGAGAGAAGGGGAGTAGAGATAAAGTTAAGCTAATTTTTTGCAATGACGATTTGATATTGATAACAATCATGTCCAAACCTACTGTAATTTGTGAAATTGTATTAATTAATGGAAAAAGCTTTTCTGGAATCCTGAATATTTGAATATTTGAATTTCATTCTTAAGGTTTGGTGTATATTTCTATTATGAGAGTAGACAAAGTAGAAGTTTATTATTGCAACATTGAATTAATACTAGAACATCTAAATAATTAGTAAAGATCTTGCTGTTTTGATCTGGATTTATTGGTGCTAAGCAATAGTTAAATTGGTGCCTGAACTTGTCCTGTATGACATGTTAGTGAACAATAAGTAACTTATGAGCTATCTTATATCATCTTAATGGGGAATCTGAAGTTTACTTATATTTTTAATTAATTGGAATTAGAACATGTGTAGAAACACATGCAAACTAGTTGTCACTTTAAAGATGTTCCCATTGCTTAGAGGAATTCTGAGGACAGTATCTTATGTTTAACATCTAAACCCATTTTACCATGTGCTATTGTGTGGGATATTTTCTAGTTTGTTCCCAGTATGCAATTTGGGATTGCTTACACTTATTTCAACTATTGCTTGTTATTGAGCATCTCAAAGCAGATTCATTTGTGCAGTACTAATCTAGGGATGAGAAACCTATTTAAGTACAAGAAGAGTTAATACTTGCTGTCTAGGATATGTGATCCTTGAGAAGTGAATTCACTTTTAGTGCTGATTGTTGGGACTTGCTATTTAAGATGTTATGGGACTATTAATCATTATTGCTCTGCATCTGACTCCAGTTATTACTATTAAAGAATGGTGAGCCATATGATCCATGATACCAGCAACCCTATAGGGTTTTACATGTGTGCACTGCAGGTGGAGTTCTCTTGGGAAAGGATGGGAGACCTACTGTTTGGCAAAGGCTGAGGTAGGTGTCTCCTGACTCGGTTTCCCCAAATATTACATATGGAATGTGAACTTTCCCACCTGGCTGATGTTAAGTTTGGCATATTGCATTGGCTGTCTACAAAACTTCTACTGGGAGTTGGAAAGTACCTTTCCCCCAGAGCTTTGTTCTTTTTCTTTTATGGCAAGTTCCTATAAACATGTCACTTGATAAGCATGAACACAGTGCTGTCTCTTCATCCCTAGATTAATACTGTAACATCTAGGTGAGATGCAGGATTAAGATTCAAGCTATTTGGCTTAGAAATTCTAGTCCCTTTCAGAATCTAAACAACTAGAATGTATAAGCATTTAGCCTTGTCATCTGTCTGTTATTAGTTATGCACGTTAGAAACTGAACCAGATACATCTCAAGTCTGTTTCAAGAAAATAGAGAAGAGTAAATTATAGAATTTTTGTTATACCTATGGAGAGGTAAACTATAAGTTTATTGTGTAATGTAGAAATAATATCTGTCTATAGAGCATGTCCTGTAATACAAACATGGTTTATTATGGACAACTTATTTGACATGCACTGTTTTGAAATTAATTGGTTAAATGTCATCCTAAGCCTTTTATTAGAACTGAAGTTAACTTGGTAACTCTTATGTAAGTTCATTTGTGGTCATCTTCTTACAAAGGTATTTTGTAACCTAAGTTTTATGTGAGGATTAGATCTTAAACAATTGAGTGAAAACTTTTGGAGAAATAAAGTAAAATGGATATAGATGTAATTTGGAAAGATTTAAAGGTTCTGCCATCAGTGGCATTTTGAAACATTTAGATTATATGGCTTGCATGTAGCAAGATAGTGGTAACCCTTTGATTTGTTGTTAATAATGTCTGTCAGATACAGAACTAAGTAAAGCTTGGAACACCACAGGGCATTCGTGACACCTTTCACTGGATGAAGGACATTTGTGAACAGCTTTTTGCTCCTGATGCAGGATCCTGGGGTTCCTGGATTCACTCTTTTGGTTTGCCCCTTTTCCCTATTGTTGTCCTTTTTAATGTTTTGTCTTTGTCTCTTTAACCTCTTGATAGTTTGTTTTATCTAGGCTCAAGGCTTTCAATTTTATGTTAGCAATTCCAGCCTATATACCCCCTTCACCATCTGGACGAGGCCTGCAAGGATTTCTGCACCTTCCACTGTCAGCTCTACACACATATTCAGCTGGAAGCAGTTACAGAAGAAGAGATATTTGCCCTCTTTTCCTTTAGCTATTGGAAGGAGGGGTGGGGAAATTTAGTGGTAGCCTGGTGGGCTTGAGTCTAGTTGGGGATACTCAGACCTAGAAGGGGCCAATTAGAAATTACTCTTTCCTTAGATAAAATTGGGAAACAGTTGTATTTGCTATTTAAATTTGTTTTGTAAAAGGTTCTAATAGGAGCATCTGAGGGTGTTAACAAAACCAGTCTTGAGAGGACACCGTTGGCTTTGTGACCAAAAACTACTTACATGTCTTCCCAAGAATTAGACAAGTATATGGTATATTGGGATAATTAATTAGACCCCAATTTACCTCCTGAAAGATACCTATGGGACAGGATTAGGTATTCATTTGTAATTTTGGAGTTCTTATATTTGTCCCTGTTTAGTCCCTTGCTTTATAGGTTTGATACAACGTGCAGTTCAACAGATGCAGCTGATAGTGACTCAGTAGTTCACTGAGAAAAGATTAAAGACCCTGATTCTGAAACTTCACAAAGGAGAGACTGGTGATGAGTTGGACTTGGACTGGTGGGCTAAAATTCTGCATGGCTGAAGGGCTCGACAACCATGACTCAAATCCAGAATATGCTCTCTGAGCATAAAAGAAAAACAGGGGATTGTATGAGATGATTACGGATTTGAGTCAGATTAAACTCTGAGGATGGGGTCTGGAAGGTATCCAGCCCTGCCCCAGTATAGTTAGTTTAAAAGTTTATTACTTGTCAAATTCTCACTGTCTCCTTTAAGTTTTATTGCCAATTAACAGTATTTTTACTTCTGCTCAGTCTCCCCACTTGTCAGCTACATCTTAGTTTTATCTGGAATCCATCATGTGTCAGAACCCCAGTCCCTGTTGAGTGGGTTGGGGAGTTTGATCACCAATTCAATACTCGGGACTCAAGAAGAAAGGACGGGGCTCAGTACAGTATGCAGCAATTAAGTTGAGACCAGATGTTAAGTGACATGTCTCTTTTTCTCAGCAGAATCCCCTTGACCCTAGGGTTCCAACAATGGATTATTCTTTTATTCTTTATTCTATTTCTTTGATTTCCCAACATAGCCGAAGATAAATTTTAACCCTGTCATCCTTCTAAAATTAACACGACTACAAAACAATGCTGAAACACCTGAGTGACTCTTCCTGTTATTCAAGTTGAATATCTTTAGAGATAGAGACTGGGAGAGGGGAGTCAGTGGGAACTGTGAGATCTGAAACATCTGACTGTCACTCCCCCGTTCCCTCTTCCTTTGGTTTGACCTTGTTCCCCCTCCCCTTTTCCCCCTTGTTCCTGGAACACGTATGAATGTCTCCATACATTGATCAAGAGCTAAACACACACCCTGGGTGAGACAGGATTGGATGTTAGATTGTGAGCTCACCCTAGTGTGCATGGGGACATCCCCCCTAACATTCCTATAAAAGGTCAAGGCATGTATTAGCTATCGAGGCTCAGGCATTGAGTTTGCCCATTCCTACAGGAATGTAATAAATCTGTCTCTGCTTGACTTGGTGGTCTCCTTGAGTTATTTGGGTAAACTGAGGCAGTTTGCCCCAAACAGTTCCCTTTTAGGAAAAAGGGGATTTAAATCTCAAGAACTGGCCTTTGAGTTCTCCCGTATTCCTATTTTGGGAAAGAGAGATCTAAATTCCCTCAAGAGAGCGTTTGCCTCAGTTTACATGTCAGATTTTTTTGTGACCCCATTTGGGGTTTTCTTGGCAAAGATACTGGAGCAGTTTGCCATTTCTACCTCCAGCTCATTTTACAGATGAGAACACTGAAGCAAATAGTCCCTGAGTGAGTCACACTGCTAATAAATGTCTGAGGCTGGATTTGAACTTGTGAAAATGAATTTTCCTGACTCCAGGCTGGGTACTCTATACCCTAGGTGACCTAGCTTCCTTGACAAAAAAAAACAGATAATTATAATCAAAATGTTTTTGAACCCTAGACTTTCAAGTCATATTATTATTATTATTATTTTTTTTTTTACCTTCATCACATTCACTTCACCCTTAACACTCAAAGCATTTCCCTGATTGTGTGCTTAGTTCAGTGAGTGTCACATGGTGGGTACTTAAATAATGTTTGTTGACTGATTGAATTGTGACATCTCCCCACCCCCCTTAACTGCTTAGGCAATTTTGTATAATAGTTTCAAGATAAGCCATTGATTAGCCCATAGATTCTTAGGTCCAGAAGAGATCCAAGACATCATCTAAAATTCACCTCACAGCAAAGATACCAAAGCTGGAGAGGTGAAAACTCAGTCACATTCACCAGCTAGGTGCTAGTAGAGCCAGAAGTCTCCCCACTCTTAGTTCACATTTCTTTCCATTGTGCAATGTGACCCCTGATAGGGATAGGTAATGGACCTGAAATCTTATTGGTAAAGAGATGTTTTCCAGATGAGGAAAGTCCTCCTAGCTATGTAGGTTGCACCTTTTCCAACTTAGACTTTTGGAGAGTTGCCTAGGGTACTGAGAGGTTAAGTGATTTGCTGAAGTTTATACAGCCAGTGTGTGCCACACAGGTGGTACTTGAATATAGGTCATTGTGGTTCCAAAAGTCAGTAAGTATTTATTAAGCACTTATTATGAAGCAGACACTGTGTTAAGTGGTAGGAATACACATATAAGCAAGAAGAAAGACAGTCCTAGCCTTCATGGTTGAGGGCTTCTCTCTCTAATGGGGGAAGACCACTCATAAAAGGAAGCTAGAGGTGGAGTGCTGGGGCTTGATAAAGTTCAGAGTATGGTGGGAAGGTGGCCAGCCTGGGCAATCTCCTTAAGTTGTAGGTTCTGGAAGGAACTATCCAATCAGAGGGAAGGCACAAGAGGCTGAAGGTATTTCTGAGGTGTGAATTCCAAGGGCTGAAGTGATCTCCCCTGATGAAGAGGTTTCTGGGCATGCTGCCTCTGAACCTTCTTAAAACACCAAGGTCAGTTACATGAAAATGTGTTTTGCATGACTACACATGTATAACTTGATGTCAAATTGTTTGCCTTCTCAGTGGGGGAAAGTGGGGGGGGAGAAAAGGAGAGAATTTGGAACTCAAAATTTTAAAGAAAAATGTTAAATATTTTTATATGTAATTGGTGAAAAAATAAAATATTTGTTGGTTTGTTTTGTTTTTTGCTGGGCAATGAGGGTTAAGTGACTTGCCCAAGGTTACACAGCTAATAATTGTCAAGGGTCTGAGACCAGATTTGAACTCAGGTCCTCCTGAATCCAGGACCGGTGCTTTATCCACTGCACCATCTACCTGCCCTGAAAAAAAATATTAAAAAAAACCCACCAAGGTCAAAATGGAAAAAAACCCAATAGCTATATTACTCTAGCAAGGCTAGGCTTATGTAAGAGTAAATCCTGTTTATACATTTATTTGGAGTTTTGATTCAAATGTAGGGGGTTTTTTCTTCCACATTTTAATACAAGTGCAGCATTGAATGATTCCTTCACTTCAGCTCCTTCACAGCCAAACCAGGAGGCAAGGACTGCTTAAGTTTCTCTGCCTTCTCTTTGCCTGTAATGGCCAAGGTGTATAGGTACCTGCTGCAGCGAACCTTAAACTTCAAATTGTCCTTGTTTTTCTTGATCTTGACAGATTTGGCATCCTTTCGCCTGGCTGTGAGCAAGAAGTCTTTTATTTCCTCATTTTTTCAGGGCCTGGTGGTGGCGGCAGTGGTGGGACGAAGGGGCAGCCCAAGGTTCGAGAGATTGAGCAATTGCCAAAGGGCCAAGGAAGATGGAAAAGCTCAAATGTAGTTTTAAAAATCACCTGGAATGTGTGTGTTAGCAAATAAACAAACTGCAGTTAGATAATGTAGAGATAACAAGAAATTGGTTCGATAAAAGATTTTATTATCTATTGCATCTGCAAATAACCTTTAAACTAAAGTAAAATGAAAAAGGTTGCAAGAAACTACAAAGCAACAGAAGATACTTGTTTTGTTTTTTTCACAGAAAAATAAACAAATTCATACACTCTCCTCATTCAAGCTCTAACTGTCCCCTCCCCTCTGAATTAAAAAAACATTTTGGCTACATGCATACATCAAAATATGTGTGTGCCCTTCAGTAGATCACAAATCTTATCACCTGCATCAGCAAGCATTTATTGAGCTTCTGTTGTTTGCTTAGTGGCTGAGGTACTAAGAGGTTTTGTTCCTTATTTTCAAGGAGCTTAAAAACTACTTCATAGATTCAGATTTAGAGCTGGAATAAATTTTAGAAACCTTTCAGTCTAATCCCAGTCATTTCTGGAGATAGCTTTCTTCCCCATTCCCTTCATTCTACATTTCTCCCACCCCTAGTCATGTAACAAAACAAACAAACCAAAAACAGTTAAAGCAAGAAAAACTGCAAGAGTGAAATGTCTGGAAAATACATGAAATGTTTTGCCCCTGTTGTCTCTCATCTCTCTGCTGGGGAAGAATGATGTTTCAGTATCTGCTCCCTGAAAATCACCTTTATTTTATAGAGGAATAAACTGAGGCAGATGAAGTGTTCTACCCAAGGTCACATGGATAGGAAGGGGAAGAACTAAGATTTGGGGAGTGATTTTTCTAAAATCATACAGCTTGGTAAGTGATAGAGCCTGAGCTATACTCAGAGTCTTCTGATACCCAGGTTCTGTGATTTTCCCATTCCACCGTACTTTATACTTATGGAGAATGACATAAACCAGGAAGTTACATTTGAAACTGTTGTTTTTCCCAAGTCAACTCCAGTGGTGTGTTTTTATTTTTGGTGGGAGTCTAGTTGGATCCTCATGAGAAAAGTAATGGCAATAACTTAAGAAACCCCCCCCCCAACTCAAAACAACATTCAGTAATTAATAGATTAATTGCTATTAGCTACTCTTTACTTTCAGAAACGCTGTTCTCAAACTGAGTACCTTTTTTGTTGGCTTTTTTCCATAGAGCTGCCTCTTCCCTATAAGGGGTAATCAACTCAAAAGCTATACACTTCTTCCTACAGTGAATTCTCACTTTAGTGTGGGTGGTCCATGGAGGAAGACTGGAGGCTTAAGCAGGAATCCACATAATCAATTTTCTCCTGTTGAATTAAATTCTCTCTTGCTAATATTGGCTATGGACTCCAGTTCCCAGCTTGCTTCTTCTGTTTCCAAATACCCTTTTCTCATTTATACTTCCAAATAGAATTTTTCTGAAAACCATTTCACTTGTGCAGTTGTATTCGCAATGTCATTCATCTCTGGGTCAAAGGGCTGTTTACTAACCTATGTTGAGATGGATGAATCAGTCTTTTAATAATTATACTCTTTCTCCTCTCATACTGGCTCCTAGCCTACAAAAACAGCTGCTAATAGGGTAATTAACACTAGGGGATTTGGGGTGTTTTACCATGAATTAGCAGCTGTTCCAATAGCTGACTTGGGGAAAGTTCCCAGAACAGTTTTAGTATGAAGTATGATTTTTTAAAAAAAGAATTCAGGTCAATTTGTACTTCAGGTCAGTTTACACCTGAAAATATACTGTAGGATTCCATCTCAGGTCATGCCATTCCTGCTTTTTTCCTTCACTATATCATGAAAATTCTCCTCTCCCATTAACTCATCTTAGGAAAAATAGCTCACAGAAATTTCTAGACAAAATTGTGAATCAGGTGAAGTTTGTTTGGGGTTCTCCAAGAGTATCTCATCCCAGTGCCATATTCCTAACTTCCATAAGAACACAGTATCCCCAAGGTCTCTCTCTCTCCATCTATCATTATCATTATTATTATTATCATTATTATTGTTGTTGATGCTAAATGGAGTCATGAAAAGATAATGGAAAAGGCTTAGACAATTGCTTTGCTACTGCTTAGACTATTTGCATTTTGATGTGTATAAAAAAACATTCTATGGATTCAGGAGTACCTGAGTTCAAATCCAGCTTCAGACACTTAACACTTACTAGCTGTGTGACCCTGGGCAAGTCACTTAACCCCAATTGTCTCACAAAAAACAAAACAAAACAAAACAAAAAAAACCCATTCTAATTGTGGAGTTTCAAGTGGATGGGTGAGGAGCTATTGTTATGGACAAGAGGAACTTCTTTTGCCCTGATTTCACATGATGTAGCAACTTAGTTTTGCTGCCTATTGAGAGCTGCAGGAATCAACTCTTAAGCTGATTATCATCAGAATTTCAGACATAAAGAGTCTGAGTGTTGTCCTTTAATACTCCACAGAAAAACAAGTCACTTCCGCAAGAAGAAAAGTTTATAACTCAGATTCCAAAGCCATTTTTACTTGACTCACATTTTCCTCTGTGTGCCTTCTGCAGGTTTGGCTTTGTTATTATCTCTAGTGTGACCAAAAATGCCCTTTGATGACTTTTGGCCTTTAGACCTGGTGTGAAATCTGTTTTGAAAATTGGTTTTCCTTGACAGAGAGCATCTCAAATAGATGCTTTTAAAAAATGTGCCATTAATTGCTACTGCTTTCCAAAGAACATTTTCCCTCTTGTCCTTATACTCTGAGGTGAATTGGTCATGAAGGACACACTTTTACCAAACAAACAAAATGAATAAAGCTTTTATAGAACTTCCAAACAATCAAGGTGAAAAGGGTAAAAAGGGAGAGATGAAAATATCAGAGCATGTAAAAGGAAACCTCACTTATCTTAAGCCTCAGAGGCTCAGATAATTAGAAGACACGCAAAGATGAGAGGTCCACTGTTTGTGGGGTGGTGTATTAGCTTATTATAGTTAAACTTTTCGTACAGATCTAAATAAAATCTCCTATGTCCCCAACTTTTTGCCAGTGTACAAAAAGGTCACCAGCCTGGATTTCCTTCTGGGGCATCATAAAAAAGAGCAATCTAATTCAGCAAGCATTTATGAAGCTTGAGTGAGACGCAATGCTAGGCTCTGGGAATACAAAGACAACACCAAAAAAAGCTACTGCTCTTAATGAGCTTATCATCTATTATTCACACAAAAAAACGGTGCATCTTACCAAGCATTTTTGATTGATTGTATATGAACTAACCATTGCTGTTCAATCATTTTAGACTCTTTGTGACCCTATTTGGGATTTTCTTGGAAAAGATACTGGGAGGAGTTTGCCATTTCCTTCTCTGGCTCATTGAACAGGTGAGGAACTGAGGCATACAGTGCAAAGGGTCACACAAATAGTATGTGTCTGAGGCTAGATTTGAAATCTAGAAGATGAGCCTTTGTGATTCCAAGCCCAGTGCTCTATCTACTGTGCCACATAGCTACTTCAGTGAGACATAAATTAATTTGGGGGGCAGCTAGATGGCACAGTAGTTAAAGCACTGGCCCTGGATTCAGGAGTACCTGAGTTCAAATCCGGCCTCAGACACTTGACACTTACTAGCTGTGTGACCCTGGGCAAGTCACTTAACCCCCATTGCCTAAAAGGAAAAAAGGAAAAAAAACCAAATAAATTAATTTGGGGGTGAGGGAAGGAATAAAGGGGAGAAATTCTTAGTGTTTATCAACCATCTCAATCAATTTTTCAACAGTCTGAAAAGTACCAAGAGAACCAGCACCACATAATATAGAAGCACCAGGTCCTAAAAAGCATCATCAAACAAATATCTTTTTATTTGTGGACCAAGCTCATCTCAGATCTTTGGAGCTGAATTCTATATTGCTTATTTCTTGTGAACATTCTGATATCTGATTTGTACTGGATTTTTGGCCACAAACATGAAGGGCCAATGAGGGAGGAGGACCAAGATGACTATTGACTTGAAAGACTGACCAATACAACCTTTAGTAGTGACCTTCTGCACTTACCCAAACAGAAGATGAGAGGAGGATGCAGCCAGTGTCTGTAACTGGTGGGATGAATGCCATGTAGTAATTAAGATAAGTTTTAACCTCACTCCCCTAGAGAGTGAGGTGGTATAGGGGAGAGTATGCCCTCTGAGATGTGGGAAGGAAACGTTTATGCTTTATTCTCATTATATTCCTGAGAATGGAACTGGGACACTAGTTACTGGCCCCTAACAGTGGGGATAATAGCTTGAGCTAGTGGTGGTACAGAAGAGAGCTATCACAAACCCTCAAGGTTACTCCCACCCCTCCCAAACCCTATGGGGTCTATGTAGAATTGCAACTCCGAGAGAGAGTGAGCGATAATATATATGCTATAAAAATACTTGTATTATCTATCATGCAAGGTTATTTTGAGGAAAGCATTGAATGGATAGTAAAATGTTACATAAATATGAGTTTTTAGTAATAATTGAATTTAACAAACATTTATTAAGCATTATGTTCTAGGAGTTTAGGGAATATGAGGATGAAAAATGACATAGTCCTTGCCCTCAAGGAGTCTACCTGTGATACATACATTGACAGATCTCATACAAAGTAGAAAATGATAAAGGTGAAAGGAGAGAGATTCATATGAAATAGTCCATGAAAATTTGAAGAGTTTTTGTTAGGGAAAAATTATTATGGAGTCTTTGGTCAAGATTCTTGAATTCTGAGGACCAGGGACATCTGTCTCACAACAGCATCATGGAAGCTCAATTCCATTTAACATGGTATAATGGAGGGAGCAAGGGATTTGGTGGGGATCAGGGAAGACTTCATAGAAGAGGAACTGGTTTGATGGGCCTTGAAGCAAGAGCAGGATTTAAGTAAGCAGAGATGAGGACAGATGTGGAGGTAGTCACATCTGGGGACCACTAAAAGGATTTCTCTCTGTATTCTTAGTAGAAGGCAGGAGTACATGCTTACTCTCATGAAAGATGCACTTTGAACAAAGATTTATCTTCATAATCCATGAGGGGCTCATCAAATGGGTTAGGAACAGGGTTGTGATAGTAAATGTTTAACAACCAGCTCTCTAAAAAGGTATGCCACATTTTAAATTTTAAGCTACATTACTAACATTTTCTCTCTCATTTTCTTAATTCTAGAGACAATCAACAAAATAATGAATCAAGGCTTGATTTTTAAGGTTTCCAGATTTCCATGACATAAATGGTTACAATGAAAATTTAACAGTTGGTTCTCCTGAACTGGTTGGAACTGGCTCCAGCACACCCCCTAGCACAGCTCCCCAAATTAATCTCCATCATACATATTCTCCTTTGGGGAAGAGAGCTATTGAAATTCTGGAGAACTACTTCTACAGTGAAGATTATTTTATCTTTTGTCAGATTGTATCTCTTGTCTTTATTCATTGCCTCAGTAGACTTGTTTGTTCCTGACTACCTTCAGTGTTATCTTCCCACCTTACACCAATCTCTCTTAGACTGAGGTAAAGAAGAAAGCATCTGACAAACTCTGGTCCAGTGGAAAGAGCAGTGATTCTAGATTCAGAAGATTTGGGTTCAAATTCCACCTTTGAGGCCACCTGAATGACTTTGGGTAAGTTACTAACTTCTCTGAGTTTCTCATCTTTAAAATAAGAAAGTTAGGCTATTAGGACACTTTCAGGTCTTAATCTTTAAACTCCTGAGAAGAGAATGATCCAAATATGTAGATGAATGGAAAGCGTTATGGGAGAAATAGCCCCTTTGAGTTCATGTGGTAGGTAACTGTTGCCAAATACATATTTACCGCCATGCAGAAACCTAGGTGAAAACCTAGCTTTTATTATTATGCTCAAGCATAAAAGGCTTCAGAGAAAACCTGAAAAAGCATGAGGATTCTGACAAGGCTTCTCATAGGTAAAATTATGTCAGAGTGACAGAGAAATAACTCTTTTACATATTGCAATCTTGTACATTTTGCTTAGCCCATAAACGTTAAGAGAAATCCATAATTCTATGCTTTCTTCAATGTCATAAAAGTTGAACAAACTTGGGGGTGGCTAGGTGGCGCAGTGGATAAAGCACTGGCCCTGGATTCAGTAGTACCTGAGTTCAAATCCGGCCTCAGACACTTGACACTTACTAGCTGTGTGACCCTGGGCAAGTCACTTAACCCCCATTGCCCCGCAAAAAAAAAAAAAAGTTGAACAAACTTAAACAGTTATAATCTCATATATCCTCTAGGAAACTAACTTCATCAAACAAAATCTATAGGTAAACAAAGTCAGGTTACAGATTAAACTTTATTTAGAGGGTTCACAAATAGGATAATTAAAGAGGAAGAATTACATATCATCAAGGAGTCAGGGACAGTTGAGATTCCTCTTCTGGTTTCTTATATAAGGAATATTTAAGACTAAGTGAATTTCCATATCCCATGGGACAGGTTTTGGTCTGGTGAGGTTGATATTAAGACAAACTTTTAGTTAACCAAAATTTGCAGGAAGAATGGCCCTGAGTACTGAATAACAAAGGAAATAAAAATTTCCTATAATGAATGAGCACTGTCTTGAAGTTAGGATAGTCCGGGGTTCAGATCTTGACTCATACTTATTAGTTGTATCACCACTAAGTGGCAAGTCACTTAGCCTCTGTTCACTCATCTTTAGCATGGATTTCTACATCTGCATAAGGTTATTGTAAGAAAAGTATCAGGGGCGGCTAGGTGGCGCAGTGGATAGAGCACCGGCCCTGGATTCAGGAGTACCTGAGTTCAAATCCGGCCTCAGACACTTGACACTTACTAGCTGTGTGACCCTGGGCAAGTCACTTAACCCCCATTGCCCCGCAAAAAAAAAAAAAAAAAAAAAAAAAAAAAAAGAAAAGTATCTCATAAACTTTAAAGTTTTTTAAAAATGATAGTGCTTTCTCATCTAATGCAAAGCTTCTTTAACTGTAGTAACTGAATGTGGGGGTCTCAAAAAAATTGGCAACAGCAAAAGGTTATGTGTACCTATTTAATATATCTATATACCTGGGGTTGTGTACAAATTTCTTGGGCAAAAAGGGGTCCTGTGTGGAAAAAGTTCAAGAAGCCCTGCTCTAAGGTACCTTAAATCCGCTCTGAATGTATCTTGTCTGTATCTATGTGGAAGTTGTCTTCTCCATTAGAAAGTAAACTCCTTGAGGTCAGGAGCTGTTTTTGCTTTTCCTTTGTATCCTCAGGGCTTTGTACAA
Source organism: Dromiciops gliroides (assembly GCF_019393635.1). Taxonomy (NCBI): domain Eukaryota; kingdom Metazoa; phylum Chordata; class Mammalia; order Microbiotheria; family Microbiotheriidae; genus Dromiciops; species Dromiciops gliroides. Next base: position 316,093,997 of record NC_057862.1, on the reverse strand, counting down.
CACCTTGGTACATAGCAAGCACTTCATAATTTTTTGCTTATTAATTGATCTATGTAAAATGTGGGTTGTTATTTTTAATGTATTAGAAATAATATTAAGAACTTAATATTTTCCCTTCCCTAAAGTATTTATATTTTAAAAAGATTAAAAAAGATACGGTATTCACTTTTCCACACTAGTTCAGGCCTTCATCTCCTCTTGCTTGGATTATTTAAATTTCTTCCTCATAGGGCTCTCTGGTTCAAGTATCTACCCTCTGCAATCCATGCACTGCAAACAGCTGCTAAACTGATATTCCTAGAGCATGTTACTTCTCTGCTCAAAAAGTTCCAGGGGGTTCTTCTTGTTTCTAGTATACTATACAAGGTCCTCTGTTTGGCTTTGAAAACATTTCATAATCTGAAGAAAAGTATTCATAAACTTTAAGGTGTTTTTTTTTAATGCTCTGTTTACCTTAAATCCATTATGAATATATCTTGTCTGTATTTTTCTAAGTTGATTGGTTTTTTGGGGGGGAAGGGTAATGAGAGTTAAGTGACTTGCTCAGAGTCACCCAGCTAGTAAGTGTCAAGTGTCTGAAGCCGGATTTGAACTTGGGTCCTCTTGAATCCAGGGCTGTTGCTTTATCCACTGTGCCACCTAACTGCCCCTGTATTTCTCTATGTACAAGTTGTCTTCTCCATTAGACTCTGAAGACTTCCTTGAGGTCAGGGCCTATTCTTGCTTTTCTGGTTGAATAATCTGGTTTTAGCCTGCCTTCCAGGTTCATTTCACATTATTTCCCTTCATATATTCTATAGACTGGCCCACCTAGCCTGCCGGCAAATACCTGTGCATTACATTTTATCATCCATCTTCATACCTGTACATAGGCTGTTTCCCATGCCTGAGATGCACTCCCTCCTTTCTTCCATCTTGTAGAATACATGACATCTCAAAGATCAATTCAAGTACCATTATCTACATGAGGCTTTTCCTAATCCCTCAACTACTAGTCCCCCCCCCCCCATCATTATTTTATATTTAGGAATAAAGATTAAAGCTAGGCCTGTGATTGCAGGGAATTTCCAGGTAAGGAAGCTTCCTCTATTAATGCAAGTTGGCACCTTCTCTGAAATTTATAGGCACAGAGAGTTGCCTAGAACACTTAGAAATTAAGGGACTTGCCTAGGGTGACAACACAGATCACAGATCACACAGGTCATACTCATAAGCAGCAGAATCTGAATAAATGTCCTCTGACTTGAGGGACAATTCTCTTTCAGTCAGTCAATAAACATTTATTAGCACCTATTATGTGCTAGGCACTATCCTAAATTCTGAGGATTGTGGATACAAAGAAAGGTAAAAGATAGTCCCTGTTTTTAAGAAGCTCACAATCTAATATCGGACACAACTTGCAAATAACTATGTAAAAACAAGCTATGTACAGAATAGACTGAAAATAATTCACAGAGAAAAGGCATTAGAATTAAGAGGGATTGGGCAGCTAGATGGTGCAGTGGCTAGAGCACCGGCCCTGGAGTCAGGAGTACCTGAGTTCAAATCCGGCCTCAGACACTTAACACTTACTAGCTGTGTGACCCTGGGCAAGTCACTTAACCCCAATTGCCTCACTAAAAAAAAAAAAAAGAATTAAGAGGGATCAGAAAATGCTTCTTGTAGAAGGTAGGATTTTAGCTGTGAGAGAAATGAGTATCCAATAACCAATTATTGAAGAGATCCAGGTTTTTCTCCCCTTCCTATATCCTTATTCTCTACTGTTTTTTCCCTTTCTATCTCTTCATTCTCTACTGGGTCAAGTCATCTGAAAGACATTGGGATTATGGGATTGGATTAATTTTCTCCTCAATCTTGTTCAGATCCCACCCAAGTGGGGAAGCCCACTGTGTTCTACTCAGGCCCTCCTCTGTGTGTGTGATCTTTTGTCTAGATTGCCCAAGGCTGGAGGTGATCTGGAAGGAGAGTGATCAGTGACATCCACCCACTTCTCATTATAATGGGTCCATCTGTCATTATAATATTCATTCTTCTCATTAATTGTTATTCAATCAGAGTTGATTGCCACCCTTAGGAACACCCATTTTTCCAAAGGCAGATGAGTGTTGAGTGGGTTCCATAAAGGGTCTTTGGCATACATGAGTACCACTGACCCCCTTTTATTATTTATATTAGTGTAGCTAATAAAGTGATTAATTACCCAGCAATTACATCTCTCAAACTTTTTATACCTCACAGCTGGGACTTGAAAGAAACCAGTGAAGTTAGGAGGCAGAGATGAGGAATGCCCAGAGCCACATAGTGGAGTGTCTTATTAGAGGACCGGCAAGAAGATTATTCTGAACTGGAGCAAACTTGTCCAAGGCTACTGAATAACTGTTTGACCTTGCTTTTTCCTCAGGGTAACCTACATTTTTTCAACTTTAAAGGGAAATTGAAGGAAGCAGTGTGGAAGTTGGAGTATGTTGGGCTCTAAAGTCCTTTCCAACACTAACATTTCATGATTCTACAACATCAGCTGAATCTGGGAGACACAATGAAAGCAGGAAAGGCAAGATCATAAAAGTAAGGGTGGAGTTCTATAATATCTGCCTGCTGTGCTCTCAGGATCCTTAGGCCCAGCCCTGAGAGTTGGGACAGGAAGCACAATTTGTTATTGGCCTCCTGACTAAGACAATCCACACAGTCAATAGAGCAGACCATATTGTACAGCCCTATTTCATCTGTGGTCACAGAAAGCCCCAGTGCTGTGGTCTGTCAACTAGCTCACACTGTGTGATCTATCTCCATCACAGGACCATAGAGTTAGAGCTGGAAGGGACCTCAGAGGTTATCTAGTCCAACTCCCACATTTCATAAAGGAAATTGAAGCCCTTAGAGATGACATAGTAAGGCAGGTAGTAAGTGCTGACAGAGCTGGGTTTCAAATTCAGGCCTTTGAGCTCCAAATCCAGAAACTGCTCTTTCTATAATATTGTCATGGGGCGCAGAGCACCCCAGAATTTCTCTGGGGCACACCGAGGAATCTTCTCCTTGAGAAACTAAACCAGAGGACAGATAAGGCCTAGAGGAACCAAATTGGACTGAGCTAGCTTGGGATTCCTACCCTTCATTCCGGTCTCCCTTATCCTGGGGAGATAAGTTTGGGTGTGGCTTCGGCCTTTGTGTTCTGAAGAGGGATCCTTAGCCACCCCTCACCCAATTCCTCTAGTCACTACTAGTGGGGGATGGTCCTCCACTCCTCACCCAATTCCCCCAGCTACCACCAGTGGGGGATGGTCCACCTTCATTAAAGGAACTTTTCACGGGCAGATGGTCCACCCCCATCAGTCCTCTATAAAAGTACCTTCCGGTCTCCTGTTCGAGGAGATTTGGTACCTCTGAGCCATGTGCTTTATGCCAAATCTCCCCATGAAAAGTCTAAGGATTTCTTTCATGGTTTCCCTCCCCCCACCCTTCCCTTCCCTTGCTCCTAAATAAACTATCACCTTGTTCTAACTAAGTTTTGTGTGCAAGAGGGTGTAATTCTTTAAAGAGGAATTCCCAAGAACCCCAACCCCAACCCGTACCCCATTTTCCCACCATAACATCTGGCGCCCGAACGTTGTAGGGACGTGGGATTTTCCTCTTTCCTCTTAGCACACAAAACTGGGGGGTGGGAACCTCCCTTCTGGGTTTCCTTTCTCCCTCTCCCACCTGACTCAACCTCCCGTTTGAGTCACAGAGAGGTAGAGAGAGGGTCAGCTTTCGCACGCGACAGTGGAGGGCAGCCTGAGTCTCCCTCCCTCGCTGAAAGCTCAAACAGACGTCTGGACCACGCTTGGCACAGAACCTGGAGGTAAGGCCCTACCTTCTGGGTTTCTCTTCTCCCTCTCCCACCGGACTCAACCTCCCGTTTGAGTCACAGAGAGGTAGAGACGGTTGGCGTCTGCAGGACAGCAGAGAGCAGCCTGGGACTCCTAGATGTCCGAACCACGCTCGGACTCTCAGACTACACGTTTCTGGGTAAGAACATTTATGCTTATGTGTCTATCCCTTACCAGCTCTCTGCTCTTGGTTCAGACTATTCTCCTTAGACAGTAGTTATGGGACAGAAAGGGAGTGTTCCGAAAAATTCACCTCTGGGGTGCATTCTAAGAGGTTGGACTAAATTGGAACTTAAAAACCTGAGAAAGAGGTGCATGATACATTTTTGTAACAATTTATGGCCACATTATCCTCTAGGAAGTGAAGGAAATTGGCCTGTACACGGCACCCTTAATTATAATACCATCTTGCAATTGGACAGGTTTTGCAAGCGTGAAGGGAGATGGACAGAGATTCCATACATATCGGCTTTTATGAGTTTGAGCCAGAAGTCAAAGGGAAAGGATGAGGTCCCCTTGCCGGTTGAGAATCACCACAAGCCCAAGCAATTCGCTAACTCTTTGGGCACCTACTCTGAGACCTCAGCCTCCCCTCCTCCTCAAACTCATTCCCTACCTGTTTCTCGTTCCACTCCTTCTTCGCCTGCTTCCATACCTATGGGTCAACCACAGTCATATCACTCTATGACTGAGACCTCTCCTTGCCCACCGGCTGATCTCAGAACCAATTCCCTGTGCCACACGGGGAGTGGATATCAGTCTCCTTCTATCCTGCTCTACCCCATTTACAATCGGGGGGAACTCCAATATGTTCCCATTTCTCCTGTTTTTTCCATTCAGCCAACCCCATCTGCTTTACCTAATCTGCAGTTACCTACGGCTATCTCCCTTTCCCCATCTCCACCCATGCTGCAGCCAAAGACTGTTTCCCCTCCCCCACCTACTCCACAGCCAAAGGCTGTCACCCCTCCCCCCACTGGGCCCTGCGCCCAATCCTCTGTCTCCACCTGAGCTATCTCCCCAACCCAGGTCCTTACCAGCGTCTCCCACTACTTCCCTGCTTCCATTAAGGGAATTTCCCATTGGGAAGGGCACAACAGTAAGGCATGCCCCTTTTTCTATAAGCAGGTTATCTCAGATTAAAGAGAAATTGGGGAGCTACTCAGAGAACCCCACAAAGTTCATAGATGGCTTTAAGTCTGTGACACTGGAGTTTGACCTTTCCTGGACTGATTTGCAAATTATTCTTGCCAGCTGTTGTACCCCTGATGAGAAAAAACAGATTTGGGACCTGGCGGTACAAGTTGGGGATGAACACTCGCAGGTTGGAAATTGGGTTGGGGTCCCTGGTTTTACAGCTGTCCCGGTCATAGAACCGAGATGGAACTATGATAACAGGGAAGACAGAGCTCGTAGAAATCACATGATCACCTGCCTAGTTGAGGGAATGAGAAGGGGGGTTAAGAAACAGGTCAATTATGGAAAGGTGAGGGAGATAACACAGGGGTCTGATGAAAATCCTGCTGTCTTCATGAGCCGCTTAGCAGACTCTCTGAAGAAATATACTAACCTAGACCCCCAAAGAGATGTAGGAATTACTGTCCTCAATATTCATTTTATCAGCCAGTCTGCTCCTGACATTAGGAGAGAGCTCCAGAAGTTAGACTGGAGTCCCCAGATCCCATCCTCACAACTCCTTGACATTGCTTTTAAGATTTTTAATAACAGGGACCTTGCCGTAGCCAAAGAGAGAGAAAAGATGGCTCGTGCCCGCTCCATAGACCAAGCTCATATAATAGCAGCAGCCATCACCACATCTGCTACCAGCAGAACTCTGGTTGGCCGAGATTCTGGCAGCTGCAGTAAACCGGAACACAGAAGTGGGGGACGCCGCACGAAGGTGAGGTCAGCTCTCCTACCTCTTTGTCCCCAGGGCAGCACCCGAGAGATCGGCTTAGCAAAAATCCAGGGCTCTGCAGCTTGCTCTCCTGACCAGCATCGTGTCAGGCCTATGGCCAAGCTGGATATAGGAGGCAAGCCTAGGAATGGTTTTGGGGCGACCTCTGTCTTACTCTCTGGTTCAGGTCCTAGCATACAATCAAGGCACAAAGTGGGGATGGGATAAAAGGACCCTTAATGTAGACAGACACTGCCTATCACAGAATTAGGCTTGAACTCCCTCCTGTAAAGCAGGCCACACCCTGTCCTGCAAAAAGGTCCCACTTGACTCCTGATCTGATAAAGTCCCTTTTCCTTTTGCTCTGGTCAGTTTTAATTTTTTGTTTAAGTCTGTTCCATCTAGGCTCAAGGATTCATGACACTGTGCCTACGTGTTGCCTCTGGACTCTCTGGGCCCCTCACAACTCCGAGCATTCCAGGCCTTCTCCACTTCTCTCCCCTCCCCCTCCCTTGCGCCGTGATTTCTTCGACCTCCGGTCAGCATGAAGCAGTTTCAGAAGAATCTTCGTCCCCTTTCCTTATATATAGAGAAGTGGGGAATGTCATGGGGCGCAGAGCACCCCAGAATTTCTCTGGGGCACACCGAGGAATCTTCTCCTTGAGAAACTAAACCAGAGGACAGATAAGGCCTAGAGGAACCAAATTGGACTGAGCTAGCTTGGGATTCCTACCCTTCATTCCGGTCTCCCTTATCCTGGGGAGATAAGTTTGGGTGTGGCTTCGGCCTTTGTGTTCTGAAGAGGGATCCTTAGCCACCCCTCACCCAATTCCTCTAGTCACTACTAGTGGGGGATGGTCCTCCACTCCTCACCCAATTCCCCCAGCTACCACCAGTGGGGGATGGTCCACCTTCATTAAAGGAACTTTTCACGGGCAGATGGTCCACCCCCATCAGTCCTCTATAAAAGTACCTTCCGGTCTCCTGTTCGAGGAGATTTGGTACCTCTGAGCCATGTGCTTTATGCCAAATCTCCCCATGAAAAGTCTAAGGATTTCTTTCATGGTTTCCCTCCCCCCCACCCTTCCCTTCCCTTGCTCCTAAATAAACTATCACCTTGTTCTAACTAAGTTTTGTGTGCAAGAGGGTGTAATTCTTTAAAGAGGAATTCCCAAGAACCCCAACCCCAACCCATACCCCATTTTCCCACTATATCAATATCAAGCTGCAGACAATATCTCTCCTTCCTTCTATTTCTCTTAGCACTTTGGAGCTCTCTCCTTTATACTTCTTCAAAGTTTTCCTTAGGTCATAGTTACATTGTATTTATTCTGAACATATTCTAATATTAATTAGATTATAAACTCTTTGAGAGTTTTCTATTATTATTTTATTATTCTTTATTATACAATTAATATATTGTATCAACATATTCTATTAATATAATTCTATTATATATTATTATTGTCTGGTATATCTATTATAGTATAAAACCTTACACATTATAGGTGCTTAATAAGCACATTGAAGATATGATTGAATTAGATTGAATTGTTTAGTGTACATTTTGCCACACTTAGATAGATTATATGACAGTTTCCCAAACCTGAAAAGAAAAATATGTTTCCTGACATAGAAATATAGATAGTGAGTTGGAATGGACCTTAGAGATTATTCAACTCCATTTCATTAGAAGAGGAAACTAGAGCTCAGAGGAGTTGTGATTTACCCAGTAACAGCACTTTATCAATGCAAGCATCATCAAAATAAGTGTATCTTCTACTGTGGTGGCTCCTTTCAAAGGGAGAGTATTTGCCCTTCCATCCTCAGCCTTTTCTCCATTCCTGGTCACTTATCTATGTACTTGTTGCCCCTTCCCTCTCCACCCCCATTAGAATGTGAGCCCAGGGGCTTTCATTTTCTGTCTTTGTATTTCCAGTATCTACAAAAGTACCAGATCTATAATAGGAGTTTAAGAAATACTTGTTGAATTGAATGGATTTGCATATGAAACTTTCATGTGGAAATGGAAATTTGGTACTAAAACATTTTTTTTTTCTCTTTACCAGTGACTACAACCACCTAAAAATTGGTGCTGGCTTTGGTTGGGGGAGGGCTCCTTTTTCACTTTTTTCTGCTGGAAGTTGCTTCCAAGAGATAAACTAATAAGAAGATGAGACCTCCTGGAAGGAGGTGATGGTGGGGTGAGGAGGCATTTGTCTTTGATATTACTTTTTGGGAAGTGTTTTCCCCTCTATTTTCATATTGATAGAATCAATAATCCTGCTCTCCCCCCTCAACACCCCTCCCCCCAACCCCACCATGCTGGACCAGATCAGACACAATGTGACACTTCTCCTTGTGTTAAACATCTTCTGGGCAAATTGTTTGCATTTTTCTGTGAGGAAGATGAGAACTAGCTTCAGGGTATAGTGGAATGTGTGTTGGATTTGGAAGAAGAATGAGTTCGAATTCTGGATTTACTCTTTATTTTCTATGTGACTCTGGGCAAGTCCTAGTTTCCTTATCTATAAAATGAGGGATTTGGATTGGATAACCCTAGAGGTTCCTTTTAGTTAACTTTAGTGAACATTTTTTTTTGTTCTTTTTATCTTAAGCATACTTTTGCTATAATAGGGTTTTCACTCCTTTTTCCTCCTCTCCTTGTCCTCTTTCTCACCCCTTTCCTCTCTTCTCCCCATCCCTCTTTTCTCCTTTTTCTTTCTTTTCCACCTTCCCTAGTTTTCTCTTTCTTTGCTTAGTTAGTCATAGGCTTGTGTGAGGATGATACACCCGCCCAGAACAGACCCCACCCCAGGCTGCTAATACAAGTGAGCTGTCTACTATCTCGGGACTGGGTAGAACACCAGCTGCAAAGAACAAAACCTGTCTGCAGTCTGGGAGAAGAAAAGAGCTGGGCCGTTCTGGTCTCTAGCCTCTGAGAGTCAGGGGTTAGGAAAAGGCACAAATCCCGCTAAGCCTGATTTCAGTTTTTCTTTGGTCCGCCCACCCCAGCTTCGGCCTGGAGCAGAGTAGTCTTGATGGATTGTTTCTTAAAGGAGCCAATAAAGTTTTAGAAGTTTGAAAAGAAGGGGAAAAAAAAACACAAAAGGAACTTGCCCTCAGCCACTAGCGTGGCTGCACTGCAGGCTCAGACTGTGAGCCCGGGAGGCTTGTGGGCAGGCAAGCAGGCAGGGCCTGTGGGACTCAGAGAAGGACCGACTGGCTGGCCCAGAGGGACCATCTCCAGCCAGAAATGGGAGTCACTGTGGATGTACACCAAGTATACAGATACCCATTCGAGCAAGTGGTGTCTAGCTTCCTCAGAAAGGTAAAGAAGTAGCAATTTTTATCCTTTTGATCTTCTTTGTCCTCCCTTGGACTGTGGGTGTTACTTCTGCCTGCTCTGATACATAGTAGCTATGTGACCATGTGCAAGCTCGTTCCCTTGTCAGTCACTTCCTGCCTTCTTCCCCAAACTGAACTGTCAAATAGAGGGGGCTGGGAGATGCTGTCCCCTTTTTATTTCTTTCTGGGACTGGAAGTGATCATTCCCTCCTTGGAAGTCCCACAGTGTTATGATTATACCTCATAGGGACTTTCATATTCTATTTTGTATATTTATTTGCATAAGTGTCTTACTCTTAAGTTCTACACTCAAGTTCCCCGAGATAGGGGTAGTGTCTATAAGTGTTGACTGAATGAGTGAATGAATGAATGGAGGAGAAACTCCTGAGGTCTTGGCTCTGTATCTTATCTGCCGGAGGTTTTTTCCTTTTAAATCTGCATCTGCCCTTGTGGTGAAAATAAAGGAAGCTTCTGAGTCTTCACTCATCCACAAAACTTTTTGAGGAAAGAAGCTCTTGGGGCCTTCCACTGGGGAGTTGGAGACTGAGAGGACAGTGTTCCTGGGAAGGAACAGAAGGTAAAATGAATAGCTGAATAGCTGTTATTTTTTGCACTCATTTACCTCTGTGGTGTATGGGCCATGGAATTTAGAGTTGGAAGAGTCTTTAGAAGTGATTTCATGAAACCTTTTCTTTTTACTTTTCTGTTACACCATCCCATACTGACCCTTCATCCAGGAATCCCGTCAAAACTTCTATAAAGGATAGTTACCCTACCTAGTCTGCCATCATTTCCCCAGGGCTATCACTCTCCTGTTAATTGATCAATAGCCCTAGCTTAATGTGAAGAACCTTAAGAGAACAATATGCTATTTTTATAATTGCCTTCCAAGGTAAAGAACCAATGGAGTTCCTGGCTGAAGATCACACACTTCCTTAGTAGCACATATTGCATATTTAGGTCTTCTTATTTTTCATTCCACTGCTCATAAGAAAACAACAACAACAAAATCAATCAGCATTTATTGAATATTTACTACATTATCTGTTTGGCAATGTTAGTTGTTGGGCATACAAGTACCTATTCACTAGGAGTCTACATTTTAAAAGAGGAGCAAAGAACATACAGAATAAATATAAAGAAAATATATATGCAAATACTTCATTGAATCTGTGATCTCTTGATTTGGGAAATTCTTTAATCATATAGATTGAAATGTATTCATGCTTGTGTACTCTGTGTGATTGTGATTCATATTCTCCCAAAAGTTTGCCAATGGAGGGTCTACTTGACACTCGAGTTCTTTGTTGTTTTCTTCTAACATTGTGATAGGTAGCAGTGGAGACTAGGTGGTAGAGTACTGGGCCTAGAGTCCTAAAGACCTGAGTTCAAATATTAGTTCAAATACTACTATCTGTGTCACCCTAGGTAAGTCACTTAACTTCTGTTTGCTTCAGGTTCCTCTACAGTAAAATGGGAATGTTGATAATACCTCTCAGGTGTTTTGAGAATCAAATGAGATAATATTAGTATAGTACTTGGCACATGATAAACAATAAATGCTTGTTCCACCTTTTCATTGAACTCAGCTTAGTTAATTGTTTATTTTGGCTTAGATATGCATATTGTTCTACAAGCTCTATAGGCCATCCATTCAGATGCATGTTGAAATTTGGGCAATTAACATTTTTTATCCATTTGATTTTTCCTCTTAATGAATTAGTCAAACTCCTTAGAGTAATTACTGGTATCTTCCAGGAGGTTGATATAATCAACATAGACATTTAAAAAACCAAAGAAATCCAAAAACAAGTATCTGAAGGACCTCTCCATTTATTTGTAATCCTTCCTCAATCAGGATCCTACATTCAATCTACTCCATCACATCAGTAAATATCTTTGTGGAGCATACATATCCCAATTTTATGCCTTGCCTGCTTTAACAGGGTTATTTCTATTATGTTTTCCAAGGAATCCTGAATGATCTAGATACATAGATGAGATACCTTATTGTAAAAAAGACTCAAACAATGAAACAATGTTTTATTTAGTCTAATGCTTTTTTCCCCAATCTGTAAACAAGTGCAATAGTATCTTATACAGCAAGTTCCAAAAGTCTTAGTGTAGTATTAAATTCTTTTAGAACACCCTATATTTTCCATATTTTTCACTCACTCGAGATGGTAAAGATGTGATCCCTTGTTAAATAGTTGCAAAAGTCTATTTGTTCCCTAACAATACTGTCATCGAGTAGGCTTTCTTCTTCTCTTCTTCTTCTTCTTCTTCTTCTTCTTCTTCTTCTTCTTCTTCTTAGGGCAATGGGGGTTAAGTGACTTGCCCAGGGTCACACAGCTAGTAGGTGTCAAGTGTCTGAGGCCGGATTTGAACTCAGGTCCTCCTGAATTCAGGGCTGGTGCTTTATCCACTGAGCCACCTAGCTGCCCCTAGAGTACGCTTTCAAATCAAATATAAATGACCTTCATAAAGATTTGGTATAGATGGGAGATAGAGCATATAGGTCAGTAGATGTTGATGTTTTCTTGGTCACTTTTTTTTCTTTTGGTAGCAATAGAATCTGCGGGTTTTTCCCTATACTTTTTATATCTTCTTAATCCAATATATACTTGATCCAATCTGATTATTTCCTTTAGTGTCATTTCTTCTAATGAAAAGAATGAATATTAGAATGAAAGGTCTACCTTTCTAATCCATTATAGTGAGGGCCTGGGGGACAGTCACTTTGATTATGTCACTCTTACTCTCAAACCACCTGCCCAGGTTTGGGCAATCTAGACAAAGGATTTAACCCTCCCCTCCTCCAAGTCTGAGCAGAACACTGTGGGCTTCCATACTTGGGTGGGGTCTGAACAAAACTGAGGAGAAAATTAATCCAGTCTCCTTATCAGCAAAGCCCTTCAGATGCTGCTTTGACCTAGTAGAAAATAGGAAGGAAAAACCCTGGATCTCCCCAATAATTTGTTATTTAATAATAATTTTTCTCATTCTTCTGTAAAGTTCTCTCTGAGGTTCATTTGGAATCTAATCATCCTGCAAGATTGAATAAGCCTTGGTACTCAGACCTCAGCAGTGTACTCTTTGCCCTTTTGATTAGAGAGAGGAGCAAAAAGCTCCTCCCCAAACTTCCATTTAAGAAGGACATTCAGGTCAGCCATCTCTTCATTTCCTACCTCTCCATTCTCCTTTGGACTTCTTTATCATACTCCCCTTACCTGGTGCTTTCCCCTGTTTTCCACTTCCTTTTGTGTGTTATCTCCCTTGTTAGATTATAAAATCCTTGCACTATCTTTCATATTTGTATCCCCAGTACTTAGCACAGTGCCTGGCACATAGAAGGGTCTTAATATTTATTGACTGACTTATTGATACTTTAAGCACTTGAGCATTTGTGATGCTAGGATCCAAATATGGTGATCACATTATCTTTTTTTTTTTCAGGGCAGTGAGGGTTAAGTGACTTGCCCAGGGTGACACAGCTAGTAAGCGTCAAGTGTCTGAAGCCAGACATATTATCTTTTTATTAAGAAAACTGTTTGTAATAATACTTTTTGCAAATATTTTCTATTTTTTCTTTTGTTTGTAGTTCTCTCCCCATTATCCTTGAATGCCCTTGAAATAACTTTGTTTTATTAGGTATTTTGCCCATCTTTCTTTAACACAATTCCTGGCATATAATAAGCACTTACTAAATGCTTTTTGATTGATTTATTAAGACAGGTTTTATCCTCCATTGCTTGTCTCTGCTTTATGAGACTGTTCATAATTATTTATCATCTTTCTTTGTAAGATTTTACAGGCTAGTTTATATTCTAATTTGTATTGCCTTTGACAGCCATCTTTCTAATTAGCAAGTCAAATGTCTGCTAAGGTACTTTCTGGGGTCTTTTGGTCTCCTTGTTGTAGCAGTTAAATTATATTGGTTTAGCTTCTGGATGAAATTATTATAGTGAGTGTTGATCTTATTTCTGTTGTCCATTTCTATTTTTTATTTTCAATAGCTTATTTAAATAATTCTGGGTTAAATCTTTTAAATTGTACATTTACTTACTACTATTTACTTACTACTATTCTTCTTTATTATAAATTCTGGTTTTACCTGAGATAAGTCCATGGACAGACTGTTCACAGGCATTTGACTCTGATAACACCCATATCGACATTGTTTTTTTTCTGCCTGTTTTAGTATAGTAAGTTTCATTTTTTTTTATAATGTTATTTGGTGCTCATCTTGTTCAGCACTTTTCAATTGTTTTTGTGTTTACTTTTTAAAGAAATTGTTCATGAAAGAGGCAGAGGTCCTTAAATTTTTGTGTCTTGGACCCATTTGGCAGTCTGATAAAACTTATGGACCCCTTTTCAGAATTATATCTATCTATCTATCTATCTATCTATCTATCTATCTATCTATCTATCTATCTATCTATCTTTTTTTGTTTGTTTTTTCTTTTTTCTTTCTTTCTTTTTTTTTGCAGGGCAATGAGGGTTAAGTGACTTGCTCAGGGTCACACAGCTAGTAAATGTCAAGTGTCTGAGGCTGGGTTTGAATTCAGGTCTCTATCCATTTCGCCACCTAGCTGCCCCCAGAATAATGTTTTTAAGTGCACAAAATAAGACATAGAATTACAAAAGAAATCAATTTTATTGAAATGTAGTTTTCAAAATATTAAACTAGTTAATGGACTCTGGGTTAAGAATCCCTGATAAAAGTGAAATAAGGCTTCTGTGTAATCTATGAGTTTTTGTCCTTTCATTTATTTTTTTGGAACTATATTTTCTTATATATTTCTTCCTATCCTCAGCTTTCTATCCTTTTGCACTGAGGTCACCAACTATCAGAATATAAGTTGATTTGATTTGGAGGATATTACCAAGTTCTGCACAGAAGTTCTCTGTCATTTTGTCTTTAGCAATTAATGTTGTTATGTAACCTGCTATTATTTTCATGGTTGTATTCCCCCCCCCCAAGAAGAATAATTACAAATAAATGCAAGATAGGGAAGGAGAGGACTAGCAGTTGGGGGTGGTTTAGGAAACATTTCACATAGAAAGTAGTGTGTTAGCTATGTGTTGAAGGAAGAGAGATGTTCTTTGAGGTGATAATGGGGAGAAATACGCATATTTCAGATGTGGGACAAAGTCAGTTTCAAGTCATGGAGACTGGATTGAGTGCCAAGTGTGAGGAACAGAGAGAAAGATAGGCTGGAACACCATGGAGTATGGGATGGGTATTAATGATGGCTCCACGTTGGTTTTTGTTTCACTAGTACTAAGTACAATGCTTTTAAGTGCTTACTAATTGCTTATTCATTCTGTGAAGCTGGAATGATTCTGCAGATTGGATACAGGTCATGAAACTTTAAAAGCTAAACAGAAGCATTTATATTTTATTCTAGGGGCAATAGGGAACCACTAGAGTTTATTGAATGGAAGAGTGACATGGTCAAATCTCTATTTAGGAAAATCAGTTTGGGGGCAGCTAAGAGGCGCAGTGGATAGAGTACGGGCCCTGGAGTCAGGAGTACCTGAGTTCAAATCCAGCCTCAGACACTTAACACTTACTAGCTGTATCACCCTGGGCAAGTCACTTAATCCCAATTGCCTCACTAAAAAAAAAAAATTAGTTTGGCAGCTGTGTGGAGTAGTGATTGAAGTGTGGTGAGACTTGATGGGAAACCAGTTCGAAGGCTGCTGAAATAATTTAAGTGAGAATTAGGGCCTGAATTAAGGTGGCTGCTCTATGAATAGAGAGAAGGGGTCAGAGTAGATAGTTGTAGAGTTAGAAATGACCAAGACTTGGCAACTTATTAGATGTGTGTTGTGAAGAAGAATTAGGAGTTGAGGCTAATACTCACTTTATGAACTTGTGGGACTGGAAGAATGGTGGTGTCTTAAAGTAGTCTTAAAGGTGTCTTAATAGTAAATGCTTCTTGAATTGAATTGTTGAATTACATTGTGTTGAATTTCATTTATACTGTGTCAGACATAGTAACGAAGCTTAAATAAAGCTTTTTGAAAAGTAGATTCTTTAGTAATGTAAATCATTAATCCTCCCAATTTTGTTTTTGCTAGTGAGGGGTTTTATGCATGGGATTATTTTTTAACTGAGGCATGCCAATGTGATAAATAAAGGTTCATCCGTTACACAGTCTTAAAGAGTTTTGAGTAATTGCTGTGTGTTTCTTATAGTTAAAAACATCAGCATATTCTCTGGGGAATTTCCTGTCTCTTATTTCCATATTCTGTTTTGTTCTATTTCAGTAGGGTACAGTGCTAATAAAGGTGAGGGCAGGGGTTGGATCCCCTTGTGAGCCAGTTAGCTTTGCCTTCTTCCACAAGTACAGGCTATAATCTCAAAGTAGGCCAATCATTTTCAGAAAGTGTCTACCTGATTACAAAAAAGTCTAGGAGATAGAACCGTGCAAATCCCTACCCATTCCTTAAAAAACTGCTGAAAGCAAAGCATATGGTAGTAAATATGGATGAAACATTTATTCTTCTTTGTCCTTGTCTTGGCCAAGGTGCAGTCTTGTAAAACTCCCTCTTGGCTTCCTTGCATAGTGTCTTCTCTACTCTTTGGGCACTTTGAAAGTGTCTTAGCAGTTATTGTCTTTTCTTAGGGGTAATTAGTTTGTCAGTGGTTCTTAAACTATGGGCTATGGACTGTTTGTGGCAATTGGGGGAAGAAGTTATTGCAAGACATTAACTCTTTGAAAGGGATTAATCCTAAAAATGTGCCCCAAGAATGGTCACCAGAAAACGTGTAATGACTAGGATAATGAATAAGCAAACATATTTTCTACAATGAATACTTAGCAGATAAATATATCTAGGTGCTATAAAACACAAATTCATTGCAATTCAGTAGTTTACTGAATCTACAGTAGTTTTTTACCATGATATATTTTCATAACAATGGATACCAATAGTATAATTACTATTGTGTTTGGTGCCTGAGAAATTTTTGGACACTTAAATAGGTTCCTTAGACTTGAAATAGCTGGGAACCACCAATCTTAGTTTATTACACAGTATAATTTTGCAGTTTATTTTTTCTCAGAGAAAATTAGTTTAAACCAGTCCTTTCTAACTTGTGGAACACAGACCCATAGAGAAGAAGAAACATTTGTATTCTTTAAAGGTTTGAGAGTTTTGTTGTAATCTGAAAGGATTTACTTGGAGTGGTAATTTTCTTGTGGGTTGGTTAAAAGAACACTGAAGTATGCATCAAGAGGCATGGATTCTAGTCCTGCTTCTAACAAGGACAACATATGTGACCTTGAATAAGTCATATTCCCCATATATAAAATGAGAATTATATTTTCATGATCTGAGAGGGTTGTTGTGAGGCCCAAATGTGATAATGCCAATTCAGTTTCAATAGAGATTCATTAAGTACCTACTGGCTTCCAGGCACTATAATTTATAGGATAGAGCTTTGAAAATTTTATGGCTTTGAATAAGTGTAAGGTGGCATCATTCTCTTTTCAGTGGAATCCTGTGAGGATTATATGAAAATATTGGCATCTAGGAAAATATTATTTGTACTTTTGGGAAGCTGATTTATTTTATCCTGATGTTGGAAGTTGTTAAATACTGCGCAAGTTGTATTTTAAATAGTATCTTGTGCTGTGGCTTCTGGTATGTTATTTCCTCACAAGTCATAATGCACTACTATTTTTAAAACCTTCAGAGGCATTAACTTTCTTTATTTACACTTGTGTGTAACAGATCACTCACATAAAGACAGTGTATGCATTAAAAGTTTAGGTGGTATCTTTAAAACAAACAAACAATGAATTGCTCCCCAAATATTATGGTTTTTTTTAGCTGATTCTTAGTGCATGAATGGATTCATGCTACCAAAAACAATGTATTGAATGAACTATGGTGTTCATCTGGGCTAGAGCCTAAAGTAGTCTCGGCTTTTTAAAAAAAATGATTTTCTCTCTCCTATTTTGCTTCTCTTTTTCTTCCATTCTTCTTTCTCCCATCTTACTTATAGTTGTTTCTCTCTCTAAAATCATTTACAAAGAGTTTTACAAAGTTAGGTAAGTGACTTATAACTGTACAGCAGAAGCATCTCTGGTGAGCTCAAATGACTGTATTTAACGAGAGCTTGCCTTTTAGGAATTGGCATCAGAGAGAACTAATGAGGGAGGGATGTACTATGAAATATCTGCTTCTCAAATCTCATGTACATGAAATCTATTAAGTCAGTAAAGAGGACCAGGGACCCAGAGGGCCTTTGTGTTGAGTTAGTTTTCTTATTTATATATCAATTAAAGGCCAGATAAGACTTTTCCTATAGAGTTGTTGGTGTTGATTTATTATTACATGGACAAAAGAAACATGACGAATATTACTCTTTAGCGGTAAAGTGACATATAATTTCAACCTTAAATTGCTTTGGGATTAAATAACATATGTAATTTGGATAGCTCTAATAAAGTACATACAAAAGGCTAAAATAATTTCTTTCCTGTGATACAGTGACCCAAAGCTCTAATCTTATTGGAAAATGTAAATGCTAGAAGAAATTGTTTGAATAGTTATAGTTAAGCACATAAATGGCATTTATGAATGGTATTTCCATTTCTAGTTAGAAAGTTGATTAGGAACTTAGTAATATTTCCCTTTTCATACATGTGTATGGAGAGGGGCAGGGGGAAGGACTGAAGCAGGAAGAGAAAAGGGGAAAATGAGAGAGAAAGAGAGGGAAAGAGAACTTGGTTTAACCTTATGCTAATCACTTAGCTTATGTTTCAGGCAAAGTAATAGGTCCTTATGTTTGATAGATAATTTTCTGCATTTATGAAACTACAGATACTTCATGTACTGATGATCTATAAATAAGCATTTAATAAATGTCTATCATGTGGGGCCACTTTACAAGTTTCTGTGGATGGGATACAGACAAAAATGAAATCATCCTTGATCTCAAGGAACTTATATTTTACTTGGAAAGACAACATGCATATGTGTATGTATACATATCCCCCCCACATGAATACATGCATGCATACATGTAGGGTTTCATGCAGAAGGGATTGAACTAAGTCTTCCCTAGAGTGCATATGAGAAGAGAGAGCATTCAAACAACACATGAGGATAACCAGTGGAAATGTATGGTGATGGAAGGTGTAGTGCCCTATTAGAGAAAGAGCAAGAAGGCTGGTTGTACTGAATGATAGAGTGTGGAAAGGAGAGAAATGTGAAATTAGGCTGAAATAGTAGGGTGGGGTTAGGTTATGAAGAACTTTAAATGGCAAACAGAGGAGTTGTATTTGAACCTACAGTAGACCTAGGTTCAAATACTACTTTTAGTAAATACTAGCTGTTTCACTACAAGCAAATGACTTAACTTCTAAGTTAAAGAGGAGTTAACAATCTCCACCTGTAGTCATCCTGAACCCCTCACTATCTCTCCTCACCCTTCCCTCTTTCCTGACCATATCCAAACTGTTGCCAAGGCCTGTCAATTTCACCTTTGCAACATCTCTGGATTATACCCCCTTCTCTCTTCTGACAACTCCACTACTCTAGTGTAGTTTCTCATCACCTCATGCTTGGATTATTGTAATAACCTGCTTTGGAGGGGAGGGGGATCCTGCCTGCCTCAAGTCTCTTTCCACTCTAATCCATTCTCCCTTCAGCCATCAAAGTGGTTTTCCTAAAATGCAGGTCAGAACGTATAGCCCCTCTACTCAACAGATTCCCGTGGCTCTCCATTGCCTCCAGGAGCAAATGTCATTCAAAGCCCTTTATAACCCAGCCCCCTCCTACCTTTTGAGTCTTACAACCTGCTCGCTGACATGTACTCTTAGATCCAGGGGCAGTGGTGTTCTGGCTGTTCCACAAACAAGGCACTCTATCTCTGACTCTGGACATTCTCTCTGGCTGTCTCCCAAGCCTAGAATGGTCTCCCTCCTCCATTCTGCTCACTGACATATCTGGCTTCCTTTAAGTCCCAACTAAAATCCCATCTTTTACAGGAAGTCTTCTCTAACTCCTCTTAATTCTAATGCTTTTCCTCTGTTAATTATTTCCTATTTATCCTATAGATAGCTTGCTTATTTGTTTATGTGGTCCCTGCCCCCCATTAGATTGTAGGTTCCTTTAGGGCAGGAACTATCTTTTGCCCCTTTTTATATCCCTAGCACTTAGCTTAGTGCCTGACATATCAAAGGTGCATAATAAATGTTTATTGACTGATCTATGGAAAATTAAAAAAACAGGTCAGCAAAACTAGCCAACACACTATTAGAAGGTGCAATGTTTAGAAATTTGCAAACTTTAAAAATAGTGTTATTTATTGTTTAGTTGATTGTCTAGACCAAAGAAAGTGATGAAGAAAATGTTAACAATGCAGATTAAACTTAAAAGTGTGTCATATGCACGTTATTTTTTTTTTCTTCTGGAGAGCTGCTTATTAAACATTTTCCAGCACACAGATAAATATGAGGAAAGGACCCTTCTGAAGAAAAACTGGATCTGATTAATTGTAAAGGTAGGGTCAAAATCACACGAACCCACTTAGTCTTGTTACATTTATCCAGTAAAAACACATTTCAGTTGTTCATTTGGTTTGAAAAAAGCCTGGACACTTCTCTAGGAATAATAGGAAGTCTCTTCATATTCACCAAATGATTTTTTCATGTCTATTGTGGCCTCTATGAAACCATTTAGTTATTTGGAATCTAAGATTTGTTTTTATTTTATTTTAATTTAATTTATTAAACTTTTTTTTTTTTTGGAATCTAAGATTTGAGCTAGTGGGAACCAGGAGAGAGGTCATCAGCCAACCTCCTTAGAAAAGAGTACTTGGGGGTAGGATTGGGAAGGGGTTGCCCCATCATCAGATCCAATTAAATCTATAATTTCAATTAATCCAAATAGAATTCCTGTTGGACCTAGGGAGGTGTCCAAGGCTTGTTTGCATTTGGTGATTGACATCTCTTCTTACCTGATAAATATACCTAGATTAGTTCTGAATGTTGTGATTTTGACCCCACCCTTTATGTACAGGAAAAAAAAAAGTGTGATAGAAGTGTCAACATTTTAAAGACACTAAGGGATCAAGTTGGAAAATTTCCTAAATATCCCAAAGGGAAGATGATTTCAAAAGAAAGGAAAATAAAGTATTATTTTTTAAAAGGTAACTGAAAAGACTTCAGTAAGTTTCTACCTCCTTTGTTTTGTTACTTTGATACTAATTATGTTGTATTGAGGATATTCATGATAAAAGTAAGAGAAGGACACAGGTAGGGTTTTGAAAAAGATTTTCTACCCTCAGCTGCATCTTCATAGTTATAGAATTGACTGAGAGGTCTAGAGTCATAATTCCTGAACATTAGGACCCTGAAATGTTAAAAAGAATTTCATAGATCTGCAGGAAAGTTATACTATTATTATCTGTTAATTGAGAAAGCACATGATAAGAAACTATGAATTCAGCAATGCTGTGAAATTAATTTGGATTTTATTAATCACATCTTTTACATAAACTTGCAAATGTAACAATAAATAAATTAATGGTATAGTGTAATAGAAGGCTAGGCCTGGAGTCAGGAAGGCCTCCATTCTAGTTCTGCCATTTTCACATATTAGTTGTGTGATCATGGGCAAACCAACTAACGTCTTATTGCCTCTGCCAACTCTCTTTAAGTTACATATACATCACTGATCTGCATTAGTGGAGGGAGTTAGTCTATTGGGAGTTCCTAATACTAATGAATCCCAGGTGCAGAACATCACTCCCCCCTAGTCCCAGAGCATATATATGTACAAATGTCTCAAAACATTTGGTTTGCTTATTTATTATTACACCATATTTTGTTGTCAATGAGTAAAATTAAAATGACAAGTGATACTTAATGTGCATATGGATTTAAGAATCCTTTGTAATAACTCTTTGCTGAACCTTCTCTCTCCCACATGATAGGATACAAAGCTCATAGGTTAGGAAACACTGGTGTAGATAAGTTGAGGTCTTGCTGTGGTCATTGTTTACTCATTACAAAAAGTTTTAATTCTTTGTAGCTAAATATAATCTTAAAATCCCCCTTTCTAACAAAATGTCTCATACCTTATTGGGATCATAAAAAATGTCTTGGATGCAATCACAGACAACTTGATTTAGTGATTTTCTGCGTATCATCATCAAGAAAGACATAAAATAGGGAAAGTCATGCTCATCAAAGGGGTTTACCACTGCCTTCAAGAGCAGAAGAGGTGTTCCACATAGATAATAAGGTTTGCCACATATTTCTGTTTGTAGAGGACATTGTGCTGATTTCACAAATCCTCAGAATAATGTAGGGCCCTCATCGGGATCCATGACTCTTTAAGAGACATCCATTTGTTAATTCATCGAGAAAAACCAAGTAAATGCTGAATGTCTGCATTATGACATACATTTGGACTTTCAGGTACCACATGGAGTTTTGACAGGTATTGAAGATGGGCAGCTAATTAGATCAAGAATTGTACAGAAGCTGAAAGTCATGAAGTACTTTCAGCAATTCCAATTTGTTCCCTGCAATAAAAGCCAATTTTCTAAAAATGCCAGCATTCTTCTGTTTATGCTTTGTCTAAAAATCGTGTTGTAGCATGATCTCAGAAGAACTAAAATTATGTGTGACCTAAAGGATAATGGAAATATACATATCATCATAAGGAAGTTGTAGTCTATTACTATGATTTGTATACCAGAAGTGTTGTAACAACAATAACAGTAACAATATCTAGCATGTATATAGCATTTTATAGTTTTCAAAGTACATTACAAGTATTATCACATTTACCTAGACAATAGTCATAGGAAATGTGCATTATTATCTCCATTTTACAGATGATGAAACTGAACCAGACAAAAGGTAAGTGACTTGCCCAGGTTCACACATCTGGTAAATGACTGAGGCTGGATTTTAACTCAGGTCTTTCTTCTTGATTCCTGGGCCAGTGCCTTTTCCACCAACTGCCTATAAAAATGGAGGACACATATAAATAGAAAAGCAAGTAAATATTTCATACAAAGAGAGTAAGGGATAATAGATGAATAGCTAAGTGAGTACAATAGGACTCACAAAACAGTGAAATTACTGTATAATCGTTCAAAATAGCCTAATAGTGCTATATAATAGAAGTCCTGTTTTCATGAGTAGCTTAGAATTTTGATGATCAACATGTTAAAAAATGAGAGTTTACAGTGTGGTATATAAGTGGATACTTTTATACTTATATAAGTGGGAGAAGCTAGGTAACAGTGGGTTGAGCACTGGGTCTGGGCTAAGGAAGACCTGAGTTCAAAGTTATCCTTAGACACTTCCTAGCTGAGTGACCCTGAGCAAGTCACTTAACCTTTATTTGCCTCAGTTTCCCCATTTGCCAAATGGGGATAATAATAGCAAATACCTCCCAGGGTGGTTGTGAGGATTGAATGAGCTAATAATTGTTAAGCTCTTGGTACAATACCTGGCATATGTCAAGCTCTTTATAAATGATAGTTATTATTATTATTTCTTTAATGTTTCAGAATCATTTGTTCAACATTTATTAAATGCTTACTCTCTACCAGGCACTGTGCTAGTTGCTGTATATGTATGTGGAAACGTGTGCATATGTGTATGTGATACAAAGGAACATAAGATTTAACAAGTAAATATTTCGTTGGCAATTTTGTCTATATTATCATTCTTTAACAAGTCCTTTGTTGATAAAGATAAACTTCAGCTCAGCTTTCCTCTCCAGTATATCACAAATTCTGAATCAAAGTAGGTTTTTCTTTTTCAGAAAACCCACAATTTTTTTTCTTTTTCTTTTGGTTCTGTACTCGAATACCCAACAAGAACATTTTCATCTAAACAGCAGCGCACAAAAAGATTACTCACCATGCCATTACCTTATACTGCCACTTCTTCAAAAAGTATATAATAAATTCCGTTTGTTACTCTCAAAGATCTACTGCCTGTCTCTCTGAACTTCCTGTTCTGCTCTGTGCTTTTTCAGAAATATTTTAGGGCTCTCTCTTTGGCATCATCATTACTGCTCATCTACGCACTCCAAGTAAGCAAACACAAAGCTTAGAAAAAGAAAACAAATCCTGCTGAAAGTTAAGCACAGTCAAACAAAGTGAATATACACACTGACCATGTCAAAAAATTTATGTTTTTTTTCTGCCCCCTTAATTTTATTACTTCTTCATCATGAGATGGCTAATATGCTTTATCATAAGTCCTCTGGAGACTGGATTGGTTATTATATTGAGTTCTTTAGAATTTCAAAGTTGTTTTTTCTACTTACTTTTGTCCTTGTATAAATTATACTCCTGGTTCTGCTCACTTCCTTCTACATCAGTTTATACGTCCCAGGATTATGAAACTCTTTCTCCATTGCTTATGACACAATAATTATATTCTCTCCTCCCTTCCCTGCTAGATTCCCTTCCCCTCAATTTCCCTTGAGTTTAACTGATATTTTTCTACAGCAAATAGTGTGTCTTTCTCTTCTTAAAACTCTTTGAATGGAACCAATCTACCCCAAGCCTTTGATTTTTCTTATTAAATCCCCTCAAATCCCCTTGTGAGAATATGAGCATTCTAAAAGGAATGCTTGCTTTTCTCTATAGTAGAATGTTAGTACAATATCATACAGTTCCTTCTAATTGCTCAAATAAACTTATCTTTATAGGTTTCTCTTGATTCTTGTATTTCAAAGTTTCTTCTCAGCTCTGGTCTTTTCATCAGGCATTCTTAAAGTCCTCTGTCTCATTAAAAGTTCATTGTTGGGGGCAGCTAGGTGGTGCAGTGGATAGAGCACTGGCCCTGGAGTCAGGAGTACCTGAGTTCAAATCCGGCCTCAGACACTTAACACTTACTAGCTGTGTGATCCTAGGCAAGTCACTTAACCCCAATTGCCTCACTAAAAAAAAAAAAAAAAAGTTCATTGTTTCCTCCATTAAGACTTATCAGTGTTGCAAGATGCGTTTCTCTTCCTGGTAAGCTTGTATCTTTTACCCTCTAGAATATTGTATTTCATGCTCTTCTCTCAATTTTAGTTGATGCTGCTAGGTCAGGTGTGATCTTGATTGTGATTCCTTGGTATCTGAAGTGCTTCTTTTTGGATGCTTGTATTATTTTTTTCTTGTAGTGTCAAGGCTTTTAAAAAAATCATAATTTTTCAGAGCATTCAATGTCCTAGAACAATGTTTAGAGAGTCCTGAAATTTTCTCTCCTGATTTTCTAGGTCAGTTGGTTTTTGATGTGAGAAACCTTATTTTTCAATCTTTTGATTTTGTTATGATATTTCTTACTGTCTTATGGAGTCATTATGTATTTCTCACTCTCAATCCTATATCCAAGCTGTTGCCAGGGCCTTGTAAATTTTACCTCTGCAAGTTCTTTTGAGTATACTTCCTTTTCTCCTCTGACACACCCACTATTCTAGCACAGGTTCCTTGTTTGGATTATTGCAATATCCTGCTGGTGGGTCTGCTGCCTCATGTCTCTCCCCACTTCAATCAATCCTCCATTCAGTCTCCAAAGTGGTTTTCCTAAAGCACAGATCTGAGCATGTTATCCCTTTATTCAAATAAACTCCTGTGACTCTCTTTTGCCTTAAGTACCAAATACAAAATTGTATTTGACATTTAAAACTTTTCATAACATAGTCATTCCCCCACATTCCTGCACCTTTCTAGATTTCTTACACTTTACTCCTTGACATATACTCTTTGGTTCAGTGACACTGACTTCCTGGTTGTTATACAAAAGAGATAACTCCATCTCTCTTCTTTTGGCATTTCTCTGGCTCTACCTCATACCTGGAGTGCTCTCCTTCCTTTGCTCTGACTACTGACCTCTCTGGCTTCCTTTAAGTCCTGACTAAAATCTTATTTACAGGAAGCCTTCCCTAGCCCTTCTTTACTCCAGTGCCTTTTCTCTGTTGTTTTTTAAGTGTTTCAGTGATGTCTTACTTTGTGACTCCATTTGGGGTTTTCTTGGTGAAGATACTGGAGTGGTTTGCCATTTCCTTCTCTGGCTCATTTTAGGAATGAGGAAACTGAGGCAAATAGGGTTAAGTTACCTGCCCAGGGTCACATAGGTAGACAGTGTCTGAGACCAGATTTGAACTCAGGAAGATGAATCTTTCTGATTCTGAGTTGGGCACTCTATCCAGTGTGCTACCTAGTTGCTCCTTCCCTCTGTTAATTATCTCCTATTTATCTTGTATGTGTCTTGTTTTCAAAATATTTCTTTGTATGTTGTCTCCGCAATTAGACTGTAAGCTCATTTAGGACAAGGACTGTCTTGCCTCTTTTTGTATCCCCTGTGCTTAATACAATGGCTGGCACATAGTAGGTGCTTTAAAAAGTTGAGTGATTTCTTTTTGTTCTAATCTAATTTTCAAGGAGTTTGTCCAGTAAAGTTTACTACTTTTTATAATAGCACCTCTTGGGTGCTTGTGAGGCTCAAATGAGATGATTGCAAAATATTTAGCACAGTTCATGACACATAGTAAGCACTATGTAAAGTTAGCTATTATTATCTGGATCTGCAATTTAAAAATATTGGTTGATGTGTTCTTTGGTTTACTCATCTCCCATTTTTGTTCTTAAATTTTGAGGATTTTAGCCAAGGCCAGGTTTTCCCTTTGCTGCACTTTTGGTCATCTGGATTCTTATGCTGACCTCTAGGTCAATATGACATTTCTGAATAGAGTGCTAGGACTTCAGAGTCCTTGGGTATCTGGGCTGTCCTGTGTTCTGAACTCTGCTGGTCCTTCTCTCTAGGACTTCCAAGTTGCCCACTCTGGGGCTTTCTGGGAAAGAGGTGAAAGCTGATTTTGATGCTTCCAGATGCAGAACACTGCAGGATACATGTATCTGAGTACTATCTCTGGTCTTGCTAAGAGTTTTTTGGCTTTGCCTACACTGACACTAGCTTTGCCATAAGCTTTCCCTGTTCCAATTGCTTATGTGATCATGGACCATCTATCTATCTATCTATCTATCTATCTATCTATCTATCTATCTATCTATCTATCTATCTATCTATCTATCTATCTATCTATCTATCTATCTATCTATGTATCTATGTATGTAGCTATCATCTATCTACCTATCATCTATATATCATTTATCTATATACTATTCTGTTAGGAAGAAGTAATTTGTAATTTATCATTGGCTTCCTTGATCATTACAAATTTTGAGGTTTTTCCTGGGTAGATGTGAAGGAGCAGATCTGTCCATCACTGTTTAGGTAGCCATCTTGGTGAGGAGTTCAATTGAGCTGTTTTGAACTTATCTTTAAATGTTTAGATTGATGAAGATTATCTTTAAATGTATAGGCTGATTTTTTTCTTTGTAAAAAATAGATAACCAGTATAACTTTATCTCTCAAACAACTGGAGCATATTGAAGAGTAGGCTGGGTTAGCATTGATATTTTTTGTTTTTCTCAGTAAATGATAGCAACTCTAAATATTTACTGATTCTAATGAGATATTTTAAGAATTTTTTTCTCTATAATTCTTATTACTTGATGTTTGATTTGGCTCTAATGTAAAATTAACTTTTACAGGTTAAAAAAGGAGGAGAAAGTCATGCAAACATTCTGACTGTGTCTGGGTCTAAGACAAATTTATGTCATATGCCTTTACCTGGGCCTTCACTGCTGCTAAGCAAGCCGTTTGTATTTCCATAATGAACTCATTATCCCACTGATCACAGCAAATTTTCCAAACTTTAAAAAAAATCATTCTTCAAACCTCATAGCTCCCCTTTTTCCCTCTCTCTCAACAGAGAACCTTGCCTCGTATTTTGCTGAAAAAATTTGAGGCCATTCGCCAAGAGTTCCCGTTTCTCCCCTCCTCATCTCACATCACTCAAATGTCCTTTGCTGCTCTCTCCTACTTTACCCCTGTCTCATATGAAGAGGTGGCTTTCCTCCTTGCCAAGGTATACCCCTCTACCTGAACAAATAATTCCACTCCATCCTGTTTCCTCCAACTGATTGCTCCTTTTATCATCCCCACTCTGTCACTTACCTTTAATCTCTCTTTGTCTAGTGTCAGGTTCCCTTCTGCCTAAAAACTTGCTTATGTCATCTTCAACCTCAAAAAACCTTCCCTTGATCCTTCTATCCCACTATCATCCCATATTTTCTTTGCTTTTTGGTGAGAAGGCTGTCTGCAATAGGTAGTTCTTTTCCCTCTCCTCTTACTCTTGGTTCTCTGCCATCTTGTTGTCAACCTCATCATTCAACCAAAACTGTTCTCTCTAAAGTAACCAATGATCTTTTAATAGCCAAATCCAATGAGCTTTTCTTAATCCTCATCCTTGACCTTTCTTCAGTTTTTGCTACTGTCCATCATTTTTTTTCTCTTGATACTCTCTTCTCTCTAGATTTTCAGGAAACTCGTTCTTTCCTGGTTTCCCTCCTATCTATCTCACTTCTCTTTCTTATGCTATTTTGTTAGATCTTCATCCAAATCATGGCCACTAACTGTTGTAAGGGGCTAAAATTCTAGCTAGTCTGTCTAAAATATCTAATGAGTGGTCGCCAATAAATTAGAAACTTTAGCAAGGGTTTAGACTTTTAAGCATTTATTAAAGAGAATAAAAATTTGGCAAAGAGAGAGAGGAAGAGGCCTAGATTCATCTATCTATCAAAGGGAAAGTGCATTTTAGCTCCACTCTCCACGAGAGTCCAGACAAAAGAGGGTGAGCCACACTTCCTTCATCCCACAAGCCTCCTGTGAAACTGGCAACATCCCATTCACATGCACATACATCTCCAAGCTAATTGGCTAGTAGCCTTGACAGATAGCACCCATGAACAAATGTCACTTCCTGACACCAAGGACCTGACCGCATGGCTTGCCCTCAGACACCTTCTCCTCATGGTGGAGCTTTCCTACAGTAGCTCTCTAGCAGGTGGTGTCATTCCAATCGTTACATTGTGGATGTTCCACCATGCTTTCTGTCCTGGGCCCTTTTTTCTTATCTCTCTATACTATTTTACTTGGTGATTTATCAGCATGCATGGGTTCAATTTTCATCTCTATGCTGATGATTCTCAAAACTACTTATCCAACCCTAACCTCTCTACTGGACTCCAGTTTTGTATCTCCAGTTGCCTATTGAACTTCTCAAACTGATTCACCCAGAGAAATCTTAAACTCAACATGTCCAAAACTATAAACTCATTGACTTTATCCCCAAACCTTGTCCACTTATGAACTTTCCCATTACTATTGAGGGTACCACCACTTTTCCAGTCCCACAGGCTTAAAACCCAGGTATCATCTACAACTTATTGTCTCTTACCCCTGATATCCAACTTGTTGCTTAGGCCTTTTGGGTTTCAGTTTTACAGCATATCTACAACATTCCCCCTTCTCTTGTGATATTGCCACTATCTTGGCTCATGCCCTCATCTGGTTCAGGCCCTGAACTATTGCAAGATCCTGCTGGTTGATCTTCCTACCACAAGTCTCTCTCCACTCCAGTATACTCTCTATTCAGTTGCTAGAGTGATTCAGTTCCTGTTAGACCATTTCAGGCCCCTACTCAATAAACTGCAGTAGTTTCCTGTTACCTCCAGGATCAAATCTAAAGCCCTTCGTAACCTAGTGCCCCCCTCAACCTCTCCAGTCTTCTAATCTCCCCTTCCCAAGGCCATTCACAATTCAGTTCAGTGACACTGGTTTCCTTGCTCTTCCTCAGGTAAGACATTCCATCCATCTCTCATGTCTGGGCCTTTTCTCTGGCTGTTCCTCATGCCTCAAATATTTTTCTTCATCTTTGCCTCCTGGCTTCCTTCACATCCCAGCTAAAATCCTAAAAAGACAGAAACTGTGTTTGGCTTTTCTTTGTATCCTCAGTGCTTAGCAAAATGCCGGGCAAAAAAGTTGGTACTGTTAATATGAATATATGGATCACCTGGATTTGATGGAGGTACCTTATTACCCAAAAGGAGTTTTATGAAGCCCTGGATTAATAGGAGTAATAGGAGCAAAATAGCCTTCAACTGAACTCCAGGCTCAGCCCAGATAGCTAGCAGATAAAAGACCCTACCTAGTACCTTCTTTTCCCTCAGGATAGTTAAGTCCCTATCTTATGGTAACATCTGAGCTTCCTCATCCTTGCAAAACCCTTTTTTGGAATCCTCTAGCCTTATCATGATGCTTCTGTATTTCCTCCATGCTTGTTATAACTGACATTGTTAAACTACTTATTGCTTCTGGGTTGATTTCTGTATTGAAACAGACAACGCCCTGTAATCAGTGGACTAAAACCTAATATACCCTCAGAAACGGGGAGTTCTCTGAGCTTCTCTCTTGGGAGGGAAGTCTCCACATGATCATGTTTTGTTAACTTTCTTCTTGGGACAATAAAATATTAAACTGACATTTATGTTTTTTCTGTCTGTTTTTGTAGGAGGACCAGTATGTTTTTTCTGTCTGTCTCTGATTTGTAGGAGAAATTAAACATTAGTTCTCTGATCTGTTTGTAGGAGATAGGCAGATATGTCATGTTCTCTGATCTGGTTCATTGTAGGAGATATAAGCTGTAATTTCTCTGATCTGTTTATTAATTTGTAGGATAAATTAAACATTATTTCTCTGATCTGTTTGTAGGAGGCAGGCAGATACAAAAGCTATATTTTAATTATTTGACAGTACTTAATATTTATTGGCTGAGATGAGGAAATTTGAGTCCTAGTGAGGTTAAATGTCTGGCCCAATGTCGCACAGTGTTAATAGTAATGATTTGGACCAAGGTCCTCTCACTCCAGGACCATTTCTCTTTCAACTGTACCATACTGTGTGCAGGGCTATCCAGCCTCAGCTGCCTCATTACAATGTCAACCACCATTTTTTGTATAGCCTATTATTTAAAGTCTTGGAAAACTACACTTAGAAGGGGGTAAACAATGAATTTTATGATAATAGTTGACCTCAATTTCAGGGGAAGATTCTTTGAATTTCAGGTTTTTGAATAGTTGATATTTAGAATACATTTAGGAATACTAGACTATTACTTTCTTAAAGTGCTTAAATTTGTCATTTAAATAACAAAACAGGACATTATTATTCTAATCATTCTTGTTTTTTCTCCTTAAAATAAAAAAAAAAACTTAGAAGCCATGTGTTATAGGGGCAGCTAGGTGGCACAGTGGATAGAGCACCGGCCCTGGAGTCAGGAGTACCTGAGTTCAAATCCGGCCTCAGACACTTAACACTTACTAGCTGTGTGACCCTGGGCAAGTCACTTAACCCCAATTGCCTCACTAAAAAAAAAAAAAAAAGAAGCCATGTGTTATATAGTAAGTAGGAAAAGCACTGGATTTGGAGACAGAGGAACCAGGTTTGTCATTCAGTCCTGTTCAACTCTCGAGTCACTCCATGGACTTGTCTATGGGGTTTTCTTGGCGAAGGTAATAAGTGGTTTGTCATTTGCTTTTCCAGTGTGTTCTCATTTTACAGACAAGGAACTGAGCCAAATAGGGGTTAAGTGGCTTGCCCAGAATGACACAGCTAGTAAGTATCTGGGGGTCGAATTTGAACTCAGATCTTCCTGACTCCATACCCAGCATTCTGCTGACTGCACCACTTAGTTCTTCAGCTTAGTAGTTGCATTTCATTGTACTTTTCAGATTGTCACTTTTCTCATCTGCAATGTGAAAATGGGTCTAGATCTTTCCTTTCGGCTCCTGTGAACTTTTGACTTTTTAAGATCTCCACTTTTTTCCTAAACCTTTTCCTTAAAATAAGTTCTTTTCTACACAAAATGCTAGTTTTCAACCTAAGTAGTTCATGTGTTCATTCAATAAGCATTTGAATGCTTATTATGCAAATTTTCTATGCTAGTAATGCAGTGAGAAATGATGGGGATATGTTGTTTTTGTCTCCCCATCATTGAATTGAATATAGTCTTTCAAAAGTTTGTTATACAGGGGCAGCTAGGTGTCGCAGTGGATAGAGCACTGGCCCTGGAGTCAGGAGGACCTGAGTTCAAATCCGACCTCAGACACTTAACACTTACTAGCTGTGTGACCCTGGGCAAGTCACTTAACCCCAATTGCCTCACACATACACACACACATGCAAAAAAAAGTTAGTTATATAATCTGATATAAACCAATTAACATTTATCAAGTGTTTACTTTGTATGAAGAACCATGACATTATATGCTTCTTTCTACATTTGTTATACTTGTGTATTCATACAAAGTATAATTTGTTGCCCATCATTCTTATTTACTTTAAATAAGTAATGATATCAACTCCCATAATTTGTTATATTATAGCACTTATAGGAAAAAAGATTTTCTACTTTTAATTTACTGTTAGGGTTTTGTTTTTTTGTTTTTGTTGTTTTCAGTGAGGCAATTGGGGTTAAGTCACTTGCCCAGGGTCACACAGCTAGTAAGCATCAAGTGTATGAGGTCGGATTTGAACTCAGGTCCTCCTGACTCCAGGGCTGGTGCTCTATCCACTGAGCCTCCTAGCTGCCCCACTTTTAATTTATTGTTGCATGTGATACACTGTTATACACAGTACCCTCTGCATTCATACATATAAACAAATACAGTATACTTTCATATATTACCATGTTTCTTGAATCTGACAACGTAACACAGTGATCATGTTCATTATCTTTTCTTAAATTCTTAAATTTTCTTAAAATCTTAAATGAAATTCTAAAACAAAAAAAAAACCCATTTGAGATACTAAGAATTTTAATTCAATAGAAGCCACATCAATCCAGGTGACTACTATATTATTGGTCGTTGGTAGATATTAGGTAATAGAAAGAATTTCTTTGTAAAATGATCACATATTTATATGTGCATATCCACATCATCTCCAAGCCTCCTCTCTTTCATTATCAGCTCTCAGATAAATTTCCCTTAATCTAGGTAATGTTCAAGTATTCAAGTTACCACAAGATGGCAACAGATCATTTCATGCAATTTTGGGAGTATACAGTGCTATAATTTCTAACTTTTAAAAATACTGTAGAATGAAAGACAGATCATTTCATTTAGCTATTGGTGAATACATTAAAATAAACCTGAATAATTTTATTTTTTACTTTATTGTGTGGAAAATTGTTTCATTTCCAATTAATATAGTTGGCTTTTTGAAAATATTTATGTAGCAAAATGACTTGAATCTCTGCCAATGATTGGACTAGGGCATGTGCTTCCCAGTGTTGTGTGGTAATGAAATTCTGATTTTAATTTTGTTATTTCAAACATCATGTTATGCATGAGACCTGAGTGTATAATGAAATGTAATTTCATGATTTCCTCTGGTTCTTAAATTAATCTGAAGTTTTAGTAAGTACCAACCAAATACAGTCAAATGTTTGGGTTGCTTTTCTGTGCTAGAATTTCACTGATGGGTAACCCAGAGAAATGATCAGAATTTCAAAGGTGCTTCAGATAATAATATTATTGCTATGCTTCTTGAGTGATGGATTACCTTTCTTGCTTCTTTCATTGCTTTATAATCTAGTCTAATAATCCCCCCCCTTTTTTTTCAAAAACCAATGTGTTTATAATATCCACTTGGCATATGTATTCTAACATCCTCATTTTTTTAACATCCCAAATTTTAATGGAAATTCTATGGACCGTAGTACATTAATTATCCCTGTTTATCTTATTATAATTATTTATGCTCCCCTCCTGCCCACTTTCTTCAGAGGAGTTGAACAAATTTCAGAATGGTCCATGTAAAATAATTGTCCTCAATATGGTATGATACAACTAAATCTTTTTCACTGTGTCAGAGAATGTTGACCTTCTGAATAGCATTGTATGACATAGACAGATTTTATAGAATTTTAGAATATTAGAGCTATGTGGGATCTTAGAAAATAGAACATAGACGTTTAGACTTGGCAGAGATCTAAGGACATAGAATGACAGAACTGGAAATGATCTCAGTGACTGAGGTAGTTTCAACCACTCAATTTACAAATGAGGAAACTGAGGCCCAGAGAGGGAAATGACTGCTGTCCCTTACGTCTGGAAGGTATACTCTGCTTACCTCTATCTCAGAGTCACTTTCTTTCTTTAAGATGCTATTCCAGTACTATCTTCTAGTGGGGAATAGAAAGAGGAAGGGAAGGGAATAATCATGTATATAGTGACTACTATGTACCAGGCATTGTGCTAAGCACTTTTTACAAATATTATCTCCTTTGGCATCTTTCACATAAAACTTTTCCTTATTCCTCTAACTGGCAGTAGTACTCTCTCTCCCAAACTACCTTATGTTAGCTACTCTGTATACATTTGTATTTATTTGCTTTACATTTATGCTGTATATAATTTTATATGTACTTCTTAATTTCCCCAGAAGGATATAAGTTCCTTATGACTCAGAATTATTTTATTTGTTGTACTTGTGTTTCCAGTCCCTTAGCACAGTGTAGGGCACCTTGTAGGCCCTAAATAATAGTTATTGATTGAGTGCTGAAAGTAATGCAACTTGGTCAGTAGAGAAGCCAGGATTCTGACCTCTATTGCCATTTTGTATCTTTCAAAACTCATATAGAAGAGACTTCTTGGATCCAAGCAACTTTTTCTAGTGGGGGAATTATTTAGTTTTAAAAATTGCAGTTGTAAAATTTAGTCATCAATTTGGGTGAATGTTGTGAGCTTTCAGTGCTGCAAAGACTTATTTGTACTGTTAGTAGAATTAATTCTATCCTTAGTAGAATTGTGAAGTTTGTCTTGTATCTTCTCCTTATTGTATTCTTTCTCATTCTTTGACATTTACTTCCTTCATTAAACTCCCTTCCCTGATATGTTGTTGCTGTTGATGGATGCTGTTGCTGATGAGATAGATAACTCATTTATATAGTGCATTTTAAATGTTTTCAAAACACTTTCCTTACTACAACCCTGTGAAAGCGGGAAGCACATTGTTCATTTCTTGATCTTTCAAGGTTAGGGTAAAGTGTATTATCTTTATTTTTATGGATGAGCAAACAGACAGAGTGGTTAAGTGATTTGTCTCAGGTGATATAGGTTATACATATCAGAGCAGACCTCAAACTTAGATCTTCTCTAATACTCTTTTAAAAAAAGTTATAAAATAGACAACCATGCTTTATGAGCAACAAGCTTTGAAGACACAATATATAAACAGGGCAAAGAGTAGGGATGGGTTGTGAGAGTTTTTCTGGTCCTTAATTTGTCAAGAAATAACCTTCCAGGCAGCTAGGTGGCGCAGTGGATAGAGCACTGGCCTTGGAATCAGGAGTACCTGAGTTCAAATCCGACCTCGGACACTTAACACTTACTAGCTGTGTGACCCTGGGCAAGTCACTTAACCCCAATTGCCTCACTAAAAAAAAAAAAAGAAATAACCTTCCAAGGTAGGAGTGTGGTGGGATTAGCCAGGGTGAGACTGGGATCAGTGATTTTTTCCTAGGACCAGTTCCTTAGTTAGGGCCCATTCTTTACTTTGTATAGTCACTTGGGACCCAGGTTAACCCATGTGTCATCCTCAGGAGGGCAAAAGATGTTACTAGGCCTGGCCAAGAGGGGTGAGCATAAGAGTTGCTATGAAGGATTGGACAAGGAAGAGCTGATCTGAGAGGCAGCATCATGTAGTAGATAGAATGCTGGACTTGGAATTAGAAAGACCAGGTTTTGAATTCTTCCTTAGATGCTTATTAGTTGTGCCATCCTTAGCAATTCACTTAACCTTTCTTTTCTTTTCTTTCTTTTTTTTTTTGGTGAGGCAATTGCGGTTAAGTGACTTGCCCAGGGTCACACAGCTAGTAAGTATTAAGTGTCTGAGGTCGGATTTGAACTCAGGTCCTTCTGAATCCAGGGCCAGTGCTCTATCCACTGCACCACGTAGCTGCCACTCACTTAACCTTTTTATGCCTCAGTTCTCTCATCTGGAAAATGAAGGGGTTGCAACAAAACAACCACTAGGCCTATATACCAAAGAGATCAGAGAACCCAAAAGACCCATATATAAATATATATACTTACATATGTATATATAAAATTTGGTAGCTAGGTGGCATGGTGGATGGAGCACCGGGCCCACAGTCAGGAAGACTTGAATTCAAATTTGGCCTTAGATACTAGCAGTGGAACCATGTCCAAGTCATTTAATCTCTGTTAGCCCCAGTTTCCTCAGGTAAAATTGGGTTAATAATAGCACCTACCTTGAAGGGTTGTTGTGAGAATTATGTGAGATGATATTTGCAAAGCACTTAATACAGTGCATGACACATACTAGGCTTGTGATTTCTCTCTTAATGTATCAATAGTGGACCTTGTTCATTTGTTGGAAGTGGCTCTATTCTCTAATTTGATTTTTGGTGATTATCATCTCTTTGATAAATGTAACCTATCAGCAAATGGTTTCTGAACGAATATTCCCCATATGAAAACAATGCTTATTTTGTAATAAAAGCAAGTGCTATCATAACGGAAGAAATGGGCAAGTTAATTTTTTTTCAACCAAATTATCTTCCTTCCTTTAGCAGGATAGCAAATTTTAGATATTAGACAGAAAACTGGTCTTTACTCAGAGACTGCTTAGAAAATAATGATTCTTTAAATAGAAATGTCCATTTTAGTAACCAATAATTCTTTGTGTTCTTTCACTTAGTACCCTAACTCCATGGATAAAAATGTGATTGCTGTGAGAACTGTGGAAGAAAGAACAGGTGAGCTGCAGTCATGCTTGTTATGAGGTCATTGGTGGTTGTTATCTTTTCTTTTAAAAGAGGGATTAGGCACGAGAGATGGATTTGTGGTCTAATGGATTTTCAACACCAAAATAATCAACAACCTCTGACAGTTAAGTTTTGTTATTAACTTTTCCTATGGGTGACAGTAGATTAATAATCTTTTATTCTACTCTTACCAACTTCGATGACAATGACCAGATAAAGTTTGTGTCTGCCAGAGGTCAATCGACTAGTTAGGGATAGAGACTGGATTCCAATCTTGCTGGATAATATCTGAATAATAGAGATAAAGAATTAGAATGATAATAGAGACAATGTTATCTCACTGAATAATATTTCCCAATTCTCAATCTTATGTTCTCTCAATATCACTCAAATTATTCTTGTTCTCAGTGTTTGCATTTAATTATTTTAGCCATGGTTACATGGTTGTCATGTGTACCAACAGTGAAAACAATGACACAGATAATCCAAGATGGTAGATACTAAAAAATCCCCTCCCTGCTTTTGTTTTGGCTTTGGGATGCTTTAATGAAAATAATGATAACTTACATATCTGTAGTTTATAAAAACCATCTGAAATATGTAGTGGGAGTATATCATTGCCCTCTTTTTTTCTTGGTTGGGGGAGGGGATCAAGCCTGTGACTTCTAATGTAGAGAACTACTAATACAAATTGACACCTGCTCTACAACATTTGATCTTATAGAGTTGCCTCAGTAACTGAGAATTTAAGTGACTTATCTATGGTCATACAGCTAGTAACTCGAAGAAGTGGAGCTTGACCTCTGACCTCCTCACTCTAAGTCCAGTGCTATTTTCACTATACCATACTGACTCTCATTCACATGAAATGGACTAAGTGAAGGTGGTGGCCCAGAAATATGACCAGGGAAAGTGGATCTGGAATTAAAATTTTCCATGGAACAGTTACACCAATAGAACTGAGAGCTTACTGGATTGACATGAACGATAAAAATACCACTTTTCTCATCTTAGCTAAAATTCCTACAGCATGTACACATGTGTGTACACACACAGGGAGCTAGGTGGCACAAGGGATAGAGTTCTGGACTTGGAGTCAGTAAGACCTGAGTTCAGATTTTTCCTCAGATACTTACTAGCTGATGACCCATGGCAAGTCACTTAACTTAGGTCTGTATCAGTCTCCTTATCTGTAAAATAGAGATAATAATAACACCAACCTCCCAGGTTTGTTGTGAGGATCAAATGAGCTAATATTTGCAAAGCACATTGCAAATCTTAAAGCACTATATAAATACTAGCTATTATTATTATATTGTTGTTATTTTTAGATGTGTCAACGGGGATCATCTACAGAAAGAGAATTGCAATCTGTCAGAATGTGATTCCAGAATTTTTAAGAAAGGTAACAAATTAAATTTAATGTGACTTGGAATTGCATTAGTTCTCCATCACCTACTCTGGTCCACTTAGTCATAGAATCAAAGGAAGGGAATTTAGAAGTTATCTAGTCCAAACTAATCATATAAGGAAACTGAAACCTGACACTAGCTTTAACTTTATTGAGTTAGTGTTAAAACTAGAAGTAGAAGGCAGATAGGTGGTACAGTGAATAGAGCACTGGAATTAGGAGGACCTGCATTCAAAACTGGCCCCAGACACTGGTCAAGTCACTTGATCTTGATTGCCCTGCCCTCTATAATCCCCTAAAACTGGAAGTAGAACCTTGGTTTTAAACCCACACCAGTGCTGTCAAAGAAATAATAGTGGGAAAAGCATGAGTGCAAAAATTCATATGGCCTATCCCCTTTGCCTTCCATCAAAGTTGCCCTTAAACTATTCAGAAGAATGGGAGTTTGTCCAGTACCTAAATTTTCTAGTATGAAATGAGCCTGATCAACCTTCCAAGTACTAGCATCTTATAATCTCTCATGGGCAGTTAGATGGCGCAGTCCATACAGTGCTGGGACTAGAGTCAGTAACACGCATCTTCTTGAGTTCAAATCTGACTTCAGACATGTCCTAGCTGTGTGACTCTGGACAAAGTCACTTAATCCTGTTTTCCTCAGTTTCCTCATTTGTAAAATGAGCTGGAGAAGGAAATGGCAAATAACTCCAGTATCTTTACCAAGAAAACCCCAAATAAGTTCATTAAGAGTTGAACACAACTGAAAAATGACCGAATAACAAAAATAATTCTTTATAGTCAGGGATTAAAAAAATAAGTTTAACTCCAATTCTTTCAGTTTCAAATTAATTCCCTTTTGGTGTTTTTTTTTTTGTCCTTAATGGAGCTATAGAGATGGTCTAAATTAGTCTTAAAAGAAATGGGAAACATATTGCATGAGTGAGTTGGATTTTACATTTTTTTCCCAAAGGGTAAAAGTGACTCTTTATATAAAGATGATCTGAAGTGTAAAAGTTGTACAGATTTAGTCTGACCTTTTAGGAAGGATGATAAACTTTCTTTTTAAACTCATGGTCAGAGATGACAAAAGGAATATTTAAGATGGTACCCTACTTCTTGGAGATCTCCTTTAAATCTTTTTTGTACTCGTGTTTCTATATAGTAATTATGTTACAGACAAAGTCTTTATGATAGCAAAATTATTTTTTTCTCTTTGAAACTCCTCAAAGCCACACTGCTGATACTTTTTTTGGAAGAAGGTAAGTGAAAAGTTTTTTTTCCCCCTCCACATTGCTTGACTCATAAAAAGCATAGTTGTTGGGGTGGGGGAGGAGGCCGAATTTAAAGAACCAGGAATTAAAGCATTCTGATAGACATTTAAAACTTGATTGTGTATCATTCAAGCCCCAGCTCTGCTCCCTAAATGATTAGATTTGAAATTGAATTTCTGTGGTGTGTAAGTGGGTAGAAAAAACAGTGGTTTCTGCCACTTCCCTTATGGAAGATTCAAGATTATCTTAAAGATTAAAGATGACTTTTAGTGAAAGGAGAACCTGTACTCCACAATAGCAATGAGCTTCCCTTCATTTTGAGATGGTAAAATGTTTTGCATTGTCTACTGAGAGTGTGATGGGGATAATTTCTATACACAGTGCATGCTACCATTGCCCCAAATACACGTATTGAATCTATTATTCAAAAATGCATTCAACTTTATCATGCATCTCAAACCCTAAATTATTTAAGGTATTTCTGACTTGTACATTTCTGCTTCTTGTATTTTTCGCACATCTCCTCCACTTAGGAAAGCATAAATTTCCAGGTATTGGGCAGAGGCTAAAATGAAGAAAATATTTTACCTGATATTATCTTGCATGTGATGGTCTGTAAGTGGGTCCTATTAGAATCCATCAATTTAAGAGGGCCATAACCGAGCTAGAGCTGAAACATGAAATAGGCTGATAATTTACTTAGTGTTTAGTGATTAGGGAAATCTGGCCAGGGGACTATACAGCTTGCATAAATCTTGGGCCATCTGCATGTCCTCACTAGCATTTATTAAGGTCAAAGTACATTTGATTACCAAGAGCTTACATCAGTTGGTGAGATATGTCATCTCTGCTTAACAGTCATTTGGCCTCTTAATTATCCAAGACTGAAAGCCCCTCTTTAGTTCCTTTTCATGTAGCTTCCTTGTAAAGATAAGAAGTTGCCGTCCCTTTGTTGAACAGGTGAGCATTTTAAAAGTGCCAGATATCCAGTTAGAGGAGGAATCATGGCTCAATCCTCAGGAGAGAAATATGGCTATAAGAAGTCACTGCCTTACCTGGACACAATATGCATCCATGAACGAAGAATCTCTCTTCAGGGAAAGCTTGGAAAATCCAAATTGGTAAGATTCCCTCCATCCTTTAACATCAAGACTCCTTCCTCTCTCTCTTCTTTCTTTCTCTTGCCATACTTCCACCTTTTAAATTTATGCATATAATATTGTTCTGATTCAAACCTTTTGCCCCCAAGAATGTTATAGTATTCGTTCTTTTTGAAATTACCTCTTAATATTCCTGTAAAGATGGGCTTTTTGAAAGCTAGGTAAATTTATTACCTGTCCATTTGAGCTACTTATGTCATGATCTGAACCTGTGATTTAATTGGTAATATGGCATTCTTAGGGAGGAAAAGTGAAAATCCCTCAACCCATGCAGATTGGCAATTGCCTTGCAATTTGTCATCTTTTGGAGCTGCCTGGGCTAACCTAGAGGTTAAGTGACTTGGTTGTGGTCATACAGCCATTATGCATCAGAAACAAGACTTGAAAGCAAGTATTCTGGACTCTGAGACTGGCTCTTTATCTACTCTGCCATGATGTCTCTCACTTAGGCCACAGTGCCTGATGCTTTACTCTGTTAAAGTACATATGAATAGAAAATGATAAGAAGCAACTCAGTGCTTTGTGGTCATCCTTATAAGAAGATGCTATTGCTCATACACTGCCAAAAGAAGATTCATGTTAAATGATTTCCTTAGTAGTGAGGACAAGTTTGCTCTGAGCAATCCACACTCTCAGGTGGGCCAAATGTTTCCCATTTGGTGAAACAGCTGACTGGAGATAAGATTACCATCTGCATGCATGAAATAAAGTTTTTCTTACTACATAATAGTATGAAAAGTGTAGCAGTTTGGATTTCATAATTTTATGCAGAAAAGTTCTATTTTAGACAGGAACCTAATTTCATCTCAACCTGATATTTCTCAAGCCCTTTTCCTGTTGGTTGAGCTTTCCTCAGTGAAATGAATCTTGACACCTTGGCCTGGAAATCCCAAGGAAATAACTTTTTGGAACCCTTATTTCTTCAAGTTTTTGTTTTGAAATATTCCTAAGAAGTCCTTCAGAGAAATTATTATACTGGCACTTTATTTTTCCTTTTGCCCTCAATTCTAGGGTTTCTTTTTTTTTTCTATTGCAATAATTACCTTTGGTATGGCTTATTGAAAATTATAAAAGACTGTTAGTCAGGCCACTTGAGTTTTTTTTTTTTTTAAATTTTTTTTTTTAAGTGAGGCAATTGGGGTTAAGTGACTTGCCCAGGGTCACACAGCTAGTAATTGTTAAGTGTCTGAGGCCGGATTTGAACTCAGGTCCTCCTGACTCCAGGGCCGGTGCTCTATCCACTGCGCCACCTAGCTGCCCCTTTTTTTGTTTTTTTTTTTTAAATTTTTTTTAAAAAATTTTTAATTTTTTAATTTTTTAAATTTTTAAATTTTTTTTTTTAGGCCACTTGAGTTTTGATGTGGCAATTAATTAATTATGTGACTATGGACAAGGCACTCCCATTCTCTTCATTCCCCCCCTAGAAATTATGGAGATTGGATTATATAATCTTCAAGGTCACTTTTGATTATGACATTCTATGATTCCCTGATCAAGTCTCTAATGTTTGCCCTTAAAACCTTTTAGATTGGGTTTGAGGGTCTTTTTCTGAAAAGATTACTTTTTTTTGTTGTTGTTGTTGAGTCAATTGGGGTTGTGACTCGCCCAGGGTCACACAGCTAGTAAGTGTCAAGTATCTGAGGCCGGTTTTGAACTCAGGTCCTCCTGACTCCAGGGCCAGTGCTCTATCTACTGTGCCACCTAGCTGCCCCTTGAAAAGATTACTTCTGTCTATGGATGGGCTCCTACAGGTGATTTAGGAAGATGGAAATTCTTTCTTTTTTTTTTTTCTGAGTGAGGCAATTGGGGTTAAGTGACTTGCCCAAGGTCACACAGCTAGTAAGTGTTAAGTGTCTGAGGCTGTATTTGAACTCAGGTACTCCTGACTCCAGGGCTGGTGCTCTATCCACTGCACCACCTAGCTGCCCC
This sequence comes from Dromiciops gliroides, assembly GCF_019393635.1. Taxonomy (NCBI): domain Eukaryota; kingdom Metazoa; phylum Chordata; class Mammalia; order Microbiotheria; family Microbiotheriidae; genus Dromiciops; species Dromiciops gliroides. Next base: position 316,052,376 of record NC_057862.1, on the reverse strand, counting down.
CGGAAACTATTTAAAACAGGGAATGTTTTGCCTTCAAAAGACTGCAGGGGCATATGGGCCAGAATGTAATACATAATTCTTTCTCAGGGATAAAAGCAGATTTTTGACTTCAAATTTATATGATTAGTGATCTCTATTACAAACTAAGCACCCTAACTTAGAATTTCTTGGGTTTGCTTGCTTCTTGGTGAGTCTTGTTACAGGTTTTTAAGTGTTTGCTATTTTTCTCATGCTAGGATCTATAGGCCATATAGAAATATAAGGTATAGTTCTTGTCCTTAAAGAGTTTAAAACTGAATAGGGAAAATAAAATGGGTATGTGATAAAAGCTAACTAAAAATACAAATATGATTTTAAGTAACAATGGTTAGGGGAAGGAGTATAGGTACAATAGGAATTCAGTGGAGGGAGGAGATAAATCCTGGTGTGCCATGGAAGAGGTAGAAGCTTGGCTTTGAAGGATAGGTATTGCTTTGTAGCTAGAAAGGAGTAGGGAGAGTATTCAAATAGAGGACAGAAGAAAATCTGTTAGGTAATTAATAAACCAATTTATTGATAGAATCTATATTTATTGATTAGAATATGATATATGATGATGATGGAATATTATTGTGCTACAAGAAATAACAAGCAGGATGACTTCAGAAAGCCCTGGAAAGACATGTATAAAGTGATGTATAGCAAAGTGAGCAGAACCCAGAGAACATTGTGCATAGAGACAGCAATATTGCTTGATGAAGAACTGTGAATGACCTGACTATTCTCAACAATACAATGATTCAAGACAATCCCAAAGGACTATTGATGAAACATACTATCCGCCTCCAAAGAAAGAAGTGATATTGATGGAATAGACTAAAGCATGCTATTTTTTCACTTTCTTTTTTTCCCTTTTAATCAAGTTTTCTTGTACAAAATGACAAATATGAAAATGTTTTACTTAATCATACATGTATAACCCATATCTGATTGCCACCTTCCCCCTTTAGGGGGGAGGGAGGGCAGGAAGGATAAAAATTGGAACCCAAAACTATAAATAAAAATGTTAGTTACATTTAAAACAAATAAAAAGTTTAAAAAAAATAGAATGAATGAAAAAGGTATATTTGTTTGGAAGTAGGTGGACCAGGTTTGCTGGGGAAGATAATTTATGTAGACATGTAGTAGGAAGTAAGGTTGGAATGTTAGGTAGCTTAGGGACCAATTGTAAAGGGCCTTCAATGATTGGTTAAGGAGTTTGATTTTTTTCCTTTAGGCAATGGGAAGTCATTTAAGATTTCTTAAGCAGAAAAGTGAGGGAATAAAGCAGTGTTTGGGTTCCAGGGAACTCATGGATTTTAGCTCTTGATATGGTTTTAGGAAGTTATTTCACCAGACACCTTAAAACAAGTAGGTAATTGAGGGAGAGAAGTCAAGGGAAGAAATACATTCATTTTGTCTTTCATTTCCCCCTCAGGAGTTGTGATAGTAATGACTAGTCACTTACGGGGACTAGAAGACGAAATATGAACTTTTTTTTTTTTAAAGAGAAAAACTGTCAAGGCTGTTAAGCCTAAAATTAGATCTACAAGCTGTGTGTTGGTTAGCAGGTGTGGGTGTGTGATGGGAAACCAAATGTCATTCTGTCCCTATGCTCTGCCTGTCTCTTCAATTCTGAGATGGGTTTGAAATGGATTTCCTGCAGTATTTGGCTGAGACTATGCTCTATTTCCCTTTGCATGTCTAATTTCAACTCCCACCTGAGTTTCTCAAAATTGTGTCACCTCTTTAGGCCAACCACCTCCCCCTCCATCCTATTACACTTTGTTAATTTCCAAATCAATCCTGTCTTCACTAAATTAACTCAACATCTCCCCACCTCCTGTCATCTTCTAGGATCTTAGGATCAATGAATTGTAAATCCTAGGCTGTTAGAGCTGGGGGAATGAGGGAAGATCATGAAGTCTGTTCCCCTCAGATTCCTTATTATCTAAAGAGTCTTTATTTACTAGCTTTTAAAAAAGGCAAATATAGTGCACTAACTCTGTGCCTAGCCCTGTACCTGGTGCTGAGAAGAATGCAAAAGAAATGCATGAGATAGTCTCTGTCTTCCAGGAGATTAGAATCCATACAAAGTATATTCTTGCACCAAAAAAGATGGAGACTGAAGACTAAACTCATATCTGGAGACTAAGTTGAACTAATGGAAGAAGGTAATACTTAAAAACTACCTTTTGTTCCTTTAGGCAATACATGTTAAAACAAAAATATCAAGGTAATATATGTCAAGAAACTTACTGGTTTCCAGAAATCCTGAATCAGAACACATTCAAAGCAATTAACACCTCTGCAATATCTGCAATATCAGTCTTAACATGCACAAAGTGGACTACAACAGATTTATAAAGTAATCCAACAAAGCAATTTGAAATATGAAAAAAACACAGAGCCCCATCCTAAAGCAGCTTTGGAAAGATAAGTATTTCCTCATCAAAAAGGATGATGATGATTGATGGATTTTTTTTTTATAGTACACGATAAACTGGCCAGGAACTTGCAGAAGTACTTTTGGACCAAGCAGGTAACACTTTACCAAGCACTAGTAAAGATTGGGGGAAAAATTGTATATATATATATATATATATATATATATGAAAGTGGGTTTGTTGAAAATAGCTGAAAGTAGTTACTTCCAGATGGAGACTACGAAATAGACAAGATCTGAGAGTGGAATCAAAAGCCCTCCACTGGTGACATCTAGATCAATTAAACCAAAAATATCTGGACAAAGAAGCATCAAATAAATGATTGAGCCATATGAATTTGTTAATAAAAAGGAGTGGAGAAGCTTATGATGGCAGTGAAGGACCAAAGCATAATTACTAGAAATTACAGATGGGTTGTGCTTAATGAGTCTGAACTTATTGATCCGTGGAGATTATTCAAGGAAAAAGTAGTACCTTTGCAACATAACTGCAGGATATACAAATTTAGCTAAGATTATACTTTAGAACTTCTCTATCTGATAAAGTAGCAGACAACAAATTTCCATGCTACAAATAGAGATCTCAAAATGTCTTTGAAAATTTCACAAGTAAACTGTCCTAAAATCAGACTTATCACTGACAGTCCACAATTACTTGGGCCCAACACTGACTCTTAAACATTTAAGAACTCTGTTTTTAATAGATGTTACTCTACCAAAATACTTATAACCTTCAGGGTGTGTGGAATAAAAAAGCTAGCAGAAGAAATCAAAATTAATGTGGAACAGTATGAAGTTAATATCGTCCCTATAATCTTGTCTTCTTCTGGAACTGTCCCAAAGAAGCTTTCAATGAACCTACAGAAGACAAGTTCTAACCTCATATTTTTATAAAATTACAAAAAACATCTCTTTTCTTCTACCTATGCAATAGTCCACAGAAAATTTAAAATAAAAGAAAAACAGGATAGCCACTTGTCAGGACCATTCCTGAAAGCTCACATATTATGCATTAAAATTTACAAACACTTTATATCCATTATCTCATTGGATCCTGACATCAACCCTATGAAGTAGGTACTATGTGTGCCATTACTCTAGAGATTTATAGAAACTGAAGTTCAGAAGGGCTAAATTATTCACTCATGATCACACGGTAAGTACCAAAACTGGGTTAGGTCTTTACAGACAAGTCTAGCACTTTTTCTAGTACAAAAGGAAAATGGTTTCTATCTTGCCTCAGACCATGTTTAGCAATATTAATGAGTAGATATGTGCTTTTCCTTTCTTAAACTCAGGAACTGATTGACATCTTTAAATTTATGTGTTCCTTCAAAGCATCTATAATTTCATTAGTCAGTTAATTACATTTATTGAATAACTACTGTTATTGAATATTGTGTTAGAGAGACACAGAGAGGCAGAAGAGAGACAGAGCGAGAGAAGGAGAGAGACAGAGTATAGAACATGTGATCACACAGAAGAACTAGAAGACCTGATTTGTGGCATCAAATACCTTAAAATAAAAGTGGGCCATTTTTGTTACCTTTTGACCATATAGAATTACTGAAAAGATAATTGGTTTGGTTTATAGATAGATAGTTTATTATGCTTTAATTTACACTTTTATTCTCAAAGGTAAAATTTCATTGAGAATTTAGAAACGTAGGAAACAAAAGCTGTTTCTTAAAAAAATTGTTTCCATGAGAACCATGCCTCTTAGATCTCACGTAGCACTATATTTTGTAACTTTCCAAGGTCATTGCAATCAAATATTATGTACATATTATAGATATGTGTCCTGGTGTTACATCCCCCAGTAGACTACTTGAGCATAGGATCCCTTTCTAATTTAAACTTCATTTGTCCCCAGGATATTTATGAATATTCATTGATTGATTGGTAGTAAGAGGTGGTGCTTGACCTCTGGGATTTTACAATCAATGTAGGTTTATTAATGAGTTTCTTTTTTTGTTTGCATACACATTGGGAAGTCTTATCTGTGCTCTTTGCTGGTGTGCCTTGTTCATGTTCTACCTTGTTAATAGGTTTAGTTTACAAACTCAAATATGAAGGAAGATTAATAAATGCCTACTTGCTTTGATTTTAATAATAAACATTCCCTTTACTTGAAGAACTCAATTATAAAATATTTAACTAACTACTCTTCCATACAGAAATATTTATTTTTACTTCCTAACCATAGCAGTATGGAGATTTTTGTATTAAATTAAAAAAAACCATTTATGGCATCTTGAGGGAACATTTAATTTCATTTCAGTACAATAAAGAGTAATTAAATTCATAATATCTAAGAGCCAGGACTATTCTATCTTTAAATAAGTGTTTCAGTTACATGTTACTCATCTTTAGGTTTAAGAAAATCTATTTACTGTTTAATACTTAAAAATAATTTCTAAGACTTCTTAATGTTTACCTATTGGAACAGGCACCTATTTTAAATTTTTGTTGAATCAATGCATATGCACTATGAAGTTCCTTTTGGAACATGATCAGAAAGTTCATGTCCAACTTTAGAGACATTAAATGAATGTGATGAGTGGCTGTCTTTAATTTAATTTAATTGTCAGTGCTGCTAAATTTTGTATGTGGGTATGCTTAGAATATTGGTGTTGCAGTTCCAATTAATAAGGTAAATAAAACTTCATATATTAATAAAGCACATAAAGATAGTAGGTATATGCTTTTAAAAATATTTTTTGATAGTGTTAGTTTTTAATGCCATTTTTATTTGCAAATATATTTCTGCCTCATCCCTACCAGAGTGCCATCCTTCTTAAAAAAGATTAAAAAAGCAAAAGGAAAAAAAAGCAGTTTAGCAAAACCAGTGAGCATAACAACTGCATCTGCAAGTATATAAAATATAACACACCTATAGTACCTCACTTCTGCAAAGGGAATAAGGTACATTTTTTTCAGTTCTTCTCTGGGGTGAACCTTGGTCATGATAATACAGTGTTCAGCTTTATTATTGTTATTTCTGTTTACTTCTTCGCAGTTGTGTATGCTGTTTTCCTTGTACTGATTATTTTACTCTTCGCAAGGTCATATGTCTACTCATTTTTTTGAATTCTTTATATTCATTGTTTCTTAGAGTTCAGTAATACAAAAAAGAAAGAAAGAAAGAAAGAAAGAAAGAAAGAAAGAAAGAAAGAAAGAAAGAAAGAAAGAAAGAAAGAAAAGGGACAGCTAGGTGGCGTAGTGGATAAATCACTGGCCCTGGATTCAGGAGTTCCTGAGTTCAAATCTGGCCTCAAATACTTGACACTTACTAGCTGTGTGACCCTGGGCAAGTCACCTAACCCTCATTGCTCCACCAAAAAAAAAAAAGAGTGTAGTAATACTCTATTTTATTCTTGTACTACAATTTGCTAACTATTCCCTAAACAAAGGGAATTTATTTCACTTCCACAAAATGTGATATTATGAAGATTTTAGCATGTATGGGACCTTTAGTTCCATCTTTAAATTCCTTGGGTTATATGTCTAGCAATGGGTCAAAAGGTAAGAACATTTTAGTTACTTTTTGTTTTTGTTTTTGTTTTTTTAGTGAGGCAATTGGGGTTAAGTGACTTGCCCAGGGTCACACAGCTAGTAAGTGTTAAGTGTCTGAGGCCAGATTTGAACTCAGGTACTCCTGACTCCAGGGCCAGTGCTCTATCCACTGCGCCACCTAGCTGCCCCTTAGTTACTTTTTTAAAAAACCTTAATTCTAAACTGGTTTCCACCAATTACACACACACACACACACACACACACACACACACACACACACACACACACAATAGTAGAGATAAGCCGAAACTATTCTCTTGGGAATTCATTGATATGAGTATATATTTTAAGGGTCGTTGAATTTTTTTTTCTAATGGTATATCTATTTCTTTCCAGAAATGCTGAAATTTCCTTTTCTAGGAGTGAATTTGGCAGATAACTTGATGAGCTCTAGTTTGCCATGTTGCTTGCATTTCCAGTACTTGTCCAAGTACTGTAATAATATATTGGCTGTGCAAACTTTGCTCATGATTTGTTTCTTACCTTAAATTTCAGCCATAGAGGTAAAGGAATTAAAGAGAAAGCTCATGGCTTTTAGAAAAGCATGTCAAAAAATATTGTATCCATGGTCAAAGGAAGCATCATTCTACACATGGAGATACTCTGATCTTGATGTTCAGCACACTAATTAGTGGTCAAACTGTTACTGAAACACGAAGCAATTAAGGAAAGGGGAATAACAGGTTTTATCTGTATAAATAAACACCTGGATTTTTTTTCTATAATGCATTGCCCTCTATATTATTAATTTGTCATTTTTAATGTTTGCACATATGCTTTTTTTTTTTTTAAGTGAGGCAATTGGGGTTAAGTGACTTGCCCAGGGTCACACAGCTAGTAAGTGTTAAGTGTCTGAGGTCAGATTTGAACTCAGGTACTCCTGACTCCAGGGCTGGTGCTCTATCCACTGCGCCACCTAGCTGCCCCACACATATGCTTTTTTTTTTTTTTTTTTGGTTTTTGCTGGGCAATGGGGGTTAAGTGACTTGCCCAGGGTCACACAACTAGTAAGTGTCAAGTGCCTGAGGCTGGATTTGAACTCAGGTCCTCCTGAATCCAGGGCCGGTGCTTTATCCACTGTGCCACCTAGCTGCCCCTGTGCCACCTAGCTGCCCCACGCACATATGCTTTTAATGGATTCTGTCCCTTAATTTGTGTTAACTATCTCCAGGACACTTCCTTCCCTCACCTCCCTTAGTCATTTCTTTATTAAGTCATTTATCTAACAAAAATTTACTCTTTTTATTCATATTAATACATGTTCACTGCAATGTGCTAGGTTATGAGGTTGCAAAGATATTTAAGATACAGTCCCCAAAGGCACCCACATTTTAGAAGAGGAAATGAGATATGTATAACAACAACAACAACCTGGAGGGTGATAAATGCCTAACCAAAGTTGAAAATTCTCTGTACTTTAAAAGATCTAAGATTATATAATTGGTATCCTGAAATTCTTGGAATTTGGGAGTTTAAGGAAATCTTAAGAACCTGCCTTCTTACTTTCTGACAGGAATTTATGGCTGTATGTTAGATAAATGATAATTTATCTGATAAAGAATTTTAGTTTTCCAGGAAAAGTACTGTAGGCAGATTGGCTATCTTCATGTTCTGACAAGAGCTGCTGTTTGCAAGGTTTCACATTTTAAAATGAGGGTATATTTCACCCCCTTTTGATCTTCTGCTAAGCAGAGTTATATTTTTGACCCTATTTTCAAAGTCAGTCATTGAAATTAGCACTTATCTGTATAGCCAGGGCCTTCAAAGTGAGTGGCCCCAAGAGAAATTAGCTATGAAATCTATGAGAAATTTAATATGCTCACCTGTGTTTTGTTCCCTGTTTTAGTTTGGCTGCCATTGGGATCTTTGTCCATGTGGAATATTGAGTATATTGCCAGTAGGCAAATGGTAGTGTACCCTTAGCTTACTGATCAGAAGAAGGAAGCAAAAGGCGAGCACAGGTAAACATGAGAAGAGCAAGTATACATTTTGCAGGTCAATTAGCATTAAGTATCATGTCATTGACTAATTGGAGAAGCCTTCAGACAACAGCTAACCCAACTCTTGCCTTATATAGTATCCTCAACAAGTAGGCAGCAATATCAGGAGAGAGAACCCTGTAATGATGACCTGAGTTTTAGTTTTAGCTGGGCCACTAACTTTCTATGAAATATGAATATGTGAATAGCCGATATATCATTCTCTGTAGCTATATCAAAGATATATTTTCATTACGATCAGCATAGCTCACTCTCTAAATTTAGCATTTTTAAAGGAATGTGCCATCTCAATTAGGATGACAATACAAATCTAAAAATAGATTTTTAAATTAATTGTAAGTATTAATACAATATACTTGCATATATGCAAATTTGCTTTATGCAAACCACTATTAAATTAATTTCTTTTCTATTTTATTTTTTCCAATTACCTGTAAAGATAGTTTTCAACATTTTTTTTTTTTGGCAGGGCAATGAGGGTTAAGTGACTTGCCCAGGGTCACACAGCTAATACGTGTCAAGTGTCCGGGGCCAGTGCTTTATCCATTGCACCGCCTAGCTGCCCCTAAATTCATTTTCTCCAGAAGACAAGTTTGAATCTCATCTCATATATTTACTAGCTTCGTGATACTGGACACATCACTTCTCTCAGCCTTGGTTTCTTTGTAAAATAAGGATAATTATACCTACCATACAGGGTTGTGGTAAGGCTCAAATGAGAACATATATAACATGCTTTGCAAATCTTAAGGAGCTATGTAAATGTTAACTATTATGATGATGTCTCAGAAAAAATCATAACCTTTTCCTCACTTTTTGCTTCTAAAAATGGGAATAATAATATTTATTTTACCTATGTCACAGATGACTGTAGACATTTTTTTTATGAGATATTTTATTTTTTCCGTTACATGTAAAGATAGTTCTCAACTGACATTTTTTTTTAAAAAATGCAAACACTTTGGTGTTGTCATTTTGATTTTTCAATCATTCTCTTTATGTCAATCATTCTAACTTTTCAGAATCCTGAAGTATTAATGAAACTTTTTCCTAAGGCAGAGTAGACTGAATTCCTAGCTTTGTTAATTTAATGTTTAATTATTATTATTTTTTTACTTTGATAACATGAAGGCTGATCACATGTCCCTTCTCTGCCAGGAGATGAGGAACTAAAATGCCCTTTTGAAAAGTTTAGAGAAGTCAAGTGATGGCACTTTTTATCTAAGAGGGACTTGATCACTGGAGACAATAGATAAGAAAGCAGCACAAGGTAAAGAGGGAAACTTGAGTGATCCTGATTACTACCAAAATGATGCAATCTTTCTTTAAGAGTTTTGATAGATGAGACTGAGATTTGACTATAGAAACCCTTCCTTCCTCCTCCCTTCCCCATGTCAACAATATATTTTTTTCTAAACCAAGGTGTTGATTTTATATGCAACATCTTGAAACTCCTTAAGACAGTAAAAATATGAACATAATGCTGGTACACTTAGGATCAAAATCACAGTCCTCAATCATGTTGAGAATCAGCATCTGGTGACTACACTGTCAGTTTTGTAATCAGTGTTAATACTGGTAGCTAAGCAAAGAGACAGAAAGCAAAATTGAGCAGCAAGAGTTCAGTTTCCTACTATGCATTTACAGCAGCATTTGAAGTAATTTCAGATGCTGGAATCCACTGCTGCCACTTTTGATACACGTCCAAGCTCAGAACACAAATTGTAAAACATGCTGTAGCATTGAGAAGAAATTCAATGGCCCTCCCTATTGCATTCTCTCATCTGCCCTAGGAACAAGGCAACAGCCCCTTGTTTAAAATGATAGAGGAAAGAAAACCAATGCTTTGTGCCTCTCCCAAGTTGTGAATTAGACCTATCCATGTCTGGCAGGAACCAGCAGTCATGGGTTCCTAAGCTTTTGAGAAAACTGCTTATGGATGTGCCAATGGCTATTGGTTGTGTGATCTAGATTGTAGTCTTACTCCCCATATCTGGCCCCCAAAAGTAATTCTCACTTCCAATATTGATGCTTTCTAGCTCTGTGACTGGGAAAGTCTTTTCAATTTGAGCCTCAGTATTATTGTCCTCATCTTTAAAAGGGGGTTATGATACTCCTGCTATGACCCTCAGAGAATTATTTTGGGGAAGTACTTTACAAACCATAAAGTACTATAGAAAAATGTTATTGATAATACCATTCTATTGATTCTCAAAGGCCATATATGCTATTGTGTCACAAGCCCTGGAATATTTTACTTATCTAGTTAGAATACTTAGATTTGAAACCCACTGTGTGATCTTGGACAACTCATTGAACCTTTCAGAGTTTGTTTTTTCTTCTATCAAATGATAGAACTTCCACAGATTGTTGAGTGTAACTTTTTCTAAACTCTCACATTTCTGTAGTCATAGCCTTGGGGTACGGTTGAAGAAGCAGTAACTTGGAAACTTCTTGATGTAACCATTTGGTATGACATTATTTGCTATTCAGTGTTTGGCTCATGTAGGGAGGGAGCATGTGGGTCCATCAAACCTTGCAGGAACTGATAGAACACTGAACCTGCTCTCCTAAGCACATGCAGATTTGTTCTCATCCTTTTCTCCACCTTTCCCACTTTGTGTCAATGACCACCCTAAAAGTAAAAATCCTTTTTTTTTTTTGGTGAGGAAATTGGGGTTAAGTGACTTGCCTAGAGTCACGCAGCTAGTAAGTGTTAAGTGTCTGAGTCTGGATTTGAACTCAGGTACTCCTGAGTCCAGGGCTGGCGCTCTATCCACTGTGCCACCTAGTTGTTCCTAAAAATCCTTTTAAAAGAGTATATTTCGGGGAAGCTGTGTGACTCTGGGCAAGTCACTTAAACCCAATTGCCTCACTAAAAAAAAAAAAAAGAGTATATTTCCTTGTAAGCAATCAAAGAAAACAATTAGACATTGATTTGTTTAAAATATTTGCTATTAAAGTGCTACTAGTCTAATCCTATCCTAATAGTGATCATCCTCCTGTACTTCTGGTACTTCTGGTCCTTGTGATCTGAATACTATCTCAGTACTAAGCTCTGTAGATGTCCTAAGAAGTTCTTGTCCTATCCCAACAGAGAATTATAGCTATTTACTTTACTTAATCTAGCTTTGTATAATGAGTAGGGTGCAGGACTCAGTCATAAGAAACCTGGCTTTGTATCCTCCCTGCTATTTAGGATTTTTAAAGTTTTCCTCATGAGATCTGTTACGTCCTTTGCTTTATTATGACTTTTTAGACAAGGGGTTCTTTCTTTCTTTCTTTTGGGGGGGGCGGGGAAATGAGGGTTAAGTGACTTGCCGAAGGTCACATAGCTAATAAGTGTCAAGTGTCTGAGTCCAGATTTGAACTCAGGTCTTCCTGAATCCAGGACCAGTGCTTTTCTCTCTCCCTTTTCTATATTGTTATTTACATATTGTTTGTTAGCATAGTGTGTGTTCCATCAAGGAACACTCTGTTCCTAGAAGAAACAAAGGGGGGAATGTGTTGATAATGGATTTAGCAGAGACTCAGGGACCCACCTGGAGATTTAAACTGATTGAATTGGATAAGGCAGCTGACTGGATTATTGACTCCCAGTTAACTAGATTGTAAGCACATCTGGCTGGTACTTAAGAGTACTTAAGAAAGCATGGTTCTTAGAAGATGACGACTTTGAACTTTGACCACCTTCTGACCCAGTCAATCAATCGGTTGAGGAGCCTCCCATTTCTGGGAGGGAACAGGAAGGAGGAAGCTGAGCCTGCACAGAGGGCTCGCTCTCTTTTGGTTCCTGACATCACAGTAGCGGCGGAGGACTTCACAGAGGAGTTGAGGAAAGATAGGATTGCCAGGTTGCAGGAATTCTGTTCTCAATCTTTCTCTTTCTTTTACTATCTTTCAATAAACCCTTAAAAACCTAAACTCATTTATCAGTGATTTTAGTCAGTTTCCTCCAAAACTGGGGGGGGGGGACAGATTAGAACCTACATTTAGAAATTTAATTTACACAGGCTGGATTTGAACTCAGGTCCTCCTGAATCCAAGGATGGTGCTTTATCCACTGCACCACCTAGCTGCCCCCAAGGGATTCTTTCTTAACCAAAGAATTCATGAACTTATTTTTAAAAAGTCTTGATAACTTTTTCAGTATAATAGGCATTCTTCATAATTCTGTTTATTTTATATTATACATTTAAAAATATTCTGAGAAGGCATCCATTGGTTTTTACCAGATTGCCAAAGGGGTCAATGGTACAAAAATGGTTAAGGGGCCCTGATTTTGTTCCTCCTAATAAAAGACTTTAGGTATGTGATAATTACTGCAATAAGTAGATTGTAAGTAGACAGAAGGGGCTGCAGTTAGATTTATTCATTTGTTTGACAAGTTACTAACCCATCAATGCCTAGTTCTTTTATTCAAGATTGTAAGCAAGAAAAGGTATTTCATTGTACCTATTCAAACTAAAGGTCAAATTTGGTTGTCTTTTTTCTTTTTTTTTTAGTGAGGCAATTGGGGTTAAGTGACTTGCCCAGGGTCACACAGCTAGAAGTGTTAAGTATCTGAGGCCGGATTTGAACTCAGGTACTCCTGACTCCAGGGCCGGTGCTCTATCCACTGCGCCACCTAGCTGCCCCAAATTTGGTTGTCTTAATCTCTTCAGTAAACTCTACTTTCCCCCTCCTCCATCATTGAAAATCCATGGAATCATAAATGTTACAGTCATAGATTTTACCTTGCACAGGGGACTTGTACAGAAAGTGCTTTTTAGGATTTTCTTTTTGTTTTTTCATTTGGGAAAGGAGGAAAACAAATGCTTGATGATTGACAAATAAAGTTAAAGGGGCAGCTTGGTTGTGCAGTGGATAAAGCACCAGTCCTCGATTCAGGAGCACCTGAGTTTAAATCCCTTCTCAGACACTTACTAGCTGTATGACTCTGGGTAAGTCACAACCCTCATTGCCCTTCAAAAATAATTTTAAAAAAAAGGAAAAAAAATAAAAAAGAAAGCATCTTGCAAATAGTGGAACACTATACAAATATGAATTCATTATTTGGATAATAAGTTTCTGTCTGATTTAATTTAATATTTGAGATTAGCAGAGACTAGAAATTATCTAGTCCAAATTGCTCATTTTATAGAGGTGGCAAGCTCACTTGCTTCCCGGAGAGATGAAGTGATTTTCCTGAGGGAACACAATGTGTCAGTAGCAAAACCAGTTCTGGAACTCAGGTCTTCTGACTCCCAATCTGGACGTCTTTTACAATATCACACTATATCCTTGCTCAGAGGAAAAAATGGCCAAGGTTAAAAAAGTTATTTTACTTCAGAACAGGTTTCTCATTAATTGAGATGAAGAAGGAAGAAAGGCATTTCCCTTGTGTATGATATTGCACCAGAAATGTAATGCTTTTTCTCTTCTTTCTCTTTTTTCCCTGAAGCATCTGGTCTAGAACATTGCTAGAGGCAGTATTCTGGGATAGATTGTCAATTGGATTATTCTAATATGACAGCTCCTATGTTTCCAGAGACAAGTAGCTCCCAAGAGGAAAAACTAAAATTTCAATGTTTAGAAAACTTTTTTTTGGTTTCTTTTGTTTCATGGGTTACTTATTTTTGTTTTTTACTTGAAAGATTTGGATGAACCCAGACCAAAACCCTAGATTACAAACTCTTTAAAGTTAGAGGCCTTGATTCATTTATCTTCTTATCTTTCTTATTAGCTCTTACCAAAGGACCTAGTGTGTCTATAATGAGTTATTTGACATAGTTTTTACATTGTGCTAAAGAATAGAAGCTATGTTTTTAAAGGTCTAAGATAGTATATATGATGTAATAACGAACTGCAGAATCTTATTGTAGAAGGCATTTTAAGTGGTTAGGTTTTTTTTTTAATAAATTTTGCATATTTGAAGAGAGGGACTGTGAATGACATGGTACAAATAAAAATAAACAGTTATGGAGGGAGCCACAGTGCTAAATTACATTGTTTTCTCTTTTATTTGAATTTTCCTTTGGGAGAAGTGGAGGAATCCTTTGGATTTCCACAACTGCATTTATACCTGCCACTTGCTGGCAATGTAAATGTTAGATAGGTTTGGTGTCTGCTCTACTAACATCCATTACTATTTCTACTGTTCCCTCCTATCCTTATCTAACCTTCCCTTCCAATACTCATGACCAGTTCCCTGCAATGTCTTGCCATGAGTATGGTTTTTCTTTTTTTTTTTGGGGGGGAATAAAGGTTAAGTGACTTGCCCAGGGTAAAACAGCTAGTAAGTGTCAAGTGTCTGAGGCCAGATTTGAACTCAGGTCTTCCTGAATCCAGGGCCGGTGTTTATCCATTGCGCCACCTAGCAGCTCCTTCCTTACAAGTTATCTACAAGGATTTTTTTAAAGTAATAATGATATTTCTGTAGCATTGTAAAGTTTCCAAAGTGCTTTTCTCACAACAATCCTGTGAGGTAGGTAGTGTATTATTATCTCTATTTTACAAATGAGGAAACTGAAACTCAGTCAAGTGACATGCCAAAGGCCATACAGCTGGACTGCAGCTCAGTACTTTATTCACTATACCAAAGAAACAGTTAGATTAAGTAAAGAGTCTCCTACAGTGCCTTGCCCATGGCTTTCTTTGCTTTTAGTAGATATTGAGTAAATAAGATGAGATGAGAAAATCTTTACAGGCATTGCTTAAATAGTGTGGAAATGTAATCTAGACAGGTAGAGGGAGCCTGGTGTAGTAGCTAGTCAGCCTAGAGCTGAGGAAGAACTGATTTCAGATCCTTTATCTAAGACACCATGGGTAATGCAATTAACATCTCAGTGTTACAGACAACCACTTCCAAGAGTATAAATTGTAGAATAGCTGTAGCCTGATTTGTGGAAGGCATTTCCTCAATGGGAGTACCCAACACCATTGAAATCAAAGGTCTGGTATTTTTTTTTTTTAAACAAATCAAAAGTTTTAAAAATTCACTTAATGGGTCTAATTTGAATAGGAAATTTGTATTAACATCATGAAGTCTGTGTTTCCTTTGGGGGAAGCCACTTCCCCTGTGGTATTGAAAGAAAGACTTGATACAATCTGAATAGAATTATGTTCATGCTCCTTCATCTACTTTTTCTTTTTTCTCCTTTTTTTTCTCTCCACCCCTTCCTTTCCCTTTCTTTCCTCCCTCTTTTTTTTAAATCAAAGGCACTTTAATTAAACTCCCATCATGAAAACAATTAGGCCAGATTTGCCATACTTAACCAGTCAATAATTCAGTGGTGGCATCTCGTTAATAGACTTTGCTCTCTCTGTGACTGCCATCTCAGAGATGCAGGGTAGGTAGCTATGTACTGTAGGGATTAAATAGCGATCAATATTTTCCATGAACTTTTTGTCCTCCACTGAAAGAGATAGAAACACAAAAGTAACCAAATGAAGCTGAGACAAAGGGAGGTTGATTATACCCTGGGGTTTACATTAATAAAGCAGTTTCTAGGACTTGGATTATTCTTTCTTTTCTTTGATCCCATATATTCCATATTTAATTACATCAGTCTCACGGGGAAAAAATTATAGGTGTATCTTAGATACAAGGACTGAATGGGCCTGGAATTGTCAGTAAAATTTTGTAGCTCTTACTGGTCTGTTCATTCATCAGTCAAAGTGAAGACCATCTCCTACTGAATTCAGCAGCATGAATGCCAGCGATGTTTTTCCAAAGAGAAAAGTGGGAAATCTGATATGGAACATGTTCCATGTGCATTCATTTAATGGAGATAACAACTCAGCAAATACAATTTTAAGTGTCTGATATGTTCAAGGCACTGCCAACCCAAATACAAAAAATAGGAAACCATTCTTGCCCTTGAGGTGTTCACACCTGAAGTCTTTTAAAGTCATCAATCATCAATGACTTGGATAAACTAGAAAGAACAGTTCTTTGTAGACGTGTGGGAGTGGCATGGCAGACATTATTTTTGAATAAGGGATAAGGATTTGGAATGACTTTGGTAAACTAGAGAAGTAGATTATAGAACTTTATTCTCTTGTATTTTTTTCCTATAAAGTTAAATTGATGGTAGTTTACATGGGAGCTGTATGGTAGTTCTTTTTATTCACCTCTGATTGACTGTCTAACACTCTTTTCAAGCTCCCAGGGTCTTTTCTATCCTTATATTTCTCTGCAGGTGACTTTAGTTCTTATTGAAAAATTGAGGCCATGCATTGTAAACTTCCTCATCTTTCTTACTTGACATCTTGAAACCTCCCAACATCTTTAATCACTTTCTCTGCTTTTGCTAAAGAAGAAATAGTCTTTTCTCCTAAATGAGGTTATATTTGCACTTGTACTATCCTTTCCTAATTCCTCTGAGATCCTGCTCCATCCATCTTAATGTCTTCTCTTCAATCTATCCTTATTTTCCCCCATCACTGTATCTGCAAACTGTTGATTTTTGGTCATTTTGTTCCCCACAGAGGCAGTGTGGTATAGTGGATAGAGAGGCATCCTTGAGTCCAGGAAGACCTTTTCCACTGCCTTAAAACATGCTTAGGTCTTTTCTTTTTTTTTAAATTTTTTTTTTATTTTTTGGTGAGGCAATTGGGGTTAAGTGACTCGCCCAAGGTCACACAGCTAGTAAGTGTTAAGTGTCTGAGGCCGATTAGAACTCAAGTACTCCTGACTCCAGGGTCGGTGCTCCATCCACTGCGCCACCTAGCTGCCCCACTTAGGTCTTTTCTAAACTTAAAAGTTGGCCAGTATCAAACTGGTCAAGGTTCAATGCCTCTTCTCCTTCACTGCTGAACTTCTGTAAATGGTTGTTTACACTCAACAGTTTTTACTTCTCATCAACTCCTCCCTCCTCAACCTTTTGCAATCTGGCTTTTGACCCCTAAACCCAGAGTAGAAAAACAGGAGGAAATTGAGCTATAATGCATTTGGTAAATTGTCTTAGCCCTTTTAGTGATCCCAGGCTGATCTCTGATTTGAAATTCCTCCATAATAACGATTATATTTTATATACATATGTATAAAATATACATGTATGTTACATGTATATTAATATATTAATATTACATATTACTATTTTACATATTACTAAATGCCAAGCACTGTCTTAGGTGCTGGGGACATACATAGAAAGCATGGTAGTTTGTGCTCTCAAGCAACTCATATTCTAATTGAGAGAGAACACATACTGAAGGGTGGGGTTCAATCATAGACCAGGCTGGATGGGGAGGCTCAGGAGTCCTTAGGATGCATTAGCAAAGTAGTTAGTGGTATCCAGAGGTCTAGAGAATTCAATGACAGGGAAGCTGGCAAGGCTTTCATCTTACCAGAAGGACTGTAGTTGTTGACTCCTTGCTCATATATGTAAACAAATTCAGTGAACTGCCCATCTAATTGTATGTCATGATATGGGACAACAGGTATTCTTCATCTACTTTTCTTTTCCCCATGTGGATAATAAGGAATAGAGACCTGTGCTTTCAGTGATACAGGGAAATCCCAGGTTAGGGAACTCCATCTACCTATGCAGGTAGGTGCCTTTTCTGTAGCCTATAGTCTTTAGTGAATTGCTCATGGTCACATAGCCAGCATGTATCAGAGGCCAAATTTCAACATATGGCTTCTGGGCATAAAGGTCAGCTCTCTATCCATTATGCCACATTGCCTCTGTGGATAATAAACTGATCAGAATTTATCAACTTAGGGATATAGTAAAAAAAAAAACACACACAACAAAATAAAACCCAAAGACATTTAACATTTAGAATACAGATTATAAGAAAACATTCTTTATAATCAGGACATACTAATTAGTTCTTTATTTAGGGACTGTGTCCAGTTCTAGCTCTTCCTAAAAGGCAATATGAAAAACGAATCATCATATCATCTTCATTAGAGGTATGGAGAATTGGGTAATAAATGGTGGGGGAAGGAGAATGAGATGTAGGAGAATAGGTGAAAATGGTTTGAGCTAGCATGGAGAAAAGAAAGCTAAAGGATGATTTAATAAGACTTTAAATACAAGGCAAATTAAAGGTTGTGCTCCTTTGCTGAAAATGGCTTTTAGTAGATACATAAGGACTTTTGAATCAATCTGCAGATGAAATGCTCCTATAGAAAGGTTGGTGATGAACTCCATTACCATCTTCAGTGGAGACAGAATGAAATATATGAAATAATAGTAGTAGCTCATCTATAAAAAGCACCCCAGTTTACAAAACACTTTCCTAATGAGTTCCCTGAGGGAAAAGACACAACTATTATCATAGCTATTACATTTGCCCTGTGTGGGGCAATAGGTATTCTTTATCTACTTTTTTTTTTTCCTGTGTAGATAAGAAGGGATAGGGACCCATGATTTCAGTGGAATAGGGAATTCCAAAGTGAGGGAACTTCATTTACATATTCAGGTATGTGCCTTCTCTGAGACCTATATTCTTAGATAGCTGCTCATGGTCACACAACCATTAGGTTACTCAGAAAGAAACTGAGTCTCATTGATGATTTAATTGGCCATGGTCATGTAGCAAGGAGGAACAGGACTCATTATATTTTCCCCAGTGTACTGTACTTCATCTAGATAAATCATAGCATTAAGGGTTTAATTTACATATGTATAATCCAAAAATTGTTGATCAGGGTTATTAAACATTGGGATTAGGACTGGTTTCCTTCAAATTTTGAGAATGTTCAACTTTTCATTTTAAATATGAAAATCTCTGTAAAGTTCTATGTTGACAATATGTAATCAAGGAAGGGAAAGATTAATGTTTCAAGAATGTAATTTTATATAAGCAAATGATTTTAAATGGGTTTGAGCATGAGAGATAGAGAGAACCTTACCTAGTCCATGAAAGAATGCTGAATATTTGTATAAACTGACCATCTTCTCTCTCTTTCTGTGTGTGTGTGTGTGTGTGTGTGTGTGTGTGTGTGTGTGTGAGAGAGAGAGAGAGAGAGAGAGAGAGAGAGAGAGAGAGAGAGAGAGAGAGAATGTTTTTCCTTTGCCTTATGAATCAGAATGCATAGGCTGTTACTCTCAGTGGAGAGTCCAATCCAGGGCTTACTGGGACAATTTAGACCATGATAACAAAGCTTTTTGGATCCAAAAGGTTCCCAGAAATGCCTTTACTGTGAATGTACATTACTAGAAAATGTGCCTTTTATTTTCTCTCTTATCTATGTTAAAGGAGAAGGAAAGCTACAAATATCCCCTTCTACCTCTTTTGATTGAAAATAAAATTTGGGGGAGAAGGAAGTCTAAATGGCTCAGGAGAATGGTAATCTTTTGTTCCCTATGTCACCAATTCATTTCTTTATTTTTTTTAACTCTGCAACAAACATTTATTTTATTTTTTCCAGTTACATGTAAGGGTAGTTTTCAACATTCATTTTCATAAGATTTAGAGTTCCAAATTTTTCTCCCTCCCTCCCCTTCTTCCCCCCTCCACAAGACAGCAACCAGGTTATATATGTACACTCCACAAGTGCTCTTTTTTTTTTTTTGTGGGGCATTGGGGGTTAAATGACTTGCCTAGGGTCACACAGCTAGTAAGTGTCAAGTGTCTGAGGCCGGATTTGAACTCAGGTCCTCCTGAATCCAGGGCTGGTGCTTTATCCACTGTACCACCTAGCTGCCCTCTAGGTGCTTTTTAAAAATCAGTTCTTTCTATGGGTGTGGATAGTAAGCTTCATCATCAGTCCCTTGGGATTGTCTTGGATCATTGCATTGCTGAGAGTAGTTAAGTCATTCACAGTTGCTCATTGAACAATACTGCTGTCACTATGCACAATGTCCTCCCAGTTCTGCTTACTTCACTATGCCAATTCATTTCTGTTAACCCAAGATGTTTTTTTGGAGGCTTGTAAACTCATTAGTGTCGTGTGTGTGTGTGTGTGTGTGTGTGTGTGTGTGTGTGTGTTTTGGGGGTGGGGTGGGAAAATCTCTTTCTTTCTTTCACTGGGCAATGAGGGTTAAGTGACTTTACCAGGGTCACACAGCTTAGTTGTTTTTTAATGGACATGTAGCCAGATGACAATGATAGGTCTGCTCGAGATAGTTCCAGAGAAGGGCAAAAATGAAAGGGGAATATAATTTAGCACTTCTTTCCAACCTCTGAGAAGTTCTTCTTTTGACATAGTTAGGACATATTAGTGGAACACTGAAGAAGGCTACAGAACAGCCACTCTTTTTCTACCCCCCTCATCCACTGTCATATATTAAAAAAATGAAAAAGATTCCAGATATCAGGAATATTAAAATTCTTGTTAATATGCTATTTTACCTAAAAGGAAACTATTAAAAATTGAATGAGAATGTTTTTGCCTCATTTCAAAAATTTTATTAAAAAAACCCTCTAATACCAAACTAACATGCATGAGTTTGGAAGGGGAGAATTTGGGGACCTTATTAAACCTCCCTGCTATATAGTAGCAAATGCTTTCTAAATGAATGATTTAGTGGCTGTAGCAGAAATATTGAAGATAGCCTATATGCTGAGGTCAAATTATCAGAGTGAAATCTTAGGGTACAGTTAGCTGTCTCTTGGTTTTACAACAAAGTATGAAAACATGACTACAAAATTGAGCTCCTGAGCTACTTTTGGTTAGTGGCATGCCTTGCGAGGCCTGTGGGGTGTCTGACTTTGGGCTTGTCATTGTTCTTACAAGTACCAAGACCACAAAGAAAGCAGTAAAAAAGAAAAGTTGGGGCTTTTGACCCTTCCTTATATGTAGGCTCAGTGGATAGAGTGCTGGGCCTGGAATCAGTCAGGAAGACTTTAATTCAGATCTGATCTTATACGTTTACTAGTTGTGTGACTCTGAGAAAGTCACTTAACCTTTTTGTCTCAGTTTCCTCAATTGCAAAATGGAAACAATAATGCCATCTGTTTCATAGGGTTGTTGAAAGGAGCAAATGAGAATATTTGTGAAAGCACTTAGCACACATAGTTCCTGGCACATAGTAGGCACTATAAAAATGCTTATCCCTTTCTCTTCCTTTCTCCTCAAGAACCTAAAACATAACATTTCTAACATTTCCCCCCTTCTTTTTGATCTTGTTTTAGACTTTCCAGCATTTTAACTGATGGAGAGACAATGTTTTCTTGCTTCTATAGTAACACCTTTGCTTTATGATCTTCAGCAGTATAGTGGATAGGGAGAATGGAGAAAGGGGGAAAAAGGTAGATAGGGGAAGGGCTAGTCTGGCTCACCCCATGGCTGACCTTGTCAATTTAACATTTACTACACAGATGACCTTGGACTGGGTGCTATGAGACATTCTAATCTGTAAATTCCCAGAGTCCCTCTGCATGGATGGCTATTATATATATGGTTACAGCTCGCTGGGATTTTGGGCTAAGAGTCTCATGGCTAAAGTAGGCAAGGGTGGCAAAGAGCATAAACAAACAAAAATGCCATTAAACCTGTCCTTAATACACAACTTAACCCAATTTTCTTCAGCCGGTCTCCAAACTTGAAAAGATTCACTATCTGTGCAGTACAGGGTTAACACTCCCCTAGGGTTTTACTCAGCACTTTGTAATATTGGGGTGTCTTACTTCCGTGAGATGGGTCAGAAGGCAAAGGCAAGGGGAGGAAAAAAAAAGGCTGTCATTACAATGTGGTGAAGGATAAATGATCCATTTCATTTATTGAAAATTTGTATCGTCTTTGTACAGAGAAATAAAATGACATCAGAAGGCTATGTTCTATTGCAGGACAGAGTTCATACAAAGAGGCAGAATATCAATCACCGGGGCAGGATTTCTCAACTACATATTAGAGACTTTTGCCCGTACTTTTCTAAAGCAGGGTGCCCAGAAGGTAAGCTTATTTTCCTTCCTTCTACTAATCACCAGAATTCCCTCCTTGCTGAGGCCTTATTCAAGTCTCTTTAAAGCACTATTCATTCTGATAATTTCACTTTGGATTTCATGCATTCTGTGAGCTTTGGAATTGACTGGAAAAGTCCAGGCCAGAAAAAAATCTCATTCTTCCTCCTTGCTTTTTGATATAAGGCAAACTATATAGCCTTTCAATTTTATTTCTCCAGTTACCAACAGGAACTCTGCTTAATTCAGACTGTTCTGCTCACTATCTCCCTGCATGGTTTGCATTCAATATCCTCTATACCAAGGATTCTTGATTTTTTTTTTTTTTTGGTCATCAGTCCTGTTGGGTACTCTGATGAATCCTTTGGACCCCTTCTCAGAATTAATGCTTTTATCCATATAAAGAAAAAAAATATACGATTATAAAAGAAACCAATTATATTGAAGTAAAGGTATATATTTTTTTTGTCCAAGTTCACGGACGCCCTGAAGTCTATCCATAGACACCAGGTACATCCCTTGATCTATGGCAAGAGAGAGAGCGACTTGATCTTTGGTTTCATTAATATGAGGTGAGAAAAGTACCAGTATCAGTGTAGGTCAACATCCCTGCAACTTAAAATCTTAGAGAGTTTCTAGAGCAGTTAGGTGAAGCAGTGGATAGAGCAAACAAGGTTATGTGACTTGTCACACACAACTAGTGTGTGAGGCCAGATTAGAAACTCTTGTCTTTTTGACTCCAGGTCCAACATTCTATTTACTTCAACACCTAGATGTCCCAAAACCCTTACAAAGGGTCAAAGTCAAAACTATTTTAAGAATAATAAGATATTTTAACTTTTAATACATAAATACTGATAGCTATAATCCATAAATATAAGAGCCCTTGGGGAGGAAGTATCCTCAGTTTTTAAGCACAAAATGGGTCATGAGACCCAAAAGTCTCTGAGAGCTTAAGTGACTTGCCCAGAGCCACACGTGCCAGGGTCAGGATTTGAATTGAAGTCTTCCTGGCCTTCTGATTGGCTTTCTATCCACTATGTCATTCTGTCTCTTTGCCTTTGCTAATTCTATTTCCATTCGACATATTATTTTCTTCACTCCTCTCTGCTTATCCAGAACTTTCCCAATCTTCAAGGTCCATGAAGTCTTCTACCACTTATCTGTTAACAGTAACATTCCCTTCCTACAACTGCCATTTATTGTTTCTACCAGATATTGTGCACAATTATATTATTTAACTTTTCAAGTATTTGTGTCTTGTATCTAAAACTTGACCAAAACTGGAGGACAGGGATTATTTCTTATTTATATAAGTATCTATCAGAGTGCATAATACAGTCCTGAACACAGACCAGGCATTCCCTGAACATTTGTTGAATGAATGAAAGAAAAAACAAAGAATCAACAATGTGTAATCCACAATGTTTTTGATGGATAAGACCATAATAATTTTTGGATGATTTTAAAGCTTTAAAGTAATGTTCTCAAATAGATCGATGCTTCCAAATAAACTTCTCTGTTCTCCATGACTCATAATGTCTTAAAAACAGTATAGCTTTTCTCCTGTTCATATTTTACTTTCTTCTAATTTATTTATTGTTTAATGGCTTTTGTTTAGATTGGAAGCTTTTTAGGGTGTGTTCTACTTGCTTTAACATCTTGATATAGTACCTTGGCATACAATAAGAACTCAACAGATAATGCGAGCCAGTTGAAGTGGAAGGAGTGTAAGACTTACTTAGAGGCAGGAGACTTGGATTAATACCCCAGCTCTGATGCCTGTACCTGTGTGACTCTGGGCAAGTCACCTAGCCTACATGAGTCTGTTCCCTTATCTATATAATGGGCTTAATTATACTATTTACCTCAATGGGGTTATCAACCAACAATTTAATAAGTATACATAAAGAACCTATTATGTGAATAGAAGCAATGCATCCAAAATTAGAAGGGAGACAGAAAACTGGGAAACAATTTTTATAGCCAGTACTTCTGATAAAGGCCTCATTTCTAAAATATATCAGGAACTAAATCAATTTTATAAGAATCCAAGTCATTCCCCAGTTGAGAAATGGTCAAATGATATGAACAGGCAGTTTTCTGATGAAGAAATCAAAGCTATCTATTGCCATATGCAAAAATGCTCTAAATCACTATTGATTAGAGAGATGCAAATTAAAACAACTGTGAGGTACCACCTGACACCTATCAGATTGGCTAAAATGACAAAAAAGGAAAATAATAAATGTTGGAGAAGCTGTGGAAAAATTGGAACACTAATGTATTGTTGGTGGAGCTGTGAACTGATCCAACCATTCTGGAGAGCAGTTTGGAACTATGCCCAAAGGACTATAAAGCTATATATACCCTTTGACCCAGCAATACCACTATTAGGTCTTTTTCCCAAAGAGATCATAAAAAAGAGAAAAGGACCCACATGTACAAAAATATTTATAGCTGCTCTTTTTGTGGTGGCAAGGAATTGGAAATTGAGGGGTTGTCCATCAATTGGGGAATGGCTGAACAAATTGTGGTATATGAATGTAATGGAATGCTATTGTGCTGGAAGAAAAGATGAGCAGAAGTTCAGAGAAACCTGGAAGGACTTGCATGAACTGATGATGAGTGAGATGAGCAGAACCAGGAGAATTTTGGACACAGTATAAACAACATTATGTGTTGATCAACTGTGATAGACTGGATTCTTCTCACCAATACAATGGTCCAAGATAGTTCCAAAGGACTCATGATGGAAAATGCTCTCCAGATCCAGAAAAAAAGAACTGTGGAATCTAGATGCAGATTGAACCATACTATTTCTACATTTTTGGTTTTCTTTTTTGAGATTTTTCCTTTTTGCTCTGATTCTTTCACAGCATGACTAATGCAGAAATATGTTTAATGTGATTGTACATATATAATATATATCAGATTGCTGTCTTGGGGAGGGGGGAAAGAGGGGAGGGATGGAGAAAAATTTGAAACTAGAAATCTTATAAGAACATGTTGAAAATTATCTCTAAATGTAACTGGAAAATAATAAAATACTTATATGGAAAAAAAGAACCCACTATGTGTCAGGCACAGTGTTGGGTGCTTGATCTACAAAGATTAGAGAGAACTGGTCAGCAAATCCCTGAATTAATGGAACTTTCATCTGATGGAGGAGAAAACATGCACATCTAGTATATTAAAAACACATGCAAAACAGGATGCAAGGTCATCTGTAGGGGAGGCCATTACTATCAGGGAGGGAAACAGGAAAAGTCTCAGGCAGAGGAGGTAGAGCTATGTCTTGAAAGAAACAGGATTTCTTTCTTTCTTTCTTTCTTTCTTTCTTTCTTTCTTTCTTTCTTTCTTTCTTTCTTTCTTTCTTTCCTTCCTTCTTTCTTTCTTTCTTTCTTTCTTTCTTTCTTTCTTTCTTTCTTTCTTTCTTTCTTTCTTTCCTTCTTTCTTTCTTTCTTTCTTTCTTTCTTTCTTTCTTTCTTTCTTTCTTTCTTTCTTTCTTTCTTTCCTTCTTTCTTTCTTTCTTTCTTTCCTTCTTTCCTTCTTTCTTTCTTTCTTTCCTTCTTTCCTTCCTTCTTTCTTTCTTTCTTTCTTTCTTTCTTTCTTTCTTTCTTTCTTTCTTTCTTTCTTTCTTTCTTTCTTTCTTTCTTTCTTTCTTTCTTTCTTTCTTTCTTTCTTTCTTTCTTCCTTTCTTTCTTTCTTTCTTTCTTTCTTTCTTTCTTTCTTTCTTTCTTTCTTTCTTTCTTTCTTTCTTTCTTTCTTTCTTTCTTTCTTTCTTTCTTTCTTTCTTTCTGGTGAGGCAATTGGGATTAAGTGACTTGCCCAGGGTCACACAACCAGTAAGTGTCAAGTGACTGAGGCCGGACTTGAACTCAGATCCTCCTGAATCCAAGGCCAGTGCTGTATCCGCTGCACCACGTAGATTCTCCCCCCCCCCTTTTTAAAAATAAAAGTATTTTATTATTTTCCAGTTACATGTAAGGCTAGTTTTCGACATTTGTTTTCATAGGATTTTTAGTTCCAAATTTTTTCTCCCACCCTCCCTTCTCTCCCTCCTCCCCAAGGTGGAAAGCATTTTGATATAGTTTATATATGCACAATCATATTAAACCATTTCTGCATTAGTCCTATTGTGAAAGAAGGAAACAGGATTTCTAAGAGGGGGCAATGAGGATGGAGATCCTTCCAGGCACAGAGATAGGTGATCAAATTTGTTGAGTGAAGAATAGCATGAAGGGCAGTTTGTGTGCAGTGTAAAGAGCATGGAGGGGGAGTAAAGTGTAACAGACAGAAAAGGCAGGATTTAGGGAGGTTTTGAGAGCTTTAAATGCTAGAGGAGTTTATATTTGATTCCACTGGTGATAAGGAGCATTGGAGTTTGGGGAGTGAATGAGTATATGTGTGTGTTTTGGGGGTGATATGGTCAGGCCTGCACTTAAGGAATATTACCTTGGTAGCTATGTGTGGGATGGTTTGAAAAGGCAAGAGACCCAAGACAGGGTGTGAAATTAGGAAGCTATTGTAATAGAGCAGGTGGGAAATAGTGAGGCACACAACTAGGGTAATGTGTATGTGAGAGCGCCTTGAATATAGACTCTATGCCCTTTGTCTGTGGACTAACTTAGTTAAAGGAAGGAAGGAAGGAAGGAAGGAAGGAAGGAAGGAAGGAAGGAAGGAAGGAAGGAAGGAAGGAAGGAAGAAAATAAGCATTTATTAAGTTCCTGCCATGTGCCAGGCATTGTATTAAGTGATCATCTCATTTGATTCTCTCAATAACCCTGGGAAGTAATATTATTATTACCTCCATTTTACAATGGAAGAAACTGAGGCAGTCAGAAGTTAAGTGATTTCCCCAGGGTCACACAGTAACTAAGTTTCTAAGGCTAGCTTTGAACTCAGCCTTTCCTGATTCCAGCCCCAGTGTTCTATCCATTATACCACCTAGCTGCCTCTAGTTAACTTCAGATATGCTTCTTTCCAGAAGGTTGGCCAAGAAGCAGTGATTTACACATTCCCCTCAAACCCCCAGTGAAGTATTTATTGAGGCAGTTGTTTTCTAACCTTAGGGTTGTAGACTCCTAGGGGCCTTGGAGTTGTTACCAGGGATCCAGAGAGTTTTTGACACTACCAAGCATTGACTACCAAGCAAAATCTCTTTATACAATTTGACTCTAAGTGTGGCAGGATGTTAGTCTGGGACTCCTGACCATTCACCTCCCTTCTACCCACCTGCTCTCTACCCCTTATCTTGCTAGGTGTATGGGGTGTTCAAGGAAGACTAGCACCTGTGGTGTGAGGGCTTGCTGAGCTCTTTCCATGGCTCTTTATTCACCTTTAGTGTCTGCCTGGCACTGAAGTCTCACCTGTAACTCCAAGAAGCTGTTACATGCTCAGTGGCCACATCCCATAAGCCATCTCAGCAGATGACCACAAACTTGTTGGTGAATTGGGGAGGGTTGTGTACTCCAGGAATGTGATGACTTCCTCCAGCAGAATGGATGGATTAGAACAATTTATTCCAATGGCCACGAAGGGGGCTGAAGCAGGAGCTGAGGAGTGCTTAGAACTTGGTCCGACATTGAAGATACCAAGGTCATGCACTGTATCCTGGGTCATTGCCAGGCATCCTGACTTTGTCTGGGAGAGAGTTCAACTGATAACTTTGTGCAGCTTTGCCTCACAAGGATATCACACCGTGATGTCATTGGTCCTCTTCAAAAATGAAGGACAAAAAAACCTTGCTACAGAATAAAAAAAGCAAACATAATGTTTAGAGACTACAAAATATAATGTTATGTATATATGCTTTCCTGAGAAGCACTATGGTTGTGGTGGTGAGAGGGTCCAATTTGGAATCAGATTAAGCTGGGTTCAGGGCTCACTGCTGACTCCTACTGGCTGTATACTCTAGGTCATTCTAAGGGAGAGATTTTTGTGTCATAGGCACCTGAGCCAGCTAAGTGGCACAGTGCATAGAATGCTTGGCATGGAGTCAGAAAGCCATGAGTTCACTTCTGGACTCAGACTTAATAGCTATGTGACCCTGGGCAAATTGCTTAACGTCTGTTTGCCTCAGTTTTCTCTACTATAAAATGAAGAGATAATAACAGCACCTACTTTATAGAGTTGTTGGAGGATCAAATGAGGTAATAGCTATAAAGTGCTTAGCACAGTGCCTAGCATATAGTAGTAAGTAATTTATTTTCTTTCCTCCTTCCCTTCATAGACCTCTTTTAGCAGTCTGGTGAAGCCTTAAGAATCTGTCTTAGAATCATTGTTTTTGAATACACAAAATAAAATCCATAGGATTACAAAGGAAATCAATTTTACTGAAGTACAGTTATAAAAAAAAATAAAGTTCATAGACCCCAAATTAAGACCCTTTCAGAGTTTAAGGTTTTAAGTTAGTTGTTGATCTGAATTGGTAGGTGGTATTTCCTCACTAGGAACTCCTTACAGTCAATCAGTCAACTAATCAACCAGCCAAACAGCAAGTATCTATTATGTACTTACTAAATACCAGGCAAAAATCACATGGTATCTCTCTCCAAGGTATTGGGTTTTGTTGGTGGAGATGTGTTTATATCAGTTAGTTACAAAATAAATGCCAGATAACTTTGTAAATCTCTCTCTCTCTCTCTCTCTCTCTCTCTCTCTCTCTCTCTCTCTCTCTCTCTCTCTCTCTCTTCCTCTCTGTAGTGGATATCTATTAACATGTAAAATGTATGTAGATGCTTTTGCAATTGAGAAAACAAAATTGTCTAAAAGGGTTTTGGAACTTATAGTGCCTTTCTTCATGTTATTTTCTCAATCAATGTACACTAATGGTATGATTTTATCATGTGGGCATCTACAAGGGGTCTCATGTTAAAAAAAAGGCTTCCTCATACTCACAAAGGTTGGGAACTGCTATAGTAAGGCATGAAAGGACTTCAATGGAAGGGCTGTCAATCATGGGAAAACCCATACCAGTGAAATCTTGGATCCTTGAAGGATGTAATTGTTTGCAAATTCATAAAATATAACTTTAATGAAACTCACAATATAGCTTAGGTATATATTTTTATATGATTTTCCCCTAACAGTCAACTTAGAATTTATGAACTAAAAAGTAATTTCTAATAATTTTGTATTTATCCAAGTGTTGCAACCAATAAAGAATTTGGGGACTGGTTTTTCTAACACAACTGTTCTTTTTTTAGCCTAGTATTTCTGAGCACTTAGAGACTAGGAGAGATGCTATGGAAATATGGAGATCTCATTTTGCATTTATGTAGCTTTTTTTTAAGTAAAAAAAAAAATTAGGTTACTGAAATACATTTGCAGCATGTGCTAAAATAATTTAAGTTATTCCACCCCCTCTATTGTCAAGATCCCATCATTATTCCCATTGTATTAAGAGGGAAACTGAACTAGAAACAGACTGAATTCAGCAGCTTGTGAAATCACAGTGTGAGGACTGTAAGGGACCTTAGAGAACATCTGGTTCAACCCTCTCATTTTACATATGAGGAAACAGACCCAAAGAGTTCAAATAATTTTGAGTGGTATGTGGAATTTCTTGGGGCAAAGTAAAGTAATTAGATTTATTGACTTAAACAATAGACCTTACGTATTTTTTTATATCTTAAAGAAACATTTTTTAACCTGTAACAATTTTTCCTCTTAAGGTAATCACTTGTTTTGTATGATTTGATATTGAGCTCACAAGATTTTGATACATTCTTAAATTCTTTATCATAAAACCACACTTTGATCACAGGATAGTAAGTACCGATAAATAGTCTCAGTTTAGCTTTAATTGTAACTTATAAGTTTTCTTTTAAAAAATTCATTTTTATTGTTTTCAGTTCTGAACGCTTTCCTCCCCCACATTGAAAAGTCAAGAAAAGTAAAACACATTACAAATATGTATAGTTATACAGAACAAATTCCTGCATTAACTATATCCAAAAAAATCAAGAAAAAGTAAGAAAGAGAAGAAGATATGCTTTAATTTGTTCTTTGGGCTTATCCATTCTTTATCTGGAGGGGTATAGCATGTTTATTATGAATTTCCCTATAGGTTTTCAATGGGGTTTAAATAAGTTTAGTTTTTAGATGACTGAATCATGTTAATTTCTAACTCTTGGACAGGTTTTTTTAGCAGTTGTGAAATGTGACATGATGCAAAGTCCTTTTGCAACATTCTATCTCCATTTGGGAATTATGGTAATTCTGAAATAATTTTATTTCTTTATATCAGTATATTTTTCAGGTTCATTATTCTTTCAGTAGTGTTAATACTTGTAGACTCACTAGAAGTAAAAACAAATCCCCAAAGCATTTTTGGATGTTTGTTTACCAGTCTGATGAAGATGATCAGGTCTTACAGGTGTATTTACACTTTTGACAATGATTTTTGCCCAGCATTAATGAAAACAATGAGTTTCACAAGTCAAAATAAATGTATATATTTTTCTAGTCTCCATTCTGCAGTGCTTTGTATTGTCTTGTCTAGGACAAAAAATTTTTTTTCTTTATAGCAATGATTAACATGTATATGTATATATATATATATATATATATATATATATATATATATATATATATATATATATATATAACTACCAGGAAGACAATTTAAACCTATATATATATATATATATATATATATAACCAGGAAGACAATTTAAACCTATATATATATATATATATATATATATATATAGGTTTAAATTGTCTTCCTGGTAGTTCTTCCAACTTAAAGAAGCCTGTGCCACACTGTAGAAGAATCAATAACAACCCTTCCAGCTGCCTGATTACTATGAAGGTCTTAGTTTTCTGAGTATTTAATTAGATTGTATAGTAGTCTGTTGGTTTTTGGCATTGTTTTTCATTTTCAAACACACTTTCCTCTGTTCTTTGGCATGACTGATTCTGTTTCACCATTGACTTGAGTTGATCCTTGAAGCACTTTTACTTCTTCATAGAAACATATAACTTGAACAATCATTGTAGTGTGCTTTGTAAGAATTTTTGCACATTTCCTTGGAGTAATATCCATTCTTAAAAAAGATAGAATCAAAAACACAACAAAAGAGGGAAGTGAGATATATGTGCTTTTCATGAAATCCATCATTCAATTAGAAAGAACTAACTGAAGGTGGGGAAGGGAGGTCCATTCCATTTCATATGATGGTCAGATGTTTTCTGTCAACCTCGTGTCAGTAGAAGCAGCATGTCTATTGCTGTCACAAAATTATTACTTGTCTCAAGTAATTTGCACATCACTATTTTCCCATACTCATATGATGCAATTGGGTCAGTAATCTTCCTGCTATAATTGAAAAATTAAAAAAATACCTCAAATAAGCCACCAAGTCATCTTCTTATACCTCAGTAAAATTTTCCTAGCCTGAATGAAACTCTGGGAAGCTTAAATTAATAACAAAGGGTCTCATAAGGTCAGAAGCCATGATCTCTTCTAATCATGCCAAGTTGTTAAGCAATCACTGTTTTTTGTTTTTTTGCAGGGCAATGAGGATTAAGTGACTTTCCCAGGGTCACACAGCTAGTAAGTGTCAAGTGTCTGAGGACAGATTTGAACTCAGGTCCTCCTGAATCCAGGGCCAGTGCTTTATCCACTGTGCCACCTAGCTGTCCCCCAATCACTGTTTTTCTACCCCATAGAACTCTTGTCCCCTAAAGTGATCTATGGGAAGGGGGCAGTGACTGTAGTCTGCTTTCGCACTGCAGGGAGGGAGTGATGGCATAGTAGTGGTTAATTATTATAATGATTAGACAGATTCCAGGAATATGAATAGTGGTCTAGACAAGTTGCCACTAAAGAGATTTGGGCATGCTGCCTTCTATATAGTATAAACTCATTATTTTACTGAAGCCA
This sequence comes from Dromiciops gliroides, assembly GCF_019393635.1. Lineage (NCBI taxonomy): Eukaryota > Metazoa > Chordata > Mammalia > Microbiotheria > Microbiotheriidae > Dromiciops > Dromiciops gliroides. Next base: position 316,020,599 of record NC_057862.1, on the reverse strand, counting down.
ATTTTCTTAGTATGGGCAAGGAGTGTATCCTGTAGAGGATATGTTTAATGCTAGATGGACAGACAGACACAGACACACACACAGAGCTAGCTTTAATTTGGTGACATTTTTCCAATTGGTTTACCAATTCATCAACAAAAAACACATCTCATTATACTCTTCTATCACAGAGATTAATTATTCATTGTGTAAGGGGTTTTAGCTGCACACTGCCCACTTCTGGGATTGCCATGGGTCCACAGCTTTTTGAAGACTCATTTTAACAAAACAACTCCAAATGTCAGTTTGTATTTTAGCAAAAAGGACCTTTTCTTTTATTGCAGTGGATAATATCTACAAATATGTTTCACTGTGTATAAGCATTTTTAACAGGCATCTGCATTCCAACATCCACTGCATAAGAGGGAAAAAACCCAAAAGGATAAACCTGCCATTTGAAGGAACAAATAAATATTGCAAATAAGTTTGACATAAAGAACTGCAATGTTGTAAGATACCTTCCATATATCAGGGGATTTCTCCCCTCCCCCACTTGTTATTTTTATGAAGTAAGCCTTTCAAGATTCTTCATCTGGCTTAGATCACTTGACAGTACTGATGAAATATGTACTCTCTCTCCAATTTCACAGGGTTGATTTCCGGGCTGTAAAGTCATCTCTGATGATAAAACTTTTCAGGAGCTTTATCCATGCTTAATAAATTGGCAATCTCTTACTAAGGGCAATTTCAAGTCCACTATTGAGAACTGAAATGGATTGGTCTATTTTATTTTCAGATCTTAGCTATGATGAGAATAATGCAGAGACTTTTGACTTTAATGATTTTTTTTCCTGGTCAATTTTCTTTCTAAAATTAAAGAAAATAGTGGTGCCCATGATCACATATATTCCTTTTGCAACAACTGCCTGTCCTGCTATAATGACTAGAGTTTGGTTCCCTTGGATAATATTTTTTGGGGAAATGTATTCTTTAAAACTGAAAATAAGGAAGGTTTCTTTCTAAAAATGAGTATTCTGTGGCAGTGGTATCTTTTTTATCTTCTGAGCCTAAATTAACATCTGCTGTACCATGAATGAAGCTTAGGAATCAAAGGTCCCTCAATGACTCATTTGACTTCATCCCAGTTGTATAGGTTTGGTTATCAGTAATACTTTCAAGAATCCTATAAATCAGATCATCAAAATTCTGAGCTGTTACATTTGATGAAACTTATTTGAAAAGTGTAAAGCTAAGCTCTTAACTGAAATGACAAGGAATGATTCTTATAGACCCAAGATGAGCTGGTATTTTTCTCTTGCAGGGGTAAGGGATCAGAATGGTTCAGCATGGTATAGCGGGAAGAACACTGGATTGAGGGTCAGGAGATCTGGGTTTTAGTACTTACTTTTTCATTAACTTGCTATCTGGCCTTGAGTAAGTCACTTCAGCTTGTTTGGTCTTCCTTTGCTTCCTGGTAAAATGACAGGGCTTGGCTTAAATGTTCTTTATCATTTCTTCCAAATCCTAAATGCTGTGTTTGATGTCTCTCCCCTTTCTCCTAACCAGCATCCTGACCCCATCAATTTATGTTAGATTTTTATGGTGAGGATATGCAAATATCTCTGGAATCTTCTGAACAGGTTTTAGTCTTTAAAGTTGAGAAAGGATATTGAGAGTTGGAGATGGTCATATAAAGTGGAATTGAAGTGGGAATTTTGTGGGAATAATGAAAAATCACAATGATGATGAAAAATAGGCCTAGAATGGTTAAGTGACTTACTCAAGGACACTCAGATTGTAAATAGAAAGATGAGATCTGAACCCAGGTTCTCTGCTTCTTGCCATTATGCAATAGAGTTCTTATTTTGTTGAAGCTTTTCAGCTAGATAGGGAGATGATAGTCTGATTCTGTAGTCCTCATTCACATCAGAAATGTCTGAATGGCATGCTAAGTCTTAGAGGAAAGGAGCCTAAGAGCATGAGAAAATGCTAGTATCCTTTTGGGCACATGGCTGAACAAGCAATTTCAGCCATGACCAAAACAGGTAGAGCTGGAGACCCAGAAAGAACTTTGCTCTGACGGAATGAAAAAATGGCTAAGGAAATGGTTCAGCCTTGGACTAGAGGGTGAGAACTAGATGGACTCCTAAGGAAAATTTAAAACCTTAAGGGTTAGGACCTAGAGATTGGGCCAGATGATTAGTCTGGATGATGAGAGTGAAGGAAGTATCATTTTATGGGTCTGGGATTTGGGGAAATAGAGAAAGCAGGGGCTAAGATGAAAGCAGTGATAATGATAATATACAATATTACATATAGATGTTAGAAAATTACACAGCAAGATGCCATGTCAGGTGTGAAGGGAATTAGAAATAATGCATAATGAAACATTCATCCCATCATCCTTATTTAATATTCATTGGGTATGCACATGACTTTGAACTACATATGTTGTAGAATGTAAAGAAGACATGATTTCCTGACCTCATAGACATATAACTAGCTGCATGTCTTTCATGAAGGGTGTCCAATGGGAACTTATTAGTTTTTGAGAAAAAGACTTCACCTGAGCTATTAATGTTCTATGCTAATTTTTTTTAATTAAAAAAAAATTTGGCAGGGCAATGGGGGTTAAGTGACTTGCCCAGGGTCACACAGTTAGTAAGTGTCAAGTGTCTGAGGCCGGATTTGAATTCAGGTACTCTTGAATCCAGGGCTGGTGCTTTATCCACTGCGCCACTTAGCCGCCCCGCCCCCCATGCTAATTTTTCTACTTTGTCCTTGCTAATCTCAAAGAGAAAAAGAAAAGAATATATGCTACCTATAAATCTTATTCCATGCAAACTACCTATAGGCTTTTGTAAGAGTATAGAGCCAGATAAGAAATGACAAGCAGGATAATTTCAGAAAGGCCTGGAAAGACTTGTGTGAACTGATGTATTGTGAAGTGAACAGAACCAAGAGAACGTTGTGTACAATGTGGTTTGATGAAGAACTGTGAATGACAACTTATTCTCAGCCATACAATGATCCAAGATGATCCCAAAGGACTAATGATGAAGCATACTATCCACCTCCAAAGAAAGAACTGATATTGATTGAACACAGACTGAAGCATGCTATTTCCACTTGCTTTCATTTTTTCTTTTATTCAAGTTTTCTTATACAAAATGACTAATATGATGTTTTATGTAATTGCACATGTACAGCCTATATCTGTTTGTTTACTTCCTCAGGGAGTGTCTAGGGGAGGGAGGAAAGGAGGAACAAAATTTGGAACTCAAAACTTTAAATAAAAGTGTTTATTATTTTTTTAAAAAAGTATAGAGCCAGGCCAAAACTGAAATCAGAAGCCATATAAAATAGCTTGAAAATTGGGACTGCATCTGTAGGTTGTAAAGGGACAAAGGTCATCTGATCCATGGGTAAGTTACTGATCAGAGATCTGTACATACTACGATGCAGGTGGAGTCTTGATGCTTTCAGACCCTCAGTTTTACCACTGGGGTCAAGGACAAAGGCATCTGAGTATTTCAGAACAGTCACTTACAAGGAATTTTGGGTATTGGAGTCTAACAAAAACAGTATAGTTCTGAGAAGGTGGTGCAAGGGCTGAAGATTTTGAAAGATCCCTGATTCTTGTCCTATTTTGGTTATTTGAACTTTGGTTACCTGAGATGTCATAACTGGCTCCCCTGACCCTTCTTTCAGACTCCAGAGTCCTCCATGTATCAATTTGTAATTGGACCCTCTGTAACTCCTAGTGCCAAGTTGCCAGAAACCCGTATTAGACACAATGCTTAAGGAGGAAAGAGACATCTCAATCTGGGGGAAAGACAGAAGAACTTTTGTTCACTATGGATCTTGTTTGAATGACTTCAAATTCTATACCTCCATGATTTACCTGTGGGATCCTATCTACCAGGACTCAAGGTAGACAGCTGGTCAATCTTAAAAAAAAAACAAACCAAAAACAGCTCCTAATTTATTTTAATCTGAAGTAGCTAAGGAAAATGAATACCTACTTGAGTTGATAATTTGTTTGCATAGAAACAACACCTTTCTTACTGATACAGCCTTAAGTCATTTAACATTTTAGGAATATTTTTAATAGTTTTTTTTTTTGTCCAATGTCTAAGTTACAATAAAGTAAGGACTATGTTGGGATACAATGACAAGGTTTGGGAGTCAGAGGACCTGGGTTTAGATCCCAGCTTTGCCACTTACTACATATCGGTGTTAAGCAAATCACAACCTCCCTGGGATTGTTTCCTTATATATAAAGTAAAAGAATGGACCAGATGATCTGTTAAAGTCCCTTTTAGCTCTAAATTTATGATACAATGAATTTAGATGTTGAACTACATGACCTAAGGTCTCTTCTAACTTATTAATGATGCATTTATTAATGGCCTTTTAAAATATGTTTATTTATACCCAACACTTTGGTGTGTATTATGATTCCAACAGTGGGGGTACTTATTCCCTCTCTTGATGCAGATTGTAACCCATCCATTTCTTTTCATCTTATACTCTCATAGATCCATGCTATCTGTTAGAGGACTTACTCTAAGCCTTTTTATATTTCATGAGTTTAATAATAACCATAATAATAGTGAACATTTATATAGTGCTTTAACTTTTGCAAAGCACTTTTCATAGGTTATCACATTTGATCCTCTTTTAAGAAATTGAAGTTTAGAAAAGTTAAGTGACTTGTCTGAGAATATCAATGCAGTACTTGACCTGTCCAATAATAATAATGATAATAATAATAATAATAATAATTCCATTCATAGAGGAAATGCTTGCTTTAGCATGGAGATAGACTATCCTTTCCACATCTAAGATTCTATAAAGTGTTTTGGTCATAAAGGAGAAGAATATGACCACTATTCAGTGAGATTTGGCCTTTTGAATAGTATTTTCAACACTGGGGGTGGGTTTGGTTGAGCCATCTACCTTCTTTGCCTAACTAACAAACATGCATTTCACAGTGGCTGTAAGTATAGATAGGTTCCAGCACAATTATTTGAAGGACAATGTGAAGGAACTTCTCAACCCTCGCTTTCAATTCTGCCTTTTCATCTGCTTAGTGAATTGCAGTCAGCAGCTGGAAACATTGCCTTTGACAGTCTCATCTTCCTATATTCATAGAATCACAGAATTTACAGTTAGAAGGAACCCTAGGGATCGTCTAGTCCAATCCAAATAGATTAAATAGAATCTATTTATTTAATAGATAAAGAAATTGATATCCAGAAAAAGGGAGGTAACTTCCCCAAGGTCACACAACTAGTTATTAGAAGAGGTAGGATGAAAGCACAAGTGTCCTGATTACTGGTTTAGTTTATAAACTTCTCTATTTGGCATTTGAAGCTTTTAAAAACATGGCCATGCAACTCACCCTGGATTCTTTTAAGTTCCAACTTAATGCCATCACATACAGGAAGCCTTTCCCAGCACCTTAATTCTGGTGTCTTCTCTTTGTTATAGGTCAATTATTTCTGTATATCTTTTGTCTATACATGTTTGTTTATTTGTTGTCTACCTCATCAGATTGTGAAATTCCTGAGGGTAGGAAATGTCTTGCCTTTTTTTGTATTGTCGGGATTTAGCACAGTGTACCAGTGTAAATAGTAGGTGCTTAACAAATGTTTATTGATCGATTGTACTTATTTGGGCCCATGTAGACTGGCATAGCAGTTTTGATGTGTTTTTCTGACACAGACCAGTTTGCCTCTCATTTGGTGGTCTAGTGGCCCCTGTGGTTTTTGGGGCTCATGCTGAATTTCGTGTGAACACCTGGTTGGCTTAGCCCATTGCAGCTCAGAAGACCCAAGCTTAATAAATCCTCAAACCGCAGTCTTCCTAGTCGTGAGGATTATAGGTATGCTATACCATCTTCATTAGACTTATTTTCTGTTAAAGACAATGGGTAGATTTAGTATATCCATGTTGGAATAATTAATCCATATAGGAAAATCTGGTGTCAGAGTAAACAATGACAATGAAAGGAAGAGAAATTTTTCTAAAAAACAAATGCATAAAAATGAATAAATGATTGCCCTTTTTCTCCTACCTCGTTTTTTTTTAAGCTGCAAAGAAGCAGTGGAGTGCATTTGAATTTGTGAGCTTTAGGATTTTATTTTTATGTATTTTTATGTTTCAAATGAGTGACCTAATCACAGCAGCTGGATTCTCCTTAGACAATCTGTGTACAGAGGTTTTTATATTTTTAATCTTTTGGTGGTTTTCCTTCATGTAGCTTTTGTTTTGATTGCTCTTGTTAATGTAGGGTGTTAAATGATTGATTGTTTTTAAAAAAACATTTTTCTTAAACCTTGCTATGTGTTCATTGTTTTGCCACTTCACAGGTAATTTGAAGGATGAGGAATAAAGATGAGCAATCTTATTTTTGTTGCTAATGATAATTATAGCAATTCTGCTGTAAGTTGTAACCTGATATCCTGTTTAACCTCCAGAGTCTTTGTTTCTTGGAAATAAAAAACCTGTTCAGCTCCAACAGCTCCTTCGTATAAAGTGAAGGGCTCTCCTATCTTAGTATTTTAGATCATCAACTAAGGAAATATAATTGGCAGATTTTGTATCGAAGGAAAATGGTTCCTATAGGTGAATATTTACCTTCCAGCTCTACTGGAGCATGTGGGTAAAAATAAATACATTCAGATCTATAGCTAGGTGTTTCTGTCCTTGGGGCCAGTTCCAAGAGCTTCTTACCTTCCCATACCCAAATTTGAAGAATTAAAATTATTCCTATTGTGATAAAATAATGGAATTTGGCAGATGCCCTGGGGGCCCCACCTGATTGATTTAGTATTGTTTACATTGGGTGAGAATGAGAAACAGACTAAGTACCTACTTAAGGATGATTAGATGGAGGCCACACCTGGCTGGCCCTGAGTGATGTGTTGGTGTACTACTGATGTCAGCAGGAGACTACTCTCAACCAACCAGCTTGAAGGACCTTCCCTTTGGGGGGAGGGAGAGAGAAACTAGGAAGTAGATGCTCACTCATAGAAGAACTCTCTTTTTGGTGAGGAGGAACAAGCGTGGCAGTAGAACGGGGGTGGGGGCCTCTTAGTTGTTCAGACACTGGCTTGGTGGTGAGAGATTTCACGTGGGCTGCTAAGAAAGGAAATTGCTTTCTTTCTCTTTGGCTATACAGAATTAGATCTGAGCTAGGATTTCCATGCTATAATCTCCCTCTTCACTAACTTATAATATATATTTTAATCTTTAAAAGCCTAAACTCTTGCTGAATTTATCAGTGATTTTAGCCAGCTTCCCCCCAAGACTGGGGGGGCAGATTAGAACCCACAATTTAGATTTTAAACAACACACACACACTATATATATATAATATATGGGGGGGGGAGGGGGAGAGCCATAGCCATCTAGCTGTGTTGTACTATTAGAAAAAAATGTTAAGAAACCAACTTCAGCATGATATGATGGGTTCTATGAATAGCAGAGCATTATTTCCTTGAACTTGGAATTCAGATTGTCTTATATCGAGTGATTTGTTAAGGAGATGCCTGTGAAAGTACCAACTGTATCCTTTTCCATTAAGGACTATGAGAATTTCATATTCTCATTAAAGATGGGGAAAAAGTTTTGTAGCATGAAATCGAAATAAATCTGAATTATTGTGTCAGTTTACTGTTCTGGCCTTGACACTTAAGGTGTAATGATTTGGGTTGCCTCTCAACACAAAAATGAATCATATCCAAGACCGAGTTTATAAACCTCTAAGAGAAAATTATATTATGTCATATATTCTAATAAGGTATTTGTGTTTGATAAGGAGCCCTCTTCAGATGCTTTGGAGGTGTGATTATTCAAGGGAGTCAGGAAGAAAAGTACCTTTACATTTTTCATGGACATTATTTACTTTAGATTCTAAAGTCCTACCCCCATGTCTTGTGATGTGATGATTCCGGGTTCTTGAGGGCTATGCCAGTAGGAGCAAAAATGCTGGTGGTTCCTACCATGTGGGAAAGACTTCAAGCATGGGCCCAGCCACAAACTGTATAACTGGTAGCTGAGGACCATGACTCTGGCTGAACTCAGTGAAACTCATGACTGGTTTGGCTCTGGGGTGATGAATTTTTTTAATCATAGCCATTCTCCAAGCCCATCCACTAAATTACAGAATGGATTGCAATGTGTACAGTGAAGAGAGTATTCAAACTGATGCAATTACAGATCTTTGAAGTGTTATCTACTTTGTACATATTATAGTGTGGTACAATGGAAAGAGCACTAGATTCAGACTGAGAGGACAGGAGGAGGGTTCAAATTACAGCTTTCCTACTTTCTATCAGTGTGACTTTGGCAAAAGGTGTAAAATCTTTGGAAAGCTTCAGTTTTCTCATCTATGAAATGAGATTGTTGGACTGGATGATACTTAAGGTCTATATTAGCTCTAACTCCAGTAAAATTTTAACCTGTTGCCTCATCATGATATGGATGAGATTCTAGGTTTTCAAAGGGTATATCACAAACTCTGGATTGAAGGAAAGGTCCCTCAAATTGTCCTGGTGATGAACTATGTCCAAGGACTGGTCTATTTAAATTTGTGGAAACATGTTATTAGAAGACTGGTTGGTGTGGCTTGGTGGTATAGTGGATAAAGCACTGGCCCTGGATTCAGGAGGACCTGAGTTCAAATGCAGACTCAGACACTTGACACTTACTAGTGTGACCCTGGGCAAGTCACTTAACCCTCATTTCCCTGTCTTTCTCCCCCCCCCCCCAATATTGTTTACTAAAAGTTGATTTTTTTTTCAGGGGGTGGGGGTGGGTAGGGATGGAGAGGGGAGGGGAGCACAGTAACTCATAAAAGATTGTATTACAAAGTTATGCATCTTTTGAAATATTGAAATAAGTATGCATTATTTTGAACTATTATTGTTATATCTAACAGTTTCTGAACATGAAGTTGGCCATTTTTTTGGAAAATAAAATATTTTGAAGATAGAATTAAATTCACCTTAATTATTGTTTCCTTCTGTGAATATGTTCAGATGCTAGGCCAATTTGCTCTAGTTTGGTTTAATGAAGACATTTTTTAATTGCCATATAAGGTTTCACCCTGTAACTTCTCTTAGCACATGGGCCCTCCTTTCCCTGGAATAGCTTACCATTCCCCTCCTTTGTGGCTTATTCACCACAGAATATCCTTCCACAAGGTCCCCCTCCTCCTTCTCTAGTTAGTAAATTCCTCTTGGACCCTCTGTTTTGTGGGGGGGCTGTTCACAACCTGTCTTCATTCTGTTCTTAGCCCTATTCCTGACCTTCTCTGGACCTTAAAACCATGCCTCCATACAGAGTACTTTCATTTCCTGCTCACCCCCTATCCTTTTCATCTTCCTTTTTATGTGTTGTTTTCTCCCATTGATAGTCCTTGCTCCTTGAGGTCAGGGACTATCTTTTTGCTTGAGGCAGATAGGTGGTACAGTGGATAGAGCATTGGGCATGGAGTCAGGAAGACTTGAGTTCAAATACAACCTCAGATACTTTTTTTTTTTTTGCAGGGCAGTGAGGGTGAAGTGACTTGCCCAGGGTCACACAGCTAGTAAATGTCAAGTGTCTGAGTCCAGATTTGAACTCAGGTCCTCCTGAATCCAGGGCCAGTGTTTTATCCACTGTGCCACCTAGCTGCCCCCAACCTCAGACACTTAATAGCTGTTTGACCCTAGGGAAGTCACTGCACCTCTGTTTGCCTCAGTTTCCTTATGTGTAAAATGGGGATAAGAGCACCTTCCCCAGTGGGTTGTTGTGAGGATCACATGAGAGAATAGTTATAAAAGCACTTAGCACAGTGCCTGCTCGTAGTAATAATTATATAAATGTAAGTCTTGCAGTTGCTGGTCCATATTAAGAACTTAATGAATGCTTGTTTTTTCTTTTTTTCTCTTTCCTTATGAACACATGAAAGTACAATATTAGATAAAAAGCCACTTTCCTGTGATATATAGTGTTTTAGGAAAATAAGGATAATAACAATTTTAGTAGTAATGACAACATTTTGTGAAGTATTTCGGGTTAATTTTCCTCCTTTTCTTTCTTAGGATTATAGGAGCAGGGATTCAGAGCTTAAAGGGACTTTTATGAAGACTGGGTTGAACATTTTTAGGCAAAGAATGACAAGTTAAATTAAAATATCACAGGCCTATAGATAACTATCATAGGATCTAGAGCTGGAAGGGATTTCAGAGACTACCCCCCCCCCCTTTTTTTTTTGGGTGGGGCCAATGAGGGTTAAGTGATTTGTCCAGGGTCACACAGCTAGTGTGAGGTATCTGAGGCCAAATTTGAACTCAGGTCCTCCTGAATCCAGGTACAGTGCTTTATCGACTGTGCCCTCTAGCTGCCCTGCCTCTCATTTTATAGATGTGGAAACTTCGACTCCAGGAGGCTAAATGACTTTCCCAAGGACATGCTGATAATAAATGGCAGTTGGGATTTGAACCCCAGTGATGCTGTAGTCACTGTTTTTTTCCACTGTAGTACCTACCTTACCTCCCAGAACAGACTCCAATCTAGTTGTGCTTTAATTTTCATACTAGATATTTTGCTGAAAGCTGTACTTCAAACACTTTTTTTTCTTTTTTCTTAAATTGCAAAAACTCCTTCCAAAGTCCCCATCTAAAGAGGGCTCAGAACAGGTTGGGGGCAGCTCTTCATTTCTCACCAGCTCTATTATTTGGATTTGCCTCCACCTTCTTCATGCTCGCTGGCTAGATACTTTTCTGGTCCTCTCCTTTCCCCCTTTTATGTGCTTTCTTCCTCTATTAATCTATGGTAAGGTCCTTGAGAGCAGAGACTGTTTTACTTTTTCTTATACATACCTGTAGCGCTTTGCTCTATGCCTACCTACAACACTGTAGGTGCTTAATAAAATTTTATTGTGTTGTAAGTAAAATTCATTTTAAATGTATGAGGGGAGGTAACCATTTAAAAAAAAAGAGTCCTGATGTGAATTCTTTCACCTAGAGAAGAATCCTTTTAAAATAGAAATCCTAACTGGCATCTGAATGCTTTTCCTCTATATCTATTGAAATCTTTCTCATTCTTCAAAGTCTGTCTCTGATCCGACCTTATATGTTACAACTTCCATAACCACCATAACTCACACTGATCTGAACTCTTATAGCACTTGCTAAGACTGCCTATTTCAGCACTAAATCCTCTGTTGTCTTGGACTGTAACTAAATTGTTTTAATAGATCTTGTGTCCCCAACAAGATTGTAAGCTCCTGAAGATTGAGAGAAAAGGGAGGCTATGTGATCCACCTGCTTTCAGAAAGGTGGTCATGAGGAATACTTTATTCTAGAGGACAAAACTAGAAGCAACATATAGAAGTTGCAGAACAGCAGATTTAAACCTTTCCTTATATCAAAGTAGCACACAGTGGGGCAGCTAGATGGCACAGTGGATAGAGCACCGGCCCTGGAGTCAGGAGTTCCTGAGTTCAAATCTGGCCTCAGACACTTAACACTTACTAGCTGTGTGACCCTGGGCAAGTCACTTAAGCCCAATTGCCTCACTAAAAAAAAAAAAATTAGCACACATTTCTTAATTTTCTGAGAATCAGGGCTGTCCCTAAGTAAAATGGACTGTTTCCAGGGATAGTAGAACACATTGACCCCTCAATGAAAACTTTGAACCTGATGTTGGATGGCTATTTCATAGTCCATAGTTTATAGAGCTAGAGCTGGAAGGGGCCTTAGTGGTCATCTAGTCCAAGTTCCTCATTTTACAGATGAGGAAACTGAGCCCCAGGGAGATTGGGCACATCATAAATGAGAAATTCTTGTGCTGGTATGGTTTGGAGTAGATGGCTTCTAGGTTCTAGGTCCCTCCCAGAGCTTAGAGGTGGTGGTTTTAAAATTACTCTGTGACTCCGGGCAAGGCATTTCACCTGGGCCCACCTTTCTTCACCTAGAAAATGGAGATTATAATGCTTGTACTACCTTCCCTACCTGCCTGGAAGGGTGGTTATAACCAAGGCCATTTATAGACTTTAAAGTACTCTAAAATTTGAACTGTTATTTTTATTATCATCATCGGCCTTTTACATTAGCGGGCATTGTTCCTGAAAGTACATAATTACAGACTTCAGCATGATAGAAGACCAAAGATGCTCTCCATCACGATACTTCTCTGAGATAATTAGCTCCCATGATTATGCCACTTATTATTCAGAAGTCCAGGCTCTTAAAGACTGATAATAGTAGGGCAGTTTACACCCCCTCAAAGCAATGACCAGCAAGAAAGCATTATTTCCAGAGGGGTCTTCTGTACTGATTTGTTATCATAGTGATAATTAAGTGAACGTTTCCATTTTGTTAAGAGTTCCCTTCAGAAATACCTATAAAAGGCTGGTTTTGAAACCCTATGGTTCCTCATTGGATTTAATGGTCCTACTGGGGACCTCCTAGCTAAATCATGGTTTCCTCCAGAAAGCATCATATTGATACTTATGAAAAGAGTTTTGACCTGGATTTAGCTGACTTTAGTTCCCAACTTCCCTGATCTTTCTTTCAGGCAGCCTTTGAGTTTTCAGTAATGATCACTTATTGCTTAGGGACTCTTAAAATGGGAAGCTTGTAAAGTGTTTTGCATCTTAAAAGCTCTGCAGTTCTTTCAGGAGGATATATTTGGCAAATGCTGCTCTGCAACATTAGGAAAATGAGTCTATGAGATAGCCCACTCCATGTTCTTTTGCAAATGGAGAAAGATTGCTTTGTAATAAAACAAAAAATCCTCCAAGGGGGAGGAGAATAATAAAATGAAATTGTTTTATGGTTTGTCAGTCCAAGAAGCTTTTAAGCCATATCTATAAAGGAGGACGTTTTAATGGGGCATCAATGTTTGTTCTGTATTGGAAGTGCAGAAACATATTATAAGGGGTGTGATTTAGCTCCCTTAAGTTGGATCTCCTTGGGCAGAGATTTAGATGTTTGAACTTTCTTTGACAGAACTATATCAAGTAGATTTTTACCTTTGACCGTTTCAATGCAACAAGCATTTACTTTGTTTATTTTTTAAAATTTGAATCCAGGTTCTTTGACTCCACATTTAGTGTTCTTACCCCTATATTAGACTGACAATTTGATGAGGGAGAAAGCATTAACAATAGAGACTGGTGTGTGTAGTATGAGACAAGGTACCTTCTAATAGGTGAACTGACCCTTGAAGGAAGCTAAGGATGCTATGAGGCAGGGATGAAGGTGAGTTCATATCAGGCATAGGTGAAAGTCTGAGAAAAGCCAAAAAGGTACAAGATGGGATGATAAATTCAAGGAACAACAAGTAAGTCAGTCTTGATAAAATACAGTGTGTGAGGAGAGTTAGACAAAATACAGGTGTAATGGGAGGATGAAGCCAGGTTGTGGAGAGTCTCCACATTACATGACAGACTGAAGAGCTTGCATTTTATCCTAGAGGTCATAGGGAACAGCTTAAGCTTTCTGGGCAAGGGTGTTATGTAGTCAGACTTCTATATTTCTTTCTGAAAAGATCCTAAGCAATGGCTTGTCCCCTACTCCATTAAAGATTTTTTTTTTAACAGATTTGGTCTCACTCCATTTACTCACCTTTTTTTTTTTTAAATAATGGGGCAATGAAGATTAAGTGACTTGCCCAGGGTCACACAGCTAGTAAGTGTCAAGTGTCTGAGGTCGGATTTGAACTCAGGTCCTCCTGAATCCAGGGCCGGTGCCTTATCCACTGTGCCACCCAGCTGCCCCTCAATCATTTTGTTTAAAAGACTAAAATGGTAGTAGAAAGGGGAAAAAAAGAGAAAAATCAGCTGTCATATTGTGAACATAATTGATTCAATAAATAATGTTTTTAATTCCCAAGGCAAACCTTAGAGGCTTCACTTTATGTCAATTAGTGTTCTGTTCTGTAAATGGCGGCCTTCTTTATTTAGACAGATGGGCACAGTTCACCCATTTCTCACTTTCTGTGGAAGAAGCATGCTTTTTTTTTTTAAAAAAGAAAGATCATCTAAATTTATGTGTATAATTTAAAAAAAATGGAACTTGAAAAGTTTCTGTGAAATTAGTATTGTCTTTATTGAGCTTATAATGGCACACATGGTTTTCTTTGTATAATAGTTTTGTTTTTTTTTTTAGGGGAGAAGTAGAGGAAGTAGAGGCCCCAGATTGGAACTATATAGTTATAGGTTCTGACCTGAAAGAGAACTGAGAGCATTTTCATAGCACTGAAAATTTTACTTTATTCTCTCCCATTTCCATTTGTTTTGGAAGGAGGCTGGCCCAGGGTCTGCATAATGTATAGTATGCTTTAGCATTTATTTTAGAGAATCTCAAATTTCTGTGATATTTGGCACTTGTTCAACCAGAGGTTTCCATGACGGGCATTGGGTCTTGCCAATAAAGTAATTAATGCTCCTTGTGATGACCATACATGTTGTTACATTGCCTTGTGTACCATCCAAGAAATTTGTTCAGTATTTTGTCCAGCTGAATTTCTTTGAATTTTCTGTATGATCCCATGACCTTCCCAGAGTCCATATCACTGGAACAGAATCATCATTCAGTCAGTAAGGATTTTTTAAGCACCTACTCTATTTCAAGTGTTGTGTTAAGTGCTGGTGATTAAAAACAAAATTTTAAAAAATGCCCCTGCCCTCAGGGCAGCTAGGTGGCGCAGTGGATAGAGCGCTGGCCCTGGAGTCAGGATGACCTGAGTTCAAATCTGACCTCAGACACTTAACACTGGCTGTGTGACCCTGGGCAAGTCACTTAACCCCAATTGCCTCACCAAAAAAAAAAAAAAAAAAAAAGAAAAACAAACAAAAAAAATGCCCCTGCCCTCAAGGCACTAGCATTCTCTAGGGGGAAAGGATCGCTTTTTCTTTGTATTCCCCAGTGTTTCCTACAATTCCTAGCATGGAGTAAATGGGTAACACTTGCTTGTTGATTGATTGATTCAGAACTCCTAGCCATCATCTCCCTAGTTTCCAGGACACCCAAATTAGAAAATTTCCTGGAGGATTTAATACTTTCATCCTTTGGTTCCTGCGGTGGCTGTCTCAGGTGCCCTCTACACCTGGGCCAGGCTCCAACCATGCTTCAGTTCACTGCCAGGCCATCTCCTTAACAGAATGCTGCCTTGAATCATCCTTCACAACTGTCCTTCCTTGATCTCTCCCCTGTTTAGAGCCATAATCACACCAACTCCTTGGTCCTAGAAAAGATATGTCAAATCAAGCCCCATAGAGACCCCTTAACATCTGTGTAACTTTCCAAACCAAACTCCACCTAGATTCTACTCCCCTATATCATTGCCTCCCCATATATAAGGATATAAATTCCTTGAAGGCAGGATTGCCTCTATTTTTGTATTTTTATTTACAGTACTTAGCACTTATCATAGTTCTTGAGATGTAAGCTTGAAAACTACTTTTTCATTCATTCATTCATTCATTCACTCATCTTCCAGTTTCTTGTAAGTCATGTCTTTTTTTTTTTTTTTTGTGAGGCAGTTGGGGTTAAGTGACTTGCCCAGGGTCACACAGCTAGTAAGTGTTAAGTGTCTGAGGCTGAATTTGAACTCAGGTCGTCCTGAATCCAGGGCCAGTGATATACCCACTGCGCTTCCTAGCTGCCCCAGTCATGTCTTTTTTTTTTTAAAATAAAAGTATTTTATTATTTTCCAGTTACATGTCGAGATAGTTTTCAGCATTTGTTTATATGATTTCCAATTTCAAATTTTTCTCCCTCCCTCCCTCCCTCCTCCCCTAGATAGCAGGCAATCTGATATAGGTTTTATATGTGTATATATACACACACACACACACACACATATGTATGCATATATGTATGTACATATATATGTATATATACACACACACACACATATATACATATACACATACATAACATTAAACATATTTCTGCATCAGTCATGCTATAAGAGAAGAACCAGAGCAATAGGGAAAAACCTTAAAATAGAAAAACAACAGCACCAAAACCAAAAGAAATAGTATGGTTCAATCAGCATCCATATTCCACAGTTTTTTTTTTTTTTCTGAATTTGGAGAGCCTTTTCCATCATGAGTCCCCTGGAACTTTCTCGTACCATTGTATTGGTGAGAAGAATCCAGTCTATCATAGTTGATCAACACATAATGTTGATGATACGTTGTATAATGTTCTTCTGGTTCTGCTCATCTCACTCATCATCAGTTCATGCAAGTCCTTCCAGGTTTCTCTGAACTTCTCCTGCTCATCGTTTCTTATAGCACAATAGAATTCCATGACATTTATATACCACAACTTGTTCAGCCATTCCCCAACTGATGGGCAATCCCATAATTTCCAATTCCTTGCCACCACAAAAAGAGCAGCTATAAATATTTTTGAATATGTGGGTCCTTTTCCCTTTTCTATGATCTCCTTGGGAAAAAGACCCAAGAGTGGTATTGTTGAGTCAAAGGGTATGCAGAGCTTTATAGCCCTTTGGGCATAATTCCAAACTGTTTTCCAGAATGGTTGGATCGGTTCATAGCTCCACCAACAATGCATTAGTGTTCCAATTTTTCCACAGCTTCTCCAACATTTATTATTTTCCTTTTTTTGTAATTTTAGCCAATCTGATAGGTGTCAGGTGGTACCTCAGAGGTGTTTTCATTTGCACCTCTCTAATCAATAGTGATTTAAAGCATTTTTTCATATGTGTAAAGAAATTCACTAGGTTAATCAACTCCTGGCTGGCTCACCAAAAACTGTGGGGACCAATTTTTAATTGGGGAGTGCTAGCTAAGTGGCTCACCGCAATATTTGGGCAAGGAAGGAAACTGGCAGCCTCCCTCAAAACAGAACAAGATTTATTTTAATAAGAACAAACTTAAAAAAAAAACACAAACAGGATCAGTATGATCAAGGGAAAGGAAATAAAAAATGGGGAAAGCGGGGATAGCTAGATGGCGCAGTTGTTAAAGCACTGGCCCTGGATTCAGGAGTACCTGAGTTCAAATCCGGCCTCAGACACTTGACACTTACTAGCTGTGTGACCGTGGAAAAGTCACTTAACCCCCATTGCCTAAAAAAAAAAAATGGGGAAAGGGAAATTATAATATCTGAAAAATACCACCACCCAGGAATCAGCTGAAAATACTCAGCAGAACGCCTGTGACTTTCCAGCTTCCACCTAGAATGCCCAATTCTCCCCAAATCTAGAAACACCCCACACAGTCCCAGCCAATGGGATGGCTGCTCTGACAGTCACATGACTGCCCTCACTAGGATTCCAATCATTATAATTTTTCCAGGCCCATGTAGGCATCAGTGAGTGGTGATGATGTGAGGTGCCAGAGCCCTGGCAATGGCTACAAACAGTGAGTGGAGCACCACGCAGCCTGTGGAGCCCCAAGCCAGTGTGCACTAAGGCATAAAAACCTCAAATAACAATTAATTCTTTACATATGGGAATAGATAGCTTTAATTTCTTCATCAGAAAACTGCCTGTTCATATCCTTTGACCATTCCTCAATTGGGGAATGACTTGGATTTATATAAATTTGATTTAGTTCCCTATGTATTTTAGAAATGAGGCCTTTATCAGAAGTACTGGCCACAAAAATTGTTTCCCAGCTTTCTGCATCCCTTCTAATTTTGGATGCATTGCTTCTGTTTGTACAAAACCTTTTTAATTTAATGTAATCAATCAAAATCATCCATTTTGCATTTTATAATATTCTCTATCTCTTGTTTGGTCATAAACTGTTCTCCTTTCCAAAGATCTGAAAGGTAGACTATTCCTTCCTCTCCTAATTTACCTATGGTATCACCTCTTATGTCTAAATCATGTATCCATTTTGACCTTTTTAGTATAAGGTGTAAGATGTTGGTCTATGTCTAATTTCTGCCATACTCTCTTGCAGTTTTTGTCAAATACTGAATTCCTATCCTGGAAGCTGGAGTCTTTGGTTTTATAAGTCATGTCTTTTTACTGTACCCTTAATTCTCTCCATAAAGGAGAGACATTTGACCTTTCCTCCTTTTTCCTTCATCTAGTCATTGACTTCCTCGGAATCTAATTTTGATTATATTACTGTTTATTTTTTTCTGTCTCTTACAAATCACTTAACCTCCTAATGCTCTATATTGGGAGGAATTTGCTTCTTTGGGAGCTCTCTATATCAATGAAATCACAGGTCTAGTTCCTATCTCTTCAGTTTAGAATCTCTTTTTTTTCTCCTCTGAGAGTTCTTCTCTTACTCCACTGATTCAAGGCCTTGTGATAACTGTGCCAATAAACAATTGGTGGTAGCCAGGTAGGTTGTTTCCATATTTATGCTCCCCTCTACTGGATGTTGAAGTACAACTCAGTCAGGCAGCTCTCCATAATGGAATTAGTTTTCTCCCTGTTCGTCAGGTTTTTTTTTCCCTTCAATATTCTTTGTTCTATCATTCCTTATCTGGTTCTCAGAGTAGAATATTATCTCATATTTAAAAGAGACTTCAGAGATCATCTTGTCTAATGTCCTCATTTGCAGTAGAGGGAAACTGAGGCTCTGAGAAGTGATTGACTCCCAGGTTCATGCAGCCTGTTAGTTGCATGCAGTGTTGGGCCTAAACCACAGTTTTTCCGATTCCCACTGTCCCTCTTTTCCTTGATGCTTTTGCTAAGGTTGCTGTCTGCTTGTTGTGCTTTTCAGAACACAACTCCTTAGGGAGGCAAGGCTAAGTGGGACAGAGATTTACAGTTTTGTTTTATAGTTAGTATGTTTGCAACAGCTAGAGGCAAGGGGAGGAAGAGGCGACATTTTTGTTTCTTTTCTTCAGTAGCTCTCCCAGCCTCAATACCCAGCTGTGTCAGAGCTTCACTTTCTCCTTGCACCTGCCTCTTAGGGTCCCTCTCTTTAAGATACACCTTAGACACCATCTTCTGCATGATACTTTTTCTGATCTACCCCCAAATTCCAATGCTCTCCCTCCTAAATTACATTGAATTTAACTATTTCATATATATTCATATTTTTTCCACTTCATTTTTATGCTGTATATATTTACATATGTACTTGTCTCCTCCACTAGCATGTAAGCTCCTTGTGGGTAGGGAGCATTTAATTCTTTTTTAAAAACAAAATTTTGTGGTTTAATGAGGGTTAAGTGACTTGCCCAGCATCACACAGCTAGTTAAGTGTCAAGTGTCTGGACCCAGATTTGAACTCAGGTCCTCCTGAATCCAGGGCCGTTGCTTTATCCACTGCACCACCTAGCTGCCCCATGTTTTATTCTTTATACTTATACCTACAGTGTCAAGCACAATGCCTGGCACCAGGCACATAGCTTGTTGATGAATGGGAAATTCTATATCTGTGGTATTGTAATGAACCTAATTCTTTGAAACCGAAAACATGATCATATATTAATACCCTTGGACTCCTTGAAGGAAAAAGGTTTGATAATTATGAAAGTACATGTATATGTATATGAAAACTATTGGTTATGTTTATTAATATATGAAAGTACATTCTTTTTTCACTCTCACAGGGAATTAGAATAATGGAAACTCTTCTGAAAGAACAGTGTGGGACCCCCTTACCTGAGTAAAGAATAATCAGTGAGTAAAAAACCAAAGTCTGAATCTCTTTCTCTAGCCATTTATGGTAAGCTTTTTTGAACCTGAGTTGTAGCTCTATGTGCCGAGGCCTGTTTCACATGCGTGGTCTTTCCTTACCAGTTCAATATTTGTAGTTTGCATTGTTCTTAGGCAAGATTTAGGATCATAGCTGAATTTGATTGAATAGTGGACAGCTAATTCTGGTTCTGCAGCTCTGAGCATGGCATGAACCTGTAAGAAAATTCTCAAAGCAAAAGACTCACAATGAACTGGACCTCATGAAATTGCTAAAAATAATGAAGGGGGCTTTAAAAACTATGTTTAGAGCAAGAAGGAGAAAGAAGGGCCAGCTCTATAGCTTGAGGCAACTGCCATGATATTAACAGATGACAGAGAGAAAACAATCTTGTTCCCTTCTTGGAGACAGAACCTAACTGCTTTAAATGAGCTTGAGTTTCTGGTTCCAGATAATAAACTGCATTCCAGGATACTGAGAGAACTTACAGATCTGATTATATAATTATTGTAGGTAATCATTTAATCAAAAAGAATTAATCAATTAATTAAATATGTCAGGCAGACACTGTCCTAGGCACTGGGGATACAAATGGAATGAATTGCATGATTCCTAGTCACAGTACTAACTATTGAGAGATACTGGACTTGGGCGCTGGAGGTGGCCTTCTCTTTTGTTCTTCATGCTCGTTTGATACCTTTCATTATGTAGCATAGCAAAAACAAAAACAAAAACAAAATTGGAAGATGTGATGTTCAGTTTACTTCATTGTCTTTTGCAACTCATTAGTGATTTTGATTAAATTTTTTGTTATAGGATAAACTTGGGTGGCTTGTTTAAAGTTGCTAGGTGTATCCATGATCTTAAATTACTCCTGTTCTCATTTGTAAGTGGTGAGGCCTGTACTGTTAAGCCTACTCTTTATCTTATTGCCAAATAATATCACTTTATACTCTTATGTAAGTATTATGCTCACATTCTGGGATCCTATACAGAGTTTTTAGTTTTGGTGGGAGTTTAGTATGGATGATACTCATTTGAACAACTTGGCCTTCTCTTCAAGTGGGTATTGGAAAAATGGGAAGTTTAGAAGGCTGTTTCATCATGGGCCAGAATAAAAGTATATAAATCTCACCAACCAATTTGCTTGTGGCATTGCTGCTGACAAATCCATTCGACATGTTTTTGATTCCTTGTCAGTTTTGAATAAAACAAATAGCCTGGGCATTTGTTTGTTCATGCTTCTGACAGCTGAGAGAACAACTGCTTGTTGGAATTTGATAACATAGCAAGGTCCTATGCTATCACTATGATTAAGATCTCAATTTAAGCCATATCTTTCTCTTCATTTAGCCATTACTATTGTAAAGTTAGACTTAAAATGATATGCTGACTTTGTTTTAAGATCATTACTCGACAGAAATATAAT
This sequence comes from Dromiciops gliroides, assembly GCF_019393635.1. Taxonomy (NCBI): domain Eukaryota; kingdom Metazoa; phylum Chordata; class Mammalia; order Microbiotheria; family Microbiotheriidae; genus Dromiciops; species Dromiciops gliroides. The sequence continues at coordinate 315,999,543 of NC_057862.1, read as the reverse complement.
TAACTCAAGAAGGGCCCATAGTCATTGAATTCAAGTGAATATTAAAGAGTTACTACAGAAAAAAAGAAGTAAATAACTGTTGTGTATTTATTAGATGATAAAATCTGCTTTCTTTTCCTTACAAGGGGAAGTTGAGTCCATGTCTGCAGTTCCAAGAGAACAATGCCTTTGTTGCCACTGAATTTCCAGAACCTTTGGCCATTCCAGTCATAGAGTGAGGAGGGCTCAAGCATACAACACGGACAGCTTAAAGAAAAGGAATTAGTCTTCTACAAGTATTTAAAAGGATATACTCTGGGGCAGCTAGGTGGCGCAAGTGGATAAGCACCAGCCCTGGAATCAGGAGTACCTGAGTTCAAATCTGGCCTCAGATACTTAACGCTTACCAGCTGTGTGACCCTGGGCAAGTCACTTAACCCCAATTGCCTGACCTAAAAAAAAAGAAATCATACTCTTTTGGGAACACGGTTCTTTTTCCATTTGCTGAAAGAAAACCTGACTCTTGGAGATAAATTCTACAATTGGAATTTTATTGGAATTTTACTTTTTTTTTTACTTTGAAAATGAAAAAGCATGTGATGTTTAGGATAATTTTTGCTAGTGATGCCTAGTATTGTCTATAATTGTCTAATGCCATGAAAGAATCAAGAATTGTTTAAGAAGAACAGATGGTGGTCCTCCATGTACATGAACATCACTATAGTCACAGGATCATGAGGATTAGTAAATTTAAATTTAACCCTTATATGAACAAAGGAATTGTGTTTTGAACCTGAGATGGCCTGTGGTAGTCAGCCTGTTGTTGGACTATGTTAAAACAAATTACCTTTATAGAGCATAGATTATGATGGTTTGGTATCCTTTTCATTACTCTCAAGAAGCACATTAGCCATTTTTCCTATAATAATAATTTTATATTCTGATATTCTAGGTGAATCCATGACATTTAGTAGAGCATTAAGTTGGATATAAAGAGATGAGTTCTAGTCTTGATTGATATTATCAGGTCAGTTAACTGATTTTCATTTCCTTATCTCTGTTAAGTGGGATAAGACTTGCCCTACTTGTGTCTACTATTTGCAAGGCAACACAAAAATCTTTACAAATATTATCTCATTTTACCTTCACAATAGCACTGGAAGGTAGGTGTTATTTGTACCCCCATTTTATAGATGAAGAAACCTAGACAAACTGAGGTTAAGTTACTTGCTCAGGGTCACACAGCTAGGAAGTGTGTCTGGGACTGGATTTGAACTCAGGTTTTCCTGACTCTAGGCTCAATGCTTTATCTGATGTGCCGCCTAGATCAAGTCAGATAATAGATATGAAAGCACTCTGAAAAGTTGAAGACAATAAAATTCTTTCTTAAAAACCACAGTTCAGTACTGATTTATTCTATGAGATGAAGACAAAGTAAGCAAAACATAAATGAAACATGTTAGTTGTGAAAGAGAATAATTTTGAATTCATCCTAGGATAGAGAAAATGGCCCATCATTGAAAGTTTCAGAAGATAATTTCTTATTCTTAATATTCAAACCTTCATTTCACTTCATGCATTGATGGGTTTTATGGTTATTGTACTTTTCAATGCAGGCTTTGAATTGTGAACTTTTATTTCTTATATTTGTGTTGCTTGATTTTTCCCCCCCTTAGGATAATTTCCCCTGGGTTTTTTTGCTATATCATTTAGCCTTCAATTGTACTGGGAAGAAAATATGAAGGACAGAACTTAGAGGTTACTTTGTTTTTTCCATCAATATGTGGTACCTGGACTTTTCAAATGACAGCCTAGTTCCAAAAATAAGACGTTATAGTATTGCTATTCCAGTGAAGTTGTATCTGATTTGCTTCCTTTCCTGAGGAATTTAAGGTGATTTACAGAGATTATCTTACTCTCTTTTATATGACTCCTTTGAAGAACTTAGGATCTTTAGTATTATGTCCATTTTAGAGATGAAAAGAAAACAAAACTAACCTAAAGTACAAAGAGGCAGAATTTCCTTTATAACTGAATTGGTTTAGGAGTTTAAAGGTCAGCCCAAAACCCATCAGGCACCATAGTCTTCTGCAGAGTTGCTTCTTCCAATTTGCTGAATTTCATCCTTAGATGCATTATTTTCTCAAAGGTCACCTTTACACTAAGGTTATATCTTTTACATTTGTGATAATAATTTTTGCCTACTCATTTTATTTTCGCAGATATTGGTAGCTTTATGTATCAAATCTGTTCTGATATGCCATTTAAAAATGGATTATGGCTTATAATTTATTTTAATTCTATATACTTCTCATTGTCATGTGATCAGACATCCGAAAGTCCCTATTTGGCTGTCCTGTTTTCTCCCCACCTCAAAACTGAGATGAAGGTATAATTTGCAAAAACAGGAATAATTTAGGAAGGTGTCAATTCTCAATATTTGGCTTGAGTAACCTTTAATATACTTGATGACTTTAGGTCACCAAACAACAGACTAAAAAAAAATGTATAAAAGACATCTTTGCTAATCTATTCAATTGTATAATTCATAGTTCCAGTTGTTTTTGAAGGCCTTGTAATTGATTCAACTCACTGGTCAATAAAGTTTTTAGTTCAAAATATGGAAAATGCGGAAAATCCCAATTATGAGGAAATTTAATTTAAGATTTTGCCTTACAATTGCCTGTTAGTGTTTCACCTTCGTAAAGTTTTATCCATTTAATCATACTGATGAAAGGTACTACATTTTTATATAAATGTATCATGTGTTTTCTATTCAGTAACACCTTATTTATCTGACACCTTGGCAGGATGAAATGATCCACATAAATTAATTTTACAGATAACCAAAGCTTGCTATCTTAAGTGGCAATCTTTTAAAATTTTCTGATGGAAATCTTGCCAAAATGTACGCCATGCTTCTTAAACAGTATTCTAAACATAGTTTTAATATCTTGTTGGTTAGCACCATGAATATCAATACTTTACACTATTTTGTAATTCAACAAAACCCTGAAGCTGCTATCATGATATATCAAGGGGTTTACCCCTATACTAAATAACCCCAGACTGCAGTATTTTAAAAAATTTTACTTGTTTATCTGTCAATAATGTTCCATTTCTAATATGCTGAAGCTATAAATCTAGATACTGAGGAATGCTATGTAATCTTATATAAAAGAAGAGCCAATAGTTTCTAATGGAATGAGGTGCTATCCTATGAACTTGAGTATATGGACATCATGATTTTTTTTGGTTGCCAAGAGACATTTTTTCATTGTCCTCTGGGTTCTTTTCTATAATGGATATGTATAATTTAGTATCATAAAATAATAAATTTAATGCTGGAACAGACCTCAGATGATGGACTAGGTTCTATCTAGTCCATCCCTGAGAGGTTAAGTGACTTATCCAATGTATGGTAATAAGTTTATAAGTAACTTTCAGATAAGTGTGTGACATTCTGTGAATTAATTAAATCCACCAAACTATTGTTTGATGGTTTTACTTAAATACATTCAATAATGGATGGATTAAAATACAACTGAATATTTCTCATATGAAGCCCATTATTTATGTAGTTAGAAGATTCCTGATGAGGTATTTTGATTCAGTGTTACTGCAATTTAAGAGGAGGAGGCAAATCTGTTGAATGCTTTGTGTAATATCCTTGAAAGGAATAGTTAATAGTATTGCTATCACTATGAAATAAAGGTGTTTCAACTACTGTGTGAGTGTGACTTTAATCTTATTTCTTTGGGTATCAAGTCAATTAGCATAGATTTTCTGTGGGATTCAAGTGGCCTTTATCTGCTAAGTTTCCTTTAGGCATTGTAAGGATGAGTTAGCCACCATGTTCTAATTTCCAGAATTTTCATAGAGAAGGATATACCAAACTAAATGGCATTTGCACTCTAACCCTTATGACACTATGGGGCTCTGCTAGTCCCTAGAAGTTTTCAATTTAGGTCTGGATCTCTTTGGTCTATTATTGGGTCTGGAAGGGCCTTTCCTACATGTAATAGCTCAGAAGCATATGTGGCAAGTATTTACATGCCTCCATAGGGAAACCAGGATCATTTCTGCCTAGGAAGGGGCTTACCAAAGCTAAAACAAAACAAAAGTAAAACAAAGCAAAACAAAAAGCACTCAGCAGTTGATTCAGGATGATTCCTTCTGCCTTCTACTGATTAGTATGTAAGCCCTTGAACTTTCCTGGTCTTATAAAGGCTGGTTTAAATCAAGAATTAACTGAACCTGCCACCAGTGTTACTATCAATGGGAAGATAAACTACATGGTCCTTTTGGGTCAGGATCTAAGTGCTGAATTTATTTAAATTTTGCATTAACTATCATAAACTCAGCTTTATACACTTGATTCAGTGACCTTTGATTGTATAGTGCTGTGGAGCTGAATTGTTTTGATTTGATAATCAAAACATAATGACCATATTAGTTAGTCAACAAATATTCATTAAGCATTAAGTGCATACTTTGTGCCAGACACTGCTAAATGCACAGTGTTTGAAGAGATTTGGTTTTTTATTTGGCACCTGTTAAGCATCTAATATGATCAGTCCACTGGGTTACATGCTTTATCTTTGTTTCTTTTTTGTGTTTTTATTTCTATTTCTTAACATTTCATACTCCAAAGAACTTATATTCATTTTGATGGTTCAGGAAAGAAAGTGATACAATAAAGTCATTTTTTATAAAAGCCAATCTAAAATTTCAATCTAAATGTAAAAAAAATGTTAAGGCAGATTAGAAGAACAAAAGTTAAAAATTATTGTCTATTATTTCCCTTGGAGGTTAATGCTTGAAGACTTAAAAGGAAAGATAAAATCCTATATTCAAAACACTATAAGGGTCTGCCTTTGCTCAAAACTATTGCTTTTGAGCTCCCATCAATTTATCTTTTTTGGTCTGCCAAATGATAGAACTATTTCATAGTAAAAGCATTTATTGAAATAGCATAATAAGAAAAGTATCAAAACCAGAACGTTTACCCCTAAAACCCAGGAGGCACATTTTTTCTTAGTGTGCATACCATCAGTGAGTAGAGTGGACACCCAAGGAACATTTGTGTGGAGGCATGTAGGGAATACATTTGGCCAGGGTATATATAATGGGACAACTCATATCACTGATGTTAAAAGACTTCTAATATCTCTTTTAATGTCATCACATTGCTTCTACAGGGTCTATTTCTGGTATTGTTATGTTTCTCCACCAGGAAATGAGATAATGGTATGTATTCTCTGTTCAAGTCTTATAGGTAGGTGCTAGATGGTGCTCCATTGATTTTGGGGTCACTAAGTTGTTTCCAGGTGAGGTGTCTTTCTACTTTCTACTTCTGTCTTCAGATTAGAACCCTTAGCTGAGAATACCTTTTCTTTCTAAAAAGGATACTAGGCTCTGCTAGCTATCTTTAAGTTGAGTACTTACATGTTTAAGCTACAGTTATTTTTAGAAAGGTAAGGTCTTTATATATAGTATTTGGACTAGTGGTAAAAGGAAAAAAATAAGCCAAACCCTTAGCATTTTGGTTTTTCTCCCTCATAAAAAGTATACTGGTTCTCAGAGCCTTGCTTATAGTAGGTATTTCCTCTCTAAAAGCAGATTCCATGTTCTGGCATCAAGACCTTTGGGACACAGAAAGGACCCCCCCCCTTCCCCAATAGCTAAAGAAATTCTATAAGCTTTAAGTTTATTTTTAAAAACATCTATATCCTGTTCACTAAGGGTAGTGTCTCAGTCCAAAGCATTAATTTGACTTGTGGTTAGAAACTCTTGGAAAGTCTCTGCTTAATGTATAATTACTAAGTAGTACCCAGCCTTTCCAAACAAAATACAAAGGCTACTGGGTCTGAGGATACCAATTTTTTCTTAATTCCCAAATTCTTTTTGTCTTTCCTTCAATTAAAAGGGAAGTAGTGAGGGAGGATAGGGAGGAAAGGGAGGGAGGAGAGAGAGAGAAAAAAAATCTTCTGATTGTAGGATTCATGCCTTTATTTATTTATTTGTTTGTTTATTTATTTTTTTGTGGGGTAATGAGGATTAAGTGACTTGCCCAGGGTCACACATCTAGTAAGTGTCAAGTGTCTGAGGCTGGATTTGAACTCAGATCTTCCTGAATCCAGGGCTGGTGCTTTGTCCACTGCGCCACCTAGCTGCCCCCCATGCCTTTATTTTTATATTCAATTGGCAAACCTCTTTCAAGGCTTTGAATCTATCCTGAATTCTTTCCTTAGTGAAGAATATAATCCCTTAGCTACAAGATATTTGTAAAAATAACCTTACATGGGTTAGCATGGCATAGAATTACAAAAAACATAGAACATAGTTAACATTATCACCCTCAGTATAATTAGCACAGTTAACAGAGACATTACTGTCAACTAAAATAAAATACAGATGTGGGTACCTAATATATGACATTCATATTAGAATTGCCAGCAACTAGCCAGTCATTTCACAAATACATTTCATTGCATATAATTACAGAAAATGTGAGAATGTTACGTGAATAAATGAATGAAAAAGCATTTATTAAGTGAATAATATGTGTTAATCAGTGTGGTAAGTGGTATGAATGCAAACATCTCTAAATAAATACTACAAGACAAAGGAAATTGAGCCAATAAGTGATGAAATTTAATAACCTGAGAATTCCCAAGAAATTATGGAACTATAGCAGGGTGTTCCAGATTTGTTCAAGAGAAAAATCAGAACACTGAACAAAGAATATAGATGAGAACAAATGTCAGATTTTATGACCTGCATAGCAGAAATAATTAGCAGAATAGAAACACTTGAATTAATGATGATGATTCCTTTTCAGGCCACACTTGGTAGAGTTCTAGGCTACATTCTGCTTCAATGTGTTTCTCATCTGTTCTAGTGGATCTTCTGTCATTTCAATGCTTCAAGGGATTTTACTGAACAAGCTTCCTGGTATAGGTAATACCAAGGGATTAAAAAAAAACAACCAAAAAAACAACCTTTCAGTTTCTCCTTACCCTCAGCCACCAAAGAGTAGCTATAAAGAAAAAGAAAGGAAAAAAAGAAAAAGATGAGAAAGCCATATACTAGAAATCCTAGGCTTTTCTTTCCCCATTTTCAATCACCGAGTCTTAGCTTTCAGTGATCTGACTTATGTGACGAGTGATGCCACATCTTCTTTGCAGTTCCCAGTGGGTGTGCTAATGCAAAGTCACATTGATGAACAGCACCAGCAACATCAGAGTTACAGCCCAGATTATGATATTTCTAGCATAGTCAACAATTCACCACACATCAGTTTATCTTTAGTAAAGGGGTTAAGAAATCATAAACTTCTTGCATGCAACCTTTCCTGGAATTAAGTTGATACCTAGGCTCCACCAGTACCACTGCCCACTCTGTATTCCCTGGTTTACCCACCAAAACTTCTCATTCCCTGAAAGCCACCTTAGGGGAATAATACTCCCTTAGAGGCCTCTGGAGAGTTTTCTTCCTTCTTCCACAGGAGCTAAATGTGTATTCTCTCCCATCTAGGGATTCAGAATTACCACCAAGGCAGTTAAGGAGACACACTTCTTCCAAGTAAAGACCATTACCATAGTTATATAGTAAGACTTTCTCTTCACCCATGTTACTAGAAAGAAAGACACCTTCCATCAATATTACCTCTTAGTCCCCCAAGAACTTCCTGGGAAGGAGTTGTCCAAATTATCAAAGGAGAAAGCCCACTAATTAAAGGGGACTGAGGTATTTTCCAGGATATACAGAGGCTCTGAGGGACAAGGACAATCTGAGGACTGGAGAGGGTCAGCTGGGACTATATTAAAAAATAACATATTTATGAAGTAAGTTTTCCTGGAGCCTGGATCCCAGAAACCACTGGAATAGAGTTCCCTTCCCCTTCCTAAGGTGGCAATGATTGGTCACAGGCATGGCTTCTATTAGGTTGGATTCCCTAAACAGTAAAATAAGGTATGTAATGATGCAGCTATTGATTAACTGGGGGGGGGGGCGGCAAACCTCTTGCCTCAAGGATAAAAGTACCATTTTGCCCATTGGAGACAGGTTGAGGGCCACTTGGGTGAGGTGGGTTCTTGGACTGGCACCTTAGGGAGATCATGTGGCCCCATGCTCAATACTACATAGCATCAACACTCCAAGATCCATAGTGGTAGTGGGCTTACTCTGCACATTCTAATGTTTTCATATTGACTCCAACTTGGTTGTTTAGATATGATGTCTCTGATGGTTATTGATATGCTTCACAAGCAATTTTGTGCAATGGGAAGCACTGGCAAAATTGTTCCATTGATTCTGACCCCAAAGAGTGTCAAGCTATGTAATCTGCAGGCAAGAACCAGACCACTTATATCTAGATCCATGACCACTAATTAGAAATCAGTGTAGGTAAAGATGTCTGCCATCCTTCAAGGCTTTCTCACATTCTAGCCATACAACCTGGAGCTCAGCCTATTAGAAAGACTTGAAAGCACCTCCATTTCCCAAGGTAAACACTGTTAGATTACTACTGCTAACAGATTAGTACTACCAGTTGCATCTGCCTCTTTTGTACAAGACAGAATCATTACCAAACCAGGTGAAACCGTGTTCCTCAGGAGTCACATCTTTATAAGTGGGTAATTGTATGATCCTTTGTAATCTATTTAGTGGCAATTAGTGCCCAATAACATGCAAGTAACTGCTTTTCAAAAGTGGTATAGCAAGTGGCTGCTTTGAGAAACCTATAGCTCCAGAAGCCTAATAGTGGCCTCTTGCTGTCTGTCAAAGACTTCATTTATCCTAGTCTTTTATGGTCAGAAAACTCCAGAAACATGGACCTTGTGGAGACATGGGCCCAACGGTATGGAATCACCTGCTATAGATCTTCTAGGCTGTATCGCTTTGGGGCTCCATTTGAAAGATGTAGAGTTGCAGGTGACTCAGTAAATGGGGGCCAGCAGGATAACCAGGTGGGGAGTGTGACTTCTCCAAAACCTGAAGATTTCCATAAGTCTGGGATTCCTTCTTAGATTGTTAGTAGCTTATGTTGATACTATTCTTTAGACTTGGGTGGGTCTGAAAGATCTTTACTGCCCCAGTGATAAATTTCCCTGTATAGTTCTGCTAACATCCCCTTAGAGTGGCCATCAATTATTTTCTTATCAGTCCTATATTTCAGAAGCTACTCCCAAAATTCCATCCAGAACAGGGTGTCATTACCTTTTGCCCGCTCTTAGCAAGAAAGTAGGCTCTGTGACTCCTATTCCCAAGGTGACTGATAGATTTGCCTAAGCCACAACTGTCCTGACCTCTTCCTTAAATTTTGCCAGTTGATCAGTTACCCAACTGTATAGTTGGAATAAAAATCCATTCTGGTGGAGCTTCACCTAGAAGGTGGGATATAATTGACCTGAGGCATATTTGTCATGTATGACAGGTCTTGGTGGGGTGGGGGCATATGAATCCAATCTATTCCATTTTTTTAAAGAAACTTCCCTTCTTTGAAGTTCTCCATCTGGGTGTTGGCTGTGATGGAAATTAACCTATAGAGGAACAGATGTGAATAACTCCCCATCTCAGCCATCCAAAAAGAGACAAAGGACCATCCTTTCCCAGAGTTTCTAATAGATTTAGTTGACTTTAACAATAAATCCTCAGATAACTTCCCAAGCCTCTGGATCTCACATGTGGAGAGCATTGACTCCATTAGACCACATCCTAAGGAGCAATTTCTCCAGTGATTCATCAGGTTTCTTTTTGAATTTCTCATTCAATCACCTCAGTTCTTTGAGGATGATAGCTTGTCCATCCTTTGCTCCTTAGGGCAAAGAATCACTCTCCTCCTAAGAGCAACAATAAGATAATTCTCACTGTTTGCTTCCCAAGTCTCTTATTCTTAATTCTTTCACCATTCTAAGGGCTCCAGTCTCAGATGCAGTTCCATCTCAGATGAAACCATAAGGTAGGTTTCTGGATATGGCCTGTCAGACCCTACTCCCATCAGGACATATCCTTTCATTTGTTCTGTTACCAGCTCCATTAGCTGTGCCAAACAACAGAAACAGAAGAAATGTAAATAAATGCAACTATCAAGGAAATGAAACAAATATAGTAATGAATGTTATCCCATCTCTAGAGACTATTAAAATTAAAAGAAAAAATACTAGAAAGAGAAAAATACAAAAATCCTATAAAGATTGAGAAAAAACCCAGAGGGACCATCAAGAGATTTCTTTTTAAAAAGTACACAAAGGGATAAATTTGAAAGCAGAACTTGAAAAAAAATAGAAGTGAGAGTGGAGGAAAGAGGCTTGAAACACCATTGACTAAATCTCATAATTCTCCTACTGGTGAGCCCATGTATTTTGTGGGACTAGATAGCAGAATGGGAGTGTGTATTAAAAAAGGAAAGAAAAAAATGAACAAAAGAATTTTTAGGAGAGAAAGGATTTTGAATTAACCTCAACTGGAGGTAAAAAAAGAGAATTAGATAAAAAATAAAAAGGAAAAAAAAACAGAATAAGTTAAGTAAAATTCCAAAAATTGGGGGAAAATGGGAAAGAGTATGTAGGGAAGAGCCTGTGGGAATAGTATTGTTTTAAAATACATTAAGCAAAATCAATTGTAGGTAGAAAGTGAAAGAACAAAAATCCTAATTCTGAAAAAAAAACCTTGAAAAATAAATAGATGAAAATATAAAACTAACTCTCATAACTTTAAATATAAATGATTTAAGTAATACAATAAAATGAGAGAGAAGATAAACATAAATTTTAAAAAATGAATGAGAGAAGGAAACAAAAATTCTTTTGCTTACAAGAAACATGCCTAACAAAGTAAAGACATGAATTGAATAAAAATGAGAGCCTGTAACAAGATTTACCATGTGCTAGGTAAATAAAAAAATCAAACCCAGGAGGTCCAATTGTTCTCTCAGACAAGGACAAAACTAAAATTCTATAAACTAAAATTCTAAAAATAAGATAAAGTGGAACCTTTATTATGTTGAAAGATATCATGGACAACAAACAAATTTTAATATTTGCTTTAATGTCATAGCATCTTCTTCCGTAAAGAAAAAATAAAGTAAAATTTCAAGAAGACATGGATAGTAATAGGAAACTATACTGTTTCTCTCTCAGATAAATGTAATTGAAAGATCAACAAAAGGGAAAATATAGGACTGAGCAAATTGTTCAATAAATTAGACTTAAAATAATTATGGAAATTTCTGAATGGGATAGATAAAATATGCATATTTCTAAATACCACCTGGACTTTTTGCAAAAATTGAGTATATATTAGGGCATGGAGACATTGCAAATGTATGAAAAAAGACAGAAATATTTAAAACTTCCTTTCTAGACTATAATGCAATAAAATAGTAATCAATATAGGGAACACCTGGAATGACGTAAATCAGGGCTTAATAACAACATTTTAAACAATGAATGGGTCAAAGAATAACTTAGGAATAGTAACTACATGAAATACATTAAATTTTCTAGAATGAAATTAATTCAAACCTAAGTGGAAAAAATATATTCCTAAGAAAGAAAAAGAGAAGATCAAATAACTTAATATACAATGAAAAAACTTAGAAAACCAGGAAATAAAAACCCCAAAGAAGAACAGAAGAATAAATCCTGAAAATTAGAGAGAGATAAATTGGAAAACAAAAAGACTATAGAACTGGTAAAAAAACAAACAATCCCCGCCCCCCCCCCAAAAAAAAACAACTAGAAAAAACCCTTTAAAAAGGGGCTAGCAAACTTTTAGTGAACCTGATTAAAAAGAAAGTCAAATTAATAAAATTTCAAATGAACAAGGTGAAATCACAACTAAAACAACTTTAAAATAAAATTATCTAATCCTACTATACAAGTTCTATGCCAGCAACTTTGAGAGTTCAAATGAAAGTATTATTAAAAAAATTTCAAATCAACAGACATTTGAGATCTTAAATAATCCAGGTTAAGAAAAAGAAATTAAAGTACCTGAAAAAGAAATATCAAAGAAAAAGAAAAACATGGCACAAAAGGATTCATAGGATAATTCTTTCAAAATTTTCAAGAACCATTATTACCTATACTATACAAACTAGTTTAAAAAATTTTAAAAAGCAAATACTCTAGTAAATTCTTTTTGAGACAAATGTAATCTTAATACTTGAGATCAGTATCATTAATGAATATCAATTTTTAAAAAATCCTGCAAAAAGACTATCAGACTTTTTAAAAAGAAATCATTACAAAAATCGATATCATAAGTTGTATTAAAAACTCTTTCAAAATATATGATCATAGTAATAGATATAGAAAAAGCTTTTGACAAATTTTGATTCTCATTTATGCTAAAACCATGTGAAATATAGTTATAAAATGATTTTAAAAAGTGTATAACTCAAACCAAACATTAGCATTATGTGTATTGTGGAAACACTAGCATCTTTCCTAATAAATGTGAGTAAAACACAGATACACTCTTTTCCCACTGCTTTATTAGAAATAGTAAAAAGATAAGAGAAATTAAAAGAATAAAAAATAGATAAAACACTATCATTGGATCATAATATATTTTATAAAGAAAATTCTAAGGAATCATCAAAGAAGTAATTGAAAATAGCTTTATCAAAGTAGGATACAGAATAAATCTATTAAATCAATAGCATTTTGATATAGCAATAACAAAATCCAGGAGAGAATCATAGGTAGTGAAGTCCCATTCAAAATAAATAAAAAATACAAAAAAAAAAATCCGAGTCAGTACATATCTCATATTTACATACATATAATAACAAAATTCTTAAAGAAATAAAGAACAGCTTAAACAACATAAAGGATATTCAGTGATTCTAGTTGGATCATGGAAATTTAATAAAAATGATAATATTGCCTAAATTAAATTTTTGAGGAACAAATCTAAAACATCAAGAGAAACAATAAAAAATAAGAATGAAGGGGTAATAATACTTCTAGTCCTCAAACTATATTAAGAAATAGTAATTCTATAATCCTACTTGATATTCATTGAAAAAAAAGAAAAAAATCAATGTAACAGACTAGACAAAGAAAAATCAGAAATTACTGTGGTCAATACACCCATTGTCTGATAAATTCTTAAATATAAATTCTCGAGGGAAGAACTCCCTGTGTGACAAGAATTACTAGGAAAACTCAAAGGCAATCTGGTAGAAATTGGGTTTAGACTAACACTTCATACCACATATCACAATACATTCAAAATCGATTTGTGACCTGAATATTAAAGATCACAGAAGAAAAAAAAATGAGAAGAAAACCAAAGCAGGGACCTTTTATAGCTATGGTTAAGGATTCTTAACCAAACAAAGGATTAAGGTGATTAAAAAAGATCATATCGATAATTTTGACTACATGAAATTGAAAAAGATTTGCACAAATAAAATTAATGCAGTTAGAGTAAACAGAGATATAGTTGAACTGGCATAAAATTTTGTATTAAATATTTCTGATAAAGGTCTGATATCCAAAATATGTAGGCAACTAACAAATATTTAAGACCAAAAGCAATCCCTTAATCTATAACTGATCAAAGAATATGAAAAAGCAATTCTTTTAAGAAAAGTGTTAACTATATGAAAAAATGATCCAAATTACTAATAATAAGAGAAATACAAATAAAAACATCTCTGAAATTTAATCTTACTTCCAGCAAAATGGAAAATAATACAAATAATGGGCATCAACATTGGAGGGAAAGATAGGTACGCTAATGCACTGTTGATGGACCTGTGAATTGGCTAAGCTCTTCTAAAAAAACATTTGGAATCATATAAGGAAAGTGACTAAAATGTCCATATCCTTTGACCTAGAGATTCCATTGCTAGGTATAGGCCCCAAGGAGGTCTGACAAAAAAAAAGAGGAAGATCTCCAAATACCAAAATATTTGTAATAACACTTTTTTTTTGTGTGGTAGTAAAGAACTGAAAATTAGGCTTTAAAAAGTTCTGTTACATTCACAGAATGGAATATTACTGTTTGTTCAGAAATGATGTATATGACAAATGTAGAGAATCACAAGAAGACATATAAATTGAGTCAAAGTGAAGTAAGCAGAACCAAGAACACAATATACATAATAATAAAAGAAACTACAACAAAACAATTGAAACTGAATACCATGAACTTGTAATGCCCAAGTTTGACCCCAAAGAAGAGATGAGAATCTCTCTTTCTCCCTTCTTTACAGAGGTGAAGAACTATGGGTATAAATCACTAATAGATAATATGATTTTTTTTTTGATGTCTTGGTTTTGCTGAAAAGTTTTCCCCTCCCCCCATTTTTCTTCTTTGTTTTAAGAGGTGATTTTCTGGGGCAGCTAGGTGGCACAGTGGATAAAGCAGTGGCCCTGGAGTCAGGAGTACCTGAGTTCAAATCTGGCCTCAGACACTTAACACTTACTAGCTGTGTGACCCTGGGCAAGTCACTTAACCCCAATTGCCTCACTAAAAAAAAAAAAAAAAAAAAAAAAAGAGGTGATTTTCTGAGTGAGGATAGGGTGAAGGATAGATTACTAAATGTAGGTAAGGTTGAAACAAAATATATCAATAAAATTATTTTTAAAACATTCCATGCTAACATAATATTCAAGAAGCTTTTATTTAATTTAAATCCAAAATAAAAGTCAGTGTCTTCTTTTTTGCCTCTCTTATTCTTGTCTTCCATAGAATACTTTCTGAGAAACATTGAAATCATTGAGTTCTGTTCTTACCAAAACATGTCTCATGTTTTCACTGGTTACCACTATTCTATCTTCGCAATTTCCACTTTGTATAGGAACACATACACATAAGGGTATTGTTTTTAGAGAGAGAACATTTGGGAATATAAAGTGCAATATTCCCATAATAGTTCTTTAGGGGGTGGGGTGGATAGAAGGTTTCTAAGTTTACAAAATTAGCCTTTGCATACCTCCAAATGCAAAAATGTAATATATTAATGGGAAAATGCATTTCCTTCTGACACTAAAGGAATATAAAACTTAAAAGAGATTTAACCCCAAAGGGACAGCAGGGTCAATGGAAAAAAAACAGCAGGAGAGAATTTGAGATGAGATTTTTTTTCCCCAGAGTGATCTGCCTTTTGCCTCTCAGAGAATTACAACCAGAAGAGTGTCAGAAAGACTTCTCCAGTATAACTGCCAAGTAAATGCTAAGACAGAAATGTATGATGGACAGGAAAAATGTCTTGCCATATTCAGCAGCTAAAATCTAAAGCCTAAGTTGTATTTGCTGCAAGATGATGCATCACAGACAGGACTCTGTAATAGCTGAAGGCCCTTGGCTTTTACATTTTCTCCAAATGCAATCCTAAGTGCCACATGCAACTGGACCCAAAGATGGAGCTTTTGAAGCCATGGACAGGCATGCTGTGAGGTGTGCAGCAGGGAGAAAATGATAGTCTCCATCCTGTTAAATTGGGCTCAATGGAGCTTTTCTCCAATGTTCTTTGAGAAGGGTAGAGCTATTTCATGACTGCCATCTGTTCAGGCTGCTGATGAAATCTTTGCTTCTTTGTGTGTTTGCCAGAGTGAACTTCTGGGTATGATGACAAAAGAATGAATGCCAACTGGTTATCTGAATATATACACATCTATACATCTCTATCTATATGTCATATAAATGACATAGATACATGCAGATATGTATATCTATGTGTGTATAGATATGTAGTTCTATCATCTATCTATCTATCCATCTCCATATGAACGGGGTCTCCATCAACTCAAAAGTCATCTATTTCTCAAAATTTCAAAATGGTGGCAGGGCCACTTCTTTGGGATTTGGGTGGAAATTACTTCTAACCAAAAACCTTACTGGTCCATTTATGTTTATTCTGGCCACAATCATTAGAATCATCATAAATAGATATTCTTATTAGTTATTCAAAGTAGCCCTCAAAAGTCATAACTGGGGATCAACAGAAAATAGAAAATTTGGGAAATGAAAGTTGACCCTGAGGAAAGTTAATTACCATGGTGATTCAAGGTGCAAGTAGAGGTAAGGGAGAGAGGGGAAAAAAACCCACTAAGGTCATAACATTCTCTTCTTTCTTTTTTTGGGGGTGGGGTGGGGGTGGAACAATGAGGGTTAAGTGACATGCCCAGGGTCACACAGCTAGTAAGTGTCAAGTGTCTGAGGTCAGATTTGAACTCAGGTCCTCCTGAATCCAGGTCTGGTGCTTTATACACTGCACCACCTAGCTTCTCCCAGGCCATAACTTTCATAGAACAAATGGGGGCTACCATTGTAAAACCTTCTATGCTTGATACTTCCATTTGCAAATCACATTAAAAGGAGTTGGAAAATATATCAGGGAAGTGTTGGACATTAAACTTCTACCCCTCACCTCACTGAGGCATTGAGGTGGTACAGTGGATAGAGGACTGGGTCTTGAGTCAGGAAGACCCGAGTTCAAATCTTGCCACAGACATTTATTTTCTATGTGACCTGGGCAAGTCACTTAACTTGTTTATCTCAGTTTCATCAGCTGTTAAAAGGGATAATAACAGCACCTACCTCACACATTTGTTGTGAGGATGAAATGAGATAACATAAAGCACTTAGCATGGTGTCTGGTTCACATTAGTTCCTATATAAATACCTATTCCCTTCCCCCTACAAACATCCATTGTATTTTATGTTGGAATCTTGGTGATGGGCTGCAATTACCTCATAGATACTAGGTGGCTACAAGTTTTAATTAAAATTATTGCTTGAATTAAACAAAACGCCTCAGATTAGAATTGGAACTATTCCTGTATTGAAAGTGGACTTTTTGTATGTGTGAAGACCAGATTCTGCATTATAATTTGTTTCTTTAGGTGTTAATTGTTCTGTCAAGTGTAGTGATTATTATTTCTTCCTGGCAAAAAGAAAGTAGACAGGCTATACAAATTCTATTGTAGAGAAGATGTAAATTAGAAAGACCCATAGATTTCAGTTTTAGAGATAGAAGGTACCTTAGAGGTTAGCAAAATCAACCTCTTCATTTTAAATATGAGGACTGAGGCCCAGGCAACAAGTCGAGAAATTAATAAGTGATAGGCACTATGCCAAACAAGGGGGATACAAAGAAAGGCAAAACAGTCCTTGATTTCAAGGAACTCACAATCTAATGGGGAAGACAATTTGCAAAATGACCTGGTATATGCAAGATACACACACTCACATATATATGCACATGCATATGTATGTATGTTGTTGTTTGTCCTTAGTTTTGGGAAAGGACCATGACATCAGGATGATGTCATGACTTGAAGTGAATTGTATTTAAGCGAGGGAGGGCTGTGCAAGGTCAACAACCTCACTCTCTCTAGAGTCACGTGGGTTCAGTGGCAAGATATACATCAGGGTGACTGGAGATGGTTCCAGATGTTTTAAGCAATTGGGGTTAAGTGACTTGCCCATGGTCACACAGCTAGTGTTTGAAGTGAGATTTGAACTCAGGTCTTTGACTCCAGGGCCAGTGTTCCATCCATTGTGCTGCCCAGATGCCCCACATATATGTATTTATAATGAAGTTAAGTACTAAAACAATTCACAAAGGCCATATGTGGAAGAACTGGGATTTGAAGTCCGCTTCTTTGATGCTGAATCCCATGCTTTTCCTAGTACATAGTGGTCACCTATTTAAACTACTTCTAACCTGTTAAGGGATGTTAAGGAGTCCCTTGAACTTGGCTTTTAGAGTTGACATATTTTCCAGAAACACTGGACCCAGAGCATGCAGGAGGCCCTGAATATGTCAAGGATGGTTCCCCCCCACCTCCCCAACATAATCTAACATAATTTGTTGTTTATACCCCAAGGACAGTCTGTGCCAGACTGGGAAACTGCTTGTGCAGCTGGGGTCCTTTGACAATAAGTAGACCCTCCTATCTTTGTAGTCAAGTAGTTCCCAAGGGAAAATAATTTGTTTTTTGCCATCACCTTGCTCCTCCTCTTTGGGAGTAGTTTTGTCCTTTTTCCCACCTCTACTATTACACCTTTCCCCTCCCATGTCACACCACTTCCTGTTTTTTCTTGCTCCTTTTGTTGTACTGTCATAAATATGCAAACTTCTGTA
The DNA here is from genome assembly GCF_019393635.1 of Dromiciops gliroides. Lineage (NCBI taxonomy): Eukaryota > Metazoa > Chordata > Mammalia > Microbiotheria > Microbiotheriidae > Dromiciops > Dromiciops gliroides. Next base: position 315,981,449 of record NC_057862.1, on the reverse strand, counting down.
AGGACTGTGAACTCTTTGGGTTCCACACGTTCATTTCTCTTGTAATGAACCTGGTTTTCACGTAAGTTTCATGATGTTGTGATTGGCTGTTGACAAACCACATACTCTCCTTCAGGATGTCACTAATACATAAATAGCATCTCCCTACAACTTTGTCTCCTGTCTTGTCCTCATGGAAATTGACAGCCTAATGGATAAAGAAAGTCTGACTCTGCCTGCCTGTCATTTATCATATAACCTGGTGCAATTTCCAGTAAAATTTGGGGTTAATCATTGCCACCAATGTACAGCACAAGGTTATTTTGAGGTTTGAGTTGAGCTGATGTTGGCTGAAAACTCTTACCTCTTGGGAGGGAAACACATAAGTAAAAAGAGTATCTATTGAACATTAAATTATAAATTAGCCACCATTGTAATGGACTAAGCAAATTTATTACAGTTATTGTACCTCCTTTATCCTGAGAAAATTCTAGTTAGGAGAATATAATACTTTAAAAATCCAGTCATGTGGAGGAAGGGACATGTCGGTACATGAAGCCTTTCTCTAACTACTCAGGCTATAGAGTTTAATCTGAGGTTGTTGTGAAAAATCAATGCAAAAGGGTATAATTAGTCTTGAAGGGGTAAAATAAGAAACACAATGAAGAAAATTAGTGAATCAGTGTTTTGATTCCTGATTCTTATAATTATAGTGGCTCTACTTGTTCTGCTATGCTTAAGCCTATTGGCATTTCCATTAACAAACCTCTTTTGGGGTTTATTATCTCAGATATATTTTAACTGTCATCTGGATGAAAATTGTATGGTAGTTGCCCGCAGAAATCTATTTCATTTTTGTTTACAAAACACATGTATTCCTAATGAGAACACCATCTATGGTAGTAATTCAACTTTCTTTGTCTCCACTGCACACCCAGGTAAGACCTATATTTTCCTTCTCAAGTAAAAGGAAAAAAAAGTCGAGGCTATAATAACAGAATGGATAAAGTGGTAGGTGACATGTGAAAATTCTTAAGTGAGTCCATATATTTATTAAAGCTTAAACACAGCTGTATTAAGTAATTCCCTGTAATATAAAAAACCCAGACATCCAATAAAGAGAAGTTAAGATCCTCTTATCCCCTCAATAATTTACAATTATAATTTAGTGGTATAATTGAAAGATACAGAATAGAGTATTGAATATTGGGTTGGCCTGGAGTCAGGAAGATCTGACTTTGACACATACTGGCTATATCACAATGGGTACAACATAGTCTCTCAATGCCTTTATCTTCTCTCTAAGACTATAACTTTCAAAAGAGTCGTTCTGCATTGGCAGAGGGTATTTCCTCACTTGGAGTTCGTGATGTCAATGAAATCATATGTGAACCACCCCTACAAAAAAGAAAAGAGAAAGAAAAAGGTACTGATTTAGAGAACAAGTCTCTGGGTTTAAAGCCTAGTTTTGCTTCTTATGGCCTCATTTAAACCTCTCTATGACTTGGTTTCCTTTTCTGTAAAATTAAGAGGTTGGAACAAATGATTGCTAAGGCTTCTCTGAGCTTTAAGTCATCTGGTATTGTTCTAACTTTATAGGGCATAACCAACATGCCCCTCAAAGCTAAGTAGAGATAATCCTTCACTGGCCATTCCTATTGTAGCGGAAGTGGATTTCTTCCATTCCTGTGTAAAGCCACAGAGAGTTTCTGTTTACAGGTTAATGAGGCCCTAGGCTCTCATCTGAGGCTAAGAGATTCAGGCTAATCATGATTTATCTAATAGGTTTTTTTCCAAATGAAATTGAAAAAATGGGAAGAAACCCAAACCTCCATCAGTAAAGTTAAAGTGAAGCACATGAGTGCAACAAGCATGGTTTAATGGGAATAGTTTTGAACTTGAAGTCCAAAAACATCATTTCTAGTTTGGCTTACTAAAGTCAGAACTATACCACCCTCCCGCTTACCCCCACCCCAAGGCAAAACATGGAATACTGGTGTGAGTTATTTTGGTTTCAGTGAAAATCTTTTGGCCAAGCCAGTCCCATACTAGCTGGCAATTCTACTTCTCATTTTGGTTCTGCTATTGTCTGTGTGATCTTAGGTAAACCAATATAACTATCTGTACCTCAACATTCTCAATTGTAAAATGAAGGATTTGGGTGACATGCACCCTTTCCAGCCTTCCAATTCAATTCAACTGAACAAGTATTCAAAAAGTTCATACCTGCCCACCACTGTACTTGATGCTAGGGATACAATAGTAAAAACTAAACAGTCCCTACCCCCAAGAAACTTATAATGTATTGATGCTATGGAATGAAAGTTAAAACTTGTAAAAATGTGGAGGAAAACCCAGACTCTGGGAGAATATGACCAACCAAAATAGTAGATTAGTCAATCAACTCATGATGTAGCCATCATAGTGGATTGTACATGGTCCTTGACTTCAATGAGTTTATAATCTTGGGGGCAGGGGAGGGAGTTAAAATATACACTTAGGAGACAAATAAAACATAATACAACATGTCTGCTCTAACTCTCTTTCAGATCCAGGATAGTTACATCTCCTCTCATATATAATAGGGATGATCTAGTTCTCTCACCCAGATCCAAGGTGACTATATCTTCTCTCTAAGGTTTTAAGGGACCTTGATGGGATGGAATGTCTCTTTTCTCTGCCACTGACTCAAGCCTCCACTATTTGTGTCCTCATTGTTAGAGGTATGTGACTAGTATGTGAGTTCCATTTGATCACTTGACCCCAGGGTAGTTCAGTCTCTGATGGCAGAAGGCACAAAACTTAGCTCAGTTCCTATGTAACAATGGTCCCATCAAGCTCACATGCAAAAATGGCATGGCTGGTATTTCAACTTGTGCTAGCATGGTCATTCCCAAAGATTGCTCCTTTAGTCAGGAGTGTGTCAAGTACTTGACCTACCTGGCATAGATTCTGACTTGTGGATTATGGGACTCATTCTCCCATGATTGCAGACTCTTGTCTCCTTGTATCTAGAGTGGAAAATGATGAATAAAGAGGCCAATGAGGCCCTATTTCTCAGGGCTGTATAGTCTCAGAGGAAGAGGGTCCTGATGCTTTTCTTTTTACACTATAGTCTTTCATGAGAGGCCATCACATCAACAGAGAGCATTTGCAGACAGTGAGGGCAGCTTGAAGCCAGCTAAGACCTTTTAAATGCCTCAGTAATCAAAGATTCTCCTATTTACCATATGGTTAGCCTACCAGAACCAGTTACAGTGTCTGTGCATGTTCCATAGGATCTCCAAAGCACTTCCCTTACTTGTCATCATGACTGTCCTAGAAGTAGGCTCCCAACTCCTCCATATAGAGATGCTATACTAGATGCTCTGTACATGTATCAGACTCTATTACACAATAGAGAATATGAAATTTTCGTTGTTGTTCAGTATTGTCCAATTCTTCATTACCCCACTGGAGTGGTTTGCCATTTCCTTCTCTGACTCATTTTACAGATGAGGAAACTAAGGCAAATAAGGTTTAGTGACTTGCTCGGAGTCACACTGCCAGCAAGTATCTGAGGCCAGACTTGAACTTAGAAAGATGAGTCTTCCTGACTCCAGGTCCAACATGCTATCTGATGTGCCACCTAGGTGCCCTGAAGCTATATACTTGCATGTAACAGAAAATTAATTCAGGAGTACAGTAGTGTGGAGAGCTTTGTGGAGAAAGTGAGGGTTGAATTGGGCTTTGAATTGTGGGTAGGATTTGAGAAGGTGAGATAGGAGAGAACATTCCAGACGGGGTGACAGTGGGTTGAAAGTCATAAACTTTACAAATAACTTTCCTTTATGAATATCTCTGTATTACTTAAGAAGTCAGAACTCTTTCCCTTCTGATATAATTAAGTATTTTCACTCCTGGGCTCAGGTAGACACGTAATGAAGAGCTTAATACCATCAATGTGCTGATAATTCCCTTGCCCCTCAGCATCATGGTATCTCTCTCAACAGCCTCACATCTATAGTAAAAGATAAGGGATAATGTCTGTGGGACATGGAGTTAAAGCTACATTTTATAAGATTCCCATCTTCAGTTTAATTGATTTGATTGATGGGATCTAAATTGCTGTCTTAAAAAAACCCTTTCCTTTATAATGCACTGAAAATTCCATGGAGAGGGCCCAACTAGGACTAGATTACCCTTTTGCTCTTCTTCTAAATCCCGAACAACATGATGAAACAGATGAGCAAACCTTATAGACACTACCCCTAGAGCAAGGATGAATAAACCTTTCTGTGTCATGTACCCGTTTGGTAATTTGATGAAACCTCTGGACCCATCTCACAATAATGTTTTTAAATATATAAAATTAAATACATAGGATTACAAAGGAAACCAATTATATTGAAATAAAGGTGTGTGTGTGTGTGTGTGTGTGTGTATTCTTCTTTTTTGTGGGGCAGTGAGGGTTAAGTGATTTGCCTAAGGTCACACAGCTAGTAAGTGTCAAGTGTCTGAGGCTGGATTTGAACTCAGTTCCTCCTGAATCCAGGGCTGGTGCTTTATCCACTGTGCCACCTAGCTGCCCCATGTGTGTATTCCTAGCCAAGTTCACAGATCCTCTGAAATCTATTCATGGGTTCCTTGAGAGGGGTAGATCTCTGCAACTCAGACTAAGAACTCCTAACCTAGAAGCTTAGCCCTGGTGTCTTATATCATGGAAAAGAGCTTGCCTGTTCAAAGGTGGAAGTCTACTGGTCATTATAATCACAACAAAGTGAATAACAGTACTTATCACAATGCCTGGCATATAGTAGATTCTTAATAAATGTTTATTGATTGATTGATTATTGATTGAATGATTGAAGTAATTGTTAAGATATTTCAGGCCCCCAAACTAATATCTGGAAAGTTCAAGTGAAGTGGTGACTTGATTATTATTATTATTTTTGGGGGGTGGGGTAATGAGGGATAAGTGACTTGCCTAGGGTCACACAGCTAGTTAAGTGTCAAATGTCTGAGGCCACATTTGAACTCAGGTCCTCCTAAATCCAAGACCAGTGCTTTATCCATGGCGCCACCTAGCTGCTCTCTGGGACTTGATTCTTAATTATTTGGATAATTGCCTTTATGTTATGTTTCACTTTGACTGTGGAGCTGTGTTCCAAGAGTACTCTATGTAATAAACCTTTTTACCAATACTAGCACTTACTATGGTGGATAGTACATAACAGGAGCTTTAATAAATACTTGTAGATTGATTGTTTTATTCCACAATTTTGGTTAAACTATAGGCCTTTTAGATGTAATGATCACCCATTGTCAAAGGATGCATCAGCCTCAAGTGTCTATTTCTATTAGGGCAGTTGGTTGTCACTTATTAGCTTTGCTACCTTCATGCGGTGTGCAGGTGTGTGTCTATGACTAGAAGTGTCTGTCCACCAATCAAATTATACAGTTTGGGTCCCCAACCTACTAGCTACTTCCCTGTTGTTCCGTTCTTTGTATGTACCACATTGTACCATCTTTATGGAGGTCATAATTATAGAAAGCATTTAATCAGAGTAGGCAAAAAAGCCTAAGTACATGAATATGGAAAGCATTATCACATAAGTTGTGTGGAAATTTATTTTGATTTGGGGACCCTACCTTTAGGCTGAGATTAGAAAGCCTTAGGCCCTCAGGTTCTCTCCCCTTCCTCCTCAGCTTCAGCTGAGCGAAAAAGCCCTGTGGGCTATACAAGACACCAGGTCAGACAGCTGGGGGGAAAAGAAGCCCCCAGCTCCCTCCGACCTGAGTGGAGCTATCTGAAGGATCCCGGATGGCCTGTGCTGAGGCATGAGGCTTGAGAGCACACCTCCCCCCCTTCTCCCCAGCTGCAGCTCTGGCTGGTGGATTAGCTTGGTCTGTGGGGGCGAAGGAAGCCCTGAGATTTGAGTGGAGAGAAGAAAAGGTACATATAGACCTGGGAGTTAGACAGGAGAAAAAAAAGAAGGAGCAAGGACGGACTAGATAGAGAGACAAGGAGGAGAGAGGCTGCCGGACAAGGACAGAGGAGAGTTCAGTTCGGAAAAGGAGAGACTGACAAGGTTATAGGCCTTAATACAAACCAGGGAAAGTGTAATGTGCCCTGAGGCCAGAGGCGGCTAAGGCCCTTATTGTATTCAAGAAGTTGGAAGTGCAGCAGGTGGGAAAGAGACTGCAGGAAAGCAGTCAGGTTGTACTTTATTTCCCTGTATTCCTAATTTGAAATAGTATCTCATAAATAAACTCTGCTTGGATTATTTGGTTAAGAGGCTTCTTAATCTTTAGTCTATCAGTTTGGGAGCAGTGTGGTGGAACTTTATAAACGGCCCACATTAAATTAACGAAGTCAGATAGCCAGTCAGTCAACAGTCCCAGATTAGTCCTCCACTCAGAAAGATTAGTCGTCCATAGTTTAGTCCCCCCAAATTAGCCCTAGTTATCAAAATATTTCTACAGTTGTAGACTTCTGTCCATTCAATTCCAATTTGAAATCTTGTGGAAATATATTAAAAACTTTTTTTTATTAAACTGAACATATTAGGAAATAATATTTTCCCAGTTCTAAAAGCTCTTTTCACTCTTAGCATCTTCCTTAACTCCCCAAAAGTGGGTGTTAAGGACAAAAGGCTTTTCTTCTTTAAAGGAACTGGATTAAGGATAGAAATCAAAATTTGAACCTTTGTTCAAAGAGAACTTCTTTTCTTCTTTTGATTCTTGCCTTCTCCAGTAGCAATTGATCCTTGAGATAACCAAGAGAAGTACTCTATCCCATTCAAAAGGAAGCACCCTTTTCTGGGATTCAGGAGAGATTCTCAATGTTGATCAGTGGGTAGAGTACCTTTTCAAACCTTGAGTGGAGTGATCCAGGAAGGAAAGGGATAGAGACTAGTTAGGTGACTGCAGTAAAATAATAATCCCAAATTGTATTTCCACCTATTTTTCTTTTTTTCTTTTTCAAGATTCTTATAAATGTTATCTCAAATTATCTTGGTGTAGGGACATGTCCGAGGGAATGGGAGGACTACACTACTTTGGAGAATAAAATTGTTCCCTGCAGACTTGTGCCTAAGACAGAGTACAATATTACTATTCTTTCCTTTAATAACTGAGATAGGAAAACTCTCTTCAGGTTGTTGTCTTCTTCCTTTCTATTCTTCTCCCTTCACCCCATGCAACCTCCAACTCCTCAGTTTCTTAGCAGCAGTTTGGGACAAAGAGTATCTGTTTATAAATATCTTAGTTCCCAGTAGCACAATGAGGCATAAGGATGCATAAGCTGAGCTCGCAATAGACTTAGAATCTAGAAATCCCCTTTGTTCATGCTTTGGCTGGCTCCCCTGCCCCTCTATGCCACTTAGTTTTGAACATTTATTTGTTCTTGAAGCCCCATCTCTCTTGGAAAGGTTGATGTTAAAGATTCCTGTGTTAATGCAGTCCAGATCCTGGTAGCAGACAGATTGGCTCAGTCTTTGCCATTTCTTCTTCCTCTCCTTTAGCATCTTTTTCTTAAGTCAACTATTTCTCCTTTCTCTTTTCATTGGAAGGGCCTACTTTGAAACCTGAGTGGGCTTATCATGAACCAGGAGTGGCATATCTGTCACATACAAATAACAATATTGGTATATCTCTCTCACAATAACATGGCGAATTTCTATTGCAGTTATTAACCCTATCTCCATTCTTAATATTTAGAGCATTAAGAGACCTTGGAGACTGTATACACTCCCCTCATTTTACTGATGAGAAGGTTGAGACCCTAAGAAGTCAAATGACTTGTTAAATGTCATATAGCTAGTACAGCTTGCAATCTAACATGTCTTTTGACTCTAAATATGTTATTTCTACTACACTATGAATTACCTTTTTTTTCTATGTTTCAAAAAAACTTAGTTCTATCACCACAGAAATGGATATTCTTTTTTTAAAATGTTAATCTGTGTTTTTTGCAGTTAATGTCTTTTTAAATTAAATTAAATTAAATTTTTTTCCCAATTACATGTAAAGATATTTTTTTGAGTTCCAAATTTTTCTCCCACTCTCCCTTCCCTCCCACCTTCTGAAGCCAGCAAGCAATCTGATATAGGTTATACATTACAATCATGTCAAACACAAGAAATGGGTATTCTTACTGTCATCAGCTGTTTCTGTAAAATTCAGTAATTAGGGGGACCACTAGAGAATAATTGTTTGAGTATAATAGATTGAGGTTGTATGATATGATTATGGATTTGAGTCAGATTAAACTCTGAGGATGGGGTCTGGAAGGTACCCAGCCCTGACCCAATATAGTTGTTTAGAAGTTTATTGCTTGTCAAATTCTCACTGTCTCCTTTAAGTTTAATTGCCAATTATTTCTTTGACTTCCCAACATAGCCGAAGATAAATTTTAACCCTGTCATCCTTATCTTTAGAGACAGGGGCCTGGAGAGGGGAGTCAGTGGGAACTGTGAGATTTGAAACATCTGACTCTCACTCCCCTGTTTCCTTTTCCTTTGGTTTGACCTTGTTCCCCCTCCCCTTTTCCCCCTTGCTCCTGGAACACGTATGCATGTCTCCATACATTGATCATGAGCTGAACATGCACCTTGGATGAGACAGGATTGGATGTTAGATTGTGAGCTCATCCAGCCTAGGTGTACGTGGGGACAGTCCTTTTCAAGATTACTATAAAAACCTAGAGGATTGGGCATATCTTTGCAAGACTTCAATGTGTAATTGGGTTTTGCCCGTCCTCATGAGGATGTAATAAATCTGTCTCTGCTTGACTTTGTGGTCTCCTCGAGTTATTTGGGTAAACTGAGGCAGTTTGCTCCATACAGATGGGGGCGCGTCCAGGATCTCTTTGGGGATCTTTGGAGACTCCCAGGAGCCTGTCCTTCTGAACAAGGACGTCCCTGCTGAGTTCAGCAGGTTCAGGGGTCTGGCTCTTGGTGAGGCTTCTCAGCATCCATGCCCGGAAAGAGAGAGAGAGAGACTTAAAAGTCAACCAGACACAGGGATGCCGGCTAAAGTAATGAGGAGTATCCGGATTGGTTCGGTCACAACATGTGCACAGACCCAGACTGGTGAGTAACTGGGTGACCATTCAGGGGGATTTCTAGGAAGAAATCGGAGAACCCCTGGTTATCATCCTAAGGTCTGTTGAAGTTTTGCAGGGTTGAACAGGTCACTAGGACTGAATAGACACCCTGATACGAGATACAGAATTAACCTTAGGGTGCCCTCTAGGTCCTATTGAGTTTGCGGGGTTGAAAAGGTCTGGGGACGCCCAACCAACAATAGACACCCCGAACAAAATATAGGAACGCCCCTAGGCGGGGTTTAGTACCTGTTGTTTGCGGGATTGAAAAACCGGCTAGATGGTAGAGACCTTTTAAAGGTGGAGGTCCATGCTGAGCCAGGGTTGAATAGACATCCCGAGCAAAAACAGGAGCCAGGTGAGTTCAGGGTTAAAAAGTCCAGACCAGGCTAGGATCTTGAACAAAATACGGGTAGAACATCTAGAGTAGGGCAAGTTTAAAGAGCCAGAGGAGGCTGGAAAAAAAATCCTGGGTTAGATAATTGGAAGGAGACCTTTTCAATTGAAATTAAATGTAGAGGTCCAGGAATAAAAATTCCATCAAAATAACTGTATTGACAAAAGAAGAAGAAAGGGAAATTGATCCCTGCAGTCTGGGTTAGAGAAGGGACTGAGAAGGGGATTGTGGAATTGTAAATTACTCAGAATTTGAATTGAGCCATTGGAATGTGATCCATCTGTAGCCTTAGGTAAAAGGCTGCTGACCACAAAGGAGAAAGAGTGAGTGTGAAGTTTGTTCTTAGGAAACACCTAAAGTTTGTAATAGAAGATTAAAGAAGAGAATCCCCTGGGTCTATCTTAAAATAGATAAATGGGGTTATTTGGTGAGATATTGGCTAAGCTGCCACTTTGCTAGTTTCAGATGGTTTAAGTATGTTGAGAAGGTACGAGGAAGTTTGATTAAGTGAGAAGGAGGAATGAATGGTTAGGAAGTTGTTTGCTAGCCTACATGGTCTGCCCAGTCTGCATTGACTGTGACCGGGGGTATGAGAGTGAATAGTTGGGATTTTTGAGGGAGAGAAAAAGAGAGGAAAGTAGAAGGAAAGAGAGAGAGAGAGAGAAAGAAGAAAGAAAAGAAAGCCCCCCTCCCTTTTTTTTTCTCTTTTTCTGCTGTGGGGGAGGAGAGAGCATAAGTCTGTGCTTGGAATCTAGAAGGAAAAGTTTTGTTTAATTGAAGAAGCTACCCTTGAAAAAAAAAACAACAACTGGCTAGGTTAAGGAAGTGGAGGAGGAGCAGGGGGAATCTTGCTGCTCTGGCATTGTCTTTCAGACTAATTTGGAGGACTAAATGTGGCATTAAAATATTCCTTTAAACTAGCAAAAGAAAAGTTTGTGTTATTAGGGAATCAAGAAGGGTAATTGAATTTGATTGGGCTATCTATTTAAGAAACTTTGGGAATCATACAAACTATATACTGCCACTTTAAAAATTTTCTTTTGTAATGGAACTGTTTAAGGAGAAACAAAAACAGGAAAATAGGAAGTGTTTAAGTGGTTATGGGATGAATTAATACTAAAGTGAAATTATCAATGAGGTTCTATAAGATATTGTTCAGAAAACAAATTCGGATTTAATTGAATTAATTCTGATTTAATTCTAAGTGAAATATATACTGTTCTATTTGTGTAACTTTAAGCTGACTACATCAAGGTGATTTGTAATATGTAAAGGAAAAGTGCCCAATAGTTTAATAGTCTATTCTATTAGAGATATGGTCAGATTTGGATTCTCTAAATTACTTTGGGTTATGAATTTAATTGAATGTGATAATGGTTTTCTGTGAAGTGGGCATAGTAAGAATATTATCAGCTGTATATTAAGGCTTTAAGATCCAACAGATCCTCAGTAAAGTATAGTGATTTGCTTTTTTCCCTAAAAGTTAGAAGTTTGATGGGATCTCTTTGTGAAATGTAATTTGGTATTACAGGGGGATGGGACTTGAAATCCTTAGTGCAGTCTCTTACCTTGAAGGACAGGAAGAAAAGAAATCTAGAGATAAGAAAAAAAAAACTGGCAAAAAGAAACTGCTGGATTACTTTAAGTTGTATTGTGATCTGGTATACTGTAGTTTGAAGGAACAACTACAACTACAACAAGAGATAAAGAGAGGATTTAAAAAGGGGCCTAGTAAAATTTGTTATTATAATTGGAATGGGTTATTTGAATATTTCCTCTTTGGTTTGGAAGAAGCTGAAATTCCTCCCCACTGCAAACACTTTAGATGAGAGAGAAGGGGAGCAGAGATAAAGTTAAGCTAATTTGTTGTGATGGCGATTTGATATTGATAACAATCATGTTCAAACTTACTGTGATTTGTGAAATTGTGTTAATTAAAGGAAAAAGCTTTTCTGGAATCCTGAATATTTGAATATTTGAGTTTCATTCTTAAGGTTTGGTGTATATTTCTATTATGAGAGTGGACAAAGTGGAAGTTTGTTATTGCAACATTGAATTAATTGGTTATTGAATTAATACTAGAACATCTAAATAATTAGTAAGCTATGAGAAAGATCTTGCTGTTTTGATCTGGATTTATCGGTGCTAAGCAATAGTTAAATTGGTGCCTGAACTTGTCATGTATGACATGTTAGTGAACAATAAGTAACTTATGAGCTATCTTGTATCATCTTAATAGGGAATCTGAAGTTTACTTATGTTTTTAATTAATTGGAATTAGAATGTGTGCAGAAACACATGCAAACTAGTTGTCACTTTAAAGATGTTCCCATTGTTTAGAGGAATTCTGAGGACAGTATCCTATGTTTAACATCTAAACCCATTCTACCATGTGTTATTGTGTGGGGCAATTTCTAGTTTGTTCCCAGTATGCAATTTGGGATTGCTTACACTTATTTCAACCATTGCTTGTTATTGAGCATCTCAAAGCAGATTCGTTTGTGTAGTGCTAATCTGGGGATGAAAAACCTATTTAAGTACAAGTATAGTTAATACTTGCTGTCTAGGATATGTGATCCTTGAGAAGTGAATTCACTTTTAGTGCTGATTGTTGGGACTTGCTATTTAAGATGTTATGGGACTATTAATTATTATTGCTCTGAGTTTGACTCCAGTTATTACTATTAAGGAATGGTGAGCCATATGATCCATGATACCAGCAACCCTATAGGGTTTTACATGTGTGCACTGCAGGTGGAGTTCTCTTGGGAAAGGATGGGAGACCGACTGTTTGGCAAAGGCTGAGGTAGGTGTCTCCTGACTCGGTTTCCCCGAATATTACATATGGAATGCAAACTTTCCCACCTGGCTGATTTTAAGTCTGGCATATTGCATTGGTTGTCTACAAAACTTCTACTGGGAGTTGGGAAAGTACCTTTCCCCCAGAGCTTTGTTCTTTTTCTTTTGTGGCAAGTTCCTATAATCATGTCACTTGATAAGCATGAACACAATATTGTCTCTTCATCCCTAGATTAATACTGTAATATCTGGGTGAGATGCAGGTTTAAGATTCGACCTATTTGGCTTAGAAATTCTAGTCCCTTTCAGAATCTGAACAACTAGAATGTATAAGCATTTAGCCTTGTCATCTGTCTGTTATTAGTTATGCATGTTAGAAATTGAACCAGAGACATCTCAAGTCTGTTTCAAGAAAACAGAGAAGAGTAAAATATAGAATGTTTTGTTATATAAGTTTATTGTGTAATGAAGAAATAATATCTGTCTATAGAGCATGTCCTGTAATACAAACATGGTTTATTGTGGACAACTTATTTGACATGCACTGTTTTGAAATTAATTGGTTAAATGTCATCCTAAGTCTTTTATTAGAATTGAAGTTAACTTGGTAACTCTTATGTAAGTTCATTTGTGGTCATCTTCTTACAAAGGTATTTTGTAACCTAAGTTTTATGTGAGGATTAGATCTTAAACAATTGAGTGAAAACTTTTGGAGAAATAAAGTAAAATGGATATAGATGTAATTTGGAAAGATTTAAAGGTTCTGCCATCAGTGGCATTTTGAAACATTTAGATTATATGGCTTGCATGTAGCAAGATAGTGGTAACCCTTTGATTTGTTGTTAATAATGTCTGTCAGATACAGAACTAGGTAAAGCTTTGAACAGCATGGGGCATTCATGACACCTTTCACTGGATGAAGGACATTTGTGAACAGCTTTTTGCTCCTGATGCAGGATCTGGGGGTTCCTGGATTCACTCTTTTGGTTTGCCCCTTTTCCCTATTGTTGTCTTTTAAAATTTTTTGTCTTTGTCTCTCTAACCTCTTGATAGTCTGTTTTATCTAGGCTCAAGACTTTCAATTTTATGTTAGCAATTCCAGACTATATACCCCCATCATCATCTGGACCAGGCCTGCAAGGATTTCTGCACCTTCCACTGTCAGCTCTACACACATATTCAGCTGGAAGCAGTTACAGAAGAAGAGATATTTGCCCTCTTTTTCCTTAGCTATTGGAAGGAGGGGTGGGGGAATGTAGTGGTAGCCTGGTGAGCCTGAGTCTAGTTGGGGATACTCAGGCCTAGAAGGGGCCAATTAGAAATTACTCTTTCCTTGGATGAAATGGGAAAACAGTTGTATTTGCTATTTAAATTTGTTTTGTAAAAGGTTCTAATAGGGGCATCTGAGATCAAAGATGAAAATTGCTAAGTGAATGGACACGGGGAGCACATCACTGAAATTATAAAGAGGTTTTAAATCATATTTGTTGTTATAATATTGGTAGTTATTGACATGTATATGGTATATTGGGATAATTAATTAGACTCCAATTTACCTCCTGAAAGATACCTGTGGACAGGATTAGGTATTCATTTGTAATTTTGGAGTTCTCCTTATACTTGTCCCTGTTTAGTCCCTTGCTTTATAGGTTTGATACAACGTGCAGTTCAACAGATGCAGCTGATGGTGACTCAGCAGTTCACTGAGAAAAGATTAAAGACCCTGATTCTGAAACTTCACGAAGGAGAGACTGGTGATGAGTTGGACTTGGACTGATGGGCTGAAATCCTGCATGGCTGAAGGGCTCAACGACAGTGACTCAAATCCAGAATATGCTCTCTGAGCATAAAAGAAAAACGGAGGATTGTATGATATGATTATGGATTTGAGTCAGATTAAACTCTGAGGATGGGGTCTGGAAGGTACCCAGCCCTGACCCAATATAGTTGTTTAGAAGTTTATTGCTTGTCAAATTCTCACTGTCTCCTTTAAGTTTAATTGCCAATTATTTCTTTGACTTCCCAACATAGCCGAAGATAAATTTTAACCCTGTCATCCTTATCTTTAGAGACAGGGGCCTGGAGAGGGGAGTCAGTGGGAACTGTGAGATTTGAAACATCTGACTCTCACTCCCCTGTTTCCTTTTCCTTTGGTTTGACCTTGTTCCCCCTCCCCTTTTCCCCCTTGCTCCTGGAACACGTATGCATGTCTCCATACATTGATCATGAGCTGAACATGCACCTTGGATGAGACAGGATTGGATGTTAGATTGTGAGCTCATCCAGCCTAGGTGTACGTGGGGACAGTCCTTTTCAAGATTACTATAAAAACCTAGAGGATTGGGCATATCTTTGCAAGACTTCAATGTGTAATTGGGTTTTGCCCGTCCTCATGAGGATGTAATAAATCTGTCTCTGCTTGACTTTGTGGTCTCCTCGAGTTATTTGGGTAAACTGAGGCAGTTTGCTCCATACAAGGTCTAGAAGGGACTTTAGAGGCCATCTAAGCAAACCTTCTTATTTTATAGATGAGGAAACAGAATGAGAGAGATTGAATGATTTGTCCAACATCAGGCAAGTAATAAGAAGCAGAGGATTTGAACCCAAGTCTTCTGTCTCTAGATCCAACATGAGTTCCCCCCATTCCATGTTGATGGACAACTCAGAGCAAATTTGTCCTTACCATTGAAACAATTCAACACCTGTACTTTTGGTGGGGCGATGAGGGTTAAATGACTTGCCCAGGGTCACACAGCTAGTAAGGGTCAAGTGTCTGAGGCTGGATTTGAACTCAGGTCCTCCTGAATCCAGGGCTAGTGCTTTATCCATGGAGCCGCCTGGCTGCCCCCAACACCTGTACTTTTACTGATTAAAATGAAGAGTTACTGGATCATTCAAATTCATAAATCATTGAGGGTAGCACTGTGCTGCTGGGTCTATAGCATGAAATTCAGATAAGCCCTGGTACCTACGTTCCTAGACTACTCTGATCTAACAGAAGTTTACCTCTTTTAAAAATCATAGAATCATAGATTTAGAGCTGGGACGGGTTTCAGAGGTCATCTATCCATCTCCCTCATCTTGTAGGCAAGGAAACTGAGGCCTAGAAAGGTTAAATGATGACAGACATATATATGATTCAATATTTTTTATTGTGAGCGTGCCTTTTGTTCTAGTTGACTAATTCACAGGTGTTTTAAATAAGTTCATTTGAAGAAACTAGACCAACAGTATGCCTAGGCAGCAGTGAGCTTAGTCTCTGTACTTGTCATCGTGTCTTTTCTTAGATTAGAAAGAACAGAGAGAAGTCTTGAAAAGGAGTTGAAAGCACTTGTGAATTTTGGCACTTTTTTGTCATGACAAATGTGTAGCCCTATTCATAGAGCACGGTGAAGCATTCTTGATTGTAGAAGAGACTTGAACAGCTCAGTTTGAGGTATACTTTTTGAGTAGGAGAAAATAGGTTGCTATAGTAGGTTGTAATTGCAGAGAAAACTGCCCTCCCCCCCCCAAATTTAATTTATGGTTTGCTTAAAAATAAAACTACTTTATATTTCCCAGTTGTCTAAGACAGTAATGAGAGGTCCTATGGTATAAGGTTGAAATAAGTCTTCAAATGTAATGGAAGTGGATTGGCTTTTGGCAGCCAGCCCTTGGAGCATGCATAGGTATTCCCTTCTTGGTTCCAGTCTAAGTGACCATGTGAAAACTGGCCATGTGTTACTGAGGGGCCTATATGTACTGTGTGATGATAGAAAAATCATAATATATGGGCCATTATGTTAAAATTGCATCTTATTCTGGTCCCTGAACTTGCTCCTTCTAGTCAGTATAGTTATCAAGTTTATAAGTAGCCCATGTAAAGTAACAGTGGCAGGAAGTAAGACTGCAAAGGGGAACCTAGAAGTCATGTAAAGACCATTCCAAAGATCAAAGGAGAATAATTTGCAAACTGTATCATCTATTAACCAAAATTCACAACTTGAGAATATGTAGTAAGTCAAGGGAAGCCATCTAGGCCTTGCTGTCAGGGTCTTTTTTTTTTTTTTTTTTTTGCGGGGCGATGGGGGTTAAGTGACTTACCCAGAGTCACACAGCTAATAAATGTCAAGTGTTTGAGGCCGAATTTGAACTCAGGTCCTCTTGAATGCAGGACCGGTGCTTTATCCACTGTGCCACCTAGCTGCCCCTCTGTAAGGGTCTTTTGGTCCTATGATATGTGAGTTTCAGATAAATTCCAGACATCTGTAGTAAGACTAGAAGAACACCAAATGGTGCTGATAGCTTTGAGATGAGCTGGATATGTTAACTTTAAAGTTTTACTGACCATTTTGAGAAGATTTGGATATGCTAATGAACTAACCCCAAGATGGCACAGATGAAAAAAAACCCTATAGAAATGAGACCTGTAAAATAGAGAACTCCTACCCCCTACCCTTCTTCCATCTCCATCTGGGTCCATACTGTTGAGTGCTCCCAACTCTGATTCATGGTTATGCAAGTTACTCTCTGTGACTATCTCCTTCCCCATCCTCTTCCCCACATTGTTCTTCCATCATCCCATCCCAATTCGCATGCCATGTGCCACTGTTCCTCCCACCCCTTTTGCTGCTTGTTAATATACTGTGCTGTTTGCCCCATACCCTCTGTGTCTTATGAAAATGTAATTGAAGCCTCACTTCCTGCTGCCATGACGGTCTTTCCTAGTAAGTACCCAAAGAACTGGGTGGGCCTGCCTCATTTCATAATTCCATAAATTAATTAGCAATTCATTTGTAGATCTTGAAGAACTGGTATCTCAGGGACTGCTAAACAGGAACTCAGTTGGTAGACAAAACAGAGGTAACCCGCCCCCCCTTTTTTTTTCACTTAGTAGATCTGAATGAAACAGGACTACCAAGAAGTGCCTCCCCAAAGCCAAGGAGGAAGAAACACAGCTATCTTTTCTCCCACTTAGTCATATGGCCATGAGAACCCTGTTTCCTTTTTCTCTTTGTGTTTCTTCTTTCCTGATATCAGGCAAATGAATATTCTGAGATGGAAATATCCAGGTGATATTGTGTGTCTAGGAGGTACAGAGCCATTATCAGAAGTTTCCCTTGTCTTATGTGGTTAGGTCTAAATGGTAGGAGTAGCAATAGTCCTTGGGATGTTAGTAGTTTGCAGACACATACAGAAATATTTGGCAACAGCACCAGCTTCAGAGAGTGAGACATCTTGTGGCTAAGAGTCCTGGATATGTACTCTGGAAAGGCACAGATCCTCAGAGTCTAGTCTTCTATATGATAGAGTTATATCCAATAGGAACTTTAAAAGGTCATTATAGGGGCAGCTAGCTGGTGCAGTGGATAAAGCATCAGCCCTGGATTCAGGAGGACCTGAGTTCAAATCCGGCCTCAGACACTTAACACTTACTAGCTGTGTGACCATGGGCAAGTCACTTGACCCCAATTGCCTTACCAAAAAAACCCCCAAAACCCCCAACAAACAAACAAGCAAACAAACAAACAAAAAGGTCATTCATTATAAAAGAGAAAAAGACTTCCAGGGAGAGGGGTTGGGAGGTGTCATTTTGTCAAACATATTCTCTCAACATGTCTCTTACTACCACTTTATTTTATGTTTGTGTCCATTCTTCCCAAGGATATTTCCTATATTGTAGGAGAGTGTGTGCTAGGTTTTGGGAGAAATGTGCAGTGGTTAGAATGCTGGGCATGGAGTTAGGAAGACTCATCTTCTTGAGTTAAAATATGGCGCCAGACACTTACTAGATATGTGGATGATTGTCAACAGAGAGTACATTGGTGGTACCCCAAGAGCTACCATACTGGAAGCCAGATCCTTAGGGTTACTTCTAAAACACACACACACACACAATTTGACTCTGTGAGGACCCAATATATAAGTAATTGGAGAATGAATTTAGAGGGGGTACTATACAAATAAAAGTATAATTCCTATAGATAATCCAAACTTCACATACATATTCAGCATACTAACACAGGAAAAAAATAGTTCACTTAATGACTCACATTTATATGGTACTTTATGATATGCAAAGTTCTTTGCATGTATTCTTTTTTTTTTTTTTGGTAGGGGCAATGAGGGTTAAGTGACTTGCCCATGGTCACACAGCTAGTAAATGTCAAGTGTCTGAAGCCAGATTTGAATTCAGGTCCTCCTGAATCCAGGACCGGTGCTTTACCCACTTTGCCACCTAGCTGCCCCTGCATGTATTCCTTCATTTGATTCTCACAACATTTTTTAAGTATTAAGAATTAAATAGTATTATTATCTCCATTTAATAGATGAAGAAACTGAATCTGAAAGAGTTTAAGTGATTTGTCTAAGATCACACAATTAATATATATCTGAAATAGGGTTGTGAACCCAGGTCTTCCTGAATCCAATTTCAGGTCTTTGTCTGCTATGTTTAATCCCAAGCAGCTAAAAGTATCTCACATATTCTCTTGCTTCTCCTCAAAGCTTCCCTGAGGTGTTCCCAGGAGGCCATAACCATTTTGCACTTCTTTTTGTGTTTCTGAATATGAATATATATTGAATTTTGGAGACATATCCTATTTTAATTGGCTACTTAAATCAGTGGTGAAGTCTTTTGCAAAGTGAAGACTGAATATTCATATCCTAATTGATTTTGTTTTCTAAGTGCAGTTTTTTACATATTGGGTCTTAAAGTGGAGCATATTCAAATTATGGCCATTCTCTCTCTCTCTCTCTCTCTCTCTCTCTCTCTCTCTCTCTCAGCAATGAGGGCTAAGTGATTTGCCCAGGGTCACACAGCTAGTAAGTGTCAAGTGCCTGAGGCCAGATTTGAACTCAGGTCTTCCTGAATCCAGGGCCAGTGCTTTTTTCACTGAGTCACTAGCTGCCCCCCCATCACCACTGTCTAGGCACAGTTTAGTGTCAATTGAAGTAGTAGTGAGAATTTTCTTGAATCACAGATTATATAGTGGTGAGGAGAGAAGATTGCTGACCTTGGTTCTTATGTGATCAGGATTGAGGTAGATCTGGAAGAAGGCAAGTCTCCAATCCTTGAGTTTGTCTCTTTACTTCTCTAGCTTGTCTTATGTAAAATGATAGACTTTATAGAGAGTAACTTGCCTTATAGTGGGTAACTTGCTCTATGAGATCAGATGGGATAAACTCCATCAAACATGGTGGGTAAATGTTTAATGACAGGCCTTTAGGCTCTTAGATGCAGCAGTCCAAAGAAGTATGAAAAATCCCCTTAGGCAAAGTCAAGATTATCATATAGAGTTTGTATTTTCCAGCCAGCAGTTGAGAGACTGGACAGCCAAGTTTCCTTTGTCCACAAAACTTTTCCTACCAATGGTCCTTACTTACTAAAACTTATAAACTTAAAAAACACCCATTCCAAAATGTCTTTCTGCTATTACTTTTCCTCCTCCCTGCATCCTTTTCCTTCCTTCCCTAGTTCCAGCCTCTTTGGTCTATCAACTCCACTTCTTGAGGTACCAGGAACTGGGGCACCGAGGAGAGTGGAACAGTAAAACTGAGATGTTTTCCCTTTTAACAACATATTTGGGTTTGGGGAAACACTATTCTAGGAAAGTCCTTCAATGTAGGTATCTTACTTCTTGAGGCCACACAAAGTCAAGAGGATTGCATTTCTCCAATGACAATGTTGTGAGATTATCCATCTCAATTTTCACCTGGATTTATTGGATTTTTATGCTGCAGCTGAAATAGATGCTGGCTAATGTTGACAGTCATTCTCTCCTTCAGGTGTGACCAGGGATACACTGGTTCATAAAGATATCATTCAGATAATGTCAAAATTGGATTTGTTCTACCACCTCTTCTTCCACTCTGACCCGAACATAATTTCAGCTGCATTCCCTGTGATATCAGCATAATACAGTTTGTGACATGAGCTTTAACATATTTCAATACTTCAAGGAAACTATGATGTCATCAATGAAGAGATTCCCTAGACTAATTCAAAGTTTAACCCCTGCATATCTACTAAGATTTGTTCATGAATTGCTGTGGCCAGAATAAAACAAACAAAACAAAAACAAGGAACACCTGGTGGTAAAGCCTCTTTGAACTCAGTTAGGTGGCCATTGGACAACAAGCACATGTTCCATCATCAGGGCCTGGGCTTAAAGTTTTTCAGCTAGTCAGAATTTCTAGCATCTTGTTCTCCTAAGGCCACAAAGATAAGAAGTGGCACAGGTGAGATTTGAACCCAAGTGCTCTGATCCCAAGTCTAGCATTCCTTTTCCCAGGACCATGAAGTCAGTATGAACCAAATATGACGACTTTTGTTTCATGAGAAAAATTCTCAATTTATGAAAGACAATAGAATTAGCTAGAGTTGGGAAGGGGGGTAATCCCTAAAAATCCTTTCATTTGTTTCATATTGGTAGGTAGTGTTTACATAAAACCACCAGTGAATTGACTAGGGAAAGCAGAACACTGCTATCTGTTTTACCCATCTGATTAGAATTTCAAAAAGTTAAATTGTACCTACAGGGGAAAGACACAAGGGAAAGCAGGTGGAAGAAACAGGCTTGGGTAGTGTTTTAGGAGAATAATTATTTGGTCTGGAAAGTCTATCTGTCATGAAAAACAGCAGAGTAGTCGTATGAAAAAACACAAGATGTGGTCACTATTTTACATGGAGGCAATGGAGTGATGTGGAAAGATTGGTGGATTTGGAGTCACAGGGGTTAGGTTCAAATCTTACCTCTGTTACTCACCGCTTATGTGACTTTGCATACAACCTCTCTGAGCCTGGCTTTCTGCATTTGTTATAATCTCATTAGATGTCAGGAATTTCTTTCACTGCAATGTCTATGACCTTTGAAAAGGTGAACTGGATAAAGGACCCCAAAACAGTGAGCCAGCTGTGCCCTTGCACAGAATCTAGGCAGATTGTTATCTCTAGTATGATTCCAGGGACAAAGAGGGACAGACCTTGTCCTTCTCTCTGTCCTCTGTCTTTATCTGAAAACCATTATTAGAATTTTTTTGTCTTAAGGTATTGCCTCTGGATAAAATGCATGTATTTCAGGGAGATGTAACAGAATAAATCATCATCATCACATCATTATCATCATCATCTCCTCCTCCTCCTCCTTCTTCATATTTTAGTATTGATGAACTGACCATTGTTTGGATAGGGAGCAGGGGACCAGGGCTATGTTGAGGCAGACAGAATATCAAAAAAGGGGAAACAAGCAATAGAAAGAGGTCAGAGGAACTGATGACTAACTTTATGTGCTTCACATTTTTGCCAAATCCTGGCTCTGTGGTGAACTATTGACCATCTTAGTTCTATGGAACCAGGAAAGCATATACTTTCAAAGCTCAATTACATTCCTTGGCTGTGTAGATGAAATGGTGCTGACCACATATCATAACCTTAGTCCAATCCACTTGTCACATGTCACTAGGGACAGAAATAGTGTGCCCAGAATGTTTGTCTGGGGAATGTGCCATAATGGTACATGAAGACTTGCCTTGGATGATGCACACAAAGATTCTTCCAGATGGACCATAATGTTTACATGTGGTTAGGCTCTGAGTGAATGTTAGATTCTCTATCTCTGCCTTTCTCTCTCTCTCTCTCTCATTCTCTGTCTGTCTGCTCTCTTTCATTTTGTTTTGTGTTTCAGAGTGGATTAAAATCTTCTTCTTTAGAATGCTCCCCTGCAGTGGTTAAAGCGCTGGCCCTGGATTCAGGAGTACCCGAGTTCAAATCCAGCCTCAGACACTTAACACTTACTAGCTGTGTGACCCTGGGCAAGTCACTTAACCCCCATTGCCCCGCAAAAAAACAAACAAACAAACAAGAATGCTCCCCTGATCCAAACAATCAATATGGTCACATAAACCTAATTTCTGGGCCTCCAAGCATGACTATGAACTTTTCAGGAGTACCTTACTATTTGTTAATACTAAAAATAAATGGGACCACTGCTATGCAGGGACTATTTATTAAATGTTAGTGGTATTTTTAATAGAAGGAATTAATGATAAAATTTAAAGGAAGTAGTTTAGCAGTACCAGATCTTAGACTATCTAATAAGGCAACAGCTACCAAAACTATCTGGTACTGGATATAAAATAGAAAGGTGGATCAGTGGAACAAAGTAGACACACAGTACACAGTAGTAAATGATTATAGTAATCCTGTGTTTGACAAATTTAAAGATTTAAGCTTTGGGGATAAGAATTAACTATTTGGTAAAAACTGTTGGGAAAACTGGAAAGCAGTCTGGTGGAAATTGGAGACAGACCAATATCTTACACCATTTACTAAGATAAGTCAAAATGGATATGAGAACTAAATATAAAGGGAGATATAAGAAAATTAGAAGAACATGGGGAATATTACTTATTAGACTTATGGAAGATGAATTTATGAATAAACATGAGATAGAGAGTACTGTGAGATGTAAAATGGATAATTTTGATTTTATTAAATTAAAAAGGTTTTGTACAGACAAAACCAAAATGTAGTCAAGATTAAAAAGAAAGCAGAAAATTGGGAATTTTTTTTTAAACTGACAGTTTCACAGATAAAGGTTTCTTATCTGAAATGCATAGAGAACTTTATAAAATTTATAAGAATATAATTAATTCCTCAATTGACAGTTAAGGGATATGAAAGGCAGTTTTTGGATGAAGAAATCAAAGCTATAGTCACATGAAAAAGTGCTCTAAATCACTATTAATTAGAGAAACGCAAATTAAAACAACTTTGAGATATCATCTCAAACCTATTAGATTGGCTAAAATTATAGAAATGGAAAATGACAAATATTGGAGGGGATGTAGAAAATGGGGACACTAATATACTGGTTGGTGGAACTGTGAACTGATCCAATCATTTTGGAGAACAATCTGGAATTATGTCCAAAGAGTTACAAAATTTTGTATACCCTTTGACCCAGAAATACCACTATTAAGTCTGTTTCCCAAGGTGATCAGGAAAAAAAGGAAAGGAACCTATATCTTATAAAATATTTATAGTAGCTCTCTTTATGGTGGCAAAGAACTGGAAATTGAAGGGATGCCCATCAATTGGGGAATGGCTAAACAAGTTGTGGTATATGATTGTGATGGAATACTACTGTGATGTGAGAAATAATGAGCTGGTTAATTTTAGAAAATTATGGAATGACTTTCATGAAACAATGAAGAGTGAAATGATTAAAACCAAGAGAATGTTCTATACAGTAACAGCAACATTATTCAAAGTATAACTGTGAACAACTGAGTTATTCAGAATATTATAAATACTCAAGTTAACTACAAGGGACCTATGGATGAAGATGCTAGCCACCTACAGAGAATGTTGGAAAAATGGGACTACGTATAGTATGGTTTTGCCTGTGTGTGTGTGTGTGTGTGTGTGTGTGTGTGTGTGTGTGTGTGTGTGTGTGTAGTCAAATGGTGGCCTTCTTTAGTGTGGGGCGGGGAGAGAGGGAAGGAGACAGTTCAAAACTTAAAATGTCATAAAAAAGGTAAATAAAATTAAGTTAAAAAATAAAAAAGTTATTGGGGTTTTTTTGGCAGGGCAAATGAGGGTTAAGTGAATTGCCCAGGGTCATACACCTAGTAGGTGTCAAGTGTCTGAGGCCAGATTTGAACTTAGGTCCTCCTGAATCCAAGGCTGGTGCTTTATCCACTGTGCCACCTAGCTGCTCCAAGTTATTTTTTTTAATATCCCACTATATTCCCAATATACCACTTCTCTCTCTTGTTCACAAAGTCATCAGGTAGAAGGATGGGCACTAGACCTGTGATTTCATTGGTATAGGGAACTTCCAGGTGAGGGCACTCTCCCTCTACTACTATAGGTTGGCACCTTCTCTGCAATTCAGAGTTGCTTAGGACAATGAGTGGTTAAGTGACTTAAACACAGTCACAAAGCCAATAGGTATCAGAAGCAGGATTTGAATCCAGGTCTTTCTGGCCTTGAAGCAGCTCTTTATCCATTATACCACTCTTTCTTATCCTTTGTGATCAAGAATAAAAAAGAAAAGAAAAGGAGTTCAGCAAAATTAACCAACATACCAACCAAAGAAACAAGTTCAACATAAGCAGTGCTCCATATGCATAGTTTCCCACCTTGGTAAAGAAGTGATGAAGGTAGATTCTTACAGTTCTTTTTTTGGGACTAGGCTTGCTCACTATTATTTCATAGCATTCAGTTTCAAATGTTTTGTTGTGGTTCTTTCCATTTATACCCTTGTCCTCAGTGTGCAGTGATCACACTGGTGTAGGCCCTCCATCATAGCTTCATACTTGAACTATTTCAATAGCCTCAGATTTCTCTTCGCTCTAATCCATCCTTCACTCAGATGCCAAAGTGATTTTTCCTAAAACACAAGTCTGACTGTGCCATCTCCTCTTTCCCACTTAATAACCTTCAGTAGCTCCCATTCACCTCTGAGGTCTAATATAAAATATTGTTTTGGATTTAAAAACCTTCCCAATCTGGTCCCTTCTCATCTTTCCAGCCTTCTTACAATTTATTCCTCCTACCCCATGACTTACTTTATGTTCCAGCAACACCTGACTTCTTGTTCTTTGCACACACAGTACTTCATCTCTTGAATCCGTGACCCTCACTTCCTCCCACCCAACAGCTATCCCATATGCCTGGAATCCTCTCTTTCCTCACTTCCATCTATTTATTTCCCTGGCTTTCTTCAAGCCTCAGATCCTCTCTACAGAAGGTCTTTCACCTTTCCCCCCACCCGCAGTTCCTAGTGTCTTCCCTCAGAGTTACCTTCTACCTATTCTGAAAATATTTTCTACGTGCATAATTTGTCAAGTGTTCTCTCCCTCACTAGGATGTGAGCTCCTTGAGGTCAGGGATAGTGTTTTGGGCTTTTTTGTGTCTCCTTCACTCATCATTGTGTCTGGTACCCAGTAAGTGCTTAGATAAATATTTGCTGATTATGTACATGGTATTCTCAGTTCTGCTGACTTCTCTTTGCATCTGTTGTGGAGGCTATTTGTAATAACAAAATGTTAGCTCTGGAAGGGATTCTAAATAGAATTTAGTCTGATACTCATTTTATAGATGAGGTTTAGAGAGGTGAATCATACTTGTTTATGGTCAGCTAGGTGGCATAGGTTGATAGAGTACTGCACCTAGAGTAAGGGAGATCTAAGTTCAAATATAGCCTTAGTGACCCTGAGCAAGTCACTTAACCCTCTTTGCCTCAGTTTCCTCATCTGTAAAATGAGCTGAAGAAGGAAATGGTAATTCACTCCAGCATCTTTGCCAAGAAAACCCCAAATGGAGTCATTGAGAGCTGGACAAGACTGAAAAATAACTTGACAACAAGAACAAGAACAACAACATGGTCAGATAGCTAATTAATGGCAGGACTAGAAATAGAATTAAATTCTTCTGATTTCTAGAAAGTGGCTACTTTAAACCTTTAAAAATGGTGGCTTACATCTTCTCATTATTTGCAGAGCATCAGCTAATTTTTTCCACTCTGGAATATTTTCTTTAATGAGGTCCTTAATATCAAACTACCCTTTTCTTTATGTATCTTTTGGAATTCAAATTAATTTGAATAATACTTCATTTTCCAAATGTGTTATTTTCTCTTGTATTCTCATTTGTTAGTTATTGAGCTCTGTAGAAGTAGTATGGCATAGAAGATAGGGAGCTAGTCTTGGAGCCAGGAAGATGGGTTCAAGTCCTTTCTCTGAGGTACTGGCTGTGTGGCCCTGGGCAAGTTACCTAACCTCTGAGTATTCTAGGCAATTCTCCAAGACTATAAGAATAATTGAATCTATAGACCAGTGAGTTTTCTTGCACTATTTTTTCATTATACACATAGGATAAGAGTTCATATTTCTAGAGTACTTCAGGTGTTACAAAGTGCTTAAGCTTTAGAAGCATCTAGGTTATATAGTAGATAGAACACTGAGGATAGCTAGGTGGTGAGGCTTGGAGTCAGGAAGACCTGAGATCTAATCCAGCCCAAGGAAATTACTAGCTGTGTGACTCTGGGCAAGTCACTTAACCCTGTTTACCTCATTTCCTCATTTGTAAAATGAGCTGTAGAAAGAAATGGGAAACCATTCCAGTATTTTTTCCAGGAAAGTTCCAAAGAGGTCACAAAGAGTCTGAAACGATTAAACAACATCTGTCTGTCTATCTCTCTATCATCAGCTTGTTGTCTTATGCTATGATGTCAGCTTGCTCAGGTGCTTTTTATTGGTAATTTGCAGATTTCTGGCAAAATCCTAATGTGAATAAAAGCTGCTTGTCTTTTGGCATTGAGGGCCAAGTAGAAATTTGAACTAGAAGTCACTTTTATCTCTCCTTTTCTTGATGATTGATATTTTAGACATATCCTCCTGTATTTTTCTACTCTGTCACAGTGTCTTTATTACTTCCTAAGAAAGGCTTTGAAAATAATAACAGGATTCCTGACTTTTCTTACAATGCGATGCTGGAGTTCTCAGCTGCTTTGGAAAGGTGGTTGGCAGACCGGCAGAGTGGTTACATCATGTCCCCAATGGCAATAAGAAACATTATTGCATGTTGTACTTGGGATGATCTTCAGTAAAAAGGCCACATGGATATTTGTCAACCTCTGTGTCAAAGCAAAAAGAAAGAAATTCTATGAAGATTAACTAAGATGCTTCAAGCCATCTTGTCATGTAATTTGTTATTCAGTGATTTCAGTGCAAAGGTGGGCACAGGGGTGGTGAAAAATATATGGGAGTATATGGCTTGTTTTTTAATATTTGTCCTTCATTCTTGGAGAAGATCATGACTTCAGGAGGGGATGCCGTGATTTGCAGTGGATTGGATTTAAGTGAGGGAGGGTTGTGCCAAGTCACCAACTTTACCCTCTCTTCCAGAGCCATCTAGGTCCAGTGTCAACACACATACACACACACACACACACACACACACACACACACACACACCAGGATGACTAGAGATGGCCCTGGATGTTTGAGATAATTGGGCTTAAGGGTTAAGTGACTTGCCCAGTCACATAGCTAGTAAGTGTCAAGTGTCTGAGGTGAGATTTGAACTCAGGTCCTCCCAACTCCAGGGCTAGTGCTTGATCCACTGTACCACCTAGCTGCCCCCATATGGATTTTTTTGTGGGGCAATGAGGGTTAAATGACTTTCCCAGGGTCACACAGCTAGTAAGTGTCAAGTGTCTGAGGCCAGATTTGAACTCAGGTCCTCCTGAATCCAGGGCAGGTGTTTTATCCACTGCACCACCTAGCTGACCCTGGATTTTTATTAAGAAAAGAAAGCCCAAAAGTTTGGAAACACTATTCTTAAGAAAAGAGGTGGGAGGTCCTAGATATAGTGAGCACTGCAAAAAAAAAAATTGAGAGTATCCTAACATTAAATGACTGGTGACTGATATAGAACCAATTTCTGAACCAGCTGATACAGTTAGGTCATCCACTAGAACAAAGATAAAAATAAGCATCCATTTAGCAAAAAGATAAAGATTAGGAGACAATATGTGCCATTACAGCAGCTCTAATATGACCCATTTAAATAAGCTGTTGACTCTGAAAAATGGGAAATGTATAAAGGGAAAGACATTGACTCTTCCTTTCAGAAATTTACCTGATGCACAGTAGTCAACCCACTAAAGAGAACAAAACAATCCAGAAACCACCTCCTTTCAAAGTAGAGAAACACTACAGTCAAATGCAATATCTGCTTACACTTCAAGCTCATTTGCAAAACATAATGGTGGGGAATGGCAGAGGATTGTAAGTATTACTGTCTCATGAACAATGAAAAGAATCAGAAGGATAAAACACCTATGGATAGTTGGTTGTGAGGACATTTATAGATGAAGTTGGAGATAGACAAACAGATGCAAAAAGGGAACAGATTTGCCAGCATATCTGTAGTGAACTATTCCCATCTTTACAGGGAGGAGAAGTATCACTTATATCCTCTTTACAGGTCAGTATCTGATGTTCTAAATTTCCTGTTTTGGTCCAAAGCCTCCACTGTGGTTTACAGTGAAATAAACTGTAACAGCTCACAAATAGAATACTAGAATAGCGATGGGAGGTACCTTAAGAGATCTTCTGGTCCAGTAGTGTCATTATAGGATTTATAGTTGGAGGGAATTTTAGAGATCATTTTGTCCAGCTTCCTCATTTATAGACAATGTCCTGTTGGAATCCTTTGCTAGGAATTAAATGGGCTTCAGAGAAGAATTTCTAATTTCAGATGATGCTGAAAATAGTTTGTGTTTTTATTTGGTTTAAGAGAAAGCCACATAATTTAAATGGAGATCATGAAGAGAAAACCAAAGGAGAAGCCGCAACAACAAGGGAATTGTACCAGAATAGCATCCACAACATCACTACTCCCCCTCACATTAGGGCCCAGAATAAAATCTCCAAAGCAAGACAGGAAAAGGAAAGGAAGAGATACAACCAGAGATATCAACAGAGAACTTTGAGTACAATTGTTTTCATGACAGCAGTAGGAGGGAGTGCATGATGACTGTGAGTGGTGACTCTTGGGACTTGGATATCTTTGGATGGTTTTTTTTGGGGGGACTTGGATATCTTTACAAAAAATTCTTGCCAGTCCTAGTGTGCAGGACTTCTGAGTCCATTCTAACATCACACATCAGAGTAGCTCTAGGAGTTTTGTAGGGAAGGGTGTGGTGCCCATTAGGAAGTTCTGATGGGCTTCCTCAGCCTCAGATGTAAGACACCATTTAGCTAGGAATCTGCAACTTTATAAGTATAGATGTTTTTTGATATGGTGGAGAGGTTCAGAGAAGGGACAGGAAAGATAAAAGAGGGGTAACTAGTAGGAGTAGAGGGTGCAGCTAAGGCAGAGATAGATAGAAGAGGGGAAAATAGAACCTTGGAAATTCTGGTCTACAACATGCTCTTTCATAAGCATTTTTAGAGACTCCTGGTAAGTTGTAGTAAGGGTCTGACAGCTATTTCCACCTATCCCACCAAAACCCAAAGAGAACTTGTCTGGCTGCTACTTTTTCAGATTAGAGCAAATGATGAAACCTGTGAAGTGGTTGCATTATTTGGATTTGTATTATTCAAAGTTATAATTTTATGTATTAATCCTAGTCTGACCTTTTAAAAATGCCCAGTTTGGCTAACACAGAGCCACTATTACCAGGTGGATGGAGGTAGCCTTCTTGATTGGCTATCTGTATCTTTTAAAATCACGAGAACAACCTGGCCATTCTCTTTCCATCGTATTTTTGGTTAAGCTCTTTTCAGTGTCTCATATCTACTGTGCCCAGCATGGACACCATAAACTGAACTGGTAAGGGGGGACTTTCCTTTCTCTGTTTACCTTTCTTTTACCATAGCTCCAAGAAATGGCCTGGGGGGGGGGATCTGTTTCCATTCTCTGCTGTTTGTCCTCAGTTTCAGGTGCCACAGGTGCCTTAGGGATCAGAAGTTTCAGCATGAAAACTGGGAATTCTACATACCTGGGACTAGAGTCTGAAGTCAGTTTTGGACTTGGAACTGGAATTGTGCTCTATGGAAATTGAGCTAAACTGTAAATACAATCTCTCTCCTCTGCAGAGGTGATTCAAAGGGGTGGAAGATTATGTTTCCTATGTGTTACAGGAAGTTTGTAGATTTATGATTACATTTTGAAGCAAACATTCTCATGTAAAAAGCTAGGGAGTTAAATATAAAATATGGTAATTGGTCCAAGCCCAGTGGAAATATGCAATAAAAATTCAAATGATGTGACCATTTCACAGGATTCATTATTCACACTAATTGGGACCTAGCTGCATCTGAGATTCAGAGAGGTGTGCCTAGGTTTACACAGATTGTAAGTAACAGAGCCAGTATTTAAATCTATTCATCTGCCTTCAGTGTTTTCTCAACCATTCAGCAAAGTTCTCTTCTTGAAGGTCCCTTTGGATAGAAACTCAAAGTTTCTTTCAGTTAAAGGTTTGTATGGGGATCTTCAAGAAAATTATCCATACATCAAACTCAAATCTTTTTTGTTTCATTTAAGTCTATTTTGTCTCCTTTTTTTGACTATGGAAAACTATTTGGTATTTTCCATAAAAAAACCCCGAAAACAAACCTTTATATACTTAGAGACAGTAATCCTTAAACCTTCCCTCTTGCTTAAGTAATCCCAATTGCCTTAAACTTGCAACATAGAAGCAAACATTAGGGAACTTCATTCCAATTTAAAATCACTCCCATTTTAGCTCTTTGTAAAAATGGGTGACCTCTCCAAAATTCTCTATCTTCCTTTCTTTTCTTTGCACTTGTACTATAATTAGTTACTTTGCCTTTCCTGCCCCCTCCCCACTTAAAGTGGTGTTCCTTCTGTCTATATCTCCTGCCTTTATTAAAGAACAGGGGCAGCTCATTATAATAAGGGTTTGGGGAGATAATAGCAACACTATCTTTGAGCACCAGATCACGTGTCATTAATTTCTCACTTGATTGCTTCCCTTATCATTTGCAGGAAGAAATTCCCTCTGCTTCTGTTTGCTATGTAGCCAAATCATAGCAATAGGCTGGATGGACAGGCATGGATTTGGAATGTTCTCTTGGTTGCCTGCTGTGCACACAGGGCTCTGATCCTTCAATAGAAAGAAATTGAGTGAAAATGATCCACATGCCAATTCAGGCCAGCATCTGATCACAGGGGCCTGATTCTGTCTCATGTCTCATGTTCGGAGCCAGCAAATAAGTCTCCAAGCCTGATTAGCAATGGCCACGGCCCAGTGAGCAGCAACTCTGTAAACTCGGACTCTTTGGGATACTCTAGCTTTGACAGCTGCATCCACAGAGGCCATCCTAAGCTGAACCAGGGAAGCTGTTCAGGTAACACATTCTGGAGCCAAAGTAGCTGGGGAATAAAATATACTACAATGAGATGACTTAAAATTGAATAAGTAGAACACGTCATATAGTTTTGCAAAATGTAGCTCTCAAAACAGCCTGAAAATAACAGGTTGACTGGAAAAATTCCTTTGGGAGGAGCAGAATTCACACTGAGTATAGATACCATGGTTTTAATAGCTGTTGTAAATAGCTGATTACATTTTAATTGCTCTGCTACCATTGTTAGCGCCACCTTCTAAAGAGACTGCTGCAGAAGCAGCATACTTATTATTCCCATTGTTTCCTTGTGACCAAAGGGGCCAGTATGGGTCATGGAAAGAACAGCAACACAGCTGCAAATTGGATTGTTTTTCAGTTTGGTTGTGAATATACTTTTCTTTGTGTAAAAAAATGGTGGGGGAGGCACTCAGGTTTCTTTTCTAGTTCAGGCATGATAATTACACACTTTAACATTTGCAGAGTACTTTACATGTGATCTCATGCAATCATCACATCCTGAGAGTTAGGTGCTATTATTTATTATCCCCATTTAACAGATGAAGAAACTAAGGCTGAGAGAGGTGAAATCTCTTATCCAGAGTGACATGATCAGAAAGTATGTGAGTCAGGATTTGAACTCAGGTCTACCTGACTCCAAGTCTAATACTATCTACTGCGCCACTAAGTTTCTTGCCATCCATTATCAGGGATCCCAAGGCCTAGGTTATTCCAGTCTACTGACAGCTGTTTCTGACCTATTGTCCCTTGGGAAGGTGAAGCATGAATATTTGTGTTAGGATTAGAAAAATGATGAACTAACTATGCTTGGGTAGGGTGAAGCCAGAGGGAAGTTCTGGATGAGACTGTAGTGGATCTCATTTCTGAATCCCTCATCTGACCTGAGCATAGTCAACTTGGAGTTGGGAAGACCTGGATCCAAATCCTGCCTCTGTCTGGGATGGTGGGCAAGTCACTTAACTTCTCCCAGCCTCGGTTTCTCTTTTTGTAAGATGATCATAAGAAAGAAGTGAAAGATGAATCCAACCATCTAGAAGCCGCTTCCCTCTGAACTTTCCCACAGGATAGCTGGCATTAAAAGGAACATGATTATGAATCAGCCTGCAATAGAAAAAATGCTAGCCTGGGAGTTAGGAAACCTGAATTTTAGTCTGACCACCCACTAATTAGTGGTGTGACTGGAGCAAATCATTTAAGTTCTCTGAGAGTCCATTACATAATCCATCAAATGTAGGGGCTAGACATTAAATAATTTCTGAGATCCTTTCCAGCTCTCGATCTGATTCCTCAAGTCCATTTTGGTTTCTCATGTTCTGTGATTCCAGTCTTTGATTGTCCTCTCTGCTCTCATTTGTGCTTGCAAAACCAGGGAGGAGAGGAAAGGGGAAGAGAACTGTTCCTCAGTATCCTGGATGAACTCAATTCAATGACAAATCAGAAGTTCTGAAAGAGTCACTTAGTGGAAGTAACAGCTTTTCTGGATGCTCGCTAATGCTGTTTCATAGACACCTTTTCCCCCAGATCCTCTTGGGAGGTTGTTGTGCTAGGAATCTAACAACTGTTTCCATCTATCTCTACTACATCTGCAAAAAGGGTATGTAGCTATTGCATTTGCAGTGACCTTCAAGAGAAAAATTGTGGGTGAATAATGATACAGGAATATACTTCTTTCTGTTTTTAACTGAAGGATTTTCAGCTTGAAGGGCATTATGGATACAGTGCTCAAATTGGATTTGGGAAGACTTTGTTTTACACCTTGCCTCTGAAATTTACTACTTGTGTGACAGTGGTCAAGCCATTTAACTTTTCTCAGGCTCAGTTTTTCCTTTTTTGAAACGGGATAATAACTTGTGAGAATAAAATCATATAATATATACAAAATATTTTGTATACCCCCAAATATTGTATTGTATAAATATTAACTATTATTATGATTTAAGATACTCTTTTTCAGAAAAAACACATAAAACTAAGCCTCGAAGAGGTTGAAATTTGATTGTGGTCAGTTATTACGTGGTAGAATTGGGATTTGAACTTGCCCAGTCCCTTGACTAAATCTAGTCCCCTTTCCACTTCTGCACTGCTGCAGGCACTTTCCTGTAACCAGACATTTGTTTCCCTTAACATGGGGTCTATGGTCAGGAGTGACTAGTAAAAATTGGAGTCTAGCAAACATGATTTTAAAATACATTGTTAATTAGCTGTGAGACCTTAGAAAAATCAATTTGCAATGCAGTGGCTTAGTTTCCTCATCCAAAAATATTGATAATAAATAATTCCTGTCTTGTTTATCTTATAGGTAAGGTTACCATGATATCAATTGTTGTATAGTTTAAAACATGAGACAAATACAAAGAATTATTCTTCTTCTTTAAATAAAAACAGCCTTTTGCTTCCTAAAACACAGGTCTGACTATGTCATTCTCCTCTTCAAACAACTCCAGTGTCCCCTATTGCCTCTAGAATAAAAATATAAGCTCCTCTGGTATTTAAATACCCTCAATATCAATTTCCCTATCTATCCAGACAGCACATATTATTTCCATTTGTGAACTTTACGGTCCAACCAAGGTGACCTATTTGCTTTTCCTCATGCATGACAATCTATTTCCCTTCCCCAGCCATTACCTATACCTAGAATGCACTTTCTATCACTTAGAATACTTAGCTTTTTAAAAAATTTAGCTCAAGAAATACTTCCTGTATGGGGTCCTTCATGCTGGCCCAAACTTCTGGTTTCTTCCCCACCCCCTGATGAAATTACCTTCTTGCCCTCACCTTCTTGGCTGAGAATCTTCAATCCTATTTAACTGAATAAATTGATGCCATTTCCTGAAAGCTTCCTCTTCTCCTTCCTCCTTGTTCTCACTTTATTCAGATACCTTCTGCTACTTTCTCCTCCTTCACCCTTGTCTCCCATGAGGTTTCCTTTCTCCTTTGCCAAGAAAACCCCTCTTCATGCACAAGTGATTGTATATTATTCTGTCCCCTCTCTCAGCCCTGCTCTTTTACTTTTACTTTTTATGTTCAATGTGTTACTGTCTACTTTCCTACAGCTGCTTTCCTACAGCCTACAAATATGCCTCTCCCTTGTCATCAAATTCTCACTTGATCGATCCATGTCCACTAGCTATAGTCCTATCTTCTCCTTTTTGTGGTTAAACTCCCTGAGAAGGCCATCTACAATCAATGCCTCCACTTTCCTTCCTCTTACTCTCTTAACTCTCTCCAGTATGATTTCCAAACTCCTCATTCAACCAAATTGTCCTCTCCAAAATTACTAATAATTTCTTTTTTTTTCTTTTTCTTTTTTTTTAACGGGGCAATGGGGTTAAGTGATTTGCCCAGGGTCACACATGTCAAGTGTCTGAGGCTGGATTTGAACTCAGGAACTCCTGAATCCAGGGCTGGTGCTTTATCCACTGCGCCACCTAGCTGCCCCACTACTAATAATTTCTTAATTGCCAAGTCTAATGGACTTTTCTCAGTTCTCATCTTTTTTGATCTCTGTGCCTTTGACACTATCACCCTCTTCTTGATATTCCCTTTCCTCTAACTTTTGGTGACACAATTTTATCCAAGTTCTCCTTATTTGAATTCTTCTTCTTAGTCTTCTTTGATGGCTCTTTATCCAGGTCATTCTCACTAACTTTGGGTATCCCACAGGGCTTTATCTTGGGCCCCCTTTTTCCTCCCTCTATGCTATTCTATTAGGTGAACTCTTCAGCTTCCATTGATTCAATTATCTTTACTAGTTGATGATTCTCAAATCTACTTATTCACGTCTAACCTCTCTGCTAACCTCAGCCTCAAATCTCCAGGAGCCTATAGGACATCTCAAAATAGATGTTCTGTAGGCATCTTATATTCAACAAGTTCAAAATTGAATTCATTATCTTCCCAACCCCCAAACCTCTTCCTTTCCAAGCTTTCTTATTACTGTTGGGGGCGCTATCATTCTCCCAATTATTCAGCTTGTAACCTAGATATCATCTTTGATTCTTCACTGTCTCTCACTTTTCCAAATCCAATCTGATGACAAGACCTGTCAATTTTACCTGTGTAGCATCTCTCACATATGCCCCCTTCTCTACTCTGACACTGTCACCACCATGGTATAAGCTCTCACGATTTCAAGACTAGACTATTGTAATAGCCTGCTGGTGGGTCCCTACCACAAGTCTCTCTGTACTCTAGTCCCTCCTGAGTTGTCAATGTGATATTCCTAAAGTTAAAATCTGAAAATGTCAAACTTTCCCTTGCCCCTTAACTCTAGTGGTTCTCTATCACTTCCAGGATCAAATATAATGCTCTCTGGCAATAAAAGTTCTTCAGAACCGTTCCCCTCTTCCACTCTTGTTTGTTTGTTAGTTAGTTTTGTTTTTTTGTGAGGCAATTGGGGTTAAGTGACTTGCCCAGGGTCACACAGCTAGTAAGTGTCAAGCATCTGAGGCCAGATTTGAACTCAGGTCCTCCTGACTCCAGGGCCGGTGCTCTATCCACTGTGCTACCTAGCTGCCCCACCCTCTTCCACTCTTAATACAAGTTATGACTTTTTCACCCTCCTCTGCTTCACATTCTTTAATAGTGACTGATCTCCTTGTTGTTCTTTGAAAAATACTCCATCTTTTTACTCTGGGCATTTTCACTGGCTATCCTCAATGCCTGAAATGCTCTCCCTCTTCTATTATAAATCCTGACTGCCTTCAAGTCCCAGCTAAAATCTCACCTCCTATAGAAAGTCTTTCCCAATCCCTCTTAATTTTAGTGTCTTCCCTCTGTTGACTATTTTCAACTTATCCTGGATGTAGCTTGTTTGTGTGTTGTCTCCCCTATTAGAATATGAGCTCCTTGAAAGCATGTATGTCTTTTGTCTTTCTTTGTATCCCCAGAACTTAGCACAGTGCCTGGCACATAGTAGGCACTTATTTAATGTTTATTGACTATTTGTGTATATGTTATTCCCTTGAAAGAATGTAAGATCCTTGAGGGGAGGAATGGTGTTTTGTCTTTGTATCCCCAGACTAACACAGTATCTGACACAGTGCTAAATAAACGTGTTGATTAATTGATTCCATGTATCGTATATTTTTGATGGAATATTTATCTTTCAAAGTCAAGCTCCAGAACAAGAGATTAATCAATCACAGCTAAGAGACCAAAGAAGGGGTATTATTTTTAAGATCTGCTTCTGGTTAGGGTTTTAGAGTCTCTAGGAGTCTAAAAACTTTTCCATGTTTATTTCATTTATAGAAAATGTTTGAAAAGTGTCTTCATGCATGGATTAACACATACTATTTAGTTTATACAAGAGCCTGTGACATTTTCTCTCCTGTAATTAGGAAATCTTAGAGCAAATCTTAGAGTGCGATGGGGGGTGAGGCAGTGTGAAAGGAATTTCTACATCTTTTTTTTTTTTTTTTGTGAGGCAGTTGGGATTAAGTGACTTGCCCAGGGTCACACAGCTAGTAAGTCAAGTGTCTGAGGCCAGATTTGAACTCATGTCCTCTTGAATCCAGGGCCAGTGCTCTATCCCCTGAGTCACCTAGCTGTCCCATTTCTATATCTTTTAAAGAATCCTACTACATAAAGAGTTAATCTTTAGCTTTTTTTTTTTGGTAAGGCAATTGGGGTTAAGTGACTTGCCCAGGGTCACACAGTAAGTGTTAAGTGTCTGAGGCTGGATTTGAACTCAGGTCCTACTGAATCCAGGGCCAGTGCTCTACCCACTGCGCCACCTAGCTGTCCCTACATAAAGAGTTCATCTAATGGAAATCAAAGACAATATTGTTTCTACTTGATCTTAAGTCCATAGAAAAATGTGACTGTTTTCAAAATCAAGTAACTTCCTGGTCCTAATTTTCCAAGGGTTTTGGCATAAGAAACTGCCTCTTTAAGGGACCCGAGTTAAAATTCTGGACTTGCCCCACAGATTGATCTATATCTTAGATCTAGAACTGGCAGGGACATCTGAGGCTAAGTAGTCCAATGCACTCATTTTACAGAGGAGTTAACTGAGGCCTAGAGAAGCTCAGTGACTTGTCCAAGGTCATACACATACTAAATATTAGAAAGGAGATTGGAATGCAGCTCTGAATATAGATTCAGAGTAATTGAAATTCATGTAGTGCATATGAATGTTAGATGATACAGTACTAGGGGCCATGAGAGTATCTAGAGAGTATCTAGATTTTTAATAGTAACAATTAAAACAACAACCAATTCTTTGGTTCTATTGCATTGACAGCAAAAAAAAATGCTCTTAAAATGTACTCTTGCATTTGAGGGACATGTGTGAATTGCATACTACTTCTTATGTACCCAATGATTTAGGAAATACACAGCATCCCTTTAAAACTTCAAATATTTAATTTTCAAGATGAGTTGAGGAAGACATTTTGTGACATTTGGAGCCATTTGTACTTCAGCTGCCTGTCATCTGACACTCTAAAATAAATAACTCAAAATTTAGTATGCTTCCTTCAAAAACAGAAAGATAGCATGCATGACCAGCAATTCTTACAATATCCCACATATTTTGAGGAGAGGAGATGGTATTTAAAAAGCTTTTTCGTCCATAAAGCAGTGGGAAACATGAATTTGAGGCTTTTCTTGTTATTAGTCGACAACTGACTAATCAGTCAATTCAGGGCCTAAACACATCCAAGATGCTCTCTGAAGAAAGAAAAAAATGTCCTTTCCTCCAGCCCTCCTCCCCTCACCCTGCCTCCCACAATGGAATTGGCTGAAATTCTTAGCAATAGTCCCAAAACCTAATATCTGCAGAAAGCAGCTCTCTTACTCAATTTATCTATCCTTGCAGAGAGGCTCCAAAATGCTATCAAGAAACTTTTCCTATAGCTCTTTTCTCACTAAGCAATGCCTTTGGGCCTGATGTCAGCAACCATTAATAGCTTAGAGATATATAGTAGTAAATGTGGCCATATTTTAAATTTTAACTAAAAATTCCAATGACATGGTTTCTTTTAGGTTCAGCCTAATTCCTTTTAAGCTCAGGGTCTTGGGTTTTGGTTTTCTTTGACATTTTCCCCCCTTTTCATATGGAAGTTACACTTCTGAAAAAAACTACATGTGAATTGCATTCATCTTCCCATTTTAAATATGTCACACAAACAGGCTCCTCTCATTATCCCTACTTCGACTAGCAGGTAGGGTTCCCAAAGTCAAGCTGTTGGAGACCTTAGGGTCTTAGGGATACCCATAGGAGGTTGGGGATGACTTTCTTTGGTATTATTACTCATGCTCCCTGATCTTGTGTATTCCTTCCAATATCAATAAACCAATTACCATCTTCTCAATGTCATCCAATCAATAATTATTTTTCTACTATCAATTTATATATTGATTTCAGCTTAATATAAATTAATCAATTAATATTAAATGACATTTACAAAGGGATATTTCCTTAGAAGATATAAAAAGATCTGAAGTACAAAAACCTTCTCAACCTAGAGTACACTCTCCTCTGTCACACTGGCTCCAGGGGAAAGTGGGCTCAAACTTAAAGTAGTTGCTACAAACATTTCGGCCACCAAGGTCACTTCCAGGAGCAGCATAACTAATTGATGATTCAGTCTCTTGTTTGTCAAACATACTTAGTTCCTGGGTTGAGTCACTGTTAGCCTGAGTCAGTTAAGTGGCTCCTCAGAGCTGGAGTGGTTTCTTATCAGGCTAACCTTTTATGTCCACTTGAAGACTTTGTCATGAACTCCAATTGCTGGACCTCTGATGATTCTTCTGATCTTTTGAAGCTCACAATGTGATGACTTTAAATTTCACCTCCTTCACCTAAGATCAGGAGAGAAGAAGCACAACAGAAACAGAAGAAACAAGAATACCATGTTTTTCAAAGTCATATGTTTACCAATTTGGTGGAAGGGTTCCCCTTCCTGAGGTCTATAGCATTTTCCCTTTGTTCAAAATCCACCTGCTACAGAACTCCAGTTTTTCCATTGAAGCCTTTTGCATGTACCCTGACTTCCAGTTCAACAGCCAATTAAAAAAATTTTCATCACAACACAGTAAAAAGAGAGCAAATAGTTTGTACATGCTCTGAAATGTAAGGCAGTGCCTTCCATTATGTACCATAAAACATTGTCCTCAATTTTCCTCATGGTTATGCAGCAGGCATTGAACATTGCACATATTTTCAGGTACCTATTTGCCTATCTCCGTTAAAGATGCACTATGGGAAGTGCCCTATTAAGATGAATCTTTTTTTTTTTTAAATCTCACTCCAGTGTGGGCAACTAGGTGGCACAGTGGATAGAGCACCGGCCCTGGAGTCAGGAGTACCTGAGTTCAAATCCGGCCTTAGACACTTAACACACTAGCTGTGTGACCCTGGGCAAGTCACTTAACCCCAATTGCCTCACTAAAAAAACAAAAAACAAAAAACAAACAAAAAAAACTCACTCCAGTGTAGAGGAAAGAGTATCGGACTAAGAGCCAGATGCTCTGAGTTCAAGTCCCAACTCTGATACTTTCCCCCCTATATTTTAGTTTTTATATTACTTTTATTTTTTGATATATCTTCCCCTCCTCTCTAATCAAGAGGGTCATCTCTTGTAAGGAAAAAAAAAGGATTTAGAAAAGTAAGATAAAGAAACAGTTCCATAAAACCAAGCATTTCATTTCTAATATTCCATACCTATGGTCCCTACCTTTGCACAGATGCGAGGGAGTTGTGTTTTCTCAGTTCTTCTCTGGAGTCAAGATTGGTCATTATAATTAATTAATTGCCCAGCCAAGACTATATCATATTAGTGTATGTGTATTTTTATAACCCTGCCAAACACTGACATTCTCGCTTGTCATTTTTACCAATTTTTCTCAGTGTGAGGTGAGGTTAGATTTTAGTCATTTGGATCAATGTTTCATATAGTTGTTAATCTTTTGCAATTCATTTAAAAACTATTTCCTCTCACCACTTACATGTTGGGGAATGGCTCTTGGTCTTCTATATTTGTGTTAATTCACAATATATCTTAACTATCAGACCCTCATGAGAGATATTTAATTTTATCAGAGATGTTTGGGGAAAAAAGGATTTTCTTCCCCAATTAACTATTTCCTTTATATTTTCTAGCTGCATTGGTTTTCTCATGCCAAAGCTTTTTGCCAAAAGTAATAAATATTATATATTTTTTTCTTTTTTGTGTTCTCCATCCCTTGTTTGGTTAAGAATTCTCATTGTAGCAATAGCTATATGCCGTGAACATAATACTTTTACAGTAGATCCTCATTATTCATGAATTCCATATGTGCGAATTAATTTACTTGCTAAAATTTATTTGTAACCCCAAAATCAGTACCAGTGATCATTATTGGACATGCACAGGGAGGCCAAAAATTCGAGTAATTCAACGAATACATTCCCAGCTCAGGTTGAACAAGGTACCATTTTGCCTTCTTGTTCATTTCTTATACTGTAAAGAAGTTTCCTTTTTAGTTATATTTAATACTACATTTTCCACATTTTTGCACTTTTTTGGGGGTGATTTTACATGCCCTGTGTGTATTGCTGAAGAACTGTCTGGTGGTCCTAGGCACAAGAAAGCTGTGATGTTCCTCACAGAGAAAATACATGTTGGATAAAATTCATTCAGGCATGAGTTATAGAATTGGTCATGAGTTCAATGTTAATGAACAGTACAGTACATGTAGACTAAGGAAGAGGAAATTTGTCAATCTGTACATGAGACCACTCCAGAAAATGCTAAAGTAAATGTTGTGAACAGAGGCTTGAAGAAATCAAATTGTGTAGTTCCCCTAGGAACAATAGTTAAGTTTTTGTTAATTTAGTATTTGCAAAAAATTTATAGAACTTAACTACTGTGAATGAGGACATTTGACTATATCCAATCTTATTTTTTCTAACTTTTGTGTAGATACAAAAATGAGGTATACTTTAAGTGAAATACATGTATTAATTGATGTTAAAGTTGAAAATAAAGAGGAAAGATGAGATACACAGATGGGGAATTGATTAACCTTGAGCTTCTATATATAAGGGAGTTTATGTGGTTATAGCTGCAAGAATGCAAGATAAAGGTCACCAACTTCAAAATTGTTAATTAGATGCGTTGAAGAGGTTTGCATGACTCTGGTTCTAGCTGCCTGGGGCATGATAGAAGTTGAATGGAACTTGCTCATTCTAAACTAAATATATAAACATGGTCTAGGGGAGCTCCTACTTAGTAGGAGGGAACTTGTCACAAAGGAAAACTCTTTTCCATGCTATCTGGGTGCAGCTGTGAGCCTGGCTAACAAAAGAGCTGAAAATAGTCTAAGTGTGGACCACTAGAAAAGAGTGATTCTCTTTCTGGGGGAGAAAGCATCTTAGCAGGGATAGTATTGGAGAAATAGCCTAATAGTGGATGACAACAGCAATTTTGCAGGGATATAGATTGCATCCTCTTTGGAAGCAGAAAGGAATGACAACTATAGGAAACAACATTATTGCAGCAAGAAAAAGCTTATAGCTGAGAGAGGAGGCTTTGAGAAACACCACCCTAGGATCATGAATCTGCTAGCAATAAATTATCCTCTCATAAGTGTCATAGTATTCAGTGGAACCCTGTGCCATTTTAGAGAATTGGTGGCATATGGGGCTAGTAGGAGAATAACTTATAGTTACCTTGCTATTTTAATTAAATATCTTTGTTTTGAACTCATGTAA
Source organism: Dromiciops gliroides (assembly GCF_019393635.1). Lineage (NCBI taxonomy): Eukaryota > Metazoa > Chordata > Mammalia > Microbiotheria > Microbiotheriidae > Dromiciops > Dromiciops gliroides. Next base: position 315,939,596 of record NC_057862.1, on the reverse strand, counting down.
CAGCTGACTTGAGCTGTTTGAATAGATGACTATGCCAAAAAGTACCAGAAAATACTGGGAATGGTGGGGGATTATAAAGGTGGAGGGGGTGGGCTATATAGTTACATTAACATTGGCACTTGAAAGGTTATATGGTCTTTTTAACTCTTATCAGAACACATACATTATTATCAAATACTCAACTAGTTCCAAACATAACTTGAATAAAGTTAGCCATCTATAAAGTTTGGAAAAGACAAATATTTGTAGTGGTTACTGCCTTTCCAGAATCACAGAATTTTAGGGTGTTAGTCCAAATCCCTATTTTAAAGATTTAAAGGTTGGATGGCCAAACATGTTGGGGGGCGGAGCCAAGATGGTGGAAGAGAGGCTGTGACTCCTATAAGCTCCAGATAAACCTCTCCACTCACGCCCAAATAATGTGGTAAAAAAAAAAAACCCACCAAAAAAACCCAGAGCAGCCTAATGCACATAAGAACAGAGTGAGACTATTTCTCAGCAAAGGAGGGCAATTCCGATCACCTACTGATCAGGCTGAACAGCTCAGCATGCAGTCCGGACCCAGCCAGGGATAGCGCTTCCAGCACCTGTCAGAGTCTTCAGCGCCAGCAGCTTTTGAGGCTTCGATCACGGACTGGTTAGGGGGTTCGGCAGTAGGCTGGGGTGAAGTCTCTGCTAGAGTTGGGGCAAAGCACCCTGGGTCTGAACCAGTGGGCTGAATCAAGTGGTCATGGCCACGTGGGGGAGGGGCACAGGCTTGCCAAGCTTCTGACCATAGAGAATCAGAGTTCAATCAGGCTTTTGTTTCCAGGTCAAAGAGAAAGCAGCTGTGGTTAATCACAGGCAAGGAAGGCTGAGAAAAAGCCCAATTACCCCCAGGGTAGCTCGAACAATGTGTCGTGGAAGCAGTGCTACACTTTAAGAAGGAGTTAAAAGCCAAGAAATAGTAAGCCAGAATGAGTAGGCAGGGAAAGCAGAAGACTATAGAAAACTTCTTTGAGGGGAAGGTAGACCACAATACACCCTCAGAAGAAGAAGACAACAACAGGGTCAAAGCTCCAACCTCCAAAGCTTCCAAGAAAAATATGAACTGGTCTCAGGCCATAGAAACTCTCAAAAGGGATTTTGAAGAGAAAATAGGAGAGATAGAAGGAAGATGTAGAGATAGGGAGGAAAGAATGGAAAGAGAAATGAGAGGAATGCAAGAAAGTCATGAGAAAAAAGTCAACAGTTTGAAAACCCAAATGGAAAAGGAGATTAAAAAACTGTCTGATGAAAATAATTTCCAAAGAATTAGGATTGAACAAATGGAAGCTAGTGACCTTATGAGAAACCAAGACACATTAAAGCAATTCCAACTGAATGAAAAAATAGAGGGCAATGTGAAAATATCTCCTTGGAAAATCAACTGACCTGGAAAAAAATCTAGGAGAGATAATTTGAAAATCATTGGACTACCTGAAAACCATGACCAAAACAAGAGCTTAGACACCGTCCTCCAAGAGATTGTGAGGGAAAATTGCCCTGATATTCTAGAAGCAGAAGCTAAAATAGAAAATGAAATAATCCACCTCCTGAAAGAGATCCCAAAAGGAAACCCTCCAGGAATGTTATAGCCAAATTCCAGAAATCCCAGGTCAAGGAGAAAATATTGCAAGCAGCTAGAAAAAAGGAATTCAAATACTGTGGAGCTCCAATAAGGATAAACAAGATCTAGCAGCTTCTACATTAAAGGACCGGAGGACATGGAATATGATATTCCAGAGGGCAAAGGAACTAGGACTACAGGCAAAAATCACGTACTCAACAAAACTGAGCATAATCTTTCAGAGGAAAAAATGGAATTTCAATGAGAAAGAGGACTTTCAGTCATTTGTGATGAAAAGACCTGAACTGAATGGAAAATTTGACTTTCAAATACAAGACCCTGGAGAGGCATAAAAAGGTAAACAGGAAAAAGACTTCATGAGGGATATTAAAAGATCAAATTGTTTACATTCCTACATAGGAAGATAATACTTCAAACTCGTAAGAACTATCTCAGTAAAGAATTCACAGAAGACACAGTTCTGAACTGAATATGAAGGGATGATATCTCTAAAGCATTTATGTTTTGTTCTTTGTGGAACAGACAGGGTGGGGTGTCATGTCTGGAGCCAGATTTGGGCTTGGGGCCTCCTGGGTCCAGGGCTGTTGCTTTCTCTACTGTGTCACCTAACTAACCCATGATGACATCTTTAAAATAGGGTTGAAGTGTAGGAGGAATAGACTGGGGGAAGAGGAAGGGGAGAGATGGTCTGGGGAGAGGTAGTTCACATGAAGGAAACAAGAAAAAAGCTTATGGAGGGGAGGGGAAGAGGGGGAAGGTGTTGGGGAGTGAGAGAAAGAAGGACTAACATACATACTCAAGTAGGTATAGTAATATATTTTTGCCCTGAGGGAGGGGAGGGAGATAACAGTGGACAGGGAGAGAAGGGAAGGAGGGAAGGGCAGATTGGGGGAGAGAGAGCAGTAAAAAGCAAAGCACTTTCAAGGAAGGTGAACATGTTCTGCATTATTGCACAAGTATGACATATTGAATTGCTTGATTTCATAGGGAGGGTTGAGGAGGGAGGGAAGAAGAAAATTTTAAAACACAGAATTAGCTCAAAGACCTTAATCTCATCAGAATAGGCTCATGGAAGGAATAACATTCACATCCAATTGGGAGGAGTAATATATTTAATCCTACAGGAAAGTAGGAGGGGAAGAGTATAAGGAAGGCAGGGTGAAAAAAGGGAGTGCAGAGCAGGGGAGGGGACAGTCAGAAGTAAAACACTTTTGAGGAGGAATAGGTTAAAAGAAGATAGAAAATAGAGTAAATATCATGGGAAGGGAATAGGATGGAGGGAAATAGTTATGATGATTGATTATAATGGCAAACCATATGGTACCTACTTTGCTGGGCTATTATGAAGAAAATTCTTTGTCAAGTTTAAGGTACTATATACAGGTTATGATGAACAGGATACTATCAGAAAAACCTGGGAAGACCTACATGAACTGAAGCAGAGTGAAATGTACTGTATACAAAATAACAGCAATAGCGTAAGCTGATCTGCTGGGAAACATGTGTTTATTTTCAGCAAGGCAATGATCCAATATAACCCTGAAGGAATTATGAAAATTGCAGCCCATCTACAGAGAAAGAACTGATGGCATCTGAAAACAGATGAAAACACATTTTTAAGAAAAATTTTTCTCTCTTTGACAATTCCTTAATCTGAAATTTTGGGGTATTTTGACTGTTTTCTTTCACAACCTAGTTAATGTGGTAATTTTTCCATGACTACTCATGTATAACTTATTTTGAATTGCTTGAGTTCTTGTGGGTGGGGGGTAGGAAGGGATGGAGGAAGAGAAGTTGGAACACAAAGTTTTAAAAAATTGATGTTAAAATTTGTTTCTACATATATTTTGAAAAAAATTCTATTCAAACATGAAAAAAAAAAAGATTTAAAGAAAGTGACTAGCAGAGGAAGCAATTTGCCCAAGGTCACAAATACAGTTAATAGAAAAGTTGGGACCAGAACTCATGTCTCCTAGCTCACATTGTTTTCACTACACTGACTCTTGCCTGTTACAAAGAAGATACTACATTACAGGTTATTTGGAGTTTGCAGGGTAAAGTATTGCATCTCAGAGATTGTTTTCCCATGGAGAAATAGTACTTTCCCAAAGGATTGAATTTCCTTTTGTAGCATGTTTGGGTGATGAAATAAATCCTTTTGCCCTTGCAATAAATCCCTATAACCCTATGAGGTCTTATTTGTGCCATCTTTTGTCTGAGAAGGGAGTTGTAGGGGCATAATGCTACTTCTAGATGCTGTGCTTGCTTTATTCTGTGATGTGATAGCATCAATCATGAAAGTCCCCTGTTTCTGAATCAACCATTTATATGACCCAGTTTTTGTACTAACTGGAATACGAAATGTCCTCACATTTCTCTGTGCTTTGTCTCTGAGCTTAGTAGTTCGCTTCTTAGCATTTTTCCTTTCTGTTTCTTCTCATATATTGAGCAGATTTCTTTGCACAATCTCCAATTTCACTTAAGATTATTCAAACCAATTGGTTGCACAATGCTAATCTACTTAACTTCCTTTCAAATGGGCTTAAAATGGGCTCCCCCAAAAAACTTTTCTTATCCTTCTGAAGGAAAAATGAAACCTTAGAATCTTTGACCATTAGGTCCCAGGAGAATGCATCTCCTTGAGAGCAGGGCAATTGATTAGTTTTTTGGTCTTTTGTCCCCATATCCTAGCACGTGCTTAATAAACGTTTGTTGAATTGAATTGGATAGGATCTTGGACATCATATAATCCACCCCCTCATATACAGAAGTGGAAGCTGAAACCTGAATAAAGGGAAATATCTTTACCAGGGCCACAAATCAAACTGGGGGTAGAGTCAAGACTCACACACTGGTCTCTTGATCCTAAGTCAAAGTCTTCATATTCTTTGAAAGGATATGAAGAGTTTGATTATTTTTTGGAAAATGTGATTTACTTATTCATGGATTGGCATTCTAAGCAAATTTTTATGACAGTTGAGAAACAGGTATCTTGATGACAGATGGCACAAGATGAATAATTCTAGGTTTGGAGTCCAAGGACCCAGGTTTATGTTCTAGGTCTTCTATTTACTCCCTGGGTCTTAGTCTTTGTGTCTGTAAAATAATGGGAGTTGAGTACATCAGAGGTGTCAAATTCTTGGTTGAATGTGGCCCATGACACTCCCAAGTGCAGTCTGAGCCAAATTAACATGTAATTGGGAAATATTAAGAAAATAAAAAAATACAATTAAAAGTAGATAATATAAAGAAGTGGTTTTTGAAGTCAACATGTACTATCCTTTCTTGAACCATGGTATTAAGATGATTAATGCATTGTGGGTAAAGTTGTGAATTGGTCTGACCATTCTGTAAAGCAATTTGGAACAACATCCCCATTGTGGCTAAATTACCCTTTGCCTCAGTGATACTTGGTCTTTACCCAAGGATATCAAAGAAAGAAAAAACCTCATATACACAAAATATTTATAGTACCCCTTTTAATATTAGCAAAAAACTGGAAGAGAAGGTCATGCCCACCCATTGAGGAATGGCTAAATAAGTTATGGTACATGAATATAATGTAATATTATTTCTCCAAAAGAAATTGTGAAATGGACAATTTCAAAGGAAAGTGGTGTTCTAGGAACTGATGCAGAGAACAAAAGCAGAACTAGGAGAACAATTTATATAACAATAACATTGTTAAGAACTTTGAAATTCTTTAGGACTCTGATCAATGCAATCACAAACCATGACTGCAACAGACCGAAGATGAAACATGTTACCTAATGCCTACCATCAAAGTGATGAACTTAGGGTACAGAATGATATATATACATTTTTAGAGAGGGCTAATGTGATAATTTGTTTGGCTTGACTATATACATATTTATATATCCAGCTGTTATTTGTCTTTTTATTGTTCATTTGGGTGGAGGGAAATAATTGAAAAACACTCACACCACAAAATCAAATTTTAAAAAACATGTAATGAAGATAGACTCAGAAATCTAAGACCATTCCTACTATGGCCTAAAGACCATTCAGCCAAAGGCTCCTTAATGACATCCCAAGATATATCTCCCACCTTTTCATAATCCTACTCTGGTGGTGTCATGTCCTAAAGGTTGGTGTGCTATCCTTGGAACCCTTTTCTTATTGTCCCTACCTCCTTCCCAGTGTTCCCTTGGCTGTATCTGTTTAAGTTGAGTCAAGTCAATAAACATTTATTAAGCACTGTCTATTTTCCAGGCTCTGTGCTAAACAATGCAGATACAAAGAAAGGGGAAAGAACTCAACCCCTGCCCTTAAGGAGATCACATTTTAGTGGTAGAGACAAAATACAGGCAACTATGTACATACATAATATATAGGATAAATTGGAGGCAATACCAAAGGGGAGGTACTTGTACCGAAAGGGACTGGGGAAGTCTTGTTGATGTAGGATTTCACCTGAGGCTCAAAGGAAGCCAAGAAAGCTAGGAGATGGAGATAAGAAGAGAGAGAATTCCAGGCATGGGGGACAGTCAACTAGAAGACTTTTTCAACAGTCCATGGATAAGATGATGACGGCCTGTAGCTGGTGGTAGTGTCAGACAAGTGAAGGGGACATTTAAAGAAATGTTGAGAAGGCAGATACAACAGGACTTTAATATAGATTGGATATATGAGATGAGAGAGTGAGGAATTGAGGATAATACCCATGTTGTGAAACTGGATGGTTGAGAGTGGTGTCCTCAATAGTAAGAGAGAAGTTTGGAAGGGGAGAAGTAATGGGAAAGATTATGAGTTCTCTTTTGAACATGTTGAGTTTAAAATGTCTACAGGACATCTAGTTGGAGATATTCAACAGGCTGTTGGAGATAGAAGATTGGAGGTCAGATATATTAGGCAGTTGGAGATGTGAATCTGCAGGGCAAAAATGAGATTAGAACTGGACAAAGAAATATGAGCATCATCTCAGCCTTGACTTGACCTACTCAAGTGCCATAGCACCTGAAATTTTCATTGCTAGAGATTAAATTCTTTGGGCTACCATCTCCAGGTAGCCTTTATAAAAATTCAAATACCTTTGGGGAGGACAGCCCTTAAATTGTTTTCTTTAATTTTGACTCCAATGTAAATTGACTTATTTAGATTATTGTTCCCTAGCAGGAGGAGTAGAGCATGAAATAAGGGCACCAAGCACCTGGAGATAAAGAGTAAGGTGCCTCCAAAAGGGTCATTATTCTTTTCACATCTTTAATGTCTCCTTATCTACAGTATCTTTGGCTGTCTTCAAACATGTATATTTTGCCATACCTTTACCATACCTTTATTTGATTAGATTATTCCCTCCAGCTACTATTATCCTGAATCTCTCTTTTTCACTGTCAAATTCCTAAAACAGTAGTCTATACTTGTTTCTACTTCACTTTCTATTCATTTCTCAACTTCTTGCATCTTGGCCTGTGATATTATTATTAAAAATGAAATTGCTCTTTTCATAGTTAGTCATCATCCCTTAATTGTGAAATCTAATGTTTTTTTCCTAGTCCTCACCCTTCTGGCCCTCTCTTTTGACCACCGTATCCTCTTACATGCTCTCTCTGTCCATGATTTTCCTGACATTTGCCATTCCTGCTTCTACCTCCTTTATGTTTAACCACTCCTCAGACTTTTTTTTTTTTGGCTAGATTATTGTTGATATCATGACTTCGAGCTTTGTACATCCCTCAAATTTTTGTCTTGGTTTCTCTTGGCTTACTTTAATATCTTCTCTTTTTTGGTGATCTCATCAATTCCTCAGTGTCTGATAACTATCTATGGGAGGATGATAATTTCCCCAAATATAGAATCCAGTGCCTATTTCTTTCCTGAGTTTTAGTTCTATATCACCAACTGACAACTGGACATCTCCACATGGATATCATATTAGCAAGTTAAAGATAAGTCTAAAATGAAGCCCATTACCTTTGCTCTCTCCAAATCCACCCATAATTTAAGCTTCCCTATTTAATTTGAGGTGCAGTATCTTTCTCATCATCGAGAAATAGAATGGGTGGATTTAGGGGGAAAGACAATGAGCTTCATTTTTTACTTTAGAGTCCACCTAGTTAAACCTCTTAATTTTACAGATAAGAAAATTGAGGCCCAGAATGATGAAGTTACTTGTCCCAGGTGATGTGAACAGCAGAACCTCAACCCTGAAACATTTTACTTCATATTCCAAATTCAGTATTCTTTCTACTAGACCTCAGAAGGAAGCTGAATGGAATGATGGCAGGCATCCAAAACATTGCTTACAGAATTTTGCTGAGGACTAGCTCCTGTTTAAGTTTTGCAAAAATATCCTCCATCTCATACTTTCATAGGGAGATTGCAGGGGGAGAAAATTCATCTTGCTGTAAGAGAACCTTCCAACTCATCTACTACAGTGATATAAGGAAGAATAGCACACAACAACCATTAGCATAATTCAAGTGAAATGGAACTTTATTTTATTGCTCTAACTCCTGGTTTCAAACAAGACAGAACTGATTTGTGACAACATCTTAAAATAATCCTATAGCACTTCATAAAACATCCAAACGGGGTATATGTATACACATGCATACATACATACACACATAATACACATATATGTGTGTATATATAATATATATGTATGTATTTCTTCGTAGAATGAACCCCTAATGTCTTAAAGTGTTCTCAGCTTCTGCTGTCAGTCATGATTCCATTTCCAATCTGATTAGATTCAATTTCAACCAATTCAGTGAGACAAATATTCACTCTCTAGGCTCCTTGTCTTTCTAGAAAAGACTTCCTGGCTTCTGGGGTTATCCAAATATGGGAACATCCTATTTATTTTTTAGACAATAAGCCTAGCTTAATACAACAGATACATTCATGAAAATTTCTGTAGATTTTTTGGTAAAAAAACCCAATTTCTCAAATGTGTAAGAATACTATTACTGGCATCTTAAATGAATCATATTGTAAAGTAAATCTTAATCCATGATTCATCATTTTTATACATGCTATTTTCATATACTATTTAAAGTGGGGCTACCTTGTATTTTAGACAACTTGGTCATCTGGTTAGATTTCTCTATTTCAACTGTTTCTGTTTTTTGTTTTGTTTTGTTTTGTTTTGTTTTTGGTGAGGCAATTGGGGTTAAGTGACTTGCCCAGGGTCACACAGCTAGCAAGTGTTAAGTTTCTGAGGCCATATTTGAACTCAGGTCCTCCTGACTCCAGGGCCGGTGCTCTATCCATGTGCCACCTAGCTGCCCCCTCAACTCTTTCTGTATGATAAAGTTAAATTTGGTAACCACCAGGTATAAGAATATATTGTAAATTTAGGAATTTTATAAGACAGACATGTTTATGGGATGGAAAAGTGTTGTTAATATGTCACAGGCTTTTGTTTTATTTTAAATGTTTTCTTTAAATTAAGCAAAACTTGGCTTTTACTTCCTAATAATTCTCTCCCCCAATAGAACTCTCCTTTGTAACAAAGAAGTAAAGTTTATAACCTCACAGATGAAGAGTTCAAAAGGAGCTCATAAGCCATCTTGTTCAACTGTCACATTTTCCAGATGAACAACAGAATTTCATTGAATTTGTTTGTCAAAGGTTACATTGGTAGTAAGTAGCAGAGCTGAGATTGGAATCTAGGTCCTCTGAGTGTAAATCTAGTGCTCTTTCCACTATATTAGCATAAAGAACCTATGTACATGACACATAGAATATGAGAGTAAGGAACATGCCTCATCTAAACTTTGCATCTCTACCAATACCAGACAAAATGCTTTTACGAAGTAGTTACTTAATAGATTTTTTTGAAGTGAATTGAATTGAACTGGAAAAGATTTAGAAACTGTCAAGTCTAATTCCCTCATTCAGTAGATGAGGAAACTGAGGCTATGAGAGATTAAATTCTTTCAAGATCACAGAGTTAGTTGTAAGAAACAGAAGTGACTACAAGAGAGAATTATAAACTATATCAGAAAAATGAGAATAAAAATTTTACAGGCTCCAAAAGATGAAGTTCATTCAATGAATACTTAATACCCTGAGTTAACTGGAACTTGGAAGGTATGTACATTTGAAGTTAAACAAAAGACCTTACATGAAAGCACAGAGCTAATTAATCTAAATCAAATTGCTTTTAAATACTTGACTTTATGAGTAATTTCATTGACTATTGCAGGAGTTAATCTATCATTCCTTTGCTTTTGTAATTGTTAATCTGACAGGCATTTGTTTTGTACTGTATTTATGTTACAAAATTAAGAACATCAGGAATAAATGTCATCCTTAAAATGGAGTGGTGAGTAATTTTTCCTTTTGAACTATCACTTTGAACTCTTTTGATTGCCACATTTTCTGAGGATTATCCAAAATTCATGATTGCGATCTAACTCATAATTGTTTGTGCCTCATTTATGGTCAAACCTTCAGAAAATATATTGCCACAAAATTGCATTTAGGGTAGTCCCTGGAGAGTGAAAGTGGCATTGGTGGGTTGTAGTGGTGAGTTCAGGGCAAATAACACTGTGACAACTTCCCTCTATCCCTAGTGTTTTTTTCAGCACCATGACCTGAGGCAGCAGTGATGGTAAACGGAATCAGCTCTACTGTGAGGGAAAATGCTAGTCATTGGTAGTTGATCAAATCAATTATGACCCTATGGAGGCCATGTAGAATTGGAAAAGCAAAAGTAGACTTTACTGCTAGCAGAAATAAACCAGTCGCTATTTTAATGTTTTTGTTGCACTTGGAGAGTGGCTTCAGACTTAGTTGAGCTTCTTGACTTGAGGAAGAGTGCAACTTCATTTCTTAGGTCAAAGGCATAACAACTTTTATATGGGTGACATCAGATTAAAATGAATTTCTCTGGCTCTAGTTATACCTATCAGACACTTTCACAGCTTCACAAAAATGGAGTCAGATGTTGCCATTTGTCTTCATACAACATTTGAGAATTTGGAAAACAGCTTGAATGGCCATAAGATAGGAACCTTCTGAAAAATTTTCTATGATTTCTGGGGTGGAGGAAAGGCAGTAAGCTCTCGGAATTCACGGCACGATCATTCCCAAAACCCTCCAAGACCTTATGCTTAGAGTAGTTCTTCTGAAAGAGACGTATAACTTCTGATGATGACTCCAGCTGTTTTATTGTTTAGCTTGAACCTTCTATGCTTCATAGTTATTCCACTATGATGTCTTTCTTCTTCAATGACATACATGCATACACATATGGGGGCAAAGGCCAATGATTTGGAATGTTAGACTCCACTTTTTCTACCTTATTGCCTCCTAAAGGTGGAGGATCTCAAAGGCTATCAGTACTTAGATTCTTCTCTCAGTATGGTCTTTCTGTTTAGTTGCTCTATTTACAGTTCATCTCATCTCATTATGATGCTTTGATTATGTATGTAAGAACATGACAAGGCTTAATTTTCTCATATTGTTTATTTTTGACAAAACACATTCTGTTGGCAATTGGAAAACTTAATCCTGTGACTCAGTGGGTGATCTTAGTCCTTTCTCACTGGTATAGTAATATGCAGCAAAGCTCATGAATAGTTGAATTCATTAGAGGTGTCCATCTTGTGTCCTGGATTTCCATTTTGGCAGTTTCCACTGTGTTTCCTTATTCTTTGAATTTGGGAATATATTTGTTATAAGATTCAGTGCAATATTGCAGATTGTAATAATATTCTTCATTGTGGAAGATGAAATTTTGTTGAGATTTTTTAAAAATGAAAAAGAGTGAGGTGGAAATTCTATCAGCAGCGGTGCTTAGTGTTCTAGTCAGGGTAGTTTCCAGTTAATTTGAGAGGTCTATCCACCTTATAGAAAAAAAAGATTTTGAAATCTACAAAGTAATTACTAGATGAGACCGATAGTAGAATAAAGTGTGGTATAATGGTAAGAATATTCAAGTAAAAGTCAGTGTCCTGGGTTCAAATCTCAGTTTCAACATATACTAGCTATATGATGTTGGGCAAGTTACTTAATGGTCATTATTTGTAAAATAACAACTATTGTTTCCATTTGTCTTCATACAATATTTTAGAATTTGGAAAACAACTGGAATGGCTATAAAATCCTTTGCTTGGAGTATTTTTTCTAGAAGAATGATGTAGTTCTTGGTGACTCTAGCTGTTACATTCTGTTTTTTTGGGGGGGGCGGGGAAATGGGGGTTAAGTGACTTGCCCAGGGTCACACAGCTAGTAAGTGTCAAGTGTCTAAGGCCGGATTTGAACACAGGTCCTCCTGAATCCAGGGCTGGTGCTTTATCCACTGCACCACCTAGCTGCCCCTGTTACATTTTTTAGAATGTGGTTTCTATGTTTTCAGAATTATCCTATAATGATGTCTTTCTTTTTTCATTGACACATAGTCATGTACCCATGGATGCAAAGGCCACTATTACTATCACTATCACTTGCACTATCTTCATCACAGGGCCTCTATAAATAAAGTAATTTGTGTGATTACACTTAAGGGTTATCTTGTATGTCAAATCTCCCTATTTTTAAGACTTATGTTCACTTTAGACTTATTATTATCTTAAAAAGAAACAACCCACAGAGACATCAGGACCCTATGAGATGGAAGAAAATAATGTGTATCACTCTGTGAGCTTATGAAGCTTTTCTGTCCTGGGGAGAGGTATATACACGGCTCTTATCTACTTGAGCTGATTTACTGATTCCTTTTGTAGATGGAGAAAAATCACTTAATGCATGCAAGCACATTTATCCTGCTTGACATAGACAGTTGGAAATTTTCACTGAGAAGATTGAGGTCATCTGATGAGATCTCCCTCAATTCCTCTATTTCCCTCCTCAAAACTATTCAGTATTCTCTTTCTCTTTCTTCTCCTTCCCTCCTGTTTTATGGGGAAGAAGTTGATTAGCTCTATCCAGAAATTATAGATTCACAGAAATTCTGAGTTGAAATGAGTTTGAGCACCCAACTAGTCCAACCCATAACTGGAAAAGAAACCCCACTACAACATTCAGGAAAAATCTTTGATTGAAGTGTTTGTTTGTTTTTTAGTGAAAGGGAGCCTGCTGCCTTCTAAGGCAGCCCATTCCACTTTTAGATACAGCTAATTTTAGGAAGTTTTTCATCACATAAAACTCAATTTCATGTTTTTGAAACTTCTATCTATTTCTCCTAGTTCTACCCTCTGGGACTAAGGAAAAAATAACAACTAAACCTTTTCCTATATGATAGCCCTTCAAATACCTAAAAACTACTATCATGTTCCCCTAATCCGTCTTTTCCCCCATGCTAAACAGTCCCTTCAAACTATCATTTAGCATGATCTCGAAAGCTGACAGCTCCTAGTTTCCCTCCTCTATCTGCTCTTAACCTTTCCTCTCGATCTTGCTAGTCCATGGGGTTCACAGTCTTCTTTCTCCTTACTTTTATTGCCACGTTTCTTGGAAAAATGGTCTCCAGCTAATACATTTCCTTCTTGACCATTTCCTTCATTCTTTTTTTTTAGTGAGGCAATTAGGGTTAAGTGACTTGCCTAGGGTCACACAGCTAGTAAGTGTTAAGTGTCTGAGGCCAGATTTGAACTCAGGTACTCCTAACTCCAGGGCCAGTGCTCTATGTACTGCACCACCTAGCTGCCCCTATTTCCTTCATTCTTAATCCTTTGCAATTTGGTTTCTCCCTACATTCAACTGACATTTTTCTCTCCCGAAGTCCACCAATGGCTTTCTGCTTGCATAATCCAACTGTCTGTTTTGGGTCCTTATCTTTCTTGACTTCTCTGCAGCATTTGGTACTATCAAAATTCTCTCCTGGATATTTATTTTTCCCTGAATTCTGAGATACCTTAATTTCTTGGTTCTCTTTCTACTCAAAACATTCCTTCTTTTTCTCCTTTTTTGGCTCCTCTACCACTTCTAAATTCCCTAGACATTCACCAAGGTTCTGACCTAGCATTTCATTCATTCCCACAGCTTTAAATATAACTAATGGAGAAAGCTCCCTAATCCATACATGAACCATATCTCTACTTGTCTATAGGGAATCTCTAATTAGATGGTCCATACACAACTCAAAATCAACATGCCACAAACTGAGCTTATTTACTTGTTCCTATCCATCTAATCTTTTTTTATGTCACTATTTTTGTCAGTGGTAGCACCATGAAACTGGTTTGAAACTTTAATATTTGACTTTTTCTTCTCCTTTATCTCAAATATAAAATCTTTTACCAAATTTCATTAATTCTACCTCTACAACATTTCTTCCTTCTTTTCTATTCCCACTACTACCACTGTAGCACAATCCTTCATTTCTTGGCCTGGTCAATTTTAATAGCTTTCTAATAGATCTTATCTCCACTTTCTCATGCCATTATGAAATTAATCTTTTTAATGCATATTTTTGGTTATGCCATTTTTTTTGCTCAAAACTTTTCAGTGATTCCCTATTGCCCAATGATTAAAGTTCAAACTCTTTAGCTTGGCATTCATGCTCTTCCCCATGTCTGGGGTGCCCTTCTTCACCTCTGCCTTTCCATTCTTAAAAGTCAAACTTAAATGTCATGTCCTTCATGAAGCCTTCTCTGCTCCCTGCCTTCCAAACTTTCAGAACTCATAGCACTTTGCACTTGTCTTAGGCAATTATGAAATATTATGTATTATTTTAAATTAAATTTTGTTTTTTCAATCCACAAAAATCAAACTTCTTTATCTCTATCCTCCATACCATACACCCTCCCCCACCCCCATTTCAAACATGTATAGTATAAAGCAAAACAAATGCCCATATTGGCTACGTCTAAAAAAGTCTCAATCTGTTCTCTGAATTTATCACCTCTCTATAAGATTGTGGTGAGCATGTTTTATCATGAGTCCTTTGGAATTCTAGTTAGTGGTCATTGAATTGGTAGTCAGAGAACCTTCTTTTAAAGTTATTTGTTTTTACACTATCATTGTTATTGTATAAATTATTCTACTGATTCTTCTCACTTCTCTCATCGTCCATTCATACAAGTCTTCCTCATTTTTTGAAACTATTTCCTTTATCATTTCTTACAACATAATACCATTCCATAACATTCATATACCATAACTTATTCAGTTATTCCCCAATTAATGAACACTCTTTTAGTTGCCAATTATTTGTTATCATAGTAGAGCTGCTATAAATATTTTTGTACATTTTTAACTAGGTTGTTTTGCTTGAGACTAATCCCTCCCTTAAATGACCTTCCTCTTGCTTTCCTCTTTCCCATGTCTCTTTCCTTTCATTTCCCTGTTGAGTGAAATGTATTTCTGTATGCAGTTATGTAGTGTGTTTATTTTTTCCTCCTTTGAATAGTTCAGACAAGACTGAGGTTTAATAACCACTCCCCCCCTTCATCCTTGCTTGCATAGGCTTCTACTTGCATACCCCAATCATGTGAAATAATCTCCCCCCCATCAAGTGTATTCTTCTTCTCTCTCCCTTTCCATTCTTTTAAGTCATCAAAATGTAAGAGAACCATTTTAGCACCTCTGTTTAATTATACTTCCTTTATGATCCTTGATGCTGATGGGCTTCTGAGGGAACACATGTATCATCCCCTTATATTAAAAAGCTTTGTTTAGTTCTTTGCGATTATTCATTTATGTTTATATTTTAATGTTTTCTTGACCTCTTTGCATTTTAAAATTTATATGCATCTCTGGTCTTTTCATTAGGAATGTTTGGAATTCTATTTCATTTATGTCATATGAAATATTGGGGACTAGCTTTTTTCTGCCTAAATTATTGGGGAACTAGGCTGGGGTTTCTAAGATCTTGCTACTTATAAATTAATAGCTATTGCACCCAGTTAGGTGGTAAGTATTTATTAAATCATATTAAATGTTAGGAGAGCACTGACCACATTTAACACAAGCTGAAAACTCCCCAGCACCATATTGTCTCTGAGAGATAGAGAGAGAGAGAGAGAGAGAGAGAGAGAGAGAGAGAGAGAGAGAGAGAGAGAGAGAGAGCGCACATGGCTCCAAGCAGAGTTCAGAATTCCTACATTACCTATCGAGAGAGAAGAGAATGCATGGCTAGTTCACATGGTTCCCAGCTGCAAGAGAGAGAAAGAATGCAAACCTGTTGTAGTCTACCCCAGTTTCTCTTCCTCCTTCCCTAGGGGTGGCTCTTATACACTGCTCAAAGCTAATTGGCTAGAATCATTCAATTCCATTGGTTGACATGACCTAAGGGTGGTACATATTAAAATGAGCTATACCATGATCTAATGATGCCATGACTTAATGGGGAAGTGTTCAAAAAGACCATCTCTGAAGGGCAAGGCAGATGAAGTCTAGATGTGGTTTCTATCTCTACTTTACTGAGTTAGTCTGATGTCCATTTCTACTGATCCACCCATGGGCTTTGGGGCTGGTCCCAAAAGAGATTAGCTAAAGTTTCTAAGCTAAGCCTTCAAATGAAGGGTGTCCTTGTGTCCCCCAAAGTCCATTATTTTTTTTTTAGAGAGGCAATTGGGGTTAAGTGACTTGCCCAGGGTCACACAGCTAGTAAGTGTCAAGTGTCCGAGGCCAGATTTGAACTCAGGTACTCCTGACTCCAGGGCCGGTGCTCTACCCACTGTACCATCTAGCTGCCCCCAAAGTCCATTATTAATAATTTTTTCTCTCACATTAAGGATCTTTCCCTCCTCTAATAGGATTATATTCAGTTTTACTGGGTAAATTAATCTTGATTATAAGTCTATATTCTCCTTCTAGAAAGCAAAAGATAAAGGATTACAACCAAGAAAACTTATCCAGCAAAATTCAGTTTAATCCTACTGGAGAAAAAATGGAAGGAAAGGAAGAAAAAATTATCCATAGTCTCTGCAAATAAGGAGGAAGGGGTAGGGAGAGTGGCACACATATCCATCATTGCATACAGAAACACAGATTTATTATATAGTTTACCATGAAGTAATATGAATGTGTGTGTACACATGGTGTATTTGTCAAGCCAGGTAAAACAGAAAGTAGTAGGCCCAGTATAAAGAAGAATAGCAAGAATGAAGACTGGGAATTCATAAGACATAATGCCAAAAAGGAGAACCAGTAACAAAATCTGTAGTCTCAGATGAGTGTATATAAATGCAGTATATATGTAATAAAATCATGTATAGGAGATCTTAACACAAAGAGGCAAATGTGACCTTACAGGTATCACTGTGACTTGGTGAGATGAAGCTTTTGATTCAACTATGTCTCTATTAGGACACACCCAAATACTTAGGTGGATTTGTAACTGCCTTAATTTGGACATTCTCTCTAATGATTTATATGGCAACCTATTCATGTCTATCCATCTCTAGCATTCATGTCAATATGCTCCCATAATGTCACCACCAGGGCTCTACATGTCCTGGGCACTCCTTTGATTCCTTCTGATATCAACATGATAACAGTTTAATAGTTAGGCTATCTAAATGTGATCTCTCACTCTAGCAATGTGTCCAGCCACTCTTATTTTCTGAAAATACATTTTATTTTAAAAATTACTTTTAAAATATTATAAAGCATTTATTCTTCTTCCTCCCACTTACCCCTCCGCTGGGGGTGGTGGTGGAGGGGAGAGCTCTACCATACGTTTTCCTATTGGAACCTTTCACTCTTGTTATTTTTCAAAGTGCCTCATTGGTTACATGTTGTAGCCTGATTGCATCCAACATACACCACTCTATCGTCCTCTGTGTGCTACTTATTTTTTGTTGTTGTTTTTTTTTTGTAAGGCAATGGAGGTTAAGTAACTTGCCCAGGGTCACACAGCTAGTAAGTGTCAGGTGTCTGAGGCCAGATTTGAACTCAGGTACTCCTGAATCCAGGGCTGGTGCTTTATCCACTGCGCCACCTAGTTGCCCCCCTGTGCTACTTATTTTTAATTCTTTTGAAATTCGATTCAGTTCAGTAAACATTTAAATACCCACTATGTGTCAGGCACTGTATTAAATACTAGTGATACAAGTAAGAAAAATAAGAGTCCTTGCCCTTAAGGACCTTACAATCTAGTAAGGAAAGACAATACACAAAAAGAAGCGGAACAGGACAAGGGGGTACGTGTTGCAGGGTCATGATGTTCTGTGGAGTCAAAACCAAGCAGTGCTACTGATAGAGAATGGATAGTTACCTGGACAGTTCTGAAAGCTCAGATCCCTTTATAAAGAAAGGAAGGGTTTGTGAGGAGTTTACTGCTCCAACCATACACTCATCCAATCAGGAAAGAGGCAATTTGGGGCACTGAAAAGGTGTTGAGGTCAAAACTTGAATCACTCAGTTTGGTGATGAGATTTTGAATGATCAACTTATTCTTGTTTTTCAGTCCTATCGGACTCTTCATATCCCCATTTAGCATAGCACTCTAATACTGTTCATGGGTTTTGTTTATTTTGGCAAAGATATTGGAATGATTTGTCATTTCTTTCTTCAATGGATTAAGGCAAACAGGGGTTAAATGACTTGGCCAGGGTCATACAAGTAGTAAGTAGCTTTGTGACTCTGGAAAAGATACTTTGCTTAGTTTTTTCAACCTTGAAATTGGATGATAATGGCACCTCCCTTCCAGGGTTGTTGTGAGGATCAGATCAGATAATAATTGTAAAGGGCTTAGCATAGTGCCTGCCACTTAATAGATGTTATAAAAATGTTATTTTAAGCTATTGTGTTCTATGTCCAACAGTCATATAGCAATGATAGTAGAATGTTGATATTAAGAAATATGAGCTTCTGCTTCTGAGAAATGCTTGGGATAATTAAAAGAACTAAAATTTTCTCAAGGTAATCCTTCCATTTAATTCTAGAACTAACTCACTGTCTATTTGTACCATCTGTACCAGATATATGCCCGCAGTCTTGTGAATCACTCACTATACCAAAGGAATCCTTCTTCAACTCGAACCTTGTGCTGGCTCTCTACCATTGTGGTTGTGAGCACTTTGGGTGAGAAGATAGCTCTACAGATAGTGGCATAATAGGTGGAGTTCTACACATGGAGTCAGGAAGAACTGAGTTTGAATCTTCCTTCAGATACTGACTAGCTCTGTGATCAACAACACCTTACCTGAATATATATGTTATAAATATATTAGTTACATATTAGACATTTCTCTCTGTCTCTGTTTCTTTGTCTCTCTCTGTGTCTCTTTCTGTCTCTCTGTCTGTCTCTGTCTCTGACTCTCTTTATGTCTCCCCCTCCCTCCACACCCCCCCACCTCCATATACATGTCCTGCCTTGAGATAGCTAGGTGGCTCAGTGGATAGAGCTCTGGGCCTAAAGTTAGGAAGATTTGAGTTCAATCTCAAATACCTTTGTGACCCCAGGAAAGCAACTTAACATCTATTTTTCTTAATTTTCTCAATTGCAAATTGGGGATAATAATACTTTGTAGGGCTATCTTGAGGAACAAATGAGATATTTGTTAAGAACTTAGCACAGCACATGGTATGTGCTATCTATATGTTTATTTCCTTTCTTCTGTCCCTTCCGCCCAAATAATTACATTTGTATTTATTTTGTATATACTTTTAAAGTTCTATGCTATCTCATCCAATGCAAATTCCTTGAGGGCCAACTGTTTTATTTTTCTCATTGTATCTTTAGCATCTGTGCCATACCTGGCACAGAGTAGGTGTTCATTGATTGAGAGAGCGAAGTTTCTTGGCCCACTAGTAATAGAATGGTCTTTTCAAGTATCAAGGATGTTCTACCTATCCCCTTGTACTAAACAGCATATACTTGTGAGGTACCTGGCTGAGACAATTTGGACAGTCTGTAGCCATGGTACAAAATTACCCAAATCCACGGCAAAGGAAGAAAATGGATATCAAAACTCAAGCCTGAATTCCTGGCATGAAAACATGCTATGTCTTTCCTGATCAGAAGGAGCCTACATTGTCCATCTATCACAAATGTGGTCTATGTTAACCCATGCCAACTTGTTAAATAATAACAACATGGAAATGGTAATTATGATTGGGAATAACTCATCTTAGGTAAACTTGGCTATGTTCTTGACTGTTATTTAGTGTCTGCAGGGCTGAGTGACAGACTTAGAATTTTTTTTCTGCTTTTAATCTATAGTGATTTTATTACTTTTTGTCTTCAGCTCTCAAGGTGACAATCTGTCCTGCACTCACAGAATAGCTAGGAAAAACATTAGGAAAATTAGGCCAAATGAGGGTAAAATGCCATAAGGACATTTTAGTTCTATTATGATGTATTTTACAAAACTGTAGGACACTGAACAAAATGTTCTAAAAAAAAAAGCCCTTGTCTTTTTTTTTTTGAGATTTCTTTTTAAAAGCTGAACAAATGTTTCAGCTAATCTATAATTTACACAAATGTGGAGTACTTTATAATATTTGACATGCTGGAAGTCAGCTCACTAAATTTTCCCAAAGAGAAGAATGAGATAAATAGGCAAATAATTGGTGTTCACAGCACATATGCTGCCCCCCCCAATTCGCTTAATTACATGTCTATTATATGTGTTTCATATCTATCCAGCAACATATATGCACATATATCTATATCTTTCTGCAGTAGTCTTTCTCTTCTGAGTGTATGTATCTTTTCTCTTTATATTGAGTTCCTAATTGGAAAGACATAAGCAACAATAATAACTGAGAACACTTTCAAGTTTGCAAAGCTCTTTAAATACATTATCTCATTTAAAACTAACAATAACCTCATGAGGTAGGTACTGCAGGGATTACTATTCCCAATTTTAAAGGTGATGAAACTGAATCTCAGGGAAATGGTCACTTGGTCTGGACACAGAACTAGTTAGAATCAGAGACAGCATTTGGAATGAAGTCTTCCATAATGTAAGTGCATTTAATTTTATCCACTTTGTTACACTGCCTGAATGTCTGTTCTGAATTTCGTTTTTACAGGGTGTTTGAAGTACAATGAAATCTCTAACCAGAGCCTGGGGGAAGGACTGTGGTAGGAGAATGGGAGACCCGTGACCCCCCAAGAGCAGAATTGGTGCTGAAGTGCTGGGTGCACATAAATAAGATGGAGGGAAGAATGGAGAGCAGATGTCCCAGTCAGCAAGTACCCTGTTGATGTTGCAGCAAGAACAGTAGAAATATCATTAGAACATTAAACCCTTCATTGAAGACTTTTTCTTTGTATCTCCAGCACCTAGAATAAGACGGGCCATGTAGCAGACTCTTAATGAAGGCTTGTTGATGCATTGATGGATGGCCAACTTTAGAAAAAGAGTGTGAGAATTGGAATGATGCCCCTGCTGGAGAGATACTGTAGGGAAGCTCTGCCATGAGGAGAAGCCATGTGAGGACAAGCCATGTGGCATTAGTGTCTGGAAGCTGGCTGGCTTGCAGCTATAGAACCGCTTGTTAGTTCTGTCAATCAAAGCTACCAGCTAATTAGCTTGGAGCTGTGTGTGTGTGTGTGTATTGCCCTGTTTCTGGTTTTGTGGGAGGCTTCTGGGAGGAGGAAGGAGCGAGGGGGCTCTCTTTTTCCCAGGATCTTGGTTTGAGTGGAGCTGAGATGCTGGTTGCCTGTGATAGATAGATGAAGGAATCTTCGTCTCTTTCTCACTGATCACTAGATCCTAATGCACCTTAATAAATACTTAAAAGTCTAAACTCTTGCTAAAGCTTCTAATTTAAAGCGACCACTCATTAGATTTTTAGACAGTCTAGCTAGAATTTTCACCTCTTACAAGAGAAAGGACTGAGTAATGGCATGTTAAGTGGCAATGAAAACACAGAAATGAACAATCTCATCACTACAGCATGGCAGCCAGCTTCTGGGGAATATGAGTCTTGCTGTTTCCCCTGCCTGGAGTACTTTTTCTTACTTTTTTCCACCTATCTCCATCTTCCTCACTGCTCAAGGCCTGGCCTCAGTCTTCTATGAAGTCTTCCCAAAGGTCACATTGCTTTCTCCCTTTAGCTTCTTTTAAGCTGACTTTTTCTGTTTCACACATTGTCACATTATTCTATACTGCCTAATTCTATAATTGTTTCATATGTATTCATCATATCTACTCAAGTAGATTGTTAGATCCTGTGGGGTAGGTCTATGTTGCCTAAGTCAGAGTTGGATGCACCATACTTCCTCAGTAAATAATTTTATGTCAATAGATGTTACTTATAGTCCTGATAATTCCTTCTTCCTTCTTTTTCCCCCAAAATAAACATTTTTATTTCAAGTTTTGAGTTCCAAATTCTATCTCTACCTCCTTCCCTCCCCTCTGCTCTCCCTCTCTGAGGTGGAAAACAATAAGATATAGGTTATACATATGCAGTTATGTAAAACATTACCATATTAGTCATTCTGTATAAGAAAACTTGAATAAAAGCAAAAAAATGAAAGTGAAAAATAGCATGCTTCAGTCTGTGTTCAATCAATATCAGTTCTTTCTTTGGAGGTGGATAGTATGCTTCATCATTAGTCCTTTGGGATTGTCTTGGATCATTGTATTGCTGACAATATTTAAGTCATTCACAGTTCTTCATTGAACAATAATGCTGTCACAGTGCACAACGTTCTCCAAGTTGTTCTCGCTTCACTATACAGCAGTTCATATAAGTATTTCCAGGCCTTCCTGAAATTGTCTTGTTTGTCATTTCTTTTAGCACAATAATATTCCATCTCAAATATATATTACAGTTTGTTCAGTCATTCCCCAGTTGATGGGCATTCCTCTGATTTCCAATTCTTAGCCACTACAAAAAAGAGCTGCTATGAGTATTTTTGTACAAATAGATCTTTTTCTACTTTTTTTTGGATGTCTTTTCCTCCTTCCTTTTTTTGCTTATTTCCCTGGCAGTGTTCATACATGTTCATGAATACCTTACACAAATATGTTCATAAAAGTCATAACTCTCAAAGAGGCCTTTGGAACAAATAAATAAAAAACAAACAGATTCAATCAATCCAATCACAGAGCCAAAAGATCTTCATTTTAGAAGGGATCTCTTAGGGTACCTAATCTTGATCATGATTTTTTTTTTGACAATATCCCTAACAATTGGCCATCCATCCTGGGTTTGAAAGTTTCCATTTAGGGGATCATATCATTCCTTATTTGGACAAGACTATTTGTTAGACTTCATTAACTCATTTTAAACTTTCTATTAAATGCTTATTTGCACATAGAGCATTGTTCTAGGTACTGGGATAGTAAACACTATAATCCATTTTGTTGAAATTAATTTTGTAGGCTCCTTGGGAGTATCTAGTTCTCTGTATAAACCTTTAGAACTCTCCCACAGAGTTCCCAACCTTTGCCTAGATTTAAAGGAACTCAGCTCTCCAGATCTCTGTGGTGTCTAACTTGTAAGTTATTGTTTCCTTTTGGAATATTGTATTCCAACTTTCCTCTTGTCTAGAATTTATGTAATTCCAACTGTGGATCCTTTGTACTTGAACAATTTGCTTTTTCTAGGTGCTTGTAGTACACACACACACACACACACACACACACAACCTAGGAGTTTTGGATTTTGACTATCATGTTCCTTGGACTTTTCCTTTTGGTGTTTCTTTTAAGAGGTGATTGGTCAATTCAACAATGATGATGATGATGACGATGACAACAACAACAGCTGGGTTTCCCTATGTTACCCAAGCTAGAAGTACAGAAGCCACTTCCCACGTCTGATCCCATCTGCTGATCATCACAGTAACTTTGACATGTAGTCAGCCTGCTGTTCCATCTTCCCTGCCCAGTTCCTGGGGCTTACCACATTGGTGCCATATTTAGGTCAGTTGGTGTTAGCGCTACTGTAACTAAGAACTCCTGAGCTCAAGTGATCGACAGATTCTTTCTATCTTTACTTTGCCCTTTGGTTCACATAGATCTGGGCAATTTTCATTTATGATTTCTTGAGCTATGGTGTCCAGGTTTTTTTGTTTTAAATCATTGTTTTCAAGGAATCTAACGAGAGAGTTCCAGGCATGGGGGACAGCTAGAGGAAATGCTCAGGGCTAAGAGATGGAGGGTGCTGTTTGTGGAACAGCCAGGAAGCCAGCATCGCTGGATTGAAGAGTATGTGTAGGATAGTAAAGTATAAGTAGACTGGAAAGATGGGATAAGGCTAAGTTATGAAGGGCTTTGAATGCCAAACAGAACATTTTGTGTTTGTTGCTGGAGGCAATAGGAAGCCACTGGAATTTATTGAGTAGGCGGGTGACATGGTTGGACGTGTACTTTAGGAAAATTGTTTTTGTATGGAAGATGGGTTGGAAGGGGGAAAAACTTGAGACAGGCAGACCCACCAGCAGGTTATTGCAACAATCCAGGTATGAGGTAATGAGGTCCTGTACTGGATTAGTGGGGGTATCAAAGAAGAGAAGGGGGGGTATGTTAGAGAGATGTTTTGTAAAGGTAAAACTGACAGGACTTGGCAAGAGATGGTATGGACCTGGTAAGAGATAGTGAAGAATCCAGGATGATTTTTCCTAGGTTGTGAGCCTGAGGGCCTGGGAGGATAGTGTTGCCTAACAATAGTGATAGGGAATGTAGGAGGTGGGGAGAATAAGATAATGGGTTCTGTTTTAAACAGTTTAAGTTTTATTGAGTTTGAGATGTCTCAAAGGCAGTTGAAGATGAGAGATTGCAGGTCAAGAGAAAGACTGGGGTAGGATAGGCACATTGGAGAATTATCAACATCAGAAGAGATCAAATTGGAGAGCTTAGGAACTGGGTCTTAGAGAAGATGAATCTGAGTGGAAGAACAAAAGAGAAGAGATTTGTGTAGATGGGATAAACTTAGGATAAAGTAGTTGAAAAAATGCTTGGGTTAAGGAAGTTACTGTCTATTCATTCCTAACTTGGATTCTAGTACCATCTTAGGACACAAGATTTGGACTGGAGAACTAAGAGGTAAAATCTCATCCCCTCTATCCATGCTTTAGAGATGCCTAAGAGGTGGTTTTTTTCTGATACTGAAAGGATTCATGAATTCTTTTTCATTCCTCCTCTGTGGAATGATAGCGCTTCTCTCTCTCTCTCTCTCTCTCTCTCTCTCTCTCTCTCTCTCTCTGTATAAATATATACATACATACACACATACATGTATGTGTACACACATACACACACACATATATATAGAGAGAGAGAGAATGAGAGAGAGAACCATTCTAGCATACGGGAGGGAGGATCTCATCATGGGGCATTGGTAAGTACTGGAAACCACCTCTAGAGTATTTAATATTTGTCCTAATTGCACGTACATTGCTATGTTTTGTATGGGTGGCACTGTGAGCTAGTTGACATTGTGACCTGTAACATTTGCTCCACCTTCGTGTGGCATGAATATACTTCTCTTACAATTGACTGATTTATTTTTGTTTAGTTATATGTTTCAGAATGGAAGCCGGTAGCTGTTTGTTACATAGGTGGCCTTCATTTGCTGATTCCCTACTCTTGACTCTTTATAGTGGCAGTGCATATGAATGATGATAATAGCTACTTAATTGGAAATAATGGAATAAAAAATGGAAACTTCCCTGGTGTGAAAAGGCAGGTTTCTCAATGAACAGGTATCAGGTGGACACTGATTTTGTAGGTCACACTGTGCTAATTGCCCCTTTCACCCAACATAATACTATAATGATGATTGTTATTAGTTTTCAAGTGATGTTTTCCTCATGGGAAATGCACATGCTATATATGCTTTCCTTCTAGCCCAAATTTCTGAAAAAAATGCTCTATATTGTCAAGGCTTCAATTTAATAAAGATGGAGTTGTTTTGTGTTTGTTTTTTACTAGTCATTGGGGTTTAAAACATTTATTTATAGAATGTTTTGTAAAAAAAAAAAAGAAACCATTTTATGCTTGCAGGAAGAATGTTTACATTCTGAACAGTGCCTTCTGTAGCATTTGTATCAATCCTTTGTTGGTCTTTTTCAAGCTGTGATTTTAAAAATAATCTAGAACTAATTTATCTAATGAATATTCAAGTATTGTAAAGAAACATTTGAAATCCTTCAGTCAGCATCTTTTGGTTGGCAAGGATGATTGTAGCAGAAAGTATTTGGAAGCTATTTGTGGTTTGGCAAGTCAGGAGTCCTTTCACAAGTGTAAATGCTGTACACATAGTAGGCAGTTAATACAAACATGCTGATTTAACAAATCTTACTTTAGGTATCTTTTTTTTTTTTTAAGTGAGGCAATTGGGGTTAAGTGACTTGCCCAGGGTCACACAGCTAGTAAGTGTTAAGTGTCTGAGGCCGGATTTGAACTCAGGTACTCCTGACTCCAGGGCCGGTGTTCTATCCACTGCGCCATCTAGCTGCCCCCCTTTAGATACCTTTTGCATAGTCTGACTTCCCTAAAGCCAGTGGCCCAGACTGTGAGCATTATCATTGTCATTGTCATCATCATTATCAATGCCATCATCTTCATTGACATCATACTCTTGATTTTATAATCTTCTTTGATGCGGTTCAGATAGAAATAGTTCTGGGCCAAGTTGCTTTCCTGATATTATTTGGACATTCTTAATATTCTCTGGATTATTATGCAGGTGAACAGAAGCTGCTGTTTGTAGTTGCATAAAAATATTAGGACATGAGCTTATTCTCTGTAGGCTTCACTAAAAACATTTGCTATGTGATTCTAGTAGCACAGAGAACAGCAGAGATAATAAGCATCTTATGCTGTGCCCACATGATTTTGATCTCCTCTGTTGTGTTTATTTTTTGAAAGCTTTTTTGGTACTGATTATTCTATATAGCTTAGAGATAACATTTTGCATTTTGCAATGATGTATGCACAACTCCTACCATTTCCTTGTGTAATCTTCATTGATTGCGAAATCTAGGCTCCTTAGGATAACCATTCTGCAATTTTGCATGCCAATGACCTTGTCCTGAGTTGTCATTATCAGTGCTTTCATTTCCACAAACAAATCCTCATTCTCAGCCATATGCCCATTGCATCTTTGTTAACATGTTCAGTGGTTGGCTGTGTTCATGCAGATATTGTCCATGAAGGGCCTTTTGATTTTATTCTTGAATCTTAACTGTTTTATTGGTTCCATCAAGAGGTAAGCCACTTCTGGTTACATCTGACAAATCCAATGGTACGTACCTATTATCAGTCTTTATTATTGATCTGTGAAATGATGTCTGTTTGTTACAAAAATATTTCTACAGAATTTCAACCTATTTGTCACATTTTCTAAAAATGTCTATCAATCCTTCCTTTTTGATAAGGGAATGCAGTTACCACCACTACCACCATCACCACCACCAACAGTACTTACTGACACTACCACTACCACTACTACCACCATCCCCATTCCACTGCTACTGCTACTATTAGCAGCAAAAGAACTTTAGATATATTATCTTACTTAATCCTCATCAGAATCAAGAAAGGTCAATGGTGTAAATATTTTAATATTCTGAATATACCTGAAAAGAGCTACCAAGGATATGAGGATGTTAGAAATGGATATCTGCAAATCTAGTCAGAAATCCCCTACTCTACCCCTCTTCAATCTCGAGGAGTTCTGTCCTGTTCTTGGGCCTGAGAGAAGATCTGACTCTGAATCATAAGCTAGCCTTTCCCATCATTTGAAGAAGTAGGAAGAGAAAAGGAAGAAGACTTGGGAGCAAGGAGGGGTGGGGGCATCAGAGGTGCTGGTTCCATGGTAGTACATTTTGCAATGGGTGTACGATTTATATATCAAGGCCTAGAATTCTTGGTCCCTCTCCTCTTTCTCTCTGAGGTTTCCATTCTGGTGAATTTTGAAAAATTAAAAAATGTCAATCTATTTTTAATATTAAAAAAATACTGAGTTCCAACTTCTCTTCCTCTTCTCCTCCCACACCCATTGAGAAGGCAAGTAATTCATTGATTATACATCACCATAATTTCTTGAAATCTTTTAAAACTGTATTTTTTGGTGTTTAAACATTTACTTTTTCACTTAACTTATGTATGTGATAAGGGTGTCAAGTAAATGCATTGTTGAATTCTAAACACTGTTGTTTGAATGTAGCATTATGAAGTATGACTGGGGACTGTTTTGAGGGCAGAAAGTTAGATTTAAAATGTCAAGTATTTCACCATATCAGGATTTTTGACTGGAGACTTGATTTAGACTCAACAGAAAAAGTTATTTATTCATTTTTTCAACTTCTCAGGACAGAGAATATATACATTTAGTGAGATTTTTCTAGGTAAATGAGTCAGTAACAGTGGGTTGCCTACTGGTTGGGCTGGTATTAAGGCAGAAATACACTATTATTCCGTGGTCTGGTTTTCAAGGAAAACAACTCCTCCAGAGGGGAATGAGCTGAGGGAATAGCTAGAGAGAAAGGCATATCATAATGGGAAGAGTAGTTTTGCTCACAAAAATGTGGTAGGGTGATTGCTCCCTACCTTCCTGTCATCAGCTCAGCTGTGTCAATACCACTGCCACACATACATGCAGAAACTGAAACTTAGAGAGACTTGTGAGTGGATGTACAAGCATGAAGGTGGGATTCAAAGCCAAACTAGATTTTCTTTGATTTCAGGTTCAGCATTTTCACCACTAGGACACCCTCCCTTCCCTTTGTGAGCCCTCTGATAATATTGCCAATGTAGGTGACCCTACATGGCTGTGTGGGAGAGATGCACAATCAGCTGTTGATCAACTTGTATCCTTTCTATGGAGTATGCTTTCCACAGTCAGTGAATGAACAGGGACAGAAGCAAAATTTGGGACATAAAAGAAGGGACTGCATCTTAGGTTACTTTCAGTTGTATGGTACAGTGGAAAGAATGTTGTACACAGAATTAGAAGACTTGGGTTTGATTCTCAGATCTACCACATATGAGACCTTGGGCAACACATCCCCCTCCCTCCCTCCCTATGGTCTTGTTTTCCTAATCTTTATTTGGAAAGCAATTGGGGCTAAGTGACTTGTCTAGGCTCACATAGCTAGTAAATATCTGAGGCCAGATTTGAACTCAAATCCTCCAGACTCCAGGGTTGGTGTTTTATTTACTTGCTACCCCACCTAGCTGCCCCAGTTTCCTTGTCTTTAAATTGAGGGGGTTGGATCAACTCCAAAGTTCCTTCCAGATAGAAATCTATGTTACTATGAGCATGAGATTATGGGAGCACCTAGGTGGCACAATGGATAGAGTGTTGGGTCTGGAACCAAGAAGACTCATCTTCCTGCGTTTAAATTTGCTTTAAACACTGACTAGCTGTGTGACCTTGGGCTTAACCTGCCACTGTTCCCTCATCTGTAAAATCAAGTCTTTTAACCCTAAGTTCCTCATGTGTAAAATAAACTGGAAAAGAAAATGGCAAACCAATCACTCTAGGTTTTCTGCCAAGAAAACTCCAAATGAAGACACTAAAGAGTTGGATATAACCAAAAATCCCGAAGGTCACAAAGGATTGGATATAACTGAAAGATGACTGAACAACAACAACACCCTAAGTATGAGCACAGGATTCTTAGGCTTTCCAGCTGCTCATTCATTATTCTTCTGCCTCTGCTTTCCCAATAGAAGAAATCTTTCACATTTCTAAAATGTGACCACTAGGCAGAGTTTTTCTGCCAATTCTTCAACGAGGGAACTATCTCCATCTGAGTTAGGGAACAAGTAGGACTTTCTCATTGCAGAAATTGGCAGGCACTTTTCAGCTCCAATCATGGAATTCATTAACCCCAGCTGGAAATTTGTGATCATTATGATGGTGTTAAAAGTACAGCATTTCCCCATTCTTGAACTGCTGCTTCTGTAGTACAGGCAATAATGTTATCCCTTAAAAACTTGATAGTCGTCCCTTGACACCCTTGTTTATCTTCAAAATATCAAATGTAATGAATCTCCATTTTACACATAAGATTTGCCCACTTGAGATGCTCTTTCTTTGGAGAAGGAGGGAATATAATAAGAGATTTTCTGTGATGTGAGCATTTCTCTTTAATTTGCAGTGAGCCAGATTAGTCTCTTGACTTCTTGAGATGGCTGATAGCACAGTGCATAGAATGCTGGGTCTAGACTCAGAAAGACCTGAGTTCAAATCTGACCTCAGATACTAACAATGTGATGCTGGGCAAGTGACTTAACACCTGTGTTTCCTCAACTGTAAAATGGGGATAATAATATAATGTACCCCAGGGGGTTGTTGGAAGGATCAAATGAAATAATCTTTGTAAAAAATGCTTAGTACAGTACCTGGCATTGTAGTAGGTGCTATATAAATGCTTATTTCTTCACTTTTCCCTTCCCCTACATTTAAATTAATGAAGGAATAACAATGTTTCATATTTGTAAAATGTCTATTGTATCATTTGGGACTTATGATTTAATTGATCTGGGGTGAGGAAAATTCCTCTACTAACGGAGATGTACACATCCCTACTCTTCAACTTTTAATCTAAGAGCTTGGGTTCTTAACATTTTTTTTTTTTTTGCGGGGCAATGGGGGTTAAGTGACTTGCCCAGGGTCACACAGCTAGTAAGTGTCAAGTGTCTGAGGTCAAATTTGAACCCAGGTCTTTCTGAATCCAGGGCCAGTGCTTTATTCATTGCGCCATCTAGCTGCCCCCAGAATAATGTGTTTTTAAAGTATAAATAAATATAAAAGGAAACTAGTTCTATTGAAATGCAGTTCTCTCTATATACATATGTGTAAGTATAAAAACAAGGTCATAGATTTCCATATTAGAATGGACAAGAGCACTAAAAGGTTAAATGACTTACCCAAGGCCATACAGCTAGTACAATTCTTTAAGAGTCAAGACATTGGGGGCAGCTAGGTGGTGCAGTGGATAAAGCACTGGCCCTGGATTCAGGAGGACCTGAGTTCAAATCCAGCCTCAGATACTTGACACTTACTAGCTGTGTGACCCTGGGCAAGTCACTTAACCCTCATTGCTCTGCAAAAAAAGAATCAAGATGTGAACCCAGGGCTTTCTAAGACTGAAGGCAGTTCTCTGTTCACTCATTACATCATAGCTGTCTCCCTATCTTTCTCCTCTGCCTTATGAGAAGCATAATGCCCATAACTAGGGAGGTGATAGTTCCATTGTATTCTGCTGTGATTGTAACATATCTGGAATATTGTGATTGGCTCTAGCACCATGTTTTAGGAAGAACATAGGTAGGCTTACAAGCATTCAGACAAGATGAAAGTTTTCAAGATCCAGCTATATAAGGATCAATTGAAGGAGATGTTGATGCTTACTATACAGAAAAAGAGACTTGAGTAGTGGTGATGGTGGTGGTGGGGCATAATTGCTGGCCTCAAGTATTCAAAAAGATTTCATGTGGAAGCAGGATCAAACTACTTTTTCTTGTCTCTAGAACCAGGAGAATGGGTGGATGTTAGAGAAGCAGATTTTGGCTTCATGTAAGAGAAAACTACTTAACAATGAGAGTTTGTCTAATGTTTGAATGAGATATCTTAAGAGATGTTAGGATCCCTCTTACTGGAGGTCTATAAATTGAGGCTGGATTATAGTAGATTGTTGGGGATGTGGTAGACCAGAGTTCTGGTCTAGCACAGTCCCTTCGATTTCTGAGATAAAGCAATTCTGAAAATCCTTGCCGACTTAATAAAGTCACTGATTGTTGAAATTTACGATTGTTTCTTGGAGTTCTTGTTTTTTTTTCTAGGGTTCTCTCTGGACTATGTGAAAATGAGAGCTGAGGGGTCTGTGCCCATCATTCAAGCAAAAATTGGTCTTTGAAGAAAAAGGACATGGCTTATTTTGAGTTGATTAGGTTAATTTTTAATCCTGGGGAAAACTCTGTAGGTCTTGGTTAAGCTTGAACCCAGAGTGGCATTTCTTTTCTTTTTTTTCTTTTCTTTATTTTTTTTTGGGTGGGGCAATTGGGGTTAAGTGACTTGCCCAGGTCACATAGCTAGTAAGTGTCAAGTGTCTGAGGTAAAATTTGAACTCAGGTTCTCCTGAATCCAGGGCCAGTGCTTTATCCACTGTGCCACCTAGCTGCCCCTCAGAGTGGCATTTCTTATCTTATGAAACAAATCTTAATATAACCCAATGTTGCAAAGTAGAAAGCCTAGTTTCAGGAAAGGACAATGGCATATGAAAAACAATTTCCCTGAGGGAAAAATGTAGTTTTCCAGGTGTTAGGAGAGTAATTACTTTTTAAAGTCATCCTATTAGAAGACTAGCTTTTGGGTAGTTTCCTTTTTTTTTTAAAGTTATTTATTGTTTTATATTTTGTTCAGTGAATTTTTTGAGTTCTGTACTTGTACCTAGAAATGAATGTAAACCCTCAAGGGACAGGACCTGGGATTTCATTAGTATAGGGAACTCTTAGATGAGGTGACTTTCCCAAATGTAATTCAAGACTTTCTCTAAAATGTATAGTCTTAGAAAGTTGCCTAGAGCAGTGAACGGTTGTGTGATCTGCCCAGGGCTGCACAGTCAGTCTGTGGAAGAATCAGTTCCTGCACCCAAATTTTTCTGGCTCTGAGGGCAGCTTTTTATCTGCTTTTTATCCACCATATTTCCTTTTATTAACCCTCAAATTAAAAACAACAACCAGACATTATATAATAAAACTATGAGAGCTAAACAGCTTTCAATTTAAAAAATAAAATATGGGGACCGGGAGCATGGGATGTGCTGTCTCAGGTTATGAAATCATAGAATTAGAGATTTACAGCTTGAAGAGACCCTCAGGCAGAATGCAGTCCAACTAATGGTCTGCTGGTAAATGTTTTAATGACTAGTTCATCTGATAAACTTTTAAGTTTAATCTGCATTAGTTACATTTTCTTCACCACTTTCTTAAGTCTAAACAATCAGCAAAATAAGAAATCAAGACCTGATTTCTAGCACATTGCAGTTTCCAAGGTGTAAACGCTCACACTTAAAATTTATTTTAAAAATAAAAGTATTTTATTATTTTCCAGTTACATGTAGAGATAGTTTTCAACATTTGTTTATATAAAATTTCCAATTTCAAATTTTTCTCCCTCCTTCTCCTCCCTCCCCCCTCCCCTAGACAGCAGGCAATGTGATATAGGTTATGTGTGTATATATATATATATATATATATGACATTAAACATATTTCTGCATTAGTCATATTATAAGAGAAGAATCAGAGCAAAAAGAAAAAACCTCAAAAAAGAAAAACAATAGCACCCAAAACAAAAGAAATAGTATGGTCCAATCAGCATCCATATTCCATAGTTCCTTTTTTTCCCCTGGATTTGGAGAGCCTTTTCCATCATGAGTCCTTTGGAACTTTCTTGTACCGTTGCATTGGTGAGAAGAATGTAGTCTATCACAGTTGATCAACACATAATGTTGATCATACTGTGTATAATGTTCTTCTGGTTCTGCTCATCTCATTCATCATCAGTTCATGCAAGTCCTTCCAGGTTTCTCTGAACTCTTCCTGCTCATCGTTTCTTATAGCACAATAGAATTCCATTACATTCATATACCACAACTTGTTTAGCCATTCCCCAATTGATGGACAAGCCCTCAATTTCCAATGCCTTGCCACCACAAAAAGAGCAGCTATAAATATTTTTGTATATGTGGGTACTTTTCCCTTTTTAATGATCTCTTTAGGAAAAAGACCCAAAATCACACTTAAAATTTAACAATTAGGGGCAGCTAGGTGGCGCAGTGGATAGAGCACTGGCCCTGGAGTCAGGACAGCTGAGTTCAAATCCAGCCTTAGACACTTAACACTTACTAGCTGTGTGACCTTGGGCAAGTCACTTAACCCCAATTGCCTCACTAAGGAAACAAAACAAAACAAAACAAAATTTAAGAATTGGCTTAGGAAAGTCAGTTTGAGCAGGTACCAGCAATCCCCCCCCCCATCCAAAATGCTAATCTTATAAATGAGAAAACTGAGTCCCAAAGAAATGAAATAACTTGTACAAGGTCACAATGGTAGGAGGCTTATTTTGTTTTTAAAATTCTCATTCTGTTGTTTTTGAAATGAGGCAATACAGAGCATTCCTTCTCTTTCACCTTATCAGTCTTTCCCTACCTCTTTCTTTCTATATCTCTGCTCCAGAGCATGAAGAAATACACAAATGTGAGTGTAGGTTCAAGCTTGGGGTTTGGGGAGAGTCTATTAGTATTGGTGATTGGAGGGGAAGTCCTTTTATTTAAAATTCTCTGGTTAAACCTTGGAGAGCAGTCTGAATAAAGGTATATTTGAACTTCAGGAAAATGTTCTGAAAAAGGCTTTTTTGGGGTCATTTTTTTTTGGAATTAAAAAAAAATAGATGGTGAACTCAGTTCTGCTTCCCTAGCATGTACTATTGCCACTGATTATTTACCTTTTGCTTTTGTCCCTCTGGTTGGAAGCAGTTCTGGAAATGTTACTTATCCTGAGGTGTCCTCTTTGTGACTTCATGTTTTCTTTCTCTTTAGGGAGGTGCTATGGCCTACTTGAGCCCCATTTGCCTAAGTTGTGTTCATAAGCATCATGATGTAGTTGAGAGAAAGTTGTCCTTGGTGCCTATATGCCCTGGGTTTAAGTCTTACTTTGGAAACACTAGCTGGGTGACACTGAGCAAGATACTTGTCTTATCGGTGGCCTTGTGTCTTCTCTTCAAGACTTAGTCATCTCCATTGGTGAATTCCTCATAACAAATGGATCTAATGTCCTTAAACGCAGGAAGTTTAAGTCTGGCAAAAATAGAGAAACAACTTCCCGCCCCCCTCCCCCATCATCACTTATAGTACTGAGTACTAGGACCCACTAAAGAGGTAAAGTTCTATGAAAAAAGCTAAGCTATTCTGGAGCTTTATTTCTCTGAAGACAGGATTTCTTAAAAAAGCTTCAAGAACTCAAATATAATTGGATCTCTATGTGTGAATTAAGAGATGCAAAACCTGAAGAAAATTATAAGATGCCAATGGGAAAGTCAAAATTCTTCTAAAGTCATGAGAATGAGTTATAAGCAACATTCTAGATGGGTTTATATTTTTGTTGTAGTTGATTTTTATAGTGTCCATGGTCTATATTTTTCTAACTGGAATAACAGCAAATGACTCTATCTCTTTCACTTAGTGAGCAAAATGAAAGCTGATTCTATCATAAAAAAGGTCTCTTGTTGTCCCTTTTTTTCATAACTTGAAAAAAAGAAAAGGAGACACAGAATGTGATAGAAGGCAGGAACAAACAGACTCTTCTTCATTTGCAGTTCCATGGCTTTTCAGGGGGATCTGTGGGAAAATCCAAACTTCAATTTCAAGTGAAGCCACACTTTCTACTAAATTGTAGATTTGAATTGAGATGATTTATGAACATTGGTACTGGCAGCCAATCTCTCACCACCTCTTGCTCCACTTTTTCTCCCCAACTCTTGCCAACAAAAAGACTTGACTCCTAATGATGTCACACAAAGGACACAGCCAAAGGTTTCCAAGTCTATGTTACCTTCTTTACTGATCTGTTATAAAACACATATATGTGCATATATATGTTCATATAATATGTGCATACACATAGATAGATGTACATAGGTTTTATGTGTGCCTCTGTGTGTATGTATATACGTATGTGTGCTTTTGCATGTTTGTGTATATCTATCTGTATGTATATGTATACGTGTATGTATATACTTGTGTATATGTATATGTATGGAATGAATGTGTAATCTCTTTGGTGAAATTTCTTGCAAGGAAACACCAACTAGAAATGCAAGCCAGCAGCTTTTTTCCCCTTCAGAGCTGTCTAAGGAATTGAGAGGTTACTTGACTTGTGCAGGGTGACACAGTCAGTATATGTCAGAGGAAGGACTTGAACCTAGGTCTTCCTGACTTTGAGTAAATCAACAAATCAGACAACTAGCCAATGTACCAATCAACCAACAAGAATTTCTTAAGTCCCTACTATGTGCTAGGCACTATGTTAAACACTGGGAATACAAAAAAAAGGAAACATCTTGGCCTTCAGGGAATTTACATTCTAAAGGGAGGAGACAACACATATTTATAAAAGTTCATACATAACATATATAAAATGAATCACAACTGTCAAATGGTGTAAAATAACAGCACCTACTTCCTAGGTTTTTTTTTTAAGTGAGGCAATTGGGGTTAAGTGACTTGTCCAGGGTCACACAGCTAGTAAGTGTTAAGTGTCTGAGGCCGGATTTGAACTCAGGTCCTCCTGACTCCAGGGCCGGTGCTCTATCCACTGCGCCACCTAGCTGCCCCCTTCCCAGGGTTTTTATAAAAAATAAATCAGATGGGGCAGCTAGGTGGTACAGAGGATAGAGCACTGGCTCTGGATTTAGGAGGACTTGAGTTCAAATCCGGCCTCAGACACTTGACACTAGCTGTGTGACCTTGTGCAAGTCACTTAACCCCCACTGCCTCACACACACACACACACACACACACACACACACACGCACAGACACACACAATCAAAAAACCCCAAATGAGATAATATTTTATTCTTTTCTCTTATTTATTTATCTATCTATCTATCTATCTATCTATCTATCTATCTATCTATCTATCTATCTATCTATCTATTTATTTGCTGGGTAGTGAGGGTTAAGTGACTTGCCCAGAGTCACACAGCTAGTACGTGTCAAGTGTCTGAGTCCAGATTTGAGCTTAAGTCTTCCTGGATCCAGTGCCGGTGTTTTATTCATTGCACCACCTAGCTGCCTGAGATAATATTTTAAAGTGTTTTGTAAACTTTGAAGCACCATATAAATAAATACTCAGGCTGATGCTGATGCTGATGAATAGTTTTGGGAGGGAAGAAACTACCTGCTGGCTTTATGAAAAAAGGGTTTATATAAAAGGTGGCATTTGGAGTATCTTAAAGGAAATCATGGATTTTGAGGGGAAACTAGGAGAAGGGAATTCCAGCATGGTAGGTGGGCAGGACAGCAAGCACAAAGAAACAGAGATGAAGGATGGGATATTGTCTGTAGAGAATAGCAAACAGGCCAGTATGGCTAGAATGTAGAGTATGTGGAAGTAAGTAATATGTAAGAAGTCTGGAAAAATAGCAAATAAGGTTGTCATGACATTGAAATGCCAAATAGAAGAGTTTATAAGGCAGCTAGGTAGTGCAGTAGATAAGGTGCTGGGCCTGGAGTTAGGAAGACCTGAGTTCAAATCTGGCCTCAAACACTTACTAGCTGTGTAACCCTGGGCAAGTTACTTATTCCTTTTTCCCTCAGTTTCTTCATCTGTAAAAGGAAATGGCAACCCCCCACCAATATCTTTACAAAAAATAAAACCTGAAAGGGGTAATGAAGAGTTGGACATGAATGAAACAACTGAACGACAATAGAGGTAATAGGGAATCATTGGAGTTTATTGAGTAGGAGGGTGGTATGGTCTGACTTACACTTTAGGAAAATTACTTTGATCGTTGTATGGCAGATGGATTATAGTGGGGAGTGACTTCAGATAGGGAGATAAAATGATATTCAGGTCAAGTTAATTCAATAGATATTTATTAAATGCCTATTATAATCCAGGCATTATACTAAATTCTAGAAGAATAGTCTAGGTATAAGGTGATAAAACTTGAACTAGGGTAGTGGCTACGTGAATGGAGAGAAGAAAATGTATGATTGACATATGGAGTTAGAAATGTAAAGATTAGCAACTTATTGGCAAGTTGGGCAAGTATAAGTGAGGAATCAGTGAAGGCTCTAAAGTTTTGAAGATAGGTTACCAGAAAAATGGTGGTACCATTGACAGTGATAAGGAAGTTTGGGAGATGGGTAGATTTTGAAAGAAGAATGAGTTCTGTTTGGGATATGTTGAATGTGATATGCCTATTGTCTATCAAGTGTCCAGTAGACAGTAGGTGATGCAGGACTGGAGCATTGGAGAGAGATTAGGTATGAGGGTATTAATGTGTGAGTCATCATTGTAAAGATTTTAATTGAATCCATGGGAGCTGATGATACTACCAATGTATAGAGAAAATGTATAGAGATAAGAGAAGGCCCAGGACACAGCCTTAGAGAGCACCCATAGTTAGTATGTAAAACATGGATGATAAATGAGCAAAGGAGACTGGAAAGTGGTGAGACAGGGATGAGGAGAACCAAGAAATAGAGTCATGTCATTAAAATCCCAGATAGTAGAGAGTCATCAATAGTTTCAAATGCTAAAGAAAGGTCAAAAAGGATAACAACTGAGAAAAGTCCATTTGATTTGACAATTCAGAAGTCATAAACAACTTTGGAGAAAGCAATTTCAGTTCAATTATTCAAGTTAGAGTATTTAGAAGAGAGTGAAAGGACCATCTGGGTCCAGTGGCAAGATATACATCAGGATAACTGGACATGGCCCAGATACAGTGGAAGACCTTGGCCTTTTTCAAAAATGTATATGCACATAGATTTGTAATGTACAAATATACA
This sequence comes from Dromiciops gliroides, assembly GCF_019393635.1. Lineage (NCBI taxonomy): Eukaryota > Metazoa > Chordata > Mammalia > Microbiotheria > Microbiotheriidae > Dromiciops > Dromiciops gliroides. The sequence continues at coordinate 315,901,625 of NC_057862.1, read as the reverse complement.
TACACACATATATTTATTGAGAATAAAGACTATTTATATAGAAGTATCTAACACTCCAATAGAGGAATGGAACAGTTAAAAATACCTATAAAAATTTTAGGCAATGATTAAATACATAGGAAAAGTAAAAAAGAATGACTATAAAATTTCAAAAGAAGAGGTATTATTTCTAGCTGTGGAGATCCAGTAAAGCTTCAAGGAAGAGACAGAATCCAAGTTAGGCTCTAAAGAAGGCAAAGGACATCAACAGTCAGAGATGGAGGGAACAGTGTTTTAGGTGTGGGAGATAGCTTACATAAAGTGAAAGAAGTAGGAACTCAGTTTTCCTTGCAAAAGTGAAAGGTGAAGTCATCCATTAAGAGAAAGGGAGAAGGGCTTGAATTGGGAACCTAAAAACAAGGAAGAATGTTTAGAACAGTTGCTGTGGGAAGTATGAGAGAGTTAATCTGAGATGAATTAAAGGATTGTCAAGATAGGTTGAGGATTTAGTTGAGATTAGAGAGTATGGACATATAGTAGACCCATGGATACTTGAGAAAATACTCAGAAGCCCTTGGCAGTTTAGGCACACTTGAGAAGGCATATGGTAGAGACAAACAAATTGGAGAGTAGCATAGTGGGAAAAGCCAAAAGATAAGGGAGAAATGGATTCAATGTTGGATAGAAGTGAATATATGAAATAACTGAATGGTAAAGGTTGTAAAGAGATATGTATGAAGTCAGAACAGGAGTTGTAGATTAGAAAGACATGGAGAAGCTGAATAGACCATTATGAAAATTACAAGCACATTAAGAAGGAATGAAATCATGAAAAAAGTGGAGAAAAGACTGGTCAGAGAAAGGGATTTGAGAGTTCAGGATCTTGAAGGTGGAGCATTTGGGGGTGATGGTGAGGTTGAAAGTGTGACGACCTCTATGGATAATAGAGAGTGGAGGAAAGATGGGTTACAGAAGTTGATGTGATGAAAGATTAGGTTTTTAGAAGACTCATCAACTTGAATATTGGAGTAATTGAGGGTTGTGTTGGTGATTGAGAGGAAAACTATGAGCTAGATACTGAAGTCATTGAGGAAGGTGGAGAAATATCTTGGAAATTAATGGGTAGAAGTGACAAGAATGGGGACGTGGATGGTGTGAACTCTTTAGGAGTAGTGGTTGTTGAGTGATGATGATCAAAGGAAGGTCTGGTAGTGACACAGAAAGGAATATGCCTGTCAGTACCCTGGACAGGGATGATAGACAAGGAGCAGGGTTAGCACTTGACTTGTGACAGCACCAAAATATGCATATATCAAACCTATTTAATTATCCAAAATGTGTGTGTGTGTGTGTGTGTGTGTGTGTGTGTGTGTGTGTGTGTTTAGGTCAAGGAGTTGGGAAAGAAGGAAGAATGTCGCCAGAGATTCAAGGAGGAAAAGTAAGAGTAGATTTCCCTTATTCAATAGGTTTTTAGAAACTGACTGCTATTGTGAAGTTTTATAGTCCTAAGGAATTACATTTGCAAGGGAACTCAGGCCCAGACTTGAGAGTGAGTGCTAGGAAGGGGATAGATGAACTGTTTAGATAACCCAGAAGACTTTCCTGATGGAGATGTATTCCCATGTGTGCTCCCAATTGTCTTCTCATAGATGTCAACCTCTGCATAAGTGACCAGGGCAACAAGATTTGTTTGTTACTTTCTGATTTTGGCATCCAATGTGACTTCCAAAGTTGACAGGAGGATATTTTCTGGACTTAGTTGATTCCTTGATGATAGAAGGATATCTAGTGCTGCATTTTTGATATGACATTTTAATATTGGACTCTCCCTTTTCTTTTTTTTCCTTAATTTTAATTTTAATTTTGGGTGAGGCAATTGGGGTTAAGTGACTTGTCCAGGGTCACACAGTTAGTAAGTGTCAAGTGTCTAAGGCCGAATTTGAACTCAGTTCCTCCTGAATCCAGGACCTGTGCTTTATCCACTGTGCCACCTAGCTGCCCTGGACTCTCCCTTTTCTTGAGTCAATCTTAGATATAACAATACTACAGGTACCATGGATTGTACTTCTCCTCCCTCCTATCTTTACTCATAGTAGATTGTCTGGCTCAGATTCTGAAAATGCTGTATGAGCATCAGGGTGTCACTGAGTACTACTGCAGGAGGACTAGCCCTTTAATATTGGGCTGTGTTGGGATTATCCTCTCCAACCTGTTCCACCAGTCCCCTTGGGAATGCAAATAGCTATAGCCTTATCCTTGCATCAGAATGTTTTTCTAGCATCCCTAATCTTAAAGGTGGCAAAAACAGACATTGGACTTTCTGAGCCAGAGTGAATTAATTTGTAAAACACAATCTCTCACCCTAACAACAGATCAGAGAAAGATAGCTTTTGTGATGGTGAAACTGGATAGAGACACTCTTGAATAGGCAGCGTTTCTGAGGGAAGAAGGAACATCCATTGGGGATATTATAGAAACTACTAATATTAAATCTTAGTATTCTTTGAGTATCCCTCCTGAAGAATGAGTCATCAACTATAGCATTAGGAGCCTGATCTCTAGATATTTGTGATCAGGAAGCTTCAACAATTATGGATCATTTGGGGTTGGAAAGAGGTAACACTGGTGAAAAATTTGGGAAGGAGTAAAGAGTTAATAGAACTTAATGTTCAGCTTAATGATTGGCTTATGGGAGAAGAGGGAAAACTGAGGCTTATGAGTTGTGGGAAAGAACATCTAGGAAATAGGGCTCTGTATTTGCAGACACAATCAGGGGATTGGTGGGTGAGATTTGGTTGATTGGATAGACCTATTCCTTCCAATGACTGCACCAGCAATCTTAGTGAGCATGCCCATGTCCCTTCCTAGCTAGGAAGTTTCACTAGAGACATTCAAAGAGAATCTGGCAGTGCTCCATAGTAAGGCGTGATAGAGAGGAGGAAGGAGGTTATAGAAGGCAGTTATTGTTAGCACTCTGAATGGTGATGATGGAGAGGCTGTGAATTGTGACACATTGACATTTGAAAAGTACATCACTAAGCCACTTCCTGCTGAACAGTACTGTGCTATCATTATATGTAGACTAAGGTGTTTTGAGACAGAGAACTTAGGGGAGAGGAAGAACAGATTTCCCCTCCTGATATTTGGAGAATGGCCCTTATTGTGTTACTTTGTAATCTTTCTTATTGCCTTCAAAAGACAATTCAGATCTAAATGATTGTCTAGAATATGAGAAGGATGTAGTTACACTGCTTACAACTTTGGGGCATTTCCCAGCTGTGGTTGTGATCCCTGTGTAAGCCCAGATGGCAGAAGCAGGACAAGTGGATAGAAGTTGCAAAGGGGCATACTTAGGTTTGATGACAGGGAAAAGAAACTTCATTACAATTAGCACTACCCAAAAGTGAAATGGATTGCCTCAGGAAGTGATAGGTTCCCCCTCATTGGAGGTTTTCAAATAGAGGCTGAATGACCACTTGCTTAGTATGTTCTAGTGGGAAATCCTTTAGGCTAGGGGTTGTTCTAGGTTGCTACTGAGGTACTTTCTAACTCTAAAGTTCTGTTATTCTGGGATTCTGCATTTTCCCCACTGGTAACAACCCTTGGGAAGGTAATTAAGAGAGTCATGTTTAAAACAGGGTTTCTTGTGTTCTGTGACTATATTTGGCTTCTCTCCAAGGCTGGGCACAATATTAAGTGAGCAAATGATGATAATAACTTCCTGAGATAGTCTAAAGTTGCATCTTCTGATACAATTAACTCCATCTACCTTGGGGATGGTTTGTGAGCTCTAATCTTAATGACCCCTCTTGACTTAATTTCAGAACAAGAGAGAAGCATCTAGAACTGAAATGGATGAAGAACAATGTGGTATCTTTAGGAGAAAGAAATGAAAAAAATTGTTCAGATATTTAAAAAATAACTGTATTATCAACAATAGGTACCCCATTTCAGTTTTAATGTGGCTGCACAGCATTTTTTTAGAAATATACATGGGGCAGCTAGATGGTGCAGTGAATAAAGCACCGGCCCTGGATTCAGGAGTACCTGAGTTCAAATCTGGCCTCAGACCCTACTAGCTGTGTGACTCTGGGCAAGCCACTTAACCCCCATTGCCTCACAAAAAAAGAAATATACACATAGGTATACAGTATACATAGAAATGATGTGGGTTGGATTGACTGAAAAAAAGTTTAATTTTTTATTAAGGATCTATTTCTACTCTGCCTATGACTAGTTGTACATGGTGATTCAATGTGGTTATTAAGGTGATAGGAAATATGTGATGGACTATTTTTGGAACTACTGTTTTTCATTATATAGATACAGCCATAGCTACTCTCTACTATGTACCAGAACACTTATTCGAGGACCATCTGGGAAGTACTTAATTTGTCACTAGGGAACAATGAATAAGCCATAATATATCATGAACATGTGGATCAATAACCTTTTCCCCCAGAATTGCAACATAATTCTTAGACCTTTGCCCTTAGTATGTCTCATGTACTTTTACACTTTACTTTGTACCATAATTACTTGTCATCATGTCTTGTCACTATATCTAGGTTGCAAACTTGAGGACAGGAACCATGTTTTAATTATTTTTGTACGTCCCTCACTTCCTCTCACAATGCTTTGCTCATAGTAGGCATTCTATAAACATTGAATCAAATAGAATTAATTAGAGTTTCCAAAGTTAAATCAGCAATACAAAAATAATGTGAATAGACCTAGGCCTCAAACTATTTGGATGATTGAGTCAAGAGAATGAATAATTTGACTTGGTTGTCTTTTCTACCTGAATCCAGCAGACAGTTGCTGAACATCTGCCTTACTTTCTACATGCTTTCTAAGGGAGGTATCCCCTCAATCATAAGGTTAGGGACTAACCATCCATTTATTTTAGTAGAAACAATGAAAGGGACACAGAATGGAAAGCTTCTGGGAGCTGGCAAGAAAAATTAGTATTTGTTGTAGGAATAACATTCTTGCAAACATTTTAGACTTTGTAAGTTTCCTCATGAGCAATCAGATTTTATCTAAATATTGACATGGAAAAGGTCACAAAACTCTACAACTTCAACATAATAATCTCCTGGAGATATGGTTGTGGACCATGGAATCCCATAATCTCAGAAGAATCAAGAATTCCATGATGGAATGGGATCCCATAATTTCAGAAATAAGTGAATATCACCTAAAGGGTAATGGAGAGATACATGAGGGGTTTGTAAATAAGCTGCTACATGCTCTCAGCAATGAACTGCCTGTGAGAAGTGATGTAAAAGAGATCATCAAAGGTATTGCAATACTGGAAATGGAGGTGGACCAGGCATATGGTGAAGATCTGAGATAACAGATGGAAGACCTCAATGTGATCAAATACGTATGAAATATTAAAAGTAGAGAAGGAGGATGATGTCATTGGGTAGATCTTTGGAAGAGCTTTGGAATGTCATGGATAAAAACAGCACAGACAAATGGATACCTTTGCTATCCATACCAATGAAGAGAATGCTCACATCTTTGAGATTACAGATAAATGATGCAGCTAGACTTAATGCCCAAGTACTCTAAAATACTCAAATGGATTTGTGATATTTTCAGTTAGGATGGTACCTTAGGTGATGCAGATTGCCTGTCATCCTTGCTTGTCGCTCCTATGGAACTCTTGTCCCAGTCTTCTCATCAGTTTGCTAAAGAAGCCCACTCACCATGTTGGGGAGAGGGAGATTTACTGTATTTCTCCTGATATCATGATGCTATCAATAGAGAACTGAGGTTGTTTGCCTGTTATCCTTTGCCTTCTTCATAGGACCAGCCCATTTCTTTTCTTCCTTTTTTTTTTAGTGAGTCAATTGGTGTTAAGTGACTTGCCCAGAGTCATACAGCTAGTAAGTATTAAATGTCTGAGGTCGGATTTGAACTCAGGTACTCCTGACTCCAGGGCTGGTGCTCTATCCACTGCACCACCTAGCTGCCCCCCCCCATTTCTTTCAATCATACAATTTTCTGATGACATCCTTTTCTCCAGTTTTTCTTTAAAGATTCTTATTTGTTCCATGTTGCAAACTCTTTACACCCATCACTAGCCTCCCCATTGTTCTCAGTTTGATAAAATTTTCAGTTTCTTAGGGATTGCTCTATTCTATGTCTTATAGCCACATAACACCAGTAGTACATTAGTATATAAAAGGTGGTCTTTTAGGGGGCAGCTAGGTGACACAGTGGATAAAGCATTGGCTCTGAATTCAGGAGGACCTGGGTTCAAATCCAGCCTCAGACACTTGACACTTACTAGCTGTGTGACCCTGGGCAAGTCACTTAAACCCCATTGCCCCACAAAAAAGGTGGTCTTTTGTTTCTGGGTGAATTTTGTGATTTTTTTCTTTCTTTTTTTTTTTTTTTAAGTGAGGCAAGTGGGGTTAAGTGACTTGCCCAGGGTCACACAGCCAGTAAATGTTATGTGTCTGAGGTCGGATTTGAACTCAGGTCCTCCTGACTCCAGGGCCGGTGCTCTATCCAATGTGCCATCTACCTGCCCCAAATTTTGTGATTTTTAAGGGGCTTTTCAGTTTTTGGAAGACAGTCTAGCCCGCTACCCTCTTTCTGTTTAATTCTGGACCCAGCTTACTGTCCATTAGTACTGTCTGGCTTAGAGAAAGAAAGACAAGTTACATAGTTTGGCAATCTCACTATATGCCAAAAAAGATATTTTTCAATCACTTGCTTTTTTCACTGTGATCAATCATGTTAAGTTCTTTTGAGTTGTTATAGCTCTCTTCCAGGTGGCTCTGAAACAGGCTTGATGCAATAAGGATGATTCCATTCCCATACAGCATCTTTGGGAGGACCCTAAAATCCATAGGAAATCTACCTTCACTGTGGACTCTGTGCTGGGTTTCCCCCAGCATGGTGGTGAGCTCCTTGCTAAGCTTATCTCAGTGTTTCTTCTTTTGCCTAAAATTTATGGTTAGAGGATCTTTGAATAGCATAATTTCTGTTATTATATCTTTCAAGGAATCTATAATAATTTTGCTTTATACATACGAGACAACTTGTTAAAAGAGAATCTTTAAGATAGTTTCTGGATTGAATTGTTTCAGAATTGGTGACATATAATTAAACACATACATAGAAAACTAGAATCTATTTCATCAATGAGCAAATACAACGCATGACACAACACTCAACATATATTCCCCTCTGTACTTGACTAATAAATCAAGTGATTTAAAAATTATGAATAAACAATAGTGATCTTGCATTTTCTTTCAGTCAATTATGTAATGGAAAAAATATAGTCTTCTGTGGACTGTCACTATGTTCCCATGTAATACCCTTGTCAAGGATGTCTTCAGTGTGTGTGCAGATAAAAAAATTCATATAGATGGGAAAGTAGGTATATAGGTCAGCAGTTTTGCCATCTCTCACTTGTCCTTTTCGGTATCAATAAATCTGAGTTTTCTCCCATGTTTTTGGTGTTGGCCTCTCCACATATTTTGTTGATTGATATCTTAGTACTCTCACAATTCTATCTCTTCAATGTGTGTATCTCCTTTACATATACTTAGTTTTATCCAGCTTAATTGAGACAAACATGAAATGTGTGCATTCATAATAGCTCAAGTATCTAACATATGTGCACATATACATATACATACACACATCCATCCATCCATCCTATATATGTGAACTTTTTCATTTCTGTTTTTGTTTGCCAATAACACAGCTTATGACTCATCTTTAGCTCTCTAATTCTGTCTCAACAAGAACTTTTAAATATTTAAAATTGGTCAGATGAAAGCTATTTAATGACTGGATCCATCCTGAATTGGTGAGCTATAAATAAGCACAAAAAACTGGAATCCATTTCATTAGTGAGTAAACACAATGCACATCACACAGCAGTCCACATAAATTCCCTGTCAAGCAAGGACTCCAGAAATGCTTGTCTCTGCAAGTAACACCAAGGCTCATAAATTGCTCCACAGAATGAGGAAATATTCAATAAACACAGACAATTAATAACCACAATCCCTAGTGACTGAAACCAAATTCTCAAATATTCTGAGCCCAAAGACTTAGACTTAGGCAACCTGGAGCATTACTGTAGCCCTTCCCCTTGGAAGTACGGCCACAGGACCATCATTTAAATGATGCTTCCTTGCAACTGATATTTCAGTACCTAAATCCTTTTGGAGTCTGCCAAAACCAGACCAGTCCGATGCTTAATTTTACTCTATACTGAATAACATTATAGTGAGAGAGATGTAGCCTACTTCTAGCAGGGATTCTTAATCTTGCATGAACTTAATTATTATTTCAATAATTGGACTTCATTACAATTAATTTCTTTTGTAATTTAATATATTTTCTTTTCTTTTTCTTTTTTTTTTAGTGAGGCAATTGGGATTAAGTGACTTGCCCAGGGTCACACAGCTAGTAAGTGTTAAGTGTCTGAGGCCGGAATTGAACTCAGGTACTCCTGACTCCAGGGCCGGTGCTCTATCCACTGCGCCACCTAGCTGCCCCTAATATATTTTCTTTTATTAATTTGAAACATTTTGAGATTGGGTCCATAGACTTTGCCAAACTGCCAAAGAGTCCATCACACAAAAAAATGATGAGGACCCCTTGTGCCAGAGGAATATCCAATTTAGGAGCTCAACCAGGACAGACAATATCATAGGAAGTGATTCTAAAGTCAAACCAATGAATGACTAAGGGAGTAAATACAGTCCCCTGCATCCTCCCTTCCGCAAACAACCACTTCATTCCTTTATCTGTTTGCCTTTGCTGACTCTGTACAAGGAACACCAAGTAGACCAGTTTGATTGGGGAACATACTACGTTTCAGGTATTAGATTTGAGCCAGCAAAAGTACTACCATATTCATCATTAATCATTCCAATCAAGCGATTTATTGGGTGAAAGATATCAGGCAGGGCCAAGTTCCAAGCTGTGTCCCAGTACCTCTAGGTCCCAGGATTTTCCTTCTAGGAAGTAGAACAGATGCCATGGAAACATCTACCAACCAGGAGATGGTCTGGTGTCATTCAAGACAGCTAACCCTGATAGGGATGACCTAATTAGTTACCTGGTGACCTGGAAGAGTTGTGAGCTTCCTAAACAGTAGAGGGTCAACAGAAATCTTAAATGAATCAGTTCAAAACAGTGAGGAATGGATCTTGGCAATCAAGTATTGTAGGTTACCAATAATACATTTATTAAGTACCTACTATGTGCCAGGAATCTTGGATACAGAGGAAAAAATCAAATAGTTAATTTTCTCAAGGAACTTTTATTCCATGGGAAAGGGGTGGGAACAATACATTCCTAAGCAACCAAGTATAAAATATATACAAAACAACTTAGATCGTGGTGGGGTGTGGGAAGCAGTAACACCTGAAGAGATCAGGAGAGGCCTTGTGTAGGATGGTAGAAATTGGCACTTGAGCTGAATAATGAAGCAAGATAGGGTATCAAAGAGGTGAAGGTGAGGAAGGAGAGAACTCCAGACATGAGGGACAACCTGAACAGAGGTGCTGAATTATGAGATTTGCTGTTGTGTACAAGGAAGACTAAGTAGACCAGTTTGATTGGAGAGCACAAGAAAAAGTAATATATGAAATCATCCTGGAAACAGGTTGGATCCAGTTTGTTAGAGGCTTTAAATAACAAATAAAGGAGTTTGTACTTTATCTTCGTGGCAATAGGGAGCCTTTGAAAATTCTTAAATAGGGGAATAACACACTCAGATCTGTTCTTTAGTAATGCCAATTTGGAAGCTGTGGGGAGGATGGATTTGAGAAGGTATAATATTCAATAGTTCAATACACTGGGTTTATGATAGTTTATGAGGAACTGAATTAAGATGGTGGCTTTGTGAATTGAGAAAAGATATATATATATATATATATATATATATATATATATATATATATATATATATGAGAAACCTTGCGCAGATAGAGTTGACAGGATGTAGCAATTGATTGGACATAGAAAGATGGTGGTTAGGAGAAGTTGGGGAAAAGAATGAATTTTGTTTAGGATACTGGAGTCTGAGATGGAAATTTCCAGCAGTTTCGCAAAGCTAAACTGGGGAATCAGGTATCTATTTAGGACTAGCTTAGGGGAACATCTGAGTCTACAAATATGGAAAGAAACAATTACATCAAAATAAGATGAGGGCAAGGCTAATGATTAATTCAAAGCTAAGATATGGGACAGTCTTTAGAAAACTCATTTAATAGGCCTTAATGACTTATGTTTGTTGGGTCCTTAGGAAAGCTATACTCCCATTGTTTCCTATTCCAGATTATAGATCTAGAGTTGGAAGCAACCTAAGGGGTTATTGAGTCTTACCCCTTCATTGTACAGGTGAGGGAGATGAGGCACAAAGAGATTAAGTGACTTGTCCAGGATCACAAAGCTAGTAGAGTTTGATGTAGCACTTAAACCCAGGTGTCACAGGGAAATTGGTTAGCGTGAGGGTCCTTAGGTATTCCTCTTTAAAGAATTGTACCCTCTTGCACACAAATCTAATTAGAATAAAATAATATTTTATTTGAGCTCTAGAGAAAGGATACCTTTAGAGGAGTCTCAAGGGGAGATAGTTCTAGAGATGTAGTTCTCTGAGATACCTATCTTCCTGAACAGGAGAAAGGCAAAAACTTTTATAGTTGGCAGATGGGGTGATCACCACCTGACAATGGAAAGTTCCCTTTGGGGGTGAGGATAGCTTGAGTGAGGGCTTGAATGAGAGGATTTCTGGAGTTATCTCTGTCCCCTTGGTGCCACTCAGGCAGCAGCTGAACCTAATAGGGTTATCTTCCCAAGGGGTGGGGGAGACTGGCTTCTTTAGGTGTGTCTGTCCTCTCAAGGAGAGTTACCCCCAGACCTGTGTCCTTTAGTTTAGCTTGGCCAGTTTAAATTTTAATAGTCCTAATCCTGGTGTTATGACACCAGGTCTTCTTAACTCTAAGTCCAGGGTTCTATCTTCTCTGTCATACTATTAATATATTATTCTCTTCATCTATTAAATCCCTACTCCTCCTTTAAAGCCCAAATAAAATGCTGCTTCCTCCATGAAGCCTTCCTTCATCCCTGTGAAATAACGCCCTTTCTACCTCTAACTTCACATAACACTTTGTCATGGGGTGCAGAGCACCCCAGAAGTTCTCTGGGGCACATCAAGGAATCTTCTCCTTGAGAACCTAAACCAGAGGACAGATACCCTAGAGAGATAATCGGAACCAGTTTGGACTGAGCTAGCTTTGGGACTTCCACCCTTTATTCTGGTCTCCCTTACCCCTGGGGAGATAAATTTGGGTGTGGCTGTGGCCTTTGTGTCCTGAAGAGAGATCCGTAGCCACCCCTCACCCAATTCCTCTAGTCACTACCAGTGGGGGATGGTCCTCCACTCCTCACCCAATTCCTCCAGCTACCACCAGTGGGGGATGGTTCTCCCTCACTTAAGGAACTTTCCACAGTCAAATGGTCACCCCTCCCCCCATCAGTCCTCTATAAAAGTACCTGTCAGTCTCTTGCTCGAGGAGATTGGTACCTCTGAGCCACGTGCTTTGTGCCTGTCTCCCCATGAGAAGTCAGAGAAGTCCAAGGATTTCTTTCATGGTTTCCCTTCCCTCTCCCATTCCCTTCCTTTGCCCCTAAATAAACTACCATCTTATTTTAACTGCTTTTGTGTGCAAGAGGGTGTAATTCTTTAAAGAGGAATTCTTAAGAACCCCAACCCTTAAGCCAACCCCTAAACCAACCCCATAACCCATCTTCCCCCGCATAACAACTTTATAATTTTACAAATGCAAGACCCTTCACTGTGGATGTTTTATTCCTCTTCTGGAGTGTAAATTCCAAAATAAAGGAACACTTTTATCTAATTTTGCATCTCTCCCAGTACTCTGTATACAGTAGGCGCTTACTAATGTTTATTGTATTACTGTGCTCTGCTTTAGAGAATTGATTTTACTTCAGTATAGTGTTTTCTTTTTCACCAATTTCTGTTCATTGATTTTTCTCAAGGTATGCTTCAAATAGAATATCTTTCATGGAGACTTTCCTTAGAAGTTCCTCAGCCTTGACAGGCACGTATTCTTTGCCTTAGGACTTCTCTGCCCCTAGACAGGCATTCCCATTTGAGTATCCTCATTGATTTATCTAGGTAGTCTCTCACTTTCCCTGGAGCATAGTGTCAACAATCCCACAACCCAGACTTGGAAGACAACCCCCAAATGATTTAATGTATGCAAGGTACTTTGTACCTTGTACTTTGTACTTAGAGTGCTGTTCATCCTTCCTTTTCCCAGAGGAACAATGTCATCATGATGTTGGGGTAAAATAGCTGATGAGTGATGTCTTAATTTGAGAGTAATTGGACTTAAGTGAGGTAGAATTGCAACAAATTGTCAGTCTCACTCTCTCTTCCAGAGTCATCAAAGTCCAATGGCAAGACAAAAATCAAGATTATTGGAGACTCCAAAGGTGGATAAGTAGCCCTGAAAAGGGCTAGGTAAACTCTCCTACAGGAGGTGCTAGTCCTCCTTAATCACCCCTTAAAGTACTATGTAAATTGAGGCTATTTGTATTATCAGTAGGACTGAAAAAGAAAACAAATCCCAACCTCCAAAGGCATGATAATATTGTTTAATGGAACCTATCTGTATTTTAATCCTAGCTCTGTTACTTACAATCCAGGTTATTTTGGGCAAGTCATTTAACTTTTCTGAGCTTCTGTTGCCTTGTTTGTAAATGAAAAAATTAGATTTAGGTGGTCTATCTCTAAATTCCCTTTAAGCTCTAAATTGATGATCCCTAGTTTCAGAGTCCCTCCTTTACAGGATAACAATAATAACAGATAAGTCATTATAATTATATATATATATATATATATGTAATTATAAAGGTTTATAAGACACTTTCCTCAAAATAGTCCTGGGAGGTGGGCAATGTAAGTATTATTCTATTTACTGGTGGGAAAAATATGCCTCAAAAATGTTAAAGGACTTACCCTGGGACACACAGGTATCAGAACGAGGCTTTGAATACAACTCTCTTGGGTCAAATTCTAGAGCTCTTTCAGTTCCAGTGCATTCTTTTCCTCACACGTGTTAGGGCTAATCACAAGACTTATTCAATTGCTATCCATCTTCTTAAGGATCCTGTTGCTAACCAGTAGTGATACTATTGAAGACTGTAAAAGTCTAAGATGGACTGTCACTTTGGAGTCCTTTGTGGGTTTTGTATGTTACCTCTTCCTTTTTAAACTTATGGTGATAGGTGAATGAGCTTTGTTTATTTTTTGCTAAATATGAGAAATGATTTTTAGTAGGCTCTCAGCCCTGACAAAGACTGTAAACTATTTTCTCTCACTATATAAAAGAAGCAAAAAGTCACTGGATTCCACAGGGAAACATTGCCTGGCTCAGGGTACTCTTAATCGGATGTGAATCATGTATGCTTCCTTGAGGTCACTGCTTCAAACCTGACCTGAGGCCATAAGAACCACCCTCTGACAGCTCTCTGGCTACTTCTATCAAATGAGTTATGGGTCTCAGTCCTTTCCCTAGTGGACATGAATCCACTTCAGAACAGCCATTCTGGAGTTACTGCCAGCAAGGGAGTACTAACTTGAAAGGCCAAGGAATAAATGGAAGCCGAGCTTTCTCATCCACCTGTCAAAGCCATTTCCCAGAAGTCACCTGGAGGCCCACTGGGTTAGGGGCCAGGAAAAGAGCGTTAGTTGGTAAAATGATAGAGTCAATAGAATTGGCAGATTTCTTTTCCTTGTTGGTTCTGAGAGGCAGTTTTCTGGAACATAGAATTTCATGGGGCTCTGGAGTTCTGGGAAAGGGATTGTAACACTAGATAGCAGAGAGGAACTGAATTTTGCCAGTTTCATTGTATTCTTCTATGATAAAGCATCTCTGGAATCACATAAATTTAAAAGCCAATGGAAAAACATATGTATATATATTTTCTCTCTGAAGTGAAGCATCAAACTGGGGAAGAACTTGGCTTCTAAATGCAAAGAATATTTCAGGGACTTGCATGCTATGGAGAGAGCAGTCTAGGTCTTAGTAAAGTGCTGCTTTTGCAGTTATATTGTGCCCTTGTTTTTATCATAAAAGTATTTTATTATTTTCCAGTAACATGTAAAGATAGTTTCCAACATTTTTTCATAAGATTTTTAATTCCAAATTTTTCTCCCTCCCTTCCCTCCTCCTTCCCCAAGATAGAAAGCAATCTGATATAGGTTATTTATGTACAATAACATTAAACATATTTCTGCATTAGTCATGTTGTGAAAGAAGAATCAGAACATAAGGGAAAAACCTCAAAAAAGAAACAAAAAACATCAAAACAGTAGAAACAGTATGGTTCAATCTGCATTCAGAATCCATAGTTCTTTTTCTGGATGTGGAGAACATTTTCCATCATGAGTTTTTTGGAATTGTCTTGGATCATTGCACTGCTGAGAAGAGCCAAGTCTCTCACAGTTGATCATCACACAATGTTCTTGTTACTGTGTACAGTGTTCTCCTGGTTCTTTTAACTTCACTTACCATCAGTCCACTTAAGTCTTTCTAGGCTTTTCTGAAATCTGCCTGTTCATCATTTCTTACAGCACAATAGTATTCCATTACATTCATATACCACAACTTGTTCAGCCATTCCCCAATTGATGGACAACCCCTCAATTTCCAATACTTTTCCGCCACAAAGAGAGCTGTTATAAATATTTTTGTACATGTGGGTCCTTTCCCCTTTTCTATGATCCCTTAAGGATACAGACCCAGTAGTGGTATTACTGGGTAAAAGGGTATGCACAGCTTTATAGCCCTTTGGGCATAGTTCCAAATTGCCCTTCAGAGGAGTTGGATCAGTTCTATGTTGTGCCCTTGTGACCAGAAGAGTTGGACTGGGAAAAATTTACACCGAATAGCTGGACTATGAGTGGCTGCCCATATAATCAAATTCAGTTGGCTCCAATCTAGAAAGATAGGAGAAATGTAAGTTGATCAGCAGCACCAGAAACAGTGAAGAAGTTCAAATGACTATGCAACTGATAGTCTGCAAGTCCATAGAGAGACTTATTTAACTCTGTATCAGTTTGTATAAATATTTCTGTGCTTTTTTTGGAAATTATCTATTCATTTCTCAGAGCAAAATAAGTTCCATCACTTTCATATGGCACATATAATCACCACCAAGGATTTACTACAAATATTTTTGTGCATTTAAGGCCATTTCCATTTTCTTTGAGTTCTTTGGGGTACAAACCTGGCAAGAGTAAAATGGGAAACTAACATCCATTGTATACCCTTTCCCAGTAGATTGTCGATATTTTTCCATTCCTTCTAATCAAAAGTTCAAAGTGCTGTTGTCCTCCCCTTCTATCCTTTCTTCCACTCCACTAGAAAGTATTCAAATTGGAGGGGAGCACAAACTTGAATCCTGGCTGTTACTGAAATAACTTCCTCTCTCTAGGCTGGATATTCCTTATCTATTTTTTAAAAGTAAGTTGTAATAGGCTATGTGTAAAGTCTCTTCTTCCAGCTCTAAATCTGTGATCTCATGAGAGTCACATGGCTTGACCAAAAGACTCTCCTAAATAATTTCACCTGCGATTTTAACAACATTGTGAAACCAAAGTTTCAGTTGGGTAGGTCCTGCTCCTTGTTTCTGTATCCTCTCTCATTCCTATTGATCCATTCTTTATTGACTTAGATACCTCCTGGCTTTTCTGCACCTGTGTCATCATTGGAAAGCAGCCCACTCAGAAATAAAAATGACCAGCTGTCAGTGTCTTTTTGCATGGAATTGTATCCCTATCACTGCAGGGGAAAGAACCTCCCCTGTTAAGATTTGTTTACTGGGGGCATAAATGCCATATATTGATCTACACTGGGGTTAAATGAGCATCAAAGTTGGAAAAAGTTATTTAGGACCTGAGTTCATATTCTAATGGGGGAAATAATACATATGTAAAGTTTCAGCTGCAAATCAGATGGAAAGGTCCCATGGTTCTTAGGATGCAGTGGCAAAGCAGATGGTAAATCCTCTTCTTTAATGTCATTTCCAAATCTTATCATTTCTGGGATTAAATCATTTGACAGTGCCAAGGACTTCTGTGGCAAGAAACCCTTTTCTGGGTCTTCAGTAGCAGTGGTTATAGTTTCCAGGCTGCATATTCATAGGGGCCAATTCCCAAGATGACGTCTGAGGGCCTTCGGCTAGAAGAACACTATTCCAAAGACTCTTTAGGTTCAGAATCCTGGACTGTTTCCATTAGGATCTGAGGAAAGATGGTGGTTTGATCTAGATAGAGCATGTTATAGCCTGTCTTTATCTTAGAGTAGTTTTCTGCTTATGCAAAGCTAACTTGCCTGCCTTAAGCCATATTTGGTTGGCATTTGGTGAGGATGGCTAGTCTCTTGTCCATAGGAATTGCTTCTCCATTGCTTCTGTGAGGGCTGGGCTGGAAGCAAAACCAGTGGTATGGGAGTAGCTGCCACTCCAAGACCAGTAGTCTGCGGGTTCCCATGTTCATCTGCACATTGGTGGCAGGTAGTCAGCAGTTGTATAGGTGGTGGTAGTGAGGAAGGTGAGTTCCTTTGGCACAATGATTTCTCCCCTTGATTATGGTTTTTGTTTTTGTTTTTTTGTTTTTGCAGGGCACTGAGGGTTAAGTGATTTACCCAGGGTCACACAGCTAGTAAGTGTGTCAAGTGTCTGAGGCCAGATTTTAACTCGGGTCCTCCTGAATCCAAGGCTGGTGCTTTATCCACTGTGCCAACTAGCTGTCCCCTCTATCCTTGATTATGATTATAAGGGCTGGGCTGGAAACATCTGGTACTTTAGTGGGTACCACTATTCCAAAGCTTTTGAGTTCAGGGTCCTGGGTTGCCTTCATCAGTCTCTGAGGGCAGATGATGGTCAAGGTGATATTGGTAGTTTTGCTTCTCTGGAACATGCTGCCTCCTGTCTCTCCCTCCAATTGTCCTGCTGCTTTAACCAGATGTATCACTTACTGTCACTTGGCAGAAATACATATACAGAGGATCAGAGAAGGCAAAATAAAGCAGAGGCTTACAGAACAATATTCTTTAAGGTCTAGCTCAAATGCCACCACTTCCTTCACTGAAAACCTGCAAAAACACATACTGACAAGGAAGAAGTAATTTTTTCCCCACTGAAGTTTCAAAGTACTTGATTTGTTTCACTCAAATTTTTACCACTGTTGACTTAGTTTTACAGTTATTATATATGTCTCACTTGTTCCTACTCCTTGTGGATAAAGATTTGTCTTATGCTTATTTTTAATCTCCACTATAAATAACATAGTATTTTATGTGTCATGGGGACTAAATAAATATTTGTTTGAATGGCCAAATGATATTGGCTTTGACATTTGGTATCTTCACCACTGAAAATAGGGGACGGATTTATAAGGGGGACATGTCCTTGACTAAGAACAATGATATTCTTTTTTGGACTACACACTCCAAGATTATGTATGAGAGTTAATTAGGTGATGGTGTCACCCATCAATTTGCACAGGAAAACAGAAAATAAGAAATGGGAAATTTTAGAAAGAGGTGTGCAGTGGTGGTAAGGGCATGGCATGGCTTTTCAATGATGCTATCTGATATTGTTGATAGTGGTGGGAAAAAAGTCAACACACATTT
The DNA here is from genome assembly GCF_019393635.1 of Dromiciops gliroides. Classification (NCBI taxonomy): domain Eukaryota; kingdom Metazoa; phylum Chordata; class Mammalia; order Microbiotheria; family Microbiotheriidae; genus Dromiciops; species Dromiciops gliroides. The sequence continues at coordinate 315,883,929 of NC_057862.1, read as the reverse complement.
ATTAAGACTCTACTACAGGCCAGACAAGCTGCTAAATACTGGGAATACAAAAAAAGGCAAAATTCATCACTGTTCTCAAGGAACTTAAAGCCTAATGGAGGAGAAATAATGAAAGCAATTCTATAAGCAAAATATATACAGGATAAGTTGGAGAAATCAAGGGAGAACATTAAAGGAGATTGGTAAAGGGTTTTTTTGCAGAACTTGGGATTTTAGGTGAGATTTGAAGGAAGTCAGGGAGGGCAAGAGATGGATATGAGGAGGGAAAGAATTCTAGGCATGGGAAGAGTCAGCAAAAATGGAGTCAGGAGATACAGTGTTATGGGATGATATGGTTAGACTTGTACCCTAGGAAGATTAATTTGATAGCTGAATAAGTGGAGAATAAAATGGAGTGGGGAAAGACTTATGGCAGAGAGATCAACCAGCAGGCTATTGAAATAATTCAGGTGTGAGGTGATGAGGACCTATACTAAGATGGTAGCAGTGTCAGAGGACAGAAAGGAGTGTGTAAGAGAAGGGGATGTATGTTATGAAAATAAAATCCGCAGGACTTGGCAACAGATTGGATTTTGAGGATTAGAGAGAGTGAGGAATTAAGAATGACATTTAGGTTACAAACCTGAATGACTGGGAGGAAGGTGGTACCCTTGACATTAATAGGGAAGTTGGAAAAGGGGGAAGAATTTTGGAGAAAGATAATAAATTCAATTTTGGGCTTGTTGAATATAAGTTTCCTACAGGACAACCAGTTTGAGATCTTCAACAGACAATTGAAGATATGAGACTGAGGTTATCGGGAAGGTTCAGGCAAAATAAGTAGATTAAGAATTGTTAGTCATGAGAACAAATCCTAAAGTATGAAATAGTTTTAGAGAGAAATTAGTTTGTTTGGTAGGGAGACAGCTGGAAAGAAAGATGTGGTTCCCTTTATGAGTCCTTGTGAGGTTATATTTTTTTTGCAGCCCAGACAAGGGCATAAGGACATATGTCTGATTGGCCCCACAAAGAGGATAGTGAGGAGAGAAAGTGAAGGTACCTTTGGTAGATGACTTTTTCAAGGAATTTAGCCACAAAAGGGAGGAGAGAATTAGGAAAATAGCTAGTGGGGATGGACAGATCAAGTGAGGGTTTTTGAGGATGGGAGAGACCTAAGGATATTTGTAGGCAGTAGGAAACATCCATAGAAAAGGAGAGATTAAAAATAAATGATAGAATGGGGGAAGTATGGAAGGAGCAATCTGCTGGAGAACACAGAATAGAATACGATCATTTATGAAGGTAGTGAGGGTTGCTTGACAAGGAGAAAGGTTATCTCTTCATGTGAGACAAGGAGGAAGGACGAAAAGGTATCTGGCTGATGTGAGAAAAGAAGGGGTGAAGAGGTAGATCTCTGTGAATAGTCTCACTTTTTTTTCAGTGAAAAATGATGCAAGGTTCTCAGCTGAGAGGGTAGGGGGCAAGGCAACCATGGGAGGTTTGAGGAGGATGATATAATTTGGAAGAGCTGATGCGGTCAGTGGGATGTGAGTTAACTAAGCAGATATAAAAGGATTGCATTGCCACAGTGAGGGTCCCAGTGAGATTATGTAACATAAATGTGTAGTGGACCCAGCCAGTTTGTTTTTGTGATTTTCACCAGCTTTGTTCAACAGTGCATGAGTAGGAATGAAGACAGCAGATAGTGGGAATAAGCCAGGTTTGGCAGGGCAAAATCAGCAATAGGACAAGGAGGTAAGGGACTTGAAAGAAGAGGGTAGCATGGGGTCTTATGATCATTTGGTTCCCATGCTGAGAAATCCACTACACCTAATGCTGCTGCTAAGGGCACTTCCTTAAGATATAACCTGCTGTGGTGATGAGCCAGTAGGCTCAGGGATGTGTGAAGCCACCTAAAGTGGAAGCTGTGAAAGTTATTTGAGAAAACGAGTGGTGCAAATGCTCTCTGTTTGACTGAACCCTTTATGTTTACCTTGAATTCCATTTAAAGCAAATGTACTTTTGCCTTGCCTGATACTGTGTACATGTGACTCTGGATGGTTGTCAGGTTGTTGGGGGGAAATAGGTGCTCATAGGCAAGAGAATATGGCTATATCCACACAAGTTCTAGGGACTTTTGTTAACTTTGAGTCAGAATTTAATATATGAAATTTTCATCCTTGATTCTCCTTTTATGCAAGTAATATTTTGATAAAAATGTTTTTTGTTTACTGTCCATATATGAAAATGGAGAGGCAACATGGTATATTATATGAAAAAAACAACCGTTTGAGCTTGGAGTCAAAAGACTGGTATTGAATTCTGCCTCTTCCATCGAAGGGCCAGCCAAATCCAAATTTCACCTCAGTTTTTTATCTATAAAATGGGGGTGTTAATGATTCTCACAATATTTACCTCACAGTATTGCTGTATCAAATAAGGAAATGCATATAAAGCATTTTGTATACCTCAGAAGTATTGAAGTATTATCTTAAAATATTTTAAATTATATTGATGTCTTTTGTTTTTACATTACATTAATTCTGAATATATAGCCCTCCATTTGTAACAAAGATGAAAAACCTAACAGTTCAGCAAAAGTAGTCAACAAATCTACTGCACCTGACAGCATATGCAATAGTAAATGTATTATGATTATTTTAACAACAATTCTCAGTAGTCCTTTGTGCTCCAAAGTGTTTGTTTTCTTCCTTCTATTCTACTGCCCCTCTGCATTTTCAATTCTGAAGATTCATGTTGTTAAAAGGAAAACTTAAGCTGTTGCCCAAGGGTTACTTAGCATAGCACTAAATTATATAGTAGCTTGTTGGCACCAACCATCCTTATATTGGTTCAGGCATTCATGAAGTCTTTATTTCAAGAAGTCCTTCTGTGGGTTTGAAAGCACTGCTTTTAGAGATTCAGCCATCAGTTCAACATGTTCTCACCATGCTGTCCCAACAGACATTAGAAAAAACAGATTTCCCTCTTAAATGCATTTTGAAGTCTGCTTCACCTGTGCTATGAGACCTAGCTTCTTAAAATGTGGGTCATGACCCCATATGGGGTCGCATATCTAAATGTGGGGGGTCATGAAAAATTTGGCAACAGTGAAAGATTATGTATACCTATTTTATATACCCATATATCTGGGGTCATGTAAAAATTTTTTCGGCAAAAAGGGATTGAAAATGGAAAAAGTTTTAAGAAGACCTTCTATGAGAGATAGTAGGGTATAGTGCATAGGATAGTCAAATCAAGTCAAGTTAACAGGTATTTATTAAACACTTAACTATGTACCAGGCATTGTGCTAAGTGCTAGGAATAAAAATCCAAGCAGAAAGACAATCCCTGCCCTCAAGGAATTTATATTTTAGTGGGGGAAGACAGCTAATAAAAGGGAGCTGTAAAGTAGATAAATCAATGAAGGTGCAGGGGAATTATAGGAAAAAAAATACATGAAAGTCAAGAGTGCAGCATGGAGAGCATGAAGATCTGGCTGGCCTGGGCCTTTTACTTAGCATAAAGGTTCTGAGATGAACCAGCCAATCACAGAAAGAGGCCTCAGAAGTAGAAGGTAATTGCTGTTTCTAAGGTCCAGGGGTTGAGTGAGCTTCCAGGATGAAGAAGTTTCTATAGCATGGTAAAGAATGTCAAGGAGAATCAATAGGGCAGTCTGGAGAGGAATGAAGGATAGAGGGCCTGCTTCAAATCAGGAAAAGCTCGGTATCAGTCCTGCCTCTGAAACATTTTAGCTGGGTTACCCTGGGCAGATCACTTGGCCTTCCTCAGTCCCCTAGATAACATTGGAGAATATTTTGTTCTCTAACAGGTAATGTTGCAGAGCAACTGCCAATATGCATGAGGAGTTTTTCCATTCAGAATTCTATTTCCTCAGTGGATGAAATCTCAGATCTGGACTGAAACAAACAAAACACCAGAACAGAGGCAGTATGACCAAAGAATTGAATGCTGAGCTTGGAATCAGGAACACCTGGGTTTGAGTCCCATCTCTGACACTATCAGCGTGATTTTGGGCAATTACCTTCACCTCTGTATGCCTCTGGTAGCTCCCTAAGGGTTTGTTGACCAAGGAGTAGAAGAAGGGCTGCTTCATTGGTAGAGGGAATTCCCATATGAGGAGTCCTGCTGAGAGAATCACAGTTTCTTCATGTTGACATATTTTTCTTATGTGACAAAGTGCACATAAAGAAGAGAAACTGAGGAATGCTTTAGGTAGATCAGCGGAGGAAAAGAGAGCACACATTCTTTGCTAATCAGAAGTGACTTTGAGGAGCATCATAGAGATAGAAGAAATCTTGAAGTTCTACCTAGTTGCTCCAAAAGGGAGCTTGGAGCATATGTAATCCCATCCCCTCATTTTATAGCTGAAGAAAGTGAACTGCATTTTGTTTCATTGTGCCCTTCCATTCCCAGGGACTATTCCACTTGCCCTTCCCACATTCTTTTCTTTTCTTTTTAGGTATGGAATGACCCTGTGCTTCCCCACTCTCCCCAAGAAGCCACTGAAGGGACTAGAAAAAACGGTAGCGGATGATGACTATGGACTTCTGGGGACTAGACTAGTTTAGCACATGTAACACTTGAGTTTAAGAAGGTATCCAAGGACCTCAATTCTATTGAAAAAAAGAGGCATTTTTGAAAGCAGTTTGGGAGTCACTATAAGGCAAAAAGTTTGCCCCGTGCTTTCTGGGTTTGTCCTTATTCAGTCTCCTTACTTTCTGTTTGTATTTCCTGGCCCGTTACGGGTGCACACTGCCACTGACTGACAGAGAAGCCTTGATGTGTACTGTTGTACTCACTGTCCTCCATCCCTTGTACAACAGGTGTATTTCACTCTCCTTTACATATATAGGTCACTGTATGAATGAGATGTAGCTTTAAAAGCAGGGTATGAGCTGTGTTTTTACAAATGGGAACTCTAAAAGGCACTCCTGCTAAATCCTTTTGTAAAGCAAAGAATGTTTTTTTTGTTCTGAATATTCTTCTCCATTCCCTAATAGACTTGTTTCTTTAGTTAGCATTTTTGCTGGTCAGGTCTCTGGAGTATATAGTGCAAAGTGTAACAGTCTGGTCTTGTCATCTCTGTAGGACAGGCTATTGTGTGGCAAGTACAAAGAGTAGTGGGCAAACAGGAGAGCTGGATTCTAGTTTTGGTTCTGCAGCTTATTCACTGTGTGACTTTGGGCAAATCACTTAACCTTTCTGTGTTTCATTTTCCTCATCTGTCAAATGGGAATAATACCGACCGTACCTTGTCCTGGGGTCATGGATAATGGATGTGAAGATCCTCCTCTGTCAAATGGGGATAAAACCTGTCCCACCTCTTCCCAGGGTGACTCATAATGAATGAATGTGAAAGAGCTTTGGAAATCCAAAGTACTAGACAGGCAAGGGATGGTGCTATTATGTTCTGGCTTTTTTATATTTTGCAAAATGGAAAATAGCAGAAACCATTTCAAAAGGTTATGCTTTGTGAGCCCCATAGTCTGTGTTGAAACAAAGGGCAATGGGGTGTTTCTGAAGTGTGGTCTTTTTGCTTTTCCTTCTTTTTGGTGAAAGTGACCCCTGCTTACAACATAAAGGTCCAATTAAATGATGCCATTCACCCAACACATGCAGTTGAAGGAGTTTCTAGTGGGCTCTTGGACACATTAGTTTGACAGGCTATGAAAGGAGGTTGACATTCTCCTGAGCCATGGCAATTATTATTTGCACTTCTTAATGTTAATGAAAAGCATAATTTTAAGACTTTTCCCCCCTGAATTATACCATCTAGAAAAATCAATAGTGCATTTTTATAAAGCCAGCTAGCACATGCCACAGTATAAGAACAGTGGTGTCAAATTCAAATAGAAAGGGGGCCGTTAACAAGTATAACTTATATTGAATTGCTTGAGTTCTTAAGGGGGCGTGGGGAGGGAGGGAGGAAGAGAATTTGGAGCACGAAGTTTTCAAAATCTATGTGCACATTTCTTTATACATGTAACTTGGGGAAAATTCTAAATAAATAAATAAAAGAAAAAAAAGAAATGGGGGTGGGGAGCAGCTAGGTGGCACAGTGGATAAAGCACCAGCCCTGGATTCAGGAGGACCTGAGTTCAAATCCGGCCTCAGACACTTGACACTTACTAGCTGTGTGACCCTGGGCAAGTCACTTAACCCTCATTGCCCTACAAAAATGAATAGATAAAGTAAAAATAAAAAAATTTTATTGTTAAAATGTTAGCGGATGATGACTATGGACTTCTGGGGACTAGACTAGTTTAATGTTAAAAAATAGAAATGGGGCCATTAAACCATATACAAGGATCCTTACTGGCAGTCTATTGACTTAGAAAATTATATTTAAAATATCTATATTCTATTGTATTTTTATTTATTTCATTCAATATTTACTAATTACATTTTAATTTGGCTTTGGCTTCATTTGGTGGTGTTATAGGCCTGATACCTCTGGTACAAGAGGATCCTAAATACTGAGCTGATTCTCTAGTTCTTAGGACAATTTCTGTTGGGTAGTCGTCCTGAAGAAGTTGAGTCTTCAGGGAAAGAGGTCAGTCTAGTGGATCAAGTGCTTGCCTTTGGAGTCGGAAAATCTGAGTTTGATATTTAAGAACCTTACAAATTCATACAAACTTGTGGATTATGTGATTTGGGGAAGCCACATAACTTTTCTTAGCTCTAGTTTCCTCATTTATAAAATGGGTAAAATAATCGCATCAACCTCACATGGGTATTATGAGGATCAGAGGAGATCTGAAACATTTTGTGCTATGCAAATCTAGAAGTACAATATGAATATGATGTATTATTATTATTAGAGGCAGCATTATGTAGTCATTAGAGTGCTGATCTGAAGTCCTGCTTCTGAAACATACTATGTTACTGTGTGACCCTTAACCTCTCATGATTCTAGGAAATTATCTACGACTATAATAAATTGCAGAGGATGTGCTGACCTTCAGAATCAGAGAGGTTTTTCATGGAACAATTTCCTATAGCAAGGAAACCATTGTTCCAGGCACAGTTTCCATTTTATTATTATTGTCATGGGGTCCAGAGTACCCCAGAAGTTCTCTGGGGTACATCAAGGAATCTTCTCTTTGAGAAACTAAACCAGAGGACAGATATGCCTTCGGGACCTCCACACTTCATTCTGGTCTCCCTTACCCCTGGGGAAATAAGATTAGGTGTGGCTGCTTCTTTTGTGTTCTGAGGAGATGGCTTGAGAGATCAGCAGCCACCCCTCACCCAACTCCTCTAGCCACCACCAGAGAGGGATGGTCCTCTCTCACTAAAGGAACTTTCCACAGGCAGATGGTCACTCCCATCAGTCCCCTATAAAAGTACCTCCCAGCCTCCTGCTCGAGGAGATAGGTACCTCAGAGCCACGTGCTTTGTTCCATACCTCTCTCCCTATGTGAAGTCCAAGGATTTCTTTCATGGTTTTCCCTTTCCTTCCCCCTCCCTTCCCTTGCCCCTAAATAAATTATCATCTTATTCTAACTGCTTTTGTGTGCAAGAGGGTGTAATTCTTTAAAGAGGAATTCCTAAGAACCCCATCCCCTTCCCCAAACCCCATATCCCATATTCTCCCCATTCTTGCCCATTATTAAATGAGCAATGAAGTAATTTTAAGAAGTGGATGGGACAGCTAGGTGGTGCAGTGGATGAAGCACCAGCCCTGGATTCAGGAGGACCTGAATTAAAATCCGACCTCAGACACTTGACACTAGCTGTGTGACCCTGGGCAAGTCACTTAACCCTCATTGCCCCGCAAAAAAAGAAAAAAAAAGAAAGAAAAAAGAAAAAAGAGAAGTAGATGACAAAGCAGAGTGAGGGGCTACTTATTACTCATTTCTTCTTATTCTGACTTGGATGATATTTATTTTTCATTTGCACAGAAAACAATGCTTTGTATAAGGGAAGCGGAGAAGGGCTGCTATGGGATATTATGGATAGAATTGAATATTATGGATAGAATTTTAAGCCTCAAACTAAAAGATCTTAGTTTGTTAGTGTTCCTTATCTGTAAAATGGGCCATTGTCCATCTGGATGAAAGGGGTTTAAGGATTTTTAAAAATGTGTTACGTAATGCACAAATCAAATTAAAGCTTAAAAGCTGCCCCAAGATTTTTGGGACAGCCTTTATAGTCTTCCCTCCCTTTTCTCCTGCCCCATGTGACTGTTTTCTTTTACTTCACAATATGTATTCCCATCTTTGCTCAGGTATACTCATATAGCACTGGGTCAAGTGCTTAGGATCTAAGTCTTAATCTTCAAGGTTTTGAACATGTACTTTGTGTTTATAAAGAATAGAAAATAGAGGCAAAGTGTTTTACTGAGTATATACAGCCAGTTATAGAGAATGCTGAGGTAAGGACTCAGATATGTTGAAATTCTTTTAAAAATGTTTTACTGATGCTTTTATATGGAATAGGATTTGATACATTTTTTTTTGGTGAGGCAATTGGGGTTAAGTGACTTGCCCAGGGTCACACAGCTAGTAAGTGTCAAGTATCTGAGGCCGGATTTGAACTCAGGTCCTCCTGAATCCAGGGCCAGTGCTTTATCCACTGTGCCACCTAGCTGCTCCACTGATGCTTTTAAAAAAATGAACATTTATAGATTTAAATCTGGAAGAAATTGTAGAGATCATTTAGTCTAACCCCCTAAATTTACACAGGAAAAAAACAAACCCTGAGGCCCAGAATGATTGTGATTTACCTAAGGTCACATAGGTAGTAAGTGTCAGAGCAGGAATTCAAATTCAGGTTCTGTGTTATCAAGTTCAAAGTTCTTTTCATTGTACCATGATACTTTCTTACCATATTGTAACTTCCCAATAATGAACTAATCCAGGGTGGCTAGGTGGCGCAGTGGATAAAGCCCTGGCCCTGGATTCAGGAATACCTGGGCTCAAATCCGGCCTTAGACACTTGACACTTAATAGCTGTGTAACCCTGGGCAAGTCACTTAATCCCCCTTGCCCAGCAAAAAACCAAAAAAAAAAACCCAAACAAAATCCTACTACTTTAAGGGCAGCTAGGTGGCACAATGCAGGGCAGCTATGTGGCACAGTGGATAGAGCAATGGCCCTGGATTCAGGAGTACCTGAGTTCAAATCTGGCCTCAGACACTTAACACTTACTAGCTGTGTGACCCTGAGCAAGTCACTTAACCCCATTTGCCTCACCACAAAAAAAAAAAGAAAAAAAATAACGAACTAATCCCCTGCAAGAGGACCCTCTCTTATAATTAAGAAATACAGTCATTGTTGAGTCTGTTAAGGGCTAAAATTATAGCTAAACTGTCTAAAATATCTAATGAGGGGTCGCCAGCAAATTATAAGCTTTAGCAAGAGTTAGACTTTTAAGCATTTATTAAGGAGAATAAGAGTTTGGTAAAGAGAGAAGAAAAGGCCTAGATTCCTATCTATTAAAGGGAGAGCACATTTCTAGCTCTGCTCTCCACCAGTCCAAAGGAAAGAGAGTGAGAGCAAGCACCAGTCGCTTCCTTCCTCCTCCCTCTAGCCCGCGTCACTTTCTGACGCCAAAGAAAAGACTCCTGGTCTTGCCCTCAAAGACCTTTGCTTCATGGGCGGAACTCTTCTACAGTAAGCCTCCAGCAGGTGGCATCATTCCAATCGTTACAAGTCATTTTCAGTCATGTCTGACTCTTTATGACTCCATTTGGGGTTTTCTTGGCAGAGATACTGCAATGGTTTGCCATTTCCTTTTCCAGCTCACTTTACAGATGAGAAAACTGAGGCAAACAGGGTTAAGTGAATTTCCCAGGGTCACACAGCTATTAAATGTCTGAGTCCAGATTTGAATTCAGGAAGATGAGTCTAACTCCAGACCTGTCATTCTACCCATTGTATCACCTCGCTGTCCATAGAAATATAGTTAAAGTAGACCAAATTTGACTGACAGCATATATCACATTTCTTAACTATAGTCTACCACATCTCTGCCTAGAGGAGAGGAATATTTCATCATTGGTCCTCTTGAACCAAATAGTCATTGAATTTATTCTGAATTCTGATACCTTTTATTGTTGGATTTTTTTTTTTTGCGGGGCAATGGGGGTTAAGTGACTTGCCCAGGGTCACACAGCTAGTAAGTGTCAAGTGTCTGAGGCCAGATTTGAACTCAGGTATTCCTGAATCCAGGGCCGGTGCTTTATCCACTGCACCACCTAGCTGCCCCCTGGATTTTTTTAAATATTACTGTGTTCATGGTGCATAATTCTCTTGGTTCTACTTTCCTTGCTTTGCATTAGTTCCCACTTCCCATGTCTCTATGATTTCTTTATATTTAGTATTTTGTTGCAATACTACTACTTTATATTCACATACCACAACTCGTTTAGTTTTTCCCCATTAGATAGGCACCCACTTCATTTCCAGTTTTTGACTGAATTAGGATGCTACACTTCTCTTTTGTGGTGTGGTCCACTGAAGCATACCCACTATTCCATATATTTGGTGAACCTTGGAAATCTGGCAGATTCCAGGCTATCCTTGGCTTCTGCTAAGGTCTGGTTTTTACAGAACACTGCCCATTGGGTGTCATCTGTGATCACATAAATGAAACAAATGAAGAAGTGCTCTCTCGAGCTGTCAGTCCACAAAAAGGGAGGGAAGTAGAATACATTGGGTAAGATAACCTGCCCAAAGTAAGTCAGGCAAAATCCCATGAGGCTAGTGGGGAGGGAGAATTTCTGAGGGGTATAGAGGAGGTGATGGTCAAGGAGAATGCTTCCTGCTTTCCATCTCACCTGCAGGAAACATTTAAGACCTTAAAGTGACTCTCACTCAGGGGAATTAGGGAGAAATGCCTCTAAGTTCTTATTCACATTCATGTGAGGGAAAAGGGGGCTTTCTGGGTCCACTTCTCTCTTTTGAAGAAATAACAACCATCTCTAGGATACCTGGGAAGAGATGCCACAGACAAAAAGCTAAAGAATTTACGTATAACTTATTTCATTGTGCATCTCTCCTTTCTCTTTTCCCTCCTTTAATCTTTCCTTTTCACCGGCTATGGAATTTGTAATCATATCCAATTTAAAGAGCAAGAATCCCACCCTTGTACATTAATGCTAATGGAGACACAATCACCTTGTGCTAACTGTAAATATTCCAGAACCAGCTCTGTCCCTGGCCACGTGAGTTATTGAGGAAGAAGCAGCTCCCTGCCAAGGGATTCTAGCACCAAACTTCTAAAGCCTTCTGCAAATAGCAAGTGGCATCATCAACCAAGTCTCTTACCTGATGGAAGGCTTAAATATTATATCATTAAATCGGAGAGGAGACTGGATTGACAGCCTTGGACTAGAGAAAACTTGGGGGGTATAACATGGCACCTGGATACCCGGCTGAGGTCAGCAATGGCTCGCTTGAAACGATTTCATGTGTCAGGAGACCAAGATGCAATTGTTTTAGTGCATGTGTCTCTGGCTCTAACCAACCCTGACAGTTCTGGGTTAGCTCAGTGTGGGACGTTTTTCAGAAAGGCCTCCAGATGGCAGAAGCAATGCATCTTACCTGGGCCCACCCCTCCGTGGCCTCCTACTTCATCCTGCTGCCTCTTCTTTTTTAGCTGCAATTTGCTTTCTTGGCACTGAGTTCTTTAGTAATTACCTTGTTTCCCTTTCCCCCACTCTCCCTAAGCCCCAGAATGCACTCCTCATTATCCTTTAGATTCTCTCTGTTCTTGCAGTTTAATTCAGACTAAAGATACCTTCTAGAGTGTTTCTATTCAGGGGATCAGTTTTCTTTCCCAAAATTTCAAATGTGGTGCAAAGATATGAGTGATGTCATATGTTCTCTGCACCAAGGTTTTCTGTCTGGGAGAGTCTAATTTATTTGGTCTTGACTTAGTTCACTTGCTACCCCTTCAGAAAATCAAACAAAACAATAAGCAGCAAAATTTTATCAAGGAGTCTACTACGTGCACTGGGTTATAAAGATGAATTCCCTGCCACCCCCACCCCCCGCCTCCAATCTCTTCCCTCAGAGATCTTGCATTCTATTCAGGGGGGTATAATATATGCAAAGATACATATAATGAAATATATGTAGTTATGAGGCAAAGGAGAGAATCAGACAAAGGGCCCCAAGAGTTTCTATAGGAGCAAAGAATACTTCTACTTGGGGAACCAGGGAAAGCTTCAAGGAGAAGGTGGTACTTGAACTGTTTCCTGAAGGATGATGAGGCTCTGAAAGGTGGAGATGTGGAAGGACTCCATTGTAGGCTTTCAAATGTAGAAATATGTTGAGTTCTAGTCCATTTTGGCTAAAAGGTAGAATGCATGAAGGAGAGTAATGAGGAATAAAGCTGGAATGGAAGATTCTTACCAGATTGTGGAAGGCTTTACATGCATAAGGCTAAGGGGTTTGCATTTTACTCTGGAAGCAATAGTGAATCACTGAAATTTTTTGAGCCTGGGAACTATGTTGCCACACCTGCACCTTAAATTTGTCAGTGCTGCGGAGGGTAGATTGGTGAGGGGAGACATGCTAAGGAAGGAAACAAATTAGGAGGCTATTGGAAAAGTCCAGGTGAGAGGTAATGAGGGCCTTTATTGGAATAGTGGTTGTGGAGGTGGAGAGAAGTAGGAGGAGAAAAAGTGGCAGATGTGAGAGATGTAACACAGAATCAATGGGACTGGATACTGGTTAGATAGAGGGGGTGAGAGAAAGACAAGTCTCAGATGCCTCTTAACTTTCAAACTATAGTAATTCGGAAGATGGTGCTTTCTAGAACCAGGGGGAATTGGGAAAATAAGGCCCATTTGATGGGTAAGGTTTAGGAGAATGATGATGAGTCTATAGTTTTAGATGTATTGATTTTGGGGTGATGGTGGGAAATCCAGGTGGAGATGTCCATCAGGCAGTTACAGATGCTGAGCTGGAATCTAGGAGAGATTAATCTTTCCTGGGTTGGAGATTTGGGAGTCATTTGTGCTGAAGTAGTACTTAGAGAAGATTCAGACTCTCAGGTATACATTTTCATTTGGAATAGGCCATGGATCTCATAATACATCACTGATGCCAACACACCAGACAGTTTCTTTCTCTCCCCTCCTGTGCCGCCCCCCTCGGCCCTGGACTATTCTATATTTAACAGAAAATGTAGTTGTTCAGCTTTTTCTTCTCCTGTCTCTCAAAATGGAGTATGGTAAAAATCTAGGTTAAAACTTTCTTTTCTATACTTTTTTCCAGTGAAAAGGAAAACTGGAAAATCGAACATGTATTTACTGATCTTGTTCACCAGAAACTCTGTTTGCTCAATTTAATTAAGCTCAACAAACCAATATTATACACTTATTAGATATCTTATAGCCAGTGAATCCCCTCCCTTTCTAACTGTGAAGAACCCTAATGTCTAAGTTCCTCAATTTGCTCAAATCCCATGATTTATTCCTCCATTGCATTTAAACTACACACAGCAATGGCCATTCACTTAATCTCATCCTTACCCACCAATGTTTTACTTCCATGATCAAGACTTCTGCAATTCTCTTATCTAATCACAATCTTCTAGTAGTTTATCTCTTCCTATGCCTTGTTCCTACCAAACCAATTCTACATCCTCATCTTAAACTCTTATCCCTCTGCTTCTTAGCACTTTTCTGGAATATCACCTCTACATACATTCTCTTTCCTTCCTATCCTCAATCTTTTAGTGAATCAACTCAACTTTGTCCTCCATTTGCAAATTCCTTGATCCCTGGTCCTGTCATGGCTTGCTTTTAGTCAAAGTCCAGCCCTGGGTGTGTCTTGCCATCCATTTCCTCTGCTCCTACTCATCTGCAAATTGCAGCAGGGTTATCTTTTTGCTTCTCCCTAATTTATTCACTATCCCACATTCCACATCCGTTGTTTTAAATCTCTTTTGTACACAAGACATGAAACTTCCTCATTCTACTTTCTTAGGTCTTTTCTTCATACTTAAAAATATCCAGACCACTCATTGAGAGCTTCTTCTTCTTCCTTCCTAATCTGACAACCCTTCTTTATCTCACAATCCCTTGACAGCATCCCTCAGCATTGCCTTCTTTAGTCTAGTTTCTGATCAAGATGTGGATTTTCTCAAAAAGGCCATCCTCTTTTTATAAATCCTTCACTTCTCCCTTCCTCTGTTCTGTTTATCTCTTGGTTTCTTTCCTGATGACTATAAACACACCCTAGTAATGTCCCATCTTTAAAAAAACTCTATTTAGATCCCACCTCCCCTAAAAATTACCATTCTATAATCTCTCCTTCCTATCAGAGCCAAATTCCTTGAAAAAGATATCCATACTCAGTGACTCTACTTTCTCTCTTCTTATTTTCTTCCTAACCTATAGCAATTTGACATCATCACTCAACTAGAATTGCTCTCTCCAGTTACCAAAGATCTTTTTTTTTTCTTTTTTTCTTTTTGGTGAGGCAATTAGGGTTAAGTGACTTGCCCAGGGTCACACAGCTTGTAAGCTTTGAACTCAGGTCCTCCTGACTCCAGGGCCGGTGCTCTATCCACTGCGCCACCTAGCTGCCCCCAAAGATCTTTTAATTGTTATATTAATTATATTTTCTCAATCCTTATTCTTGTTGATTTTTCTTTAGCATTTAAAATTGCTGACCACTTTCTTCTTAAGTATACTATCTCTTCTCTGTGTTTTTATGAAAATGGTCCCTCTTCGTACTTACCTTACATTTCTGGCTGCTCCTCAGTGTTCTTTGTATGTCCACAAACATGCCCATTAATTGAGGATGTACCCCAAGGCTCTGCCTTGAATCATCTTCCCCTTTTTCTTTATACTCTCTTACTTGACCTCATTAACTCTTGTGGGTTCAATTATGATCTATATTCTGATGACTATATATCCAGCATTAGTTTTTGGTAGAGTTGCAGTCCTTCATCAATAATTACCTATTGGGTATTTCAAGATAGATGCCCCAAAGAGACTCAACACATCTAAAATAGATGTCATTATCCTTATCTCAAACTCACTCCTTTTCCAAAATTCCCTATTACTGTTGAGGGGACAACTATTTAAAAATTGACTCCAAGTTCACCTCAATGTCCCAAGTTCATAACTTTGGTGTCATCTTTAATGCCTTACACTAAATCATCCTATATATCCAATCAGGTGCCAAGTCTTGTCATCACTGCTTCCACAACATCTCTCACATTTGTCCCTTTCTCTGTTCTCAGGTAGAATCTTAGTTCAGGCCTCCATTAGCTCTTTCCTGGACTATTATAATAAGTTTAGATTTGGTCTCCCTTCTTTATATTTCTCTGAACTTCAATCTATCCTTCATACAGTCACCAAAAAGATTTTCATAAAGCAGAGGTGGGCTAATGTCATCATTCTACCAGATAAACCCCAGTGGCTTTCTTTTACCAATAGGATCAAATAAAGTTTTTTGTTGGGTGTTTAAGTGCCTCTTTTTCTATTTCCAGTTTTACACATTATTCTCCTCTATGCTTTATGTTATCCAGCCATATTGGCCTCTTCATTGCTGAAACATGATACTCTGAATCCTGTCTGTCTGTTTGTCCCCATGCCTGGTATGCATTTCCTTCTTTATTCTCCTTTTAGAATTCATGTTTTTCTTCAAAGCTCAGATTATGTCACTTTCTATAAGAAGTTTTTGCTGAATCTCCCAGTTGCTAATGCTCTACTGCTCCAAACTATCTTGTATATCTTGTGTATTCATTTTATATATATTATGTACATACAGTCTCTCCAAACTAGATTGAAAACTCCTTGAAGGCAGGGGCTTTTCATTTTTGTTTTTATATTCTCAGTGCTTAACAAAGTATCTAGCACATAGTAGGTACTTAATAAATGCTTTTGGATTGATTGATTATGATACAGGGTTTGAAGGAAATATGGCGACTTCCATTGAATTGGGAAATAAGACAAGAGTTGACCTTTGGGTAAAATCAAGTTTCCAGTAGAACCAGGAATTCGGAACGATAGAAATTTCAGTGATGGAGGGTAGTTTGCTCACAGTAGCACTGGGGACAACTAGAAAAGTAGTGGAGAGGGCTTAGTGAGGGACAGGAGCTATGGACCTGGGGAAGAGAAGAATGAGGTGGATTGGGTTGAACATAGTAAAGGGAGACTTAAAAGGAGTGGAAGGATAGGCTCTGCATCCAGGGTCATAACTGTAAATGAGGAAAATATATCAGAAATATTATAATCATCCTAAAAGAACATTTGAAGATCAGAGTCTCAGAGCAGATAGGGACCTCAAAGTCTGTTTAGTTCCTTTCAAGTTTTTAACAAGATTCTTGACTACACCAACCCTGCAAAGAGAATTGAATACTTCCAGTGGGGAGCTTATTACCTCCTAAGGTTTCCTTATTTTCATTTGGATACCTCTAATTTTCAGGAATGGGCAGCTAGGTGGAGTAGTGGATAGCACACTGAACTTGGAATCAGAAAGATTCATCTTCATGAATTCAAATCCAGCCTAAGACACTAGCTGTGTGACCTTGGGCAAGTCACTTAACCCAGTTTGCCTCAATTTCTTCATCTCTGAAATGAACTGGAGAAGGAAATGGCAAACCACTCTAGTATCTTTGCCAAGAAACCCCAAAATAGGGCCAACAAAGAATCAGAGATGACTGAAATGACTCAACAACAATTGTTAGGAAGTGTTTTCTTCCATCAGGTCTAAATCTGCTTCTTTTGGTTCTCTTCCTACTTTCCACTCTTTGCAACTAATTCTGTCCTTTGGGGACAAACAGAACAGATGTAATCCTTTCACATGACAGTTACTTAGATATTTGAAGATATCTATCATGCTATTGTGTCTGCCTTTCCCAACACCCTCCTTTCTCTTTTTTCAGGTTAAACTAGCTAGTTCCAAAATTCCAGTTACATTAGGATGTTGCTGGGGTTTTGCGACTCAGCAAAGTTTGGTTTCACCTAAGTGTGGCCTTACCACTGAACTGTTAGGAGACTTGTGGTTGAGTCTGCACATTTCGTACCTTTGGAACATTAATTATATATGTGTATACACACACATATTTTTCTGGAGTATACAAGAAGGTGGGGTATTGAGCTTAGGGGAGAAGGAAATAGACTCCAATACGAGTCTATCTGTGTCAATACTGATTTTGGGGTAAGAAAGGAAGGATGACCCAGATGGTACTGTCAGTATCCTAAGGCAGCTAAATGGTACAGTGGATAGAGTACAGGGTCTGGAGTTAGGAAGACTTGAGTTCAAATTCAGCCTCAGATATTTCTTAGCTGTGTGATCTTGGGCAAGTGACTTAACCTTGGTCTGCCTCAAATTTCCTCATCTGTAAAATAGGGACTGTTGTCATTTAATTGTGTATGACTCTTTATGATCCCATTTGGGGTTTTCTTGGCAAAGATACTGGAGTGGTTTGCCATTTCCATCTCCAGCTCATTTTACAGTTGAAGAAACTGAGGTAAACAGGGTTAAGTGACCTGCCCAGGGTCACACAGCTAGTGTCTGAGGCTGGATTTAAATTTAGGTCTTCCTGCCTCCAGTCCTGGTGCTCTATCCATTGTGCCACCTAGCTATTATAGTATCTATCTCCCAGGGTTGTTGAAAGAATAAAATTAGATAATATTTGTAAAGTTCTTTGCAAACTTTAAAAGCTCTATGTAAATGCTACCTATTTATTATTATTATTATTGTTATTATTATTATTATTATTATTATTATCCTCTAACTTTTTTGCCCTGGGGCAAAGCCTGAGTAGTCTCAGTCAATTAATTAATCAATCAAGAAAAGCATTTACTAAGTGCTTATTATGTGCCATGCACAGTGCTAGGTATTAGAGACAAAAAGACACAAGCGAAATTGTCCCTTCAAGGACTTTACAGTTTTAGTGGAGGAGACGTGTCCATATAGAAGTATATGCAAAATCTTTTAAAAAGCGCTTTTATGAATGGCACGCTATTTTTACTTTCATAACAATCTAGTTATAGTAGGTTTAGTTTCCCTTAGGTTTGGGACTTGCATAAACTTAAATTGGGGGTAGGGTGAATCCAGGGCTGCTGATACTTGGTATAATTGAGATGAATGCAGATGGTTCCGCTAGCTAATAGGTAAGAGGCAAACTTAAGTACATCTTGCAAAAAGCAAAAACTATTCTTCTGCATCAAAGTTACAGGAGTGGATGACCTGTGCTCTGGGTTAGCTAGCTGCCTTCCTCCTTCCTCTAGGTATGTAATGGATGCTATACTAATTTCTCATCTTCCTGTGAATTCAGAGATAGGGGAAGTTAGGAGAGCCTGGCAAACTTCCTCGGACCACAACTGTTCTCTACAATGCCTTCAGAAAAGGGGCAGTGTAGTTTAATGGCATGGGCATTCAGGAGACCTGGCTTCTATTCCTAGTTCTGTTAAGAATTAGATAAGTTACTTTCTTTCTCTGAGGCTCAGTTTCTTCAATTTCTGTGAAATGAGGGGGGTTGGACTAGATAATTTCTAATATTTCTTCCAACTCCAAGATTCTAAGAGAGTCTATAGATGGTATATTCTGTGTATTCTTTTTTTTTTTTTTTTGCAGGGCAATGAGGGTTAAGTGACTTGCCCATGGTCACACAGCTAATAAATGTCAAGTGTCTGAGTCCAGATTTGAACTCAGGTCCTCCTGAATCCAAGGCTGGCCCCTACAGTGCTTTACTCACTGTGCTACCTAGCTGCCCCCTATCCTGTATATTCTTAAGAGTTTTGCAACTAGTTTCTATTCCTATACGTATTACCCCTTCCAGTGATGCTTCGCCAACTTGAAATTTTGCTTGAAGAATTTTGGGGCCCCAGAGAGTGACTCCTCCTCCTCTTTAAGGTTCTAGGGATAACCCTGAGAGTTTTCTTGTATTGTCTTATACTGTCACTCATACCTCACCACCCCTAATATTAGCCAGTATCCTGTCAACTTTTTAACAAAGGTATTTACTCAGATGACATAGCAAGAACAGTTGTTACAATGACAATGTGTACCTTTCCCCCCTCCCCACCCCCTACTCCTTTCTCCCAAATTGAGAACATAACCTCTATTTAAGGCCTCTGGGAATAGGGGGCTTAAACCTAAAGTCCAAACTTTTTGGAAAACATATGCAAAGAACACATATAACACGGGGAGGGGGCGGTAACTCATAACTTCTGGTTCTTAGGGGTACATTTCTCCCTGTGCAGAGTCCTTATGAAGTTCCCCTTAGGTGGAGTTCTGTGCTGGGCTTCAAGGGTCAGTGCCTTTGGAGAGTCTATGTATAACAACAATTCTTTCATTTTCTTCAGTAGGAGGAGTCATATACCTTGAAGTGGCCTCCTTCCCCAGTGGATGTCTTTCTCTGTTTGTCTGTCTCAGTTCTTGTCCTCTGTGCATCTCTCTCTGTTCCCAAATTGATGCCTTCTCTCCCGCTCTCCCACTGGTACAGCCAATGGTGGAAAAGGGAATATAACACTTCTGAAATCACTTCTTCTCTCCCCCCCCCTCCTTCTTGCATTCTTCTCCAAGGGTCTGCCTCTTTAGGCAGTCTGGAGCCTCCCCAAATTGCATCTTCCTTGATGAATTGACTACTCTTTTCACGGACAGACCTAGAGGTGTATATAATTCTTTCAGCTAATCCCAAGATGTTTTCTGTTTGGAATCATCTGCCTTCATCTCATGGCTAAAAAGCCTGTAATTCTTTCAAATTGATTTAGGACTTGGCCATATATTGTGATGGTGGCTTTTGAAATAGTCCAGGCTAGAAATAAGAAGACAGAAAATTCCTTCCTATGTAGTTTATTCTGTTGCATGTTTGATTAAACTGGGGGTGTCAGCCCATTTTTTTCAGTCATTTTCTTCCTCATTTTTGTTTTCTTCCTTTAAAATGCCTTTAAAAAGGGTTAAATCGGTGAGTGTGTTCTTAGATACAATTCTTTCCTCAGTATACTCAGAGTACACTGGCTATGGAATCAATATATGTGTTCATGACCTGCCTCTGACTCTTACTATGTTGGATAATTCATTTAGTTTTACAGGGCCTCATTTTCCTCATCTTCAAAATAAAGGGGTTTGATTGGATGATCTCTGAAGTTCTATTCTGCTAGGATCTGTGAGCTAATACCAGTTAAGCTCATGTAAGATCTACAAGGAGTCAAGACAGTGGCAAAGAATCATGGGCTTCCATTGTATACTTTCACTAGGCCTTTTTCTTTATACTTGCTTTTTCATTCAAATCAAATCTACACTTCTGTCTGTTTCACTATTTTTATATAACAGATTTGTTGAATTATAGAATTAGACATGATCTATTCTAAAGGGGGTATAGTCCATGCATAGTTTGCAATGACCCATATCTTCTTCCCTTTCCTTGATCTCAAAAGTCCCTTATAACTTTGTGACTCTATATAAATCTCCACCTGATGAAAAATCTTTTGAACAGACTCATTGACTAATGGATAGCCAACTTCTGCTCACATGCTTTGGGTCAAAGGGCACTCACTCTAGGAAGCAGCTTATTCCATTGCTAGGGATTCAATGTATGCTATATGAGGGGGGGGAAGCTGAAAGCATCCAAATACATTGTATTCAAAGTACATCATGCCTTCATTCCTCTCCAAGCTACAATCCAGATTCCCTGCCATGTCCTAAAAACCTTTTCACCCTGGATTCTCAATTGACCTATGAATTTCACACACTGGAAACATCCTGCTGCCTCTCTTTCTGATTGGCTGGTTCCTCCCAGTGTACCTCTATTTCTAGGAGGATGCCCAGGCTGGCCATGGCTTCATTCCTCTTCAGGATGTATTCTTGATGTTCCAGACTTTCTCTATTACACCCCAATTTAGGTACCTTCATCTCTTCTTTCCATGTACCCCTTTTCAGCTTCCTTTAATGTCTTATTTTCCCCCATTAGAATGTTAGCTTCCTGTCAGATATTCCTGAGGGAATATCTTTCTGTCTGCATTTGTATTACTGATGGTTAACAGTACATAGTAAGCACTTAATAAATGCTTGTTGATTTGACATGGGTGTAAAAGAAATGATGTATGTATAAGTCCTCCTTTTTTTTCTTAAAAGAAAATGTGAAACTGGTTCCAGGAGTCAATGGGACAATCCTTTTTTAGGGCTACATTTTGATCAATGGGGTCCTAATGAATTCTTTTTTTGTTTTTGTTTTTGTTTTTGTTTTTGTTTTTTTGCAGGGCAATGGGGGTTAAGTGACTTGCCCATGGTCACACAGCTAGTAAGTGTCAAGTGTCTGAGGCCGGATTTGAACTCAGGTACTCCTGAATCCAGGGCCGGTGCTTTATCCACTGCTCCACCTAGCCGCCCCCCTAATGAATTCTTATTGGAGCAAATCCTTGATGTTCAGACATATAAAAATATGTAAAGGACTCCAGAGCAAGTTGTGAGACCATAGATATTTTAGAACTGTGGACCTCAAACTTTTTAGTCTTAAAATTTTTTTTTGATGATAAATAGCTTTTATTTATGTGGGTTATATTTATTTTTTAAAAAATTTAAATTAAAAAAAAATTTTTGGTGAGGCAATTGGGGTTAAGTGACTTTCCCAGCGTCACACAGCTAGTAAGTGTTAAGTGTCCGAGGCCGTATTTGAACTCAGGTCCTCCTGAATCCAGGACCTATCCACTGCACCACCTAGCTGCCCCGGGTTATATTTATTGATATTTACCACATTAGAAACTAAAATGTCAGTATTATTATGAAAATGATTTTGATGTTACCCCACGAAAGGGTCTCAAAGAACCTTTGGATCACAGTATGAGAACTGCTGTTCTAGAAGAATCTCTTCATTCCTTTATAGTTCTGAAGCTTCTTCAATTGGTGGCAAGAAACAGCTGCTTAATAGCTGCATAGCAACCTTACTCAGCAGTTGACTATAGGCTGTGGAGATGGCTTCACCCACCAGAAAACACAGGGGCAATTAGAAAGACAATGTAATTATCCAGGTTGGAACTGGGTCAGGATCTGGGGTAAGCACCCAGATGCTTATGAAAGTGGTTCTGGGATTTGGAAGTCCCAGGAGCAATCAGTAAGTACTTTGGGGCTAGTATGGTTTTACTTGATACTTGGTCCACAGTAAAACTTCTACAGGACCAGTCCAAGTTTGTGCTGGTATGTGTGTGTGTGTGTGTGGGGGGGGGGGTGGGGTGGGGTAGGGTGACCCTAGGTGTCAAGAAGTGATTTAATCTCTTTTCTGTGGAAAACTGAAAGGAGTCTCTCTCTATTCTAGTCATGCTGTTCAGTTCTATGCTCACTTAGATGCTACTAGGTTCAAAGGTTGTTTGGTATTCAGCTGGGTGATATCAAAAGAAATGTGTATTTCCAGCAGGGCCTAAAAAATCTGAGTCTCTCTGTCTCAGCTGCCCCACCATAGGGCTCTGTGGAAGCCTTCCTTTGTCTATAGCTTCAACAATGTTCCACCGTCATCTTTTTTATATCTGTTCTCAAAATAAGTCATCTTCAGAAATAAGACTTGTAGATAACAAGTCAGTTGTCTTGAGTTTTAACCCAAACTTTGTCTCTCTGTCTTTCTGTTTCTCTCTCTCTCTCTCTCTCTCTCTGTCATCATACAGTAGATAGAGCACTGGACCTGGAGTCAGGAAGACCTGAGTTCAAATCCAGTCTCAGATACATATTAGTTTTGTGATCCTATGCAAATCACCGAACCTCTGTCTGCTTTAGTTTCCTGATTTATAAAAATGGGATAATGGTAGCATCTACCTCCCAAGATTGTTGTGAAGATAAAACAACATAATATTTGTAAAGTGCTTTGCAAATAAAGAAGTGCTGCATATAATATGTATACATAAAGGTATATATATATATATATATACACACACATACATGTATGTATATATGTGTATTTGTCTACCTACTTATCTATCCATCTATCTATCCATCCATCCACCCATCCATCCGTCTGTCTGTCTATCCATCTATTTACCTATCTGACTGGTTCTATGATTTCATTGTAGTAGGGAACTCCTGGTGAGGAATCTCCCTCAATAAATGCAAATTGACATAGCTTAGAGCATTGAGGGGTTAAATGACTTTCTCAGGATTATACAACTGGTTTATCTATCATAGATGGAATTTAGGGCCAAGTCTTCCTTCCTTTAAGGCCAGCTTTTATGTTGAGTTGCTTCTCTTATGTACAGGTTGCCAGCTATAGGTGCATAAAGTAGTGGACTGAATCTAGATTCATCTAGCTTAGGGAAAGGTATCAACTGCCTATACATATACTCACGATCTTTTTTCACACTAAGCCTCTGCACCTCTTATCTTACAAGGATAAGCATTACAGGGTATGTGTTGTCAAAGGTGGTTCATGAGAGGGATTTGGACAGCATAAGCATTGTTCATCTTGGGTGATGTTGTAAAAGTGATATTGTTTATTTCTGAGTATACATTTCCCTTCTTAGTGCCCCCTTTCTCCCTCCTAAAGTCCTTTTATCCTCTCCTCTTCTTCTTTCCCCAACTAGACATAATTCTTGCTCTCAGCTGACTATTAGCTAATCCTTGTTAAAATGTTAACTCATATAAAAGGGCCATCCTAGCTCCTGCTGGTTTATTGATGTACTGGCATAGCTTCATATATTCACTTTTCTTTTTCTCCTAATATACAAAGTGCTTGGTAGGGATTGACAAAGATACAGGATAAGGAGGAGATGATATTGATGATGTGTGGTTTTGCACTGAAATACAAGGACATTTAGAGGAAAAGTTGGTGTTTGGAAAACTATATAGAAGCCAGTATAATATACAATTTCCACTTGCCCAGGTGGATATAAGATTTGGGGGCTTTCTCCTTCTCTGTCCTAGGTTCTGGTAGACAGCATGAGTTGGAAAAGGTTTATCATGTATTTGTTCCTCTTTTTTTTCTTTACGGGGCAATGAGGGTTAAGTGACTTGCCCAGGGTCACACAGCTAGTAAGTGTCAAGTGTTTGAGTCCGGATTTGAACTCAGGTCCTCCTGAATCCAGGGCCAGTGCATTATCCACTGCACCACCTAGCTGCCCTCAGCTTTGTTCCTTTGCTGCTGACATTGGTTGATATACTGCCATGTTGGGGTCCATGGAGAAGGCAGGCCAAATATGCTAGTACCTGGGGAATTAAGAAGGAATCCAAGGGGTAGCTAGGTGGTACAGTAGATAAAGCACTGGCCCTAGGTTCAGGAGGACCTGAGTTCAAATCCAGCCTCAGACACTTGACACTTACTAGCTGTGTGACCCTGGGCAAGTCACTTAACCCTCCTTGCCCTGCAAAAAAAATAATAAAAGAAGGAGTCCAGTGGAGAAGTCCAGGCCCCACTTTGGTATTTACCAACTGCTAGGATGACTATTACCCTTCCCTGTGCAGTTAGGTGAGAAGGGAGGTCTAATATAAGACATTCAACTTTGGACTAGATTTTTCCCATTCTCTTGCTGCTGCTGGGAGACTGAAGAATTAGAAATAATCTGAGAAGGTTTTTTTTTTTTTTCTTCCATGAAGGAGGGTTGGACCTTGGAATAATTGGGATGCTGTACTCTGTGATGCATATCTCTGTTATTCTTAACTTTAGTATGCTATTTTCTAATCTAAATTATAGATTGCTTGACTATGGGACCTCATGCACTGAGGGACTAAATTGACATTCTGGGTCTGGAAAGGAGAGAGTGTAGCCACTAAGTGGGGCAGAGTGTTATGAATGTTTTATAACAATTGAGACCAACTCCTAGACAACAATAATGACAACAGCTAGCATTTATATAGTGCCTACTATGTGCCAAAGATTGTGCTAAGAGTTTTACAACTATTATCTCATTTGATTCTCATAACAGTCCTGGGAGATAGGTATTATTATCATCTCTATTTTATAGTTGAGGAAACAGAAATAAACAGAGGTTAAGTGACTTGCCCAAGGACAACAGCTAGTGTTTATATAGAACTTTTAGGTTGGTAAAGAACTTTACAAATATCTCATTTTACCCTCACAATTCTGGGAGGTAGGTGCTATTATTGTGCCCTTTTTATCATTGTGGAAACTGAGGCAGACAGAAGTTTAGTGATGACTTTCTCAGGGTCATACAGCTGGTTAAGTGTTTGAGAATGGCTTTGACCTTAGGTCTCTTCCTGACTCCAGGTCCAGTGCTTAACCCATTGCACCACCCAGTTGCCTAAAGAGCACAGTAATGTAGTAGAGATGGATGGAATGTTGGATGATGGACAGTCACTAAAGCCCTGACTAGCAAGAGGTCATCAGACAACAATACTATTACATGTACAATTTATGTTTTAGTTGAGAAGAGCTTAAGTGTGACTTTTCTTGGCAATATTTGTGGCTGTACTATTAAAGCCCCCAAGAATGGAAGCTCTAAAGGTGTGATCACAAGTGAGGAGGCTATATTTGGGGGCTGTTTGTTCCACCTGTCTATAAAACCTACTTTATATGGTGGCTTAAACTATGCCCTAGCTTCTTAAACTGTGGGTTGAGACCCTGTATAGTGTTGTGTAACTGATTGTGGGGGTCGTGAAAAATTTAGCCATAGTAAAAGGTTATGCATACCTTTTTTATCTACCTATAGACCTAGGGTTATAGGAAAATTTCTCTGGTGAAAAGGCGTTACAAGTGTAAAAAGTTTAAGAAGCCCTGACCTAGGGGCAGCTAGGTGGCACAGTGGATAGAGCAATGGCCCTGGATTCAGGAGGACCTGAGTTCAGATCTGGCCTCAGACACTTGACACTTACTAGCTGTGTGACCCTGGGCAAGTCACCTAACCCCTATTGCCTCACACACACAAAAAAAGCCCTGACCTATGCTATATAGTGGCTGGGGCTGTACAAAGAGGCAACCTGCAGGTACCTATGTCGGTGAGGCAAGTGTGTCTAGCCTTCCCTCCATTTTCCTCTTCTTGTTTTGTTCCCTCCACTTCTGGGATCCTGACTCAACTATCCTTCTTCATGCAAATGACTGATGGATGGGTGACTTGCAATCAATCTATCCATTCTATAAGCAGTTGTTGAATATCTCTTATGCCAGGACTGGGCTACATGTGGGGAATGCAAAGACAAAAATGAAACAGTCCCTGCCCTTAAGCTTTCGTTCTGTGATGGGAGACAACACACACACACACACACACACACACACACACACACACACACACACATACACACACACACACACACACACACTACATTTAGGCACATAATGTACAAACACATTCGATATATACACATGTAACATGTGTGTTACATAAATTACATAAATAATATATACAAAATCAATACAAGATAATTTTATGGGGAGATGATATCAGCTGGGGATGGGGTTTGGGGAAAGGTCCCATGTAGGAGATGGTATTTGAACTGAGCTTTATAGGAATCTAGGGATTAATGGAATTCAGCGTAGGAAGTGAGTGAATTCCAGGTATAAATGTACAGAGTTGGCATATGGAGAATTGTGTATGAGTACTAGCAAGAAGGCCTATTTGGCTGGACTTTTGTCTACATAAGGAAGTCCATAAATGAAGATCTAGAGTGCTCTTTTGGAAAGTGTCCCACACTGCCTTCAATGTCCTCATGGTAGAATTTGATCCCCAGTAGACTGTGAACCCCTTAAAAGCAAGGACCATTTATTTTGGGTCTTTGATTTTGAGGTTATTTAGTGATGGGTTTTCTACAAAATAAGGGCTTAATAAATGCTTCTTGAATATGGTAATTACAGGGAAGGGGCTACTAGGTGGCATAGAGTATGTACTCAGAGACAGGAATTCTCATCTTCCTGAGTTCAAATCTGGCCTCAGACACTTACTAGTTGTGTGACCCTGGGCAAGTCACTTAACCCTATTTGCCTCAGTTTTCTCATTTGTAAAATGAGCTGGAAAAGAAAATGGCAAACTACTCCAGAATCTCTGCCAAGGAAACCCTAATTAGAGTCATGAAGAGTCAGATAGGACTGAAAAAATAACTGAACAATAATTATAGGGCAAACTTCAATCTGACACTTTTGAGCATTGGCCAGTTAGCAGGATCTGAGGTTTACAGAATAGGGTTGTTTCCTCTATGACTTGAGAGGGGGCAGATTATAGCCATAATTCATGAACAGATGATGCAGAAGCAGGTCCCTTTTCCTCCTCTACAGTAACACACACATACACATACACACAAACACACACACAGACTTCAAACCCTTCAAGAGTAAATCCCAAGAAGTTAATCACTTTCACACAGTGCTGGTAAAGGAGAAAAGGATGCAACCCACAACCTCCATGGATACAAATGTTCCCCTAGATCCATGAACCAGTCTCAAGCTCTTGAGCCATAAATCCATTGCTGTGGCATCACATAATCACTCTTACTTCCCCAGAGCTGAGTTGGCTAGCATAATTACCACTAATTTCCACCTGGCACCCATTCTGACTTCAATAGCCCTGATCTTAATGGGCAGTGCTGAGGAATAACTGCCCCTGGTGGCTAGCCAGCTGGTGCTATGCTGTGTTCTTGCATCTTGGCTATTCATTTCTCATGGTGCCTAGGGGTTGCCCCAACTCTACATTCTTTTCACTGTGATCTTGCGGAGGGAGACAGCTGCCTTCCATTCATGGATTTTCTCTTATTCTCTAGCCTCTTCTGCTGTGATTGCTATTTCTATCTCTTCTCTCCTCACTGGGGATGATTTCCCTTTTTGTTTTACCTGCAGGCCCCCTTTTTTTCTTTCCATCTTGCTAACCCTTCCCTCTCATTGAAATGTTAAACGTAAGGCTGCTACTTCCCACTGCCACCTCTTGGTCATTGATAGAAAGGTTGGCAACTCCTTCTATTGAATGTATCCAAAGGACACATATTTATATTAGGTTGGCATATGGGAATACATTCTGTTCCTAGACAGACACTGCACCTATGTGATAACTCAACTAGGGTGGAAGGCGGCAACTGGGCTGGCAGCCTTCCATGGAAGGAGCCAGCTGCTTTCTCTCTGCCCTCCCAACAGAATTTCTCTTGCTCTTCAAGGAATTCTGAAGAGAAATACAACCTCATTTGAGGAAATTCTCTGACATTTCCAGAAAGCAAGGTAGAATTATGAAAATTTTCTATAAGTTCTGAGAATAGGATCTGTAAATTGATGGTTTCACCTCAACTTCAAAATCAGCTACTGAGTGTAAATGCTATAACTGTAGCATCATATTTGATAATATACTTGATATAGCTTTAATTAAGACACATATGGGAATAATGTGGCAGTAATTTTATATATACCATTGGAGACTGTAGAGTTAGGTACCATTTCATTCATAAAACTACTTGCCTGTATGTTGGAGTTGGGACCACACAGAGAATTATTTTTATGGTCTTTATACAAAAAAGACTACTAGATTTGAAGTCTGAAGAGACCAGCATCTATACACGGCACAGAGCATAGATGTCTGGATCTAAAGTAAGAAAGAATTGAGTTCAAATTGTGCCTTAAACACTTACTAGCTGTGTCACCCATGGCAAGTCACTTGAACGCTGTCTGCCTCAGTTAATTCATCTGTAAAATGGGTAAAGTAACAACATTAGCTCCCCCCCCCCCAGGGTTGTTGTGAAAATCAAATTCTGTAACATTTCCAAAGTGCTATGTAAACCTTAAAATACTATATAAATGCTAGCTGCTGTTGTTGACTTGATGAAGAAATTAGAGCATGATCAAACCAAAATGACAAATTTGCAATGCAAGGGTCAGAGTAAATCATTGCCAACAAATCCCATTTTTCATTTAACTAGGATTCTTTCATCAAGTCACCAGTTCTACAGTCCTACAGGACATTTACTGTCACTGCCATTTTTATAATACCAGAGCAATTACATTTGATGCAGTAGGAAAAGAGTCATTAAGAGATTCATGGAAACTTCTCCAAATACAAAAAGAAAATTGCTTTTAGAATTTGGAACACGGAAGAATAAGGTAAGCATTTCTTGTTGAATTTAAAGATCAAGAAAAGAAGTGCTACAGAATGGAATGACTTCACTAAGCAGGGTGCTAAAGTCTCATAATGCCAGGCCATTAGGCAGTGATATCTCTAGGGAGGTTCAGACCAGTACCAATACTTAAACATCTGTTACTGAAAGGTAGTCAAAGTATCATCCACCTCATAGGTCCATGCACAATTTGTCAATTTCCCACTGGTGCAACCTAACTCTACCCATGGGAAAATTTTTATATAGGTATGGCTTTTGTCAAATATGATGCAACAAGATATAACTAAATGCATTTTTCCTTTGCAGATTTTTAGGATTTTAAATGAATGTGTGTTCAAGTCTCAATATTACTGATGCACCCAATCATTTGTCTGTCATATTAAAACCTGCATTCTGTATGTTGAATTATATATTATCTATTATTCTTTCTATATTATCTCTATTGAGCTACCTTGGTTTCCTTCAAGTTCCAGCTAAGATTTCAACATCTATAAGAAACTTTTATGGACCCCCCTTAATGCTAATCCTTTCCTTCTGTTGATTATTTCTAGTTTATCCTGGATATGGCCTTACTCATCCAATACAATGCTCCACCTTCCAACACCAAATGTTTTACTAGCTCTTTGTCATGCCAGGAAAGGTCTCCCTACTCATCTGTGCCTTTTTATCTTCCCCAGCTTTCTTCAAGTCTCAGCAAAAGTTTGAAGCTCTTAGTTTCAGGTGAAAAAGCAACATATATCTAGCTAATTCAGGGTAATAATAAGAAATAATTTCACCCTAAACCTAGATTTCATGAAACAAGAAATGAAGTTGAGGAGCTAAAATTTAAAGAGGGAAAAGTTGAAGAGTCTGAGGTCATTGAATATTTTCACTTCACCCAAACTCTAGAAAGCAGACTTTATGAAAGTAGAGAAAACACTGAGCTGAGCTTTCCCAATATTCCCCTCCAAACAACTTTAAAATAGTGCCTCAACTTGAATTTTGGAGTGGTCAGAGTGAGACATTCTTTTAGCCCAAGGCAATTTAGGAGCAAAGGAAGAAAATTATGAAAAGACAATTAACAGATTGGTTAAAGAGGTACAAAAATGTTGACCAAATGAAAAAAAGAAATACAAAAAGCTTACTGAAGAAAATAACTATGTTAAAATTAGAATTAGGCAAGTAGAAGCCAGTTACTTTACAAAGCATCAAGAAAAAATGAAAAAGAATAAAAAAATAGAAGAAAATGTGAAATATCTCTTTGGAAAAACGATTGAACTGGAAAATAGATCAAGGGGAGATAATTAAAGTATTATTGTACTACCTGAAAGTCATGATCAAAGAGTCTAGATAACATATTTCAAGGAATTATAAAGGAAAATTACTCTGATATTTTAGAACCAGAGCAGAAAATAGAAAATTAAAGACTCCATTGATCACCACCTCAAAGAGATCCCAAAAGGAAAACTCCCAGGAATACTATAGTCAAATAATAGCTCACAGGTAAAGGAGAAAATATTTCAAGCAGTCAGAAAGAAATAGTTCAAATATCATGGAGCTCCATATAATCAGGATCACATAAAATTTACCAACTACCATGTTAAAGAAGTGGAGGGCTTAGAATATGATATTCTGGAAGATAAAAAAGAGCTGAGATTACAATTAGGAATAACCTATCCAGCAAAGCTGAGCATAATCCTTCAAGGGAAAAATTTATATTTAATGAATTGAGGAGTTTTAAGCATTCCTGATGAAAAGACCAGAGATGAATAGAAAATTTGACTCTCAAATACAATACTAAAGAGAAGCATAAATGGGTAAACATGAAAGAGAAATCATAAGCAAATCAATAAGATTAAACTATTTAGCTTTCTACATGGGAAGATCACTCATGTAACTTTATAACTTTCTCACTATTAAGGCAGTTATATGAATTCTGCATAGAAAGAGTGTGTGGGAGTGAGTTGATCACGTTGGAATAATGTACAAAAATGGATAAGAAAGAAAGAGGGAAGCCTTGGGAAAAGGGGGGAGGAAGAGGAATAATGGGGAAAATTATCTCATATAAAAAAGGCATACAAGGAAGAGCTTTTACAATGGAGGGGAAAATGGTGGGGATGGGGTAGGCAATGCTTAAAATGCATTCACATCTAAATTAGTTCTAAGGGGAACACACACACATAAACACACACATACACTCAATTAACAATAGAAATATATCTTACCCAACAGGGAAGTAGGAGGGGAAGGGAATAAAAGAAAGGGGGGATAATAAAAGGGAGTGTAGATAAAAGCAGGCAGCAGTCAAAAGCAAAACATATTTTAAAGAAAGGACAAGATAAAAAGAAAGAGAGAAGGATAAAAAGAAGAAAGGATGAAGGGAATATATAGTTAATAATCATAATTGTGAATGGGAATGGGATGAATTCACCCATAAAACAGAAGCAGAGAGCAGAATCAATTAGAAACCAGAATCCAACATGTTGCTTACAAGAAACACACTTGAAACAGAGAAAGACACATAGAGTTAAAATAAGGGGTTGGAACAGAATCTATTATGTTTCATATGAAGTAAAAAAAAAAAAAGCAGGGGTAGCAATCATGATCTCAGATAAAGCAAAAGCAAAAATACATGTAATAAAAAGGGATTAGCAGGGAAATAACATCTTGCTTAAAGGTACCATAGGCAATTAAGTCATATCAATAATAAACATATATGTACCAAGTGGTATAGAATCCAAATTTCTTAAAGGAAAAGTTAAGTGAATTACAGGAGGAAATAAACAATAAAACTATACTAGTGTGGGACCTCAACTTTCTCCTCTCAGAACTAGATAAATCAAATTATAAAATAAATAGTAAAATTAAGGAGATGAATTAAATCTTAGAAAAGTTAGATATGATAGACCTCTGGAGAAAACTAAATGGAAATAGAAAGGAGTATACCTTTTTCTCAGCTCTAAGTTGCATTTTCACAAAAATTCTCTACTTATTAGGGCATAAGAATCTTAAAACCAAATGTAGAAAATCAGAAATATTAAATATACCCTTTTCAGACCATAATTCAATAAAATTAAATTCAGTAAAGGTCTATGGAGGCATAGATAAGTAATTAACAGAAAAAAAATAATCTCATCCTAGAAAATGAGTGGGCAAAAGAAGAAATTATAGAAACAATCAATAATTTCATTAAAGAGAATGACAACAATGAGACTGCACTCCAAAATTTGTGGAATGCAGCCAAAGCAGTACTTAGGGGAAAATCTATATCTCTAAATGCATATGTTAATAAAAGAGAGAAAGAGCAGATCAATGAATTGGGTATACAACAATGACAACAACAAAAAAATAGAAAAAGAAAAATTTTAACAATTAAACACCAAAATGGAAATCCTGAAAATCAAAGGAGAGATTAATATAATTGAAAGTAAAAAAACACTGAACCATTAATTTTTTGTCTGTTTTATTTTGCAATACCACAACTACGGAAATAGGTTTTGTATGCTTCATATGTATAAGCAATATCAAATTGCTTGCCTTCTAAAGAAGGGGAGAGTAACAGAGGGAGGGAGAGAATTTGAAACTCAAAATAAAAAAAAATGAATGTTAAAAATGCTTTTACATGGAATTGGAAAACATTTAACAAAATAAATGAAATATATTTAAAAAAGAAAGTATATCTCATAATGAAACCAGTGACAAAAACAACATTGATTTCTTTTTTCTTTTTTCTTTTCTTTTTTTTTTTTTAGTGAGGCAATTGGGGTTAAGTGACTTGCCCAGGGTCACACAGCTAGTAAGTGTTAAGTGTCTGAGGCCGGATTTGAACTCAGGGATTCCTGACTCCAGGTCTGGTGCTCTATCCACTGTGCCACCTAGCTGCCCCAACATTGATTTCTTAAATAATTTTGAAAAGGAAATGATCATACTTAGTCTGGAAATTTAATAGTCTTTTTTTGTTTGTATGAATACAACTACACTACCAAACATACTGAAACAGAATAAGTTTTTAAAAAGCAGGAAATGACATAAACATCATGAAGTAGTAATTCTTCAACAATATTTGACAGAAAGTATAAAAATATTTCAGGACTTGTAGAGCAGAAAATCATGTGGGAACAGGATGAAGTATATATACATCATCACCATCATTCTCTTTTCTCCTGAAGTTGTACTAAGGATACTTTTAGTGAACCTATGTTTATACCCTAATACATTCATTCAAATATAAAGAGAAGTTATTTTATCCATCCATGTAGTAGTCCATATGCTACTAGCAAGATGATGACTTACCCAGGACCATTTTTATCTGAACTCTGTCGAACTCTATAGTCATGATGATGATGATGATATATGTATTTTAAAAAATATCACCACCCTACTTCACAACCTATAAAAATAATAATCATGATTGTAGAAGTTGTCTGGTATGTGGTTATATCACATCAGGCATGTCAGGTACAATCAGGGACAACCAAACAAGTTCCAACCTCTCTACTACTAATTTGTCAACTTAGAATGATCTCTCTGTATCTCTTTTTTCTGTCTCTATTTTTGTCTCTGTAACTCTCTCTGTCTCTGTTTCTCAACTGTTCAAAGGCAGTCTAGGTTATATGCTCTGGAATAATCTCAGAAATTTCTAATATTTCAAAAACTCTAATCAGCTGATGCCTTACAGGCTAAAATTGAAGAAATCTCTTCTTTCATGGAAGAGTTTCCCTTTTCTTAATCTTGAGTTGTGAACTTATAGGCCTTGACAAATCACGATTAATCATCATGTAATTTATTTGTAGTATTAAGTAACACAAAATGCTGATAAAAATTTAAACAATGTATAGAAGGCTGCAATGGAACTTCTGCTGAAGCCACCTCTTTTTTTTCTTTCTTTTTTTTTTTTTAGTGAGGCAACTGGGGTTAAGTGACTTGCCCAGGGTCACACAGCTAGTAAGTGTTAAGTGTCTGAGGCCAGATTTGAACTCAGGTACTCCTGACTCCAGGGCCGGTGCTCTATCCACTGCGCCACCTAGCTGCCCCTGAAGCCATCTCTTTTCAAAGAAAGAGATAGAGATTTAATATCTAGGTAGAATTTTTTAAAATAGTGCTATCTCTGAGAAAGCAGGGTAAAGGCAGGATCTGCTGTCTATTGTGTCTCATCAACAATCCAAATTGCTACAATTGCTGATTCAACCTGGCCTCAGCTCCATGTCACTTGTGCCAGGTTTTAGTTTTCTCTACTTTAGTTTTCTGGTCAGCTTGCCCATTCATATTTGGCCATTTGACGTATAGTACTTCCAAATTTGAACAGAAGTCCTTTCCTTAAGGTCAGTGGAACTCCCACAGCACCCATACCCCTAAAATTAGGTCTCCTGAGTTCTTATGAAGAGTCTAGTCAAAGGATTCCCTATCATGCTTGGAAGTTCCTGCAATGTTTCATTGGTTCTGGGGATTACCTAGGTGAAAGGAAATCTTTCAAAGTCTCTATGATTATGGGGAGACCATCCAAAATCCCTTTGATCCTGATTCTTAGCAATGTGTAGCTACTTATTAAAGCTTATATTCACCAAGAAAAAAAAAAGAACTGTGGAGTATAGATGCTGAATGAACCATACTATTTCTTTTGTTTTTGGTGCTGTTGTTTTTCTATTTTGAGGTTTTTCATCATTGCTCTGATTATTCTCTTATAACATGACTAATGCAAAAATAGGATTAATGTTATTATGTATATATATATATATATATATATATATATATATATATATATATATATATATATATATATATATATAAAACCTATATCAGATTACCTGCTGTCTAGGGGAGGGGGGAGGGAGGGGAGGGGAGGGAGGGAGAAAAATCTGAAGTTGTAAAGCTTGTATAGGCAAAGGTTGAGAACTATCTTTACATGTAACAGGAAAATAATAAAATACTTTATTAATTAAAAAAAACTTATATTCAAATAGAGTATAATGTTGCAAAAATCCTTTACTAGTACTATATGAATAAATGCTAGAAAGTACTCTGTGGCCATGTAAAGATAATTGAAATCAGACTTGGGCATTTTCTTTTTCTTTGAACCTGAGATATCTGCTCTCTTCCACTGGAAGGACAAGGGGATGAGGGAGAAAGAAAGGAAATCAAATCAATTTCCAACATAATTAGTTAGGATTATAGAATCTTATAGGTGGAATAAGATTTGAAAGATTTTGTAATTCAACCTCCTCTGGAATTCAGGAAGAGTCTAGGCAACAGTTAGATGGTATAGTGGATAGAGTGTTGCACCTGGAGTCAGGAAGATATGAATTTAAATCTGGCCTTAGACACTTAGTGGCTGTGTGACCCTGGGGCAAGTCACTTAACCCCATTTGCCTTGGTTTCCTCATCTGTAAAATGAACTGGAGAAGGAAATGACAAAGTACACTAATATCTTTGCCCCCAAATAGGGTCGTGAAGAGTTGGACATGACTGGAAAATGACTGAAGGACAACTAGGCAACATCCCTGTTGGACCTAGGCTCTGAACACTTCCAATGTTGGGAAATATCTCATGAGTTAGCCCATTCTATTCCTGAGTGGCTCTTGTTATTAGAAAATTATGCTTTATTTTGGATTGAAACCTTTTTTGTAATATTCACTAAACTGACCTTAGTTCTATCTTCTGGAGCTACACAGAATAAGAATCCTTTTTCCTTTAAATGACAGCAATTCAGACGATTTAAGACAGCTGGTGGATTCCCTCCCTCAAATTCCTCTCTTCTCTAGGCTAAATATCCCTCTAACTGCAAACTCCTGGCCTCTGACGTCCTTAACTGGCAAGATTACTAAATGCCAGGAGACTTTCCATGGAATTACCCATGAGAAGTGTAGCAGTCATAGAATAGGAGACATTTCTTTGCTTATCAGAATGACAGGAAGGGAAAAACACTAGCCATTTAATGAGACTGAAAGCCAAGAGCATCTGTTCCAGGGAGATATGAGCAGGGTTTGCTGATTTGACAGAGATTGAGTGCACTTGTGAACTTTTTCCCCCCTTGGAAATCAGAATAGCAAACAGCATGATTTTAGTTTGTGTTGATAGAAAGCTGCCTGACTCAGTGCTGTCTAGAGTCTTTGGTCAAATGTGAGTATTTACATTGATTTGTCAGAGATGATCAGCAATTTTTATGCAGATGTTAGGGATGTGTCACTCCTGCTTTGTTGCTTGGGAATTTGCTTCTCATAGGGGGTAATGAGAAGCCTGAAGGTGAGGAGCAGGTGGAAAGAGAGAAAAGGTATAATAGGGAAAATTTTGGGTTGGTATGTGTTAGATGTGGAAAGATGCAGGATTGCCTGAAATAGACAGCACTTGTAAATGAGTCATTAGCTTACTGCTGGTAGCTGACTAGTTCTTCTATGGTTGAGGTTTCTAGGGCGAAGGCTGGCTCGATGTGCAGGCAGAGTGGGGTGGGGGTGCCTACTTGTGATTTTCCTAAGTGGTGACAATTTCTAAGTGCTCATGATTTCCACTTGAAGAGAGAGGGCTGCTGAGTCTTGACCTTCCAGTGATTATATAATGGTGAGCATTTCTGTCTCTCTAACTGATGGCCCAAGGACAGATAGATAGTCAGGCTTTTGTAGCTGCTAGAAGGTCTGGGACTTTGTGAATTAATTCACTTTATATTCATTCAATAAACTTTTATTAAGGGTCTACTATGTGTTGTGGTATAACTGTCCTCAAAAGAGTTGTAGCCTGGGCTTTAAAAAGTCATAATCTCTTTTTTTTCCATGTTGGTTATTTTCACTGTTGCTACTCTAGACAGGCCTAAAAAATCCAATTAATTAATTTCAGCAAATTCTCTAGGGCAAAATTTTCAAAGGGTAGCCTACCTATTCATATATGTAATTTTACACCTGTAATTATGAAATGGGAAGCACAGTTATTACATCCTTCTTGTTTTGTGTATTTAAGAGGGAAATGGCTTTCATAATAAGCAACTTGGGGGCCAAATTACCTGTGAAGTAACGTGGGTCTGATAAGAGCCCTTTAAAGATTTGACCCTAAACTAGAAATGAGCTTTGGTCTGATGCCTTTGGAATAATAGCACACAGTGCCTTTCTTCCAAGGATTTAAAGCACTTGAGAGACGCTGGGACCCCATTTGGTAAATGACTGTTCCAGAACATTGCTAAGTGCTACCTTTATGACCTGAAAGCCCTGGCTTGGCTCTGCCCATCACTCTAAGGAGTGGCTTCTATCCTATCTCAATGTCTTAGTCCTGTTAAAGTCCCCAAGTAAATGGGAAAAGGGCATTATAACTTGCATTTGGTAGATGGGAAAGTCATAATAATATCTTTGCCATCCTATAATGCTTCATGCTTTTAAAAGGACTTCTGCAAAATTATCTCATTTGAGCCTAACAACAAACCACTGCGGCCCTTTTGCAAGAAGCTTTCCAGTCCCAAAGGGCTGATGTTTACTTTATGGAATTTGTTATATCTCTGGTGATGACCTTTCCCTCCACTCTAAAAATGTGGGGAAATGGCTACCTGACGCTACCTGACACTATGTTGGTGACAACTCCCCTTGTAAACACTGAGCTCATAAAATTAAAGGAGGAAAGTTTTATTGAAAGAGAAAAAAATAAAAGAGTTCTCAGAAAAGAAATTCTCCAATGGGGAATTTTCCCCATCTATAAAATAAAGGGGTTGGACTAAATGGGCACTAAGGTCAATTCCAGCCCTAAATCTATAAGCAGACCTTCCCTGAAGGACTATTTCGCATCCTAATCTCTTTTAGTTCTGGACAGGCAGGAATCCCAGCAGGACTCTCCTCATGGCATTCCTTCTGTGCAGTTTTTAACCAGTGGTATTAGGCTTTGCTTGCCATCATGGATCCTTCTACAATACCATATAGGGCTCTAAAGGTGTTGTTTTCTGGTCTTCTTTCTGAGATCATAAATAACTCTCAGGGTCAAGTCTTGCTCAAACAATCCTTCAATCAACCAATCAGAATATTATTAATCGTCTATTATGTGCCAGGGACCGTGAGAGGCACTGGGGATAAAAAACAAACAAACCAAGCTGTACAGTCCCTGTCTACATGACATTTCCATTCTAGTAGTGGTGTGTAATGTGATCATAGATAAGTTCATATAGGACCTACATAGGATGTTCCAGAGGCCTTACTGAAGTTTTAAACTGCTAAGAGCTTATATAAAGCATAAGGTAAATTTGCAATTTTTTGGGGGGGGGCATTAACAAGGAAGGGAATCAGGAAAGGTCCCTTGAAGGAGGCTGGGCACTTTAACCAAGCCTTGAATCAAACTAGAGACATAGAGGCAGAAGTGAGGAAGAAAAGTGTCCCAGAAATTGGGTATAGTCTGTGCAAAGGTGTGGAGTTGAGAAATGGAATGTCACGTATAAGTAGGCCAATTTGACCACAGCATAGGATGTGTGAGGGGGAATCATGTGTAATAAGCCTGAAAATATAAGTTGGAATCAGATTGTGAAGGGCTTTAAATGCCAAATAGGAGTTTGTGTTTTAATCTAAAGGCATAGGGAACCACTGAAGCTTCCTGAATGAAAGGATGACATGATTAGACCTGAGCTTTAGGAATGTAATTTTGGCAGCTGAGTAGAGGAGAGATTGGAAAGGAAAGACAATGTAGGGAGACCAATTAGGGCTATTGCAGTAGTCCAAGTAAGAGTTGATGAGTAACTCTATGTACGAGATTTAGTCTGTGCTGAGTTTTATCCTCACCTACTACAGAGAATAATGTCTCTAGGGTGTTTAAGATCTGTCAGGAAGCACAGTTCTCTCTTCTCAGCAGCTGGAGTGAAATTAAGGACTTGATCTCTTTCAGACTACTCCCATCTGTTACTTCTGTTGCTGACCTTTCCGTCACTGAATTTGTTCAGGGAGCAAGAATCCCACTACTCTCCATCTTTAGAAGAGACTCAATTATCCATGAAAGATTTTATTTATTAAAATTAAAATTAAATTAAATTGGGGGCAGCTAGGTGGTGCAGTGGACTAAGCACCAGCCCTGGATTCAGGAGGACCTGAGTTCAAAAACAAGCCTCAGACACTTGACACTGACTAGCTGTGAGACCCTGGGGATGTCACTTAACTCCCATTGCCCCGCAAAAACAAAACAAAACAAAACAAATTAAATCAAATTTCCCTTCAGGAAGGGATTTCCCCTTCCTGAGTACTCTTCATTCGTTCATAGGCCAAGAACGAAAGGAAAAAAAGAATCCCAAAGAATCTTTCTGGGTGGTATTTTTCAAATAACTGTTGGCTCTTACCAGTCCCACATGAGGTTGGGAAATAGCAAAGGCTCTGTTCCAGAAGAATAACTACCCCATGAGATTAATGGTATTCCCATTTCATAGATAGGAAGCTGAAGCACAGAGAAGTTAGAAGAATTGTAAAACATTACTAAATTAGTACTGGAGCAATCAGCAATGGGGACAGGATTAGTAGCTTGTTCCCTTAATTTTCTACTCAAACTTTGAATTTTCATTTGTGATTCAATTTTGAGATACCCGAAAGCTTATTAGAAAGTGTTTCCCTTCCTGAGAACAGGTAAACAGATTTTGTCTCAATAATATTGTAGGATATCTATGAGTTGAACTATATGGCCACTGAGCTTTATTCCAATTCTCAAATTCTGTGATTCTTTGAAAAACAATCTGTGTGCAGAAGGGGCTAGCCAATGGGCTGCCTTTCCACCTGCATGTTCTTATCCAAGGCAATAAGCACTCTTTATTCACTTTTTCTTTTTATTTGGATTGCCTGTGATGGACTTGGAGGCATGAAGATTTGAACTGATATCTGGCACCTGACACTTCTCAGCCTGGTGACCCTGGAAAAGTCACTTAACCTCTTATTGTCTCAGTTTCCTCATTTGTAAAATAGGATAATACTAACCCACTCCCAGGGTTGTTGTAAGGACAAAAATAAGATAATATTTATAAAATGTATTGAAAACCTTAAAGTAATATGTAAATTATAGTTATAATAATAATTATTATTAGTTTTTGTATGATCTTTATCTCCAAAGATATTCTGCTTTCACCTACTCTTTCACCTTACACCTACTTTGCGTTACAGATGTCATCCCTTCATAATAATTCCCACCTGTGCCTTCTGTCTACTATAGTTCTATAGCCTTTTGGGCATAGTTCCAAATTACTTTCCAGAATGCTTGAATCTTTTCACCACTTCACTAACAGTGGATTAGCATCCCAGCTTTCCCACATCCCTTCCAACATTCAATATTTTCTGTTTTTGTTATATTTGCCACTCTCATAGGTGTGAGGTGATATCTCATAGCTGTTTTAATTTGCACTTCTCTGATCAATCATGATGTAGAACATTTTTTCATATGATTATAAATAGCTTTCATTTATTTTTCTGAAAACTGCCTGTTGATACCCTTTGACCATTTATCAAATGGAAAATGACTTGTATTTTTATAAATTTGACACAGTTCTCTATATATTTGTGAAATGAGGCCTTTATCAGAGATATTTGTTTCAAAAATTCTTTCCCAGTTTTCTACTTCCCTTGTAATCTTGGTTACATTAGGTTTATTTGTGCAAAAGCTTTTTAATTTTATATAATCAAAATGATCTTTTTTACATTTAATTCTATTCTCTACATCTTCTTTAGTCCTAAATTCTTCCCTTGCCCATAAATCTGACAGATAAACAATTCCATGCTCCCTTAATTTGCTTATGGTATTATCCTTTATCTGTAAATCATGTACCCATTTTGACCTTATTTTAGCATATTGTGTGAGATGTTGATCTATACTTAGTTTCTGCCATACTGTTTTCCAGTTTTCCCAGCATTTTTTGTTAAACAATGAGTTTTCATTCCAA
Source organism: Dromiciops gliroides (assembly GCF_019393635.1). NCBI lineage: Eukaryota > Metazoa > Chordata > Mammalia > Microbiotheria > Microbiotheriidae > Dromiciops > Dromiciops gliroides. The sequence continues at coordinate 315,843,147 of NC_057862.1, read as the reverse complement.
AGGCTTGGATCCAGGCATCTCAAAGTTATTTGAATTTTCAAAACATACTAACAGAACTAAGTAGAAAATAGCTTACTACAAGTGCTAACAAGGGCAGCTAGATGGTGCAGTGGATAGACTGCCAGGCCTGGAGTCAGGAAGATTCATCTTCTTGAGTTCAAATCTGGCCTCAAGACACTTATTAGCAAGTCACTTAACCCTATTTGCCTCAGTTTCCTCATTTATAAAATGAGATGGAGAAGGAACTTGTAAACCACTTCAAGTACCTGTGCCAAGAAAACCCTAAATGGGGTCATGAAGAGTCAGGTTAAATACTGAAGACATACAAAAAATTGAGACATTTGAGGAGCTTATACATCCAAATAGAGAGAGAGAGAGACAATAGGAGGATTCAGCTTACAGGGCAAACGTTAAGGTTCTATGGTCTTTTGTATTCAGATACTGGGTAGGTCTCAAGGCCCTTGCATCCTTAGGGTACAGTGGCAAGTTAGATGGTAATACTTGGAGGTTTGTAAGAAACAACTGCACTAAAGATGGTAAGACAGAGGGGTTCTCCCTTTTACTGGTAGAACTGTAGTTTATGACTCTGCTCATTAAAGTTAGTGAGCAGTCATGTCTTCTCTACAAACAGGGGCCTGGGACAACGAACATTTGTACAGAGAAATCCCAGTAGGAACTGGATGGGGGGAAGGAATAGGAGAAAAGACCTCAAAAGCCTGTTTAGCTCTGCCCTCTAGTACAACATAGGATCTGGGTAAGCAGCAGCAGCAGCAGCAACAACAACAATAAAAAATAACTAACATTTATTTGGCAATTACTATGTGCCAGGCACTAGGCTAAATGCTTTACAATTATTATTTCCTTTGATCCTCAAAACAACCTTTCAGGTAGGTGCTATTATCATCCCCATTTTACAGATGAGGAAACTGAAGCAAACAGAAGTTGTTAGTTGTCCAGAGTCACATAACTTGTAAGTGCCCAAGGCCAGATTTGAATCTAGGTCTTCCTGGCTCCAGGCTCAGTGTTCCATCCACTGTGCCACCTAGCTGCCTCTTTATGGTCTACAAAGTTCCCTTCCTACTAAATGCCAATAACATGAAGACCACACATAGAAAATAGCAAATAAACCCATTTATTTTAGTCAAAAATGAACAGAAATCAGATAAATTATATGGATATTACTATACTAGCAACATACAAAACAAATGAGCTCTCCTGCTGGGAGCACAACATCTCAGCTCAACCAATAGAAAGATTTACGGATCTCATCCGAGGGGAATTCCTCAAAGGCCCTTGTTTTTTAATATTTAGCTGGGGTTAAAGGCATAATTGAGGTACTAACACCTCTACATATTGGCTTCTTTCCAATTTCTTTCTTTCCCTTCAGGGACTTCTCCCTGAAGAGAATCTGGAATGTATATATTCTCTTTCAAAACTGGAAGATCGGGGGCAGCTAGGTGGCACAGTGGATAAAGCACTGGCCTTGGATTCAGGAGGACCTGAGTTCAAATCCAGCCTCAGACACTTGACACTAGCTGTGTGACCCTGGGCAAGTCACTTAACCCTCACTGCCCTGCAAAAAAAAAAAACCAAAAAAAACCCTGGAAGATCTCTGTTCTCCCAAGCTCTAGCCAACTCTGTCCCTCAAACAGGTACTGAGCATCTAGTAATCAATCTCCACAAATAAGGAACGTCTTAGGTAAATGGGTATGAGTCCCTGATTACATTTATTGATACAGAGAAAATTTCTATTTTTTATATTTATTTTAATTTCTATTAATTTCTATTAATTTTAATTTTTTAAAGATTGCCCATCTTTGAAGTATAGGAGCTACTAAAGGGTCCCATCTCACTAATGATTAACCCTAGAGCTTTGACCTTCTTTGTTTGTGATCAGTACTATTTTTTGCCAACTTAGGAAGCTCCATTTTTGACCTTCCTACTCCTCTTGTCATTTTGATGATGGACTTAGTGTGGACACACAGTCAGCTTTATATCTACTATAACTCAGAACACCTGGGCTGAAGATGCACACAACTGAAGATATCTGCAACTAAAGAGATCCACTGAATTGAAGAGATTCACAACTTCAGCCTCCGTGTGGGCATTTGTGTTTTAAGAATGCCTTAAAATGCCTTATTTTAAAGGAATGGGTCTAATAATAGAAATTTCTGGTAGGCTGGAGTGTGAAGAGGTAGACATTTTTGAATTCAATTGAGTAAGCATTTATTGAGCTTATTAAGTATTTATGGTGTTCAAGGCAATAAGAAGTATTGCAAAGAGAGCTGTTTTTGGAGGCAGGAATTCAAGTCCTGGGTTCAAGTCCTGTGAGACTCTAGGCAAGTCACTTAACTACTCAGTGCCCCATACAACTCTTTAAGACAAGTTGTTGCAGAGAAGGTGCTGACTTGTATTGGTTCAGGGACTTGGTCATCAGGAGCTTCCTATACCTTCAAAATCTTAAATAGCCAGTTAAAAAATTTCAAGGCACTATCCCGAAAAAGGTAGTTACAAAGAAAAAGACAAAGAAAAGAGCAAAAAAGGAACAATCCCTTTTTCTCAAGGATCTTGCCTTTTAGTGGGGGGGCGGATTTTGGGAACCTTTTACATCTATCACAACTATGTCTCCTGCCTACAGCAATAGGATGCCACATTCAAATGGTCCATCTTTACTTGGTAGATCCTGGAGGCAGGCTTGTTCCTAACATTACTTCTTCATAAGCACTGGAGTGTCAGGCCTTAGCACTCCCTGTATCTCTCATTAAGTAGAAATCATGTGCCCTTAGAAAATGTCAAGATGCCCCTTGAAAATGAAAAGGATTTGAGTGAGTTTGCCTTCTGAATGAAAGGCAGATGTAGGAATTCACAGACGACTGCTCCTCTCTCCTCCCCTCCCAAGGGTGACCTTTCTACCCCACTACCTCCTCCAGATACTTGTTTCAAGTGGCCCTGGAGGCTGAGTTCCTGCTTTGTTCTTTCAGCATTTGCTGACTGGGAGAGCAGGTGTTAGAAGTAATTCCAATGCTCTGTCCTTGTGGGCAGTCACTTGAAGCTTTAGCCATCAGGGTAGGGCTGACTTAGCTGTTCTGGCAGATTAGATTTTAGAATACTAATATTTATTCCCTGGGGACAAAGAATAAATTCTACTTAGCACCCAGGAAAGCAAATTTTAAAACTCCTTTCCTCTTCCATTCCCCTCCATCTTTCTTTTTGGCTGTGCAGTGGCTTCCTGGGGTCAGGAAGTTGTGTTGGCATAATGAATTTTGTCATGGTCCTTTTGAAGGGATTCCTGTCATTCCACTCCCACTATAGATGTGTGCCTGACTGGGAAATTATATTGCTTTTTAATATTGGCTTAATCGAGAAGCCAAATCATGGCTTACATAATGATTCTTCTGTCTTCAGTTTCCTATTTTCTTCACATAATAGGCTCAGTTAATAGCCAATAATCATAGCTCTTCCTGAAAGAAGTGGAGTCAAGCTGTGATGAAGGGTTATTCCATCAAGTTTAGGTGATCTTTCAAAGTCATATTAGGTATGCAATTCTGGAAATCTTTGAGGTTTCTGCACCAAACAAAATACATTCTTAAGTTTCATCTTGGTGGAGAATATCCTCAGGGGTAATTTGTTGAGATGAACATATTTGTTGTACACTCCCTGATTGAGCTGCAGAGATAGTATATCTATGGGACATTCTTGGTGAAACAAAGACCCCAAACATTTATATAAAGACCACCAAGTGACCCCTGAGTAGAAAAAGGCCCATAAAAGGAGGTCCCCCTATATAGGAAGCAATATTTTATTCAGGAGATGCTCAATAACTATTTGTTGATTTGTTTGTAGATTGAAAGATGTATGTGCCACAATGCCATACTGAGAAACCTCTAGCATAGGCCCTTCTTGTTGGTTACTCCTTCCCCAGATATACCATTTTATGGTATTTGTGTATCTATCTATCTGCACATATATACATATATACCCACCGACCACATATATAGGTATATGTGTGTGTGATACATATACATATATATACATATATATATATATGTGTGTGTGTGTGTGTGTGCACACACATATACCTACACACACACACACACAACATATATGTATATATATATATATATATACTGTGAGATTTAAAATTGGATATTAGATGATAAATCTCCCCTCTTTAACCTTTCCCTTAATTTATCTCCCAGACTAGTAAATGGAAGAAGCTTCTGGTTTTCTAGTTAGAGCTTTTATTGTATGGTAGTCACAAGGTGATGTTGATTAGAAGGATAGGAAAGTAGAAATACAATACAAATCGTCTTAAGTCTAAGCTTAGTCTATATTCCGTATAAAACTCACCAAAAGCCGAAGGCCACCTTTGGGGAAAGAGAGAGACCGTGTCAAGCGCGTGCTGCTGCTAACCGAGAGCCGGGCCCAGTCGAACTCTCATCAGCATCAGCCTGTGCAGCGCAGTCAGGAGACCAGCAGAGCAGGAAAAAGTCCCACTTCCATTCTCTCCTTGCCTTTTAAGCTCGCACCCCGGAAGTGGAGTGCTAGCAGGCAGTCTGACGTGCGCAGCAGGCGGACTGGCATGCATAGCTCATGCCATTGGTCTCCTCCCCGAAAGGGTGGTCCTTAAAAAAAACTGGCGTCTTTCAGTTATCCTAACCAACTGTTAAAAAACTTTCATATTTTTTTACCACAATACTATGGTGTATATATATGTGTGTGTGTATATATATATATAAATAAAATGATATATATTATTAATAACTGGACTCTCTTTAGAATTCTCCTTTTTTTCACCTGCCACTTTGCTTCCTTCACTGTCCTTTATGTATTGTCTTCCCCTATTAAAATATCAGCCCCTTGAGAATAAATGCTGTCTTGCTCACTTGTATTTGTATCCTTAGCATTTAGCACATTGCCTGGTACACAATACGTACTTAATAAATGCTTGCTTACTCTGTCTCTGTCTCTCTCTAATTATTTGGCTTCATCATATACTAGTTTGTATGGTCTTGGAGACAGGAAGAACTGGGTTAAATTTCTCTCCCAGATTAGCTGTGTGGACCTGGAAAATTACTTAATCTCTGGGCCTCAGTTTCCTTGCTTGTAAAGTGAAGGGGTTGGATTAAATGACCTCTAAAATGCCATCCATCTCTAAATTCATGATTTTTAAGTTATGCTTATTTGTATACATGTCTTTTCCCTCCTTTAGATTTTAAGCTCTTTGAGGACATGGACTGTTATTTTTCATAATTGTATAGCTGGTCTACAGTAAAGTGCCCAGAATTTACTAGGTTTTTAATGTGTATTTATCAAATTGAATTGAAAAAGAAAGGGATGAGCATTTTTCACAGTACTTGCAGAATTCTATCTAAAGTAGCATTAGGAAGAGAGATTTATCCACTTCTAGGCAATTAACAGCTGATACTTGTATATTTTTATGGTTCTGGAAAAGTTATTTGTAATTTTTGTCCCTGCTTACCATTCACTACTTAGTCATAGTTCTATGTCTTAAGACATCTTAGAGTAAGAAGGGATCTTAGAACTCATTTCATCAAAACTTTTCCTCTTGCATGTGAGAATTCAGATGATTGACCCAAAGTCACACAACTAGTGATAAAATGCTAGCATCAGGACTTTAACCAAAATAGCTTGTCTTTGTGTTCCATGATTTTCCCAAAGTTCAATCTTGTGCTTCCTTATCAGTGTCTTTTGTTTAATTTCATTTTGATTAAAAAAATTCCTTATGCTTTTCTTATTGCATTCCCATGATACTTCCTTCTGTCTGTTACCATTTTAGGAAAAGAGGTTGCAGACTAGACCTATGATTTTACTGCCATTGGAAACTCTTAGATGAGGAAAATCCCTCTATTAATGTAGGAAAGCAAAATTGTCTGCAGCTTATAGTGTTAAAGTGTTGAAAGGGTCACTGATAGGTAAAACACTTTCTTCTTGGAATTTACAATCCACATCTATACAGCACATATGTTGTATCCCCCTAGTGCTACTCTCTGAACTCCCAGTGCATTGACTATTTGAATTCCCATAGGATGACTACATTCTGTTCCCTTCAGAGTATTAAGAGTAGTCCTGATGAGTTTTGACTTCTGGTACTATTGCTCATGAGCCACTTCTGTACAATCTGGTGAGCTTTCTATTATCAATTAACTAGTTCATATCAATTGTTTTTACAAAGGGATGTTTAATAAAAAGGTATAGCAGCAGAAGTTACAAAACTTCTCTAAACCTTCTATACTCTCCCCTTGCACATATACTATTTCTGTGGAAAATGGGCATAAAGGTAGTGAAACACATGTGTAGAGAACATTTAGGACTGAGGGATCCTTCATAATTCCTGATCCTGGGAGTCCTTCTCTCTTTTGGAAGAGTCCCCTCAAAGTTTGCTTCTGCTTATATATTAACTGATGGATAAGATGTTCCCTTGCCCAGTAGACCTAACTCTTTGCAGGATGGATGTCTCAATTGATGGGTTAATTAATTGCTGGCCAACATATAGGCCACTCCTCAGGGATAGTTTCTCTCTGGTTTCAGATACTGCTGCTACCACTTCCACTTGACAAAGGGATCCGGATGATACTTCCAATTTCTAGAAGCTCATAAGGATTACTATGTCAGGCATTGTGCTAAACAATGGGAATTTAAAAAAAAAATTGAAAGAAAGATAGTTCCTGTCCTCAAGATGTACACCTTCTAATGAGAAAAGAGGAAGCATAAGAGGGAACTGAAAAGGCGAAGAAAAGTTGCATGGTGGCAAAGTTAAGAAAGGCAGGCTAGGAGGGGAATGAACAAAGCATAGCTATCCTTGTTCCAGCCCCAGAAAGAGGCTCTTTATACATGGCTTTCTAAAGGAACTCACCAATAGAAGAAATGGGCTGACATGTCACAGGGATATTCCAGGGTTCAGAGGTTCCAGGTACTGAGAAACATTCTAGGGTAAGAAGGTAGCTAACATATAGTGGTGAAATCCAGAGAATCAGAAGCACAACTGGGAAGGGAAATAAAACATAGCCAGCTGGAGGCTATCACCAAAATGGACCCCCCCCTCCCAAACTACAAAGGAACTCACCAATGGGAAAAGGAGGTTGGCATGATGAAAGGATGTTTCAGAGTGAGATGGCCCTAGGTCATGAAGGAAGTTCCAATGTGAGAAGGCAGCTTAATAATGATGGCAAAGTCCAGAGGTCACAACCTGATTATCCAGTTCTGGATACTTCAGATCAGGAAGGAAGAAACACAAAGGAAATAGGCACCATGCACTGAGCAACACATGGTCCCAAGAAGGGAGATAAGGTAGGCATAGCTACTACTCCTTCTAAGACCTAGAGGAACTTCTCTTCTTCAAAAGAAAACCACTAGAGAAGAGAATGGGAGAGTGAAGGGTTGCCTCCAAGAATCTTTTGTTATGTAACCCTAGTTCTTGACTCATAATTGGAAGATCCTTCATAACCCCAATACTGGTTACTCGTGGTTTAAAGTAGGCTCATCACTTGTAAGCATGGATCTTCTTGCTTACCCGAAAATGTGAATGACTCCCTGCTGGTGGAGAGTGAGGAAACAAGCATTTATTAAGCGCTTACTATGTGTGAAATATTAGGCAAATATTTCATTGAATCCTCACAACCCTGGTGATGGCATTCCATTTTACAGTTGAGAAAACTGTGGCAGACAGAGGTTAAATGATTTGTCCAGGGTCCCACAGATAATATGCATCTGAAGTTGGATTTAAACTCAGATCTTCCTGACTCCTGTACTAGACAACCACCAAGGTCATTTACAGTTTGAAATCTGTACTTCCCATATGCGTGCTTATTTTAGTGGGTCTAGTTTTATGATTGTAGTCAACTGTTATTAAAACATTAATCTCATAAGAAAGTAGGCTTACCAAACCTCCACATGTTTGATTCAAATCAGGGAGGGAATATTGCACTTGTTCTGTACAGCTCACCAGGAAGTCCCCCATTATACATCTATTGTCTTGCTTTCACTTCCTTAGAAGAGAATAGGTACTTGGGTAGGATTTGTTGCTTGAATATTTGTTTAATCATTTTTCCTCTGAAAGCTTGTTTCTTCCCTCTCTGGGCAAGGGAGAGTAGAGTGTCTAGGTAAAAACTTCCTGATTGCCAGCTCCTGAGAGCCTTAGCTTTGATGATCTACAATGGTAGCTTTTTGTGCACAATAATAGTAACTCATATTGTACTACTATAGATGTGGCAAAATTCTTTGCTCACAACCATTCCATGAGGTAAATAGTATGAGTTACTTTACAGAATTGGAAATAGGCTTAATGAAATTCCACAGCTTGCCCACAATCAGAGTTAGTGAGTGACAAACATAGGACTCAAATTCAGGTCTCTTGACTCTCCACATCTAGGACTTTCCCCATTATAACTATGTGAAGACACATTTTCTTTAGAGGCAGACAGTGTGGCATAGGTTGAAATCAATTGTCTTGTGTTTGAACATGTGCTAGATTTATTTGAAAACTGTATCATCTTTTCCATTTTATAAACCCATTACCATAAAAGCTAGTATATTCAGCCTTCTTTTAGCTAGAATTCTCTGTTAACTGGATTTTTTTACTAAATTGTGATGCCTTCTCAATTGAAATTCAATTATTACCTGGCATTTCTGCTAAAATTATAGTGCAGTTATAATCAGTATGTAAAATGGCAATGCTGAGGTCCCAAAAGTTTCTGAAGTGCCTTCAGGATCATCATATAAACATTAAAATATGCTCACTCTGATTTTTAATATAAAGTGCATTTATTAAAATTATCATTCTGAATAGGCCACTGCTGATGTCTTGTGGTATGGAGGTGACGCTGGGTTCTGAAAGGCTGTATTAGTAGAGTATAAATTCTGAGACATTCCCCTAAGGTAGAAAGATTTTTAATGTGGATCTGGGGATGAACTATATGTCTTTTAATCAAAGAACAGTCTAGAAAGATCAAGGAAGACTTATCAGGGAGCTGGCTAACAAATAATGTTTTTTATTGACTTCAGGAACTCAAGAAACCTTTTAAGATATGGATAGAGTATTATATATGCAGGTGAAAGCAAGCTTTACAACTTGGCAAAGATACTTCCACACTTCAATGATTTGTAATTGCAATAACAGATCCAGATTGCAATCCTTCCATGCCTTGGTGGATATGGAAAACTTGAAAAGGGAAGAAAAGAGAAAAGAGGAGAGATCTGGGTTTCAATTCCTTCTCTTTAGTGACACAATCCTTGGAAAAGTTTTCTCAGTTGTAAAGTGGAGATAGTACTATTTATTGTGTTCTTGCAGGACAGGTACAAAGACCAAATGAAATAATTTATGTAAATGGGTCTATAAAGTTTAACACACTATATTAATGTCAGTTCTTTTTATTTCATGGATTGTGTAGCCAATCTTTTTATCACTTGATAACCAATCTTTTGGTGATGAGATGCTCAGAACTTGATTTAAGATGGTCCTTAACCAACAGTCCATTGTTATTTTTATACTTGAAGGCTTTCTATCTTGGTAGGACCTTGCATAGCTTACATTCTCTTACATAGTCCTCAAAATTCCAGTATCATCATCATGCTGCCATGAGATAATGGGGTAGGAGTTCAGTGGAAGATAATCATGACTATTGATTTTTATTCTTTAAAAAGTATTAATATGTTCCTGCTGTATACAGTAACTTCATAGATAGTATAGAATAGTGAGTAGTGGCTAGGTCTTGGAGTCAGGATGACTTTAAGTATGATCTTATATATATATATATGTGTGTGTGTGTGTGTGTGTGTGTATATGTATATATATAATTTTGATACATATCATTCAGTCTCTCTCTATATACCTATATCTGTATTTGTTCCTGTGCTTGTACTTGTACCTGTACCTGTACCTATACACATACACACAAACATACACATTTACATTTACATATCCACATATGGATGTGGACATCCATATCCATATCTATATCCATATCCATATCCACATCCACATCCACATCCGCATCCACATCCACATCCACATCCACATCCACATCCATATCCATATCCACATCCACATCCACATCCACATCCATATCCATATATGCTGAATGATTGTAGGCACTTTAACTTCTTACAGCCACAGACAACTCTCTCTGATTCTAAATTGCAGAACACTTGTTAACCTGTGTTAGTAGAGTGAGGTTCTTCACCAGAAGCTCCTTATACTAATGAAACCACAGGTTTGATCTCCCTTCCATGGTGAACTACATTAATTGAAGATTTTGATTAACTAGAGCTTTCTATTCTCTGATAAGGTCAAAGAATTCTCTGTGTTGTTTAAAAAGTTATTCCTTCAGTTGTCTCTCTCTAACGACATGGCTAGACAGTAGACTTAAGCAAATAAAGATCTTCTATGTAGCAATCCTGGCTAGCTAGATGGAAAGAGAACAAAAATATTTGATCTATACATATACATCCATATTCATAATACATATATATCACCCAGCTCTGTCCTAGATAGACTAGGAGGCCGAATGCATGGAACAGTACCCTTTTAGCTAGAATTATCCAAACTAGATCATGACATTTTCAGCTTTCTTTAAATTACACTGGAGATGGCCAGAAGCCAATGTTCTGTTAATAATTCCACAAATGAACAAGGTGAGTATAATTCCTGGGGCCCCTAAGCTGCAGATGTTGGAGTCCCTGCTGAGTCACCAGCTGGTGCTGCCTTCTCTCAGCTGGGCCAACTATTAGTTCTCTTCTTTTTTATTGGCACTTCAAATGATGGGGCATCTCTATGTGTCTTCCATCTGGAACTATTCAAACTTGCTGTCATATGGGTTAGAGAGAAGAACCCAGAATCCAGGAACAAGGTGCACCCGACTGAGCAATGCAAGTTCTTCTCAGTTAATGTGAATTACCACAAACTGAAGGAAGAAGGCCCAGTGTTCTAATTCTCACTTGTCAAACTGAATGACAACCTTCCAAAAGCCATTTACACAGCTTTATATCTGTTCAAGACATATTCCTCTACACCACAGGAAATCATGTTAATTAAGAGAAAGAGAGAAAAAAATCAGCATCCAGAAACTTAGGAGGTGGGGAAAGAGTTTCTGTGAATACATTACTTGGGACATAGTTGGATCATATTAAAGACATTTCCTTTTTATTTTTAATATCTTATCCAGATATATTTTTAGATAATTTCACCTTATGTGTCTTACAATATGGTATATTAAAAAGAACACTGTGCTAAGAGGATCTGGGCCTGAATCTTAGGTCAGCTGCTTGCTACCTTGGGCAAGGTATAAGAAAAGGCACCTAATACATACAAAAAACTTTACTAAATATTATCTAATATCACAGCTATTTTCCTAAACCTTAACACCTCTATTATCATAAATTCCTGGATCCCAGGCAAAGGCCATATTTATTTGTGGTTGTATCCCTCATAATGCCCAGCACACTGTCTTATATCTATTTGGGGCTCAATGAATACTTGCTGAATAAAAACATGGATTTATGAAATTAATTTGAATAGGTTTACAACATCTGATATAGAATCATGGGATTTTTGAGTTGTAAGGAGCCTTAATTGCCTCATTTTGTAGATAATGGAAACTGAAACACCAGGAAGGGCTCTACATGCATTAGGTGCCTTGGAGATGTTCAACAAAGGCAGTAAGGGATAAGAACTACTATAAAAAGAATGATATGCAGAGTGGGGAGTTAGAAGAAGGAGAAATCCCAAGTGTTATTTCCACCTTAGTTAATAGGGCCATAATCTATTATATGAAGTTGAGATCTCAATGGACAACCAAATATTTTGGAGGAGGTAACAGAAGAGAAGAGAAGAGAAGAGAAGAGAAGAGAAGAGAAGAGAAGAGAAGAGAAGAGAAGAGAGAGGAGACCTCCTTTCCAATATTTTATATAGGGAAGGGGGGCACCAACACTGTATCTGTGTGCTTCTACTGTAGCTACATTGTGTAGAATGCTTAGGAAAATATCTCCTCTTTTTAAGTCAGGGATTGTTCTTGTGGTCCCTCTTGACCCATCTGTTTCTCAAAATAATGAAGGGATTGGATTAGATTTTAGTTTCCCAAATATAGGTCCACAGTTTATAAGCAATTTGGACAACTTGTTAGAAAGAGATTAAAGGGGATTCTTCTGCAGGCATTGGGCATAGGACCAGGAACTGTTTGGCAACTTCATTGCCCGTTATCCAGTTACTGGTCGCAATTCAAGGGGTAAAAGTAGTACTTGCATTAGCAAGGGAGTAGGGGTCCTTCCAGGGTAAGGATTGGAATGTAGTTCAGGAGAGCAGTGACCACACCTCTCCACAGATCACACCACCTTGGAAGAAATGAAAGCTCACAGACCTTCCAGAAGTAGTTATGAAAAACAGCAGGATGAAAAAGTTTGAAGCTTGGGACAGTGATGAGCCACACCCCCCCCCAACCCCTTCCCCACGCAGAGGTGAGCAAAGCCCAACTCAAAGTTAAAAGTCAAGAAATAGAGTGGAAAAATGGATAAAAAACAATAAAAGAATCTGACCATAAAATCTACCATGGTGAAAGGGAAAATCAAGACACAAACTCCGAAGAAGACAATATGAAAATCTATATAAGCAAAGCCTCAAAGATGCAGATGAGACAATAGAATGATTTATGACAGTTCCAAAGGACCTATGATGAAGAATGCTATCCATCTCTAGAGAGAACTGATGAGTACAGATTGAAGCATATTTTCCCACTTAATTTTTCTTGGTTTTTTTGTTGCAACATGGTTAATATGGAAATATGTTTTACATGACCACAAATATAATAAACATCATATTGCTTACTTTCTCAATGGGTGGGGGAGATGCTAGAGGGATGGAAAGAATTTGGAACTTGAAATAAAAAAAGAATGTTAAAAACATGATTTCAAAAATCATTTTGTAAATGTTATTAGTATTTTATATGTCTTAAAAGAACCACAAGAGGGTTTTAAAGGCATAGATAGAGTATAATATATTAGACAGCCTACTGTATGGAGAGATGTTTCTGGAAAATTTAAGGAATAGAAGCAATGAAAATTGCATAGGATGAAGAAGGATCTCTCTCTCTCTCTCTCTCTCTCTCTCTCTCTCATTATCATTACTTCATCTGGAATTCATAAGAATCCTGGTTCCAGTGTACCTTCTCATGCTGAAAGATAACTATCAGATAAATTTCCCTAATCATGTTGTTCCCCTGATCAAAAAGTCCCATGACTTCCCATTATATCTAGAAGAGCTACCAAACACTTTATGTCATTCAAGTAACTTTGCTATCTGGCCCCAGGTTGTAACTCCACATTTTTCTCAGTCCTCCCCTTCATTAGCTCTTGGTATAACGCAAACCATGGCATACACATTCCCACCTCTGTGTCTTTGCTGTCATTGGTTTCCCTGTTCTATGTCTATTGAGTTCCTACTCATCCTTTCAGGAATTGCTCAAGTTTTTTCTTCTTTGCTGTCATGTCTCAGCAGTCTAACAATTCATGGCACTTATTGGCTAAACTAATCATTAGCACTTAGTGGACTTTTTGTGTATTGAGATCTTGATCTGTAATTTAACTTATATTAATACATCTTCCATGTAATTTCTGCTCCAATGAACTATTATAGTTTAGAGGTGACCCCTAGGATCTCAAAAGGTTATTCAAGCAATAGATATACTTTGAGATGACCCTGTATATTTCATAGGCTTCAGGTAGATTTCCCATGACAGAATATAAGTATATTGTCAGAGGAACAGCTTCAATAAGCTACTAAGCAATCATTTCCCCTCCTTTGGTCATAGCTACTCAGCAAATTATCTTTTGAATCATAGACAAGTTGCAATCTGTGTTGATGATAAAATTACAGATATTTTAAATTATTGAACTGAGTATATATGTATTGCTTTTTTAACAGTGTTATAATCTTAATGAGATAATAGGCTCTCTTATATTTCTTTATATTCTCCCCAATAATGGGCACATTCTAGATGTTCATTATATGCTAGTTAACAGGTACTATAAATGGAGAATAAATGGGGCACCAAAAAGAACAGAGGTAAGAGAGTGGGGTGGATTACCTTGAGGGAGCTTGCTTTGGTTCTTTTAATGAGATCAATCTTCTATATGAAGCAAAGGTACATCTTAAAATTTATTTAACTTAATTATTTTTTTAATCAGCAAAAATCTGCCTTCTTTCCATACATTCTCAAATGAGAAAAAAAAAGAAAATTAAACCCCTTGTTACAAACAAGTATAATCAAGTAAAATAAATTTCTACATTGACCACGTCTAAAAAATTAAGTAGGTATTATTCTGTACTCTGAGTCCTCCCACTCTTTATCAGGAGATGGATACTATGTTTCATCATGTGTACTCTGGAATCATGGTTGGTCATTTTGAAGATCATAGTTTTTAAATCTTTCAAAGTTGTATTTACAATATTATTGTCTTTGTATAAATTGTTCTGGTTCTACTCACTTCACTCTGTATAACTTCATACAACTCTTCCCAGGTTACTCTGAAACTATGCCCTTCATTATTTCTTGACACACAAGTTTTCTGTCATATTCATATATCATAAACTATTCAACCATTCCCCACTTGATGGACACTTCCTCAGTTTCCAAGTGTTGCCACCAGATAAAGAGCTACTATAAATGTTTTTGTTTTTCTCTACTTAGATTTTGATATATTTAGGATGAATCTCTCCTTCAACCTATCCTTCCTCTAATTCTCCAGTCTCTCTTCTTCCTCTTTTGAGTGGAATATATTTATGTATCCAGTGTATTTGTGTGTGCATGTGTATGTGTGTGTACTTCCTTCTTTTGACTATGAGTAAAGTTCCAGTCCCAGCCACTCTTCACTCCTTCCTCCTTGTTTGTATAGACTTCTACTTGTGCCCCAGTTACATGGGATAACTTTCCCCAACTTTCTTCTTTTTTCTCCCTAGTATATTCCTCTAACATTTCCATTATTCTTTTAAGATCATCAAGGAATAACAGAACCTCTCATACCCTTTGTCTAATTTGATTCTATGATTCCTGATAATGATAACGTTCAAGGGGAACACACTTATCACCTCTTCACACCAGAAAATAAACAATTTAGCTTTGTTTAGTCCCTTATGGTTCTTGATTCATGTTTACCTTTTCCTCTTTCTCTTCACTCCTATGTTTCTAATTCAGTTTCTATGAAGCTCTGCTCTTTTCATTAGGAATGCTTGGAAGTCCTCTATATATTAAAATCCATTTTTCCCTTGCATAGGATTATACTTAGTTTTGCCATGTAAATTATTCATGTTTGTAAACCTATGTTCTTCACTGCCTGCAATATCATATTCAAAGCTCTCTACTCTTCTATAGTTGTGATTGTTAAATCTTGTGTGATCTTGATTGTGGATCCTTGGGACTTAAATACTTTTTTTCCTGGCTGTTTGCAAAATATTTTTTCTTTGATCTATCCTGGATTTTGGCTACAATGTTCCCAGGAGTTTTTGTTTTGGGGTTTGTGTCAAAAGGCAGCTTGTGGATTCTATTTGCATTTTGCTTTCTAGCTCCAAGAGATCTGTGTAGTTTTATGATTTCTTGAAATGTGGTGGTTAGGATCATTTTCTGTTTGTTTGTTTTTGGCATTCAGGTAGTTCAATGATTCTTATTTTTTTCTCCTTGATTTCTTTTCTAGGTTAGGAAACTTTATATATTTTCTTCTATATTTTCAGTCTTTTGACTTAGTTTTAATTTTTCTTGTTGCCTCATGGAGTTATTGGCTTCTGCTTGGTCCATTCCAAATTTTTAGGGTGTTTGTTGCTTGGGCAAGGTTTTGTACCTCTTGTGCCCAAATGTTTATTCTTTTTCCACTTCTTTATTTTATAGATCTCATTTCTTTTCTATTTTTTCCTTTAATGCTCTCATTTAATTAATAAAAACATTTTACATCCTTTAAAAACAAACTCTTACTTCATTCATTCAAGGAATTTTATTTGAATTTGTGACTAACTATATTTTTCTTTGAGTCTGTAGATATTTTGGAGTCATTCTCTTCTGTCTTGAGAGGCAATGTTAATACAGTAGCTTTTTATGTGGGATTATTTTTTAACTTTTTTTTTTCCACCCTACTTCCTGACATCAGAATTTATGTTAAGGGTTGGGCTCTGTCCATTTCTAGAGGAAATGTCTGGGACGATCCCCTTGCTGCTTTTTTTTTTTTTTTTTTTGGTGAGGCAATTGGGGCCAAGTGACTTGCCTAGGGTCACACAGCTAGTAAGTGTTAAGTGTCTGAGGCTGGATCTGAACTCAGGTCCTCCTGACTCCAGAGCCAGTGCTCTATCCACTGCGCCACCTAGCTGCCCCCCCCCTGGTGCTTTCTTATGGTGTTGAGAATTATGTTATTCTAGGATCTTAGGGACAGCTTAGGTTAAGGACCTACAAACTTTTAGTTCCCCCAAAGTGGTATGAACCAGGTCAAAATTTGATCATTGCCCACTCTCCCCTCTGACCCTGGTCTGAGCTCTGAAAGTTACTGACTTTGATTTGGGTTTAAGAAAAAGGTCTTTGGGTTTTCCCTATTTGAAATTTTAGTAGATTGCTACAACTAGACTCTACTACTATCAGTCAAGTGCAAAGTTCTACTAGTCTATAGTAACAGAGCCTCAGGTTCTCCTTTGTTTGCAATTCTTTCCCTGGGAATTCCTCTGCAGGCTTCAGACTCAGCTAGAAGCTGGAACTGAGACTCCATTTTGCTCCTAGGGTGTTAGAGATATATAGCTCACTTTTGAACTTTCTTCTTGCTCATTTTATAGCCTATGACCATTCCTTACCCTCGAATGTCAACCCTGGGGGCAGGTATCCTCTTGAGCTCAGCCTATATCTATGATCCAGAATTGGGAAGTGATTGGCAGGGCTTCCAATTGGTACATGTTCATGTATCCTACACAAGGTGAGAATCCTGTATACTGGATCTGGGATGTCTTTTTACCCTGGTTCACAGTCTTTTTTTTTTTGTGGGGCAATGGGGGTTAAGTGACTTGCCCAGGGTCACACAGCTAGTAAGTGTCAAGTGTCTGAGGCTGGATTTGAACTCAGGTACTCCTGAATCCAGGGCCAGCACTTTAACCACTGCGCCATCTAGCTGCCCCCCCACGGTCTTTTACTGTGTTGACAAGAAACTTTTCCCAGTGTCCTAAACCTCTGTGTCTGTCTCCCTATGCCAGTCTGGACTGGAAAAAAGGACTCATTATCGTGTGTGTGTGTGTGTGTGTGTGTGTGTGTGTGTGTTTAGAAAGTTTTTCAATCAGGACTTAGACCAGTACATTTTCTGGATCTGTTTGTAGGAGACATGAGCAGGGGATGGGAGAGGGGGAGAGAGGTTGAGAGAGGAGTAGTGTACTTCTTCCTGTTACTCCATTAACTTACTTCCACTTCCCCATCTTTTTGATATTAAAATTCCTCCTATAATTTTACAAAGATGTGAGTAATGGGATACTACAATCTCTGAAGATTTAAATTAAAGATCACCAAAAGGTCAGTGGAGAGGTTCATGGAGAGCATGAGTTATGTGTGACACATTACAAATAAGGAATTCTTTAGGGGTCAGTGGTATCTGTAATGTATGGTAACAGGAATAGTTGCCTGGAAAAAAAAGATTGGTTATGAAAGACAGATTGAAGGATAACCAAGGGATAGCCCATATATTTCATTGGTATCAATTTAAAGTCAAAAAGAAAAAAAGAAAAAAAGAAAAAAGCCCCCTCTTTTTTTTTTCAGGGCAATGAGGGTTAAGTGACTTGCCCAGGATCACACAGCTAGTAAGTGTCAAGTGTCTAAGGCCAAATTTGAACTCAGATCCCCCTGAATCCAGAGTTGGTGCTTTATCCACTGCGCCACCTAGCTGCCCCCACCTTTTTTAATTTATGGGAGAACATGGACCAGAGGCTCATAGGTTGGGTCAGCATGGATGAATGCTGATCTGCATTACTGGAGGGAGTACCAATATTGATGAGCTCAAATAAGAATATTAAAATAATAAATAAGTTCTTCATCAAACAGTTTCTTGCCAAAGTGTCTGGATTTTCTATATTTTATATTTACCTGTTAGAAATGGCTTTCCCCATCACAATTTATTTAAATGAATTATGCCAGTACATAACCACAACCAAAGAGTTGGCTAAGGATGCAAGATAATTTTATTGTTGTTAACTGAGATCTGACAGGTAATAGCTTGAAATATTCTTAAGACTGAATGGGATTTGGGGGCAGCTAGGTGACACAGTGGATAGAGTACCGGCCTTGGAGTCAGGAGGACCTGAGTTCAAATCTGGCCTCAGACAGTTGACACTTACTAGCTATGTGACCTTGGGCAAGTCACAACTCCAATTGCCTCACCAAAAAAAAAAAGACTGATAGGATTTGGCACTATGTTTGTTATGCAGGGCACATTGAGAATTGTATTCATGGGCTACATTGTTACATCCAGTTGCTAAAACATGTTTATTAATCTAACCATTAGGTTCTTATTTTAGGAATCTTAAAGGATATAAAAACATTGCTATGAATTACCCAAACTCTAGGATTCTTTGATCAAAATTCATCTGTTTAATTGGCATATCAGCATGTGAACCTGGAATAGTAACAGATTCTCACTCAGTGTGTTCAGCAAGGTTAACTTTACTAATGTGCTTATGTTTTCTGCTACAGAGTATTGTTTGGGCCATATGGAGCCCCTAATTTGCATTCAGTGCCTCCCATCTATCTCCTCAATGGACCATAGAATACCAACAAATACTTAATCATTGAGGGAAGAAATACCAGGCCCATGAATAGGATTGTCCCCTAATATCTAATGTAACTTGTCACTCAGAATAGAAGCTCTAGAATAAAATATAAAAAATCAAATATAAAAGTACTTCATAGCTTGCCCCCAACCCCAGTCTTCTTACACCTATACGGCCATTATACACTCTTCCATCCAGTGACATTGGTATCCTTACTGCTCCTCAAACAAAAATACTCCATCTCCAAACTAGGCATTGTGGATAAAACCCCCTGTCCCTCCCTCCCTCCCTCCCTCCCTTCCTTCCTTCCTCTTTATAATAAACATCTTTAAAGTCTTGGGTTCCAGATTCTATCCCTCTTTCTTTCCTCCCTGACCCAGGTGGTAAACAATCAGATGTAGGTTATACACGTACAATTATGTAAAGAATTACCATATTAGTCATTTTGTATAAGAAAACACAAAAGGAAAAAAAATGAAAGTAATAAAGTGAAAAATAGTATGCTTTCAGTCTTTGTATGTGTGTGTCTTAAAAAAGTTTCAGTCTCTGTTAAGTTGATATCAGTTCTTTCTCTGGAGGCAGATATTCTGCTTCATCTTCAGTCCCTTGGAATTTTCTTGAATCATTATAATGCTGCGAATAGTTAAGTCATTCACAGTTCTTCATCAAACAATATTGCTATCACTGTGTACAACATTCTCCAGATTTTTCTCACTTCATTATACATCAGTTCATGTAAGTCTTTCCAGACCTTTCTGAAATCATCCTGCTTGTTATTTCTCGTAGCACAAAAATATTCCATTACAATCATATTCCAAAGGTTGTCTAGCCATTCCCCAATTGATAGGCATTCCTTTGATTTCCAATTCTTAGCCACCACAAAAAGAGCTGCTATAAATATTTTTGTACAAATAGGTATTTTTATCTTTTTTGTGGATGTCTTTGGGATATATATATATATATTTAATTTAGTGAGGCAATTGGGGTTAAGTGACTTGCCCAGGGTCACACAGCTAGTAAGCGTTAAGTGTCTGAGGCCGGATTTGAACTCAGGTACTCTTGACTCCAGGGCCGGTGCTCTATCCACTGTACCATCTAGCTGCCCCCTGTCTTTGGGATATTAATCTAGCAGTGGTATTGCTGGATCATAGGGTATGCACAGTTTGATAGCCCTTTGGGCTTAGTTTAAATTACTCTTGAGAATGGTTAGATTTGTTCATAACTCCACGAACAGTGGATTAGCACTCCAGTTTCCCCACATCCCCTCCAACATCTGACACTTTTCTTTTTTGTTATATTAGCTACTCTGATAGGTGTGAAGTGGTACCTCAGAGTTGTTTTAATTTGCTTTTCTCTGATCAATAGTGATTTAGAGCATTTTTTTCATATAACTATAGATAGCTTTGATTTCTTTATCAGAAAACTCCCTGTTCATATCCTTTTACCATTTATCAATTGGGGAATGACTTGTATTTTTCTAAATCTGACTCAATTCTCTGTGTATTTGAGATTTGAGGCCTGTATCAGTGATACTTGTTGAAAAAATTCTTTCCCAGTTTTCTGCTGTCCTTATAATTTTGCTTACATTGGTTTTGTTTGTGGAAAAGCTTTCTAATTTTGTATAATTGAAATTATTTATTTTACATTTTGTAAAGCTCTCCATATCTTCTTTGGTCTTAATTCTTCCCCTGTTCCCTTTCTTTATTTTTTAAAGATATTTTTAGCATTCTTTCTTTTAAAATTTTGAATTCTAAATTTTCTCTATCCCTCCTGTACCCTCCTACACCCAGTGAGAAGGCAAGCAATACAATTATACATATGAAATAATGCAAAACACATTTCCATATTAGCCATATTTTTTTAAAAGCAAGGAAATGAAGAGAGTGTGAAAATTATACTTCTTTGTACTCAGAGTTTATCAGTTTTCTTTCTGGAGGTGGGTAGTAATTGTTTATCATGAGTACTTTGGAATTGTCTTAGATCAGAGGAGCCAGTGTTACTTTGTACAATGATTTCCCAGTTCTTTTCACTTTGCCTCAGTTCCTACAGGTCTTGCCATTTTTCTGAAACCACCCCCTCATCGTTTCCCACAGTACTATACCAAATCACAATCATGCATCACAATTTGTTTAGCCATTTCTCAATCGATGAACTTGCCCTCAATTTCCATTTTTTTTGCCATAAGAAGAGCTGCTATGAATATTTTTATCCTTTTCCTTCTTTGATCATTTTTTTTTGGTTTGTTTTTTTGGTGAGGCAATTGGGGTCAAGTGACTTGCCTAGGGTCACTCAGCTAATAAGTGTCAAGTGTTTGAGGCCTGTTTTGAACTCAGGTCTTCCTGAATCCAGGGCTGGTGCTCTATCCACTGCACCACCTAGCTGCCCCAAAGACAGTCACTGCTTTTTAATTTTTTTGGCAGGGCAATGAGGGCCAAGTGACTTGCCCAGGGCCACACGGCCAGTAAGTGCCAAGTGTCCAAGGCTGGGTTTGAACTCAGGTCCTCCTGAATCCAAGGCCAGTGCCTGATCCACTGCACCACCTAGCTACCCCACTTTGATCACTTTGGGATTCAGACCTAGTAGAGATATTATTGAGTCAGAAGATATACTTTGGGCTTAGTTTCCAATTGTTCTCCAGAATGGTTGGACCAGTTCTATAGTCCATCAACAGTTCATTAGTGTACCTATTTTTTCCCTCATCCCCTCCCCTACAACATTTGTCATTTCTGATAGGTATGAGGTGGTATCTTAAAGTTGTTTTAATTTGCCTTTCTCTAATCAATAGTGATTTAGATCAGTTTCATATGAATATAGATAGCTTTTCCTGAAAACTTCCTGTTTATATTTGTTGACCATTTATCAATTGTGGAATGGTTCATATTTTTATAAATTTGACTCGGTTCTATGCTCAGTATATATTTGAGAAATGAGATCTCTATCAGAAAAAATGGTGTAAACATTTTTTATATTTATTCATTGTCTATGGCACCTTTCAGCAAAATGTGTTTTCCCTAATTATTGCTTTTAATTAGATCTATTTTTGCCTTTGCTTTGTTTGAGATCATGATGGCTGGTGCTGCCTTTATTTTAGTTCAGGTGAAACATATTAGATTTTGCTCCAGTCCTACCCTGACATTTTAAAAAATATTAGTTCTGTGTCTTTCTATTTCAGGTGTTTCTCTTGTAAACAGTATATTGTTGGATTCTTGGTTTCTAATCCATTTTACTATCCACTTCTGTTTTATGACTGAGCTCATCCCATTCATATTTGCAGTTGTGATTACTGTGTATTTCCCTTCATCACATTTTCTTCAGTTTCTTCTTTCTTTTTTTATTCTGTTCCCCCCCCCCCAATCTGTTTCACTTCTAACTACTACCTCCTTTAATCTGTCCTCCCTTTTATCACCCCCACCATTTTCTCATATCTCCTTCCTCTTCTATTTTCCTATTGGATAAGTTACATTCCTAAACCTCTCTCTCTCTCTCTCTCTCTCTCTCTCTCTCTCTCTCTCTCTCTCTCTCTCTCTCTCTATTCTGATGGGAGTGAGGTTTAATCACTGCTTGCCACCCTCCATTTACCCCCTCTAAGGAAAGCACTTTGTTGTACTCTACTTTTATGGAAGAAAATTGTCCTCATTCTACTTTTCCCTTCTCCATTCTTCTAATGCATCCCTCTTTCTCACCCCTTCATTTTTCTTATATCATTTCAACATAATTGACTCATACCCATGCCCTCTATCTATATAAATTCCTTCTAACTGTCCTAATAATAGTAAAGTTCTTAGTAGTTACATCTATCATATTCTCATATAGGAATGTGACCCTTATATGACTCTTTCACATTTACCTTGAGTCTGGTGTTTGAACGTCATTTTTGGGGGGCAGGGCAATGAGGGTTAAGTGACTTGCCCAGGGTCACACAGCTAGTAAATGTCAAGTGTCTGAGGCCAGATTTGAACTCAGGTCCTCCTGAATCTAGGGCTGGTGCTTTAACCACTGTGCCACCTAGCTGCCCCCTTGAATGTAATTAGGAATGCTTGAAAGTCCTCTATTTCATCAAATATCCATTTTTTTCTCCAGAAGGATTATTCTCAATTTTTCTGAATATGTTATTTTTGGTTGTAGTCCTAGTTCCTTTGCCTTCTGAAATATTATATTCCTAGTCATCTCCTCCTTTAATGTTGAAACTGCTAAATCTTGTGTGATCCTGACTATGACTCCACAATATTTGAATTGTTACTTTCTGGCTGCTTGAAGTATTTTCTCTTTGATCTGGGAGCTCTGGAATTTGGCTTCCACCCTAGCATCCCATACTTCTGCTGACCTAAGTTTTCTTATACTGGAAAAAGTCTTGCCCTTAGTTTTGTTGGCTCTAGCACTACAAAATTTGATTTTATCATTATTTCAAAGATGTTTGGAGGGAAATGTTGAGAGCCTTCAGCTCAATTGCCTCTATCTTCCCCAATATTTTCTTATTCTACTGCCTTCTTTCTGTTGATTATGTACACTTATATTTATATTATGTACACACACACACACACACACACACACATAACTTGTTTGTAGAAAGTTGTTTGCATCTTGTCTCCCCTGTTAGACTGAGATACTTTGGAGCTGAGATTGTTTTTTGCCTTTCTTTGTTTCTCTTATGCTTAGCACAATGCATTGCACATAAATAAATGTTTATTAATTAAAATTAGTACATGTTTATTGACTACTTCACTGACTACAAGGACTTAATTTATTCTTGGGTACTTTTTAATAGTAAACTATTTATTCCCCTGGTTTATGCTCCCACTAAGAATTTCCTCTGATTATATCATATATTAGCTCATTTTGTCCCCATATGACATTTCCCTTGGGGCCTTTAGAATTTATTATATCAGGTCCTTACAAAAATGGTAATTTTTTAGCTCTCTTGAAAGCATGCAGACTAAAAATATATTGAATACAAAATAGGTTCCATTTCACCCAACTGAAAGTATAATATGATTTAAAATCAAGACCATGAATAGTAAAAACAATTTTCCTTCCATCTTTGATTGGCCTCTTGCTACCTTTAGTGGCTCCTCCCCAAAGGGGAAAGGATTCCAGATCACTAGGTCAACCTTTTTCTCTCATGAGAGTCCAATCTTCTCAGAGACATCCAAACTTGTCTAGTTGACTTGATGCCCCTTTTATTAGGGTAAAACACTTGAGGTATATAAACAGTCCACCCTCTTCTCCAGTGAGCCTCACCTTTTTCGGGGACAAGCAACTTTTTCAACATAAAGTACTACCCCCTTGTGCCTTTTCCATCCCTCCTCTGGACAAAAAGAGAAACATACTTGTGTTTCATAGAGAGTGATCCCTTTCCCTTCTCTTTTCCAAGAGCCTATACCATCTTCCATGCTTTCAAGTATTCTTTGACATACATACATCTAGAAAACTTCTTAGGATCACAAGACAGTTGACCCCTTGCTAAGTGGAGCTAACAAAGGACCAAGAGGAGGAGTTAACTTGCTGAAATTTGGACTTGATCCCCTGGAAAGAAAACTTGCACACCTGCAATGTCCATTTGGGGACCATGTGACCCCAGAGATGGCAGAAAATGGAGGTAGCAGTGAAGCTGTGAGAGTTCCTGGACAGCAGTGAGAATATGACTCAGTAACATTGGAGTTCCAAGAGAAGAACTATGGAAGAGTTCTTGGACTAAACATGGACTGAAGTTTTTGGACCAAGTGAGAACTAGAGTTGAAGAGGTTCAAATGACATAGTCATGATGAATCAGAGACAATTCAGATGTTGCCCTTTTCTAGGGTTATGTGGGTTGTGCAGGTCAAAGAAAAAGATTTGACTTTTTAGCGACCATGAGTACTTTCCTTTGGGCAAGAATGAGGGATGAGGCTGGGTGTAAAGATTCACTTCATGGTATTAGGTTTGGAGAATTGTATAGGTTGCACTTATAGGGTTTTTTTCTCTTTTGATCTCTTTGAGATATAGGCTTAGCAGTGGTATAGTTGATTCAAAGGGAAGTATGGCTTAGTAACTTTTTATCTATAATTTGAAAATACTTTCCAG
Organism: Dromiciops gliroides; assembly: GCF_019393635.1. Taxonomy (NCBI): domain Eukaryota; kingdom Metazoa; phylum Chordata; class Mammalia; order Microbiotheria; family Microbiotheriidae; genus Dromiciops; species Dromiciops gliroides. The sequence continues at coordinate 315,818,300 of NC_057862.1, read as the reverse complement.
AATGGTTGGACCCACTTATACTCTTAGCAATACTACACTAGTATGCTTGTTTCCCCAAAGCCCCTGAATATTTGGCATTTTTTGGTCATCTTTGCCAATATGATAGGAAGAGTTGGGGCTCCCTGGAGGAATGGGTTACTCAGATCCCTGAAAATACCAAGGGATTTCCCCTTTTGGGGTATCCCAACCAATTTATCACTATAACTCTGGGAATATAGGGTTCATCAGAAGGAAGAGTTCTTTGATTCTCTAGCAACCTTTCTTCTACCAGAGTAGAGACATGACTCAACCATGGTAGTTAAAAAACTGGTGGGTAACCACATACATCTCTTGGAAATTGGGATTTGCCAGGGGGAGAGGAATTCTTCAGTGGTCTTAAGTGTTTTCTGTTTGGAGGAGAGTCTCAACCCTAGCATAACCCATGGGAAAGTGGAGACCCACTAGACAGGGAAGAAAACTCTGAGCATGTATGTGAGTCTTTTGTGTTTTACATTGGACGAAATAAAATAGGTTCTGCATCTGCTTTATTTTTAGCCTTACTGTTTGCCATGGGAGTTAAGGACATTTTTGTGTAGTGGCCTAAACACGAACCCAAATTCTCTTATGTTTTCAGGGGAAACCTGAGGTTAGGGCATGAGTCAAAGAGAGGTATTTGTGAGAAGCCCCCAAGATTGAATAAGGTTCATGTAACTCCAGAGGTTCAATTCTGAGTCCCAGGTAATATAAGCAGAATTTTCTAGCATTACTTGTTTTTATTCTTTTTCCTCTGTATAATTTAAATCTGAAAATTGAAATGTGCCAAAGCCAAAATCCATAAGCTTTTTGGTAGCAAATCAAGCTGTGATCTCTGTTTCCCTTGATTTTCAGTTTTGAAACTGTTCCTTAGAGACTTAGAATGCTATTTGACCTTCATGAAGTATCATTTTCTATTATTATTATTATTATTAATTATAGAAGATAAATTACCCCAGTGGCTCAGTTACTGAGATAAGTAATTGCTCAGTCTTTGGGCATGTCTTAGACAACTTAGGAAATGTATCAAGATAGTTATCCTGGTCTTGTGGCAGGAACCCTGGACTGTGATTCAGGAATTGTGGTTCTGTTTCCAGTTGTATCACTAATTAGCTACATGAACTTAGACAAGTCATAATTCTTATTCCTCATCTATGAAATGAAAATAATAATAACTGTCCTATTCATCTCACAGTGTAGAAATGTTTTCACTATAAAAAGCATTTTTATGAAGAGTGAAGAATTAGCTAATCTAAGTAAACTGGCTTCTTTTTAGGTAGTCAATTTTGGTAGTTCACATTGAGAAAAAAGGAAAAATCTTCCACTAGTTTTTATGTACGCATGTATATAGTTACGTAGACATCTTTGCATGAATGTATATATACATATATTTATGTGTATATATATATATATATATATATATATATACATACATATACGCATGCATGTATTTGTCTCGGAGAAAGAAATTTGGTTCAATTACATATGGGAAATTAATACTTTTCATTTCTCTCAAGCGACTTATTGCCGCCAAAACCTATTTTATCTCAATATTCTTCCAGTGATGTTACATGGTTAAGGATCATAGATGATCATAATTTTAGAAGTATTTATAATCCAAGGAGTACTAGAAAAGCACATAGAGCATTCGAGTACGCTACAGCATATTACAAATGATGGCTTATGTTCAAGGAGTCATATAAATTATGAAATCAAATATATATTATTCAAGATGGCGGAGAGGAAGCAGCAAGTTGCCTGAGCTCTCCTTCTGTTCCCTCAAAACGAACATTAAATCAAGCCTCTGGACGGATTCTGAAACTACAGAACCTGCAAAGAGACAGAGAGACACAGTCCTCCAACCAGAGATAATTTAGAAGACTTCAGGAAAAGGTCGGTCTGACTCGAGCAAAAGGGAGGCCTAGCGCAGGGCAGCAACCCAGTGCCGAGGGGGTCGGGGCAAGTCAGCAGGAGTTGCGGGCCACAGCTGAACAATTGAGGCCCCTGGAACCTGGTTCAAAAATCTGGTGGCCAAGAAGGACAGTGGAAAAACCTACCTGCACCGGCCGAGAGGGCCACGAACGGGTCAGGCGGGATCAGACGCCGGGGTCCTGCGCCTGGCTGGCCGAGCACAATCAGACAGGAAGTGCAGGGCGGGGGATCTCCACACACGATAAAGGCTTCAGAGTAAAAACCCGGTCACACAGCACCTATAGCCCTGCACAAGAAGCCCAAAACAGGGACCCTGGTGCCCCCAGAGCAGACCTCAACTTAAAGAATAAATAAATAAGTTGCAATAATGAGTAAGAAGCAAAAAAGAGCCCTCTCCATTGAGAGCTTCTGTATCAACAGGGAAGAAGCCAACACAAACTCAGATGAGGACAATAGCCTCAAATTGCCTACATCTGAAGCCTCACGAGGGAAGGTGAATTGGTCGCAAGAACAAAAAGCCTTCCTGGAAGAGCTCAAAAAGGATTTTAAAAATCAATTGCAAGAGGTAGAAGAAAAAATGGGGAGAGAAATGAAAGCAAAACAAAAAAACTATGAAAAAAGAATCAGCAGCTTAGAAAAGGAAGCACATAATTTCACTGAAGAAAACAAAGCCTTAAAAAATTCATTTGGCGAAATGGAAAAAAAGGTGCATAATCTCACTGAAGAAAACAATGCCTTAAAAATTAAAGTGGGACAGTTGGAAGATAAGGAATCCATGAGACACCAAGAATCAGTCAAGCAGAATAAAAAAAATGAAAAAAATAGAAGAAAATGTGAAATACCTCATTGGAAAGACAACTGATCTGGAAAACAGATCAAAGAGAGACAATTTGAGAATCATTGGACTGCCTGAAAGCCATGACCAGAAAAAGAATCTAGACGCCATATTCCAGGAAATTATTAAGGAGAACTGCCCTGATATCATAGAATCAGAGGATAAAATCATCATTGAAAGAATCCACCGATCACCTCCTGAAAGAGACCCCAAAAGGAAAACTCCAAGGAATATTGTAGCCAAATTCCAGAATTATCAGGTGAAGGAGAAAATACTCCAAGCAGCCAGAAAGAAGCAATTTAAATATCATGGAGCCACAGTCAGGATTGCTCAGGACCTGGCAGCTTCAACATTAAAGGACCGCAAGGCTTGGAATATGATATTCCGGAAGGCAAAGGAGCTTGGATTGCAGCCGAGAATCTATTACCCAGCAAAAATGTGCATTTTCTTTCAGGGGAAAAGATGGACATTTAATGACATTGGGGACTTTCAATCTTTCCTGGTGAAAAGACCAGAACTGAATAGAAAATTTGATCTCAACATACAAGACTCAAGAGAAGTTTAAAAAGGTAAACAGAGGGGGGGAAAAAAAAAGGTTACCCTATTAGGTTAAACTGTTTATATCCCTACACAGGAAGATAATACTCATAACTATTAAGAATTGTAAATGTATTTGGGCAGAGAGAAGGACTTTATATAGAGGGTATAAATATAAATTGTCTTTGATGTGATGATACAAAAGAATTAAGGGGATAAAAAGGGAGTCTATGGGGAGGAGAGGAAAGGGGAGGTGGAATGGGATGAATTATATCATATGAAGAGGTGGAAAAAAAACCTATTACAATAGAGGGAAAGAAAGGAGGGGGGAACATGGTTTCAACCCTATTCTCATTAGATTTGACTCAAAGAGGGAATAACATAATCGTTCATTGGGATAAAGAAACTTAAGTCATTCTTTAGGGAAACAAAAGGGGAAGGGAAAGGGGGGACTGATAGAAGGGAGGACAAAAGCAAGGGAGAAAAGGGTAAAGAAAAGAGAGGGGGGTGATAAAAAGGGAGGGCAGATTGGGGGAGGCAGGGGTAAGAAGTAAAACATCGGTGAGGAGGAATAGGGTGAAAGAAGGGGGGAAAAGTACAAAGGGGGTAAGTAGAATGGAGGGGAATAGACAGTCAGTAATAATAACTGTGAATGTGAATGGGATGAACTCTGCTATAAAACGGAAGCGAATTGCAGAGTGGATTAAAAACCAGAACCCTACAATATGCTGTTTACAAGAAACACATTTGAAACAGAGAGATGCACACAGAGTAAAGGTAAAAGGCTGGAGCAGAATATATTATGCCTCAGCTAAAGTAAAAAAGGCAGGGGTAGCAATCCTTATCTCAGACAAAGTGCAGGCAAAAATAGATCTCATTAAAAGAGATAAGGAAGGAAATTACATCTTACTTAAAGGTACTATAGATAATGAAGTAATATCAATATTAAATATGTATGTGCCAAGTGGTATAGCATCCAAGTTCTTAGAGGAGAAGTTAAATGAGTTACAAGAGGAATTAGATGGTAATACTATACTAGTGGGGGATCTGAATCTCCCCCTCTCTGAATTAGATAAATCTAGCCAAAAAATAAATAAGAAAGAAGTGAAAGAGGTGAATAGATTACAGCAATTCCACTTTTAGGTCTTTTTCCCAAAGAAATCATGGAGGGGGGAAAGGGACCCACATGTACAAAAATATTTATAGCTGCTCTTTACGTGGTAGCAAGGAATTGGAAGTTGAGGGGGTGCCCATCAATTGGGGAATGGCTGGACAAGTTGTGGTATATGAATACAATGGAATACTATTGTGCTGTAAGAAATGATGAGCAGGAGGAGTTCAGAGAAACCTGGAGGGTCTTACATGAGCTGATGATGAGTGAGATGAGCAGAACCAGAAGAACATTGTACACAGTATCATCAACATTGAGTGTTGACCTACTGTAATGGACTATATTCTTCTCACGAATGCAAAATGGTACAGAAGAGTTCCATGGAACTCATGATAGAAGAGGATCTCCAAATCCAAGAAAAAAAAAAAAAGAACTGTGGAATATAGATGCTGATTGAACCATACTATTTCTTTTGTTTTGGGTGCTGTTGTTTGTTTTTTTTTTCTATTTTGAGGTTTTGCATCACTGCTCTAGTTTTTTCTCTTGTAACAGGGTTAATGCAGAAATAGGATTAATGTTATTATGGGTATATATATTGTGGGTATATGTATGTATATCTATATGTATATGTATATAGATATATAGGTATAACCTATATCAGATTACCTGCTGTCTAGGGGAGGGGGGAGGGAGGGGAGGGAGGGAGAAAAATCTGAAATTGTAAAGCTTGTATAAACAAAAGTTGAGAACTATCCTTACATGTAATGGAAAAAATAAAATACCTTATATGTAAAAAATAAAATAAAAAAATATATATTATTACATGTATGGATTGATAGATAAATAGATAGAGAGTAGATAGAGGATAATCTTGTCTGGTGTAAAAAATATATATATTATTACATGTGTGGATTGATAGATAAATAGATAGAGAGTAGATAGAGGATAATCTTGTCTGGTGTATCATTTTGTAACCAGAAAAGGAAGTGAATCATTCATGAAGGAAGATTGAAGAATGACTAATGTACCATCTAAGTTGACCCATATCCATGTGTGAAATACAGAGCATGGTGTTATACAGTCAACTTTTTCTAGGCTTTTCTTGGGCTACAACTGGTTCACTCACTCCACCTGTCCATCCCACGCTAGAAGGTTGAGTTGATTCCTCAAAGGGATAACCATGTAGCTACAACCCATTCTCTCTCTCTCTCTCTCTCTCTCTCTCTCTCTCTCTCTCTCTCTGTAGGGCAATGAGGATTAAATGACTTGCCCAGGGTCACATAGCTAGTAAGTATCAAGTGTCTGAGGCTGGATTTGAACTCAGGTCCTCCTGAATCCAGGGCTGGTGCTTTATTCACTGCACCACCTAGCTGTCCCTGCTACAACCCATTCTCAATGTGAAGCTGTATTTGAATTTAGGTCTTTCTGACTTCACACCCAGCACTATATCCACTGTGCTACATAGCTGTCCCCTACTCACAACAGTAATTCTTTAACTCTCAGTTTACTTCCCATTAAAACAAATAAGTGAATTTACTCTTTTAAAATTTTTTTGTGTGTGAATTTACTCTTGTGATAAAATAACGGATTTGGCAGATGCCCAGGGGCCCTACCTGAGGACCATCAAAATTGAGACCATACTTGGCTGGCCCTGAGTGGGGTATTGTTCTCAGAGGCAGTGTACTACTGATATCAGCAAGAGACCACTCTCAACCAATCAGCTTGAAGGACCTCCCCTTTTGGGGAGGGAGACAGGAAGTAGAAAGGTGAGGCTGGCTTGCTGGATCTTCCTCTTTTCCTCTGGAGCTGGCTTGCTGGAGGCAGAGACAGAGAAAAAGGAAGGTCCCCCTGGTTGTTCAGGACTTTGTCATGGTGGGAGACTTCACACGGACTGCTAGGCAAAGCAAAGGTTTCTCTCTGGTTATACCAAATAGATCTAAATTAGGATTTTCCATTCTCTCTCTTCACTAACTTCTAATATACTTTAATAAATCTTTAAAAGCCTAAACCCTTGCTGAATTTATGAGTGATTTTAGCCAGCTTTCCTCCCAGAATTGGTGGGGCAGGTTAGGACCCACATTAATTTTTTTTTTTTTTGTGGGGCAATTGGGGTTAAGTGACTTGCCCAGGGTCACACAGCTATTAAGTGTTAAGTGTTGTCTGAGGCCGGATTTGAACTCAGGTCCTCCTGAATCTAGGCCCGGTGTTCTATCCACTGTGCCACCTAGCTGCCCCCCCAGATTAAATTTTAAACACCATACTCTTAAACATGAAACAGTTACTAACTTAATGCAAACTAATAATAATCATAACAACATATAACACAACAACACATAAATACCAAACCATAACAAAACAAGACATAACATGACATAACAGCATAACATAGCATAACATCAGTGTACCTATGAACTCAGGTTACAATTTCTTGCCAATAAAGAGTATCATGGAGAATGGGCACACACTTACAGAAACAGCAGGAGGCAAATGAACAGGGAAACCTGTATGCCAATGGCAAGTCACAACTCAGGACAATAGGACTTGATGTTCTAGGTGTTTTTTTTTAAAGGAATCATCTACATCATGAGTCACCTGCCATGTGAGACTGCTCCTCTTTTGGTCCTCTTTGCTCTTCTGAATGACAAAGCTACTTTTTTTATTATCTTAGGTGTTTGAGACAGTGTTGAACATTTTTATCAAAAAGCACTTTCAAGCACAGTTTTGGCGGCATTTCCCAGTACTGTTTCCTTGGGCCGGGTAGTGAGGTAGTGATCCACTCTTACAATGAAAAGCATTCCCTTAAAGCTTTCTCTTAGTATCACCAGCCCTGACCAGGAACTCAATATGTGTATTTTTAAGTTCCAAGCAAGGAAGATCCTTGACTGTTGTGAAACCCATTATTGAGGTTGATGTCTATGCTACAAAACGTCTCTTTGAAGCTGCTATGACTAGAGATACTTGTAATGACAATCATAAAGCCCCAGTGTTCTAAGACAATAAGATCTATTACATGGGAAAAGGTGTTTCAAAAGTGGCTGATGACATCAATAAATCTATTGCTCCAGCATTCATTAGTAAGAAACTTAGTGTTGAGGAGTGGAAGATTTGCAAACTGCTGCTAAAGATGTATGACATTGACAATAATAGCAAAAATGATAACAGCTAGAATTTATGTAGTGCTTGATGTTTGCAAAGTGATTAAAATGTTATCTTGTTTTTAAGGAAGATAGTGCTATTGTTATCCCTATTTAATAGATGAAGGAGGTGGCTAGGTGGCGCAGTGGATAAAGCACCGGCCCTGGATTTAGGAGGACCTGAGTTCAAATCCGACCTCAGACACTTGACACTTACTAGCTGTGTGACCCTGGGCAAGTCACTTAACCCCCATTGCCCTGCCCCCCCAATATATAATAGATGAAGAAATTAAGGCACAGAGAGGTTAAATGACATCTCTAGGGTCACATAGGAAGTAAGCCTCTAAGGCAGTATTTTAATTCTGACCTTCCCACTCCATGCCCAGTCACTCTGCTATTGAACCACTTCAATTGAAATTTGGGGCAAATGCATAATAAGAGTATCTCTGGCTTTCGTTCAAGGCTATAGATGCTAAGAAAGGTGTTCCCTATACTATTACATTGATGACCTTGAAGGCATTAATGAAACCTTACTTCCAGTCCCATCTTTCACCGTAATTAATGGTGGCTCCCATGTTGGTAATGAATGAGTTCATGGTCTTCCTTGCTGGGTCAGTAAACTTTAAAGATGCCTAAACACTAGATTGGAAGTTCATTACAACCTGAAGAACCTAGCACAATAGGTTCAGGATGCTGAAAATGTTTGGGTTGGTGCCTTTACTTCTAACATCCTAAAGAACAAAAAATGTCTGGAAATGATAATGAAAGCTTTTTTTAAGGCTGGCTATATTAATAGGGTCATAATTAGCATGGACATGACTCCCTCTGAAAAATGCTGGTTTATTTTTCTCTGCTTTTTCTTTTTTCTTTTTAATAAATTCTTTATTAAAATGAACAAGCTATTATGTAGATCTAACTTTTCTTTCTAATGTTGTATGTAAAAATACTTTCATAGTTGTCCTAATTGTCATTTCTTCTGGTCTTTATTCTATTCTTTTCTATGCATTTGAGACATGTTTAAATAACCTTCTTTCTTTCCTTTTTTTTTGGGGGGGTGGTGGTTTAGGGTGGGGTGGGAGGAGCCAAACCCATTTGTAGCACTCTTGTCTTTCATTTCCCTCCCCTCCATTGAGAAAATAAAAAAAAACAAAAGCTTTGTAACAAACATATAGTTAAGCAAAACATATTCTCACATTGGAAATATCTGAAAAGTATGTCTCATTCTACATTTGAGTCCATCACCTCTCAAGAGGTGGATAGCATACTTTATTAATCCTTTGAAATTGTTAATGGTCATTCCATTTATCTGAATTATTAAGACTTAAAATTTTTTTTGTATAGATTTTCTTACTAGTTCTCCTCATTTCATTGTATCAGTTAATAAAATCTTCCTAGGTTTCTATGAAAATATCCCTTTAATAATTTCTTATAGTATACTATTTCCTTACATATATAGCCCGTATTTGTTCACTCATTCCCTAATTGATGGACATACTTTTAATTTCTAATTCTTTGCAATAACAAAGAAAACAGCTACAGATATTTTGTACATATAAACCACTTTCTTTTTAAAGTCTTTTTGGGATATAGGCCTTGTTGTGGTACTACTAGGTTAAGGGGCATGTACAGTTTAGTGACTTTTGAGCATAGTTCCAAATTGTTTTCCAGAATGGCTGAACCATTTTACAGCTTCATACCTTCCACTTTGTAATTCAATGACTTCCAGGGGAATTTTGAGTGTCATAGAGAATGAAGCTGTCATAGAAGGCTATCCTTGGGAATTCACACAAAGCCAAGTAATTGACAAGAGATAGTAATAACTGACTAGGGACTATAAATACTTGAGTATGTCACTCGCTGTCTTTTCTACTAAAGGACATTCCTGTGAAGCAAACTGATATACATCTTGGCAAGTGCAAAGAAGAGGTCCAGGAAGAATAACTCTTAAGTTATTCCCAGAGCCCATGCATGTGGATATGTAAGTACCAATGAATCTGATATATCTGCAGGAATTTAGCTCTCTCAGGAGTCATGCCCGTGTGCCAGAATGAGCTTTGGCCAATTTTGTTTTCCTGTGGATATGAAAACTTGAGAAATTTCATACCCCAGACAATAGACCCAGGCAGAGTAATTTTTTTATTGAAATAAATTTGTATTGATATCTTTTGCTTTTCATTTCATAGGTTCCCCCTATATTCCACCCTTTTTCCCTCCCAAAGAGTCTTCATTTTTAATAAAGATTTTATTAAAAAGAAAAAAGGAAAAGCAGAGAAAAATAAATCAGCAAGCTCAAAGAATACATTGAAAAAAATGACAATATATGCAATGTTCCACATTCACGATCTTCTCTGATTCTGCAAAGTCATGGATGGAGGCATCTTCTCATCTCTTCTCTGGGACCAAAATAGCTCTTTGTAATTTTTTGACATTCATTTTTTTTGTGCTTTCAATTCACATTGCTGTAGCCATTGCATATACTGTTTGGCTCTGCTTATTGTACCTTGCTCATGTAAGTCTTTCCATGCTTATATGTATTCATCATATTTGTCACTTCTTACAGCACAGTAATATTCCATTATATTTATGTACCACAATTTATTTTAGCCATTTTTCCAGTCAACGGGGACTTAATTTGATACCACAAAACGTACTGCTGTAAATATTTTGTTTTATATGTATCCTTTCTTGTTGTCAATTATTTCTGTAGCATATACACTTAGAGGTAGAATATCTGGGGCCAAGGATATGGACATTTTAGCTAATTTATTCGTGAAATGAATACTCAAGTCTTACATTTCCAGGATGAGGCTAGCTATATATCTCTTTTAGGATTCTAGGAGTACCCCTGAGGGGTTTCTCTGTTATCACCTCATGCCATTTTTAAAAGTGTTTCTTTCTACTTTTAGCTACCAGAACTTTAGTTCCATTTAACTAATGTTAAGGGCTAAAATTCTAGCTAAACTGTCTAAAATATCTAATGAGTGGTCGCCAATAAATTATAAGCTTTAGCAAGAGTTAGACTTTTAAGCACTTATTAAGGAGAATAAGAATTTGGTAAAGAGAGAAGAAAAGGCCTAGATTCTTATCTATTAAAGGGAGAGCACATTTCTAGCTCCGCTCTCCACTGTAGTCTTCAGGAAAGAGAGTGAAACAGAGCGCCAGTCTCTTCCTTCTGCCACTAGCCAACATCACTTCCTGATGCCAAAGAAAAGACTCCTGGTCTTACCCTCAAAGACCTGCACTTCATGGGCGGAGCTCTTCTACAGTAAGTCTCCAGTAGGTGGCATCATTCCAATCATTACACTAATTAATGCCAAATAACTTTTGCCAAGAATATTTACTTCAAAGATATATAAATAGAAGTGCAACCATTATTTCCAAACAAGAGGTGGGGAAAACACCCTGCCAAACACCATCTCTATCTCTGAGGACAGTAAGTTCAGCCTTAAGGAAGTTTCTACAATGCATTGATCCCACCACATTTGTATCTAAAGGGTCATTGCTGCTGGATGAACTCTTTTTCCAGATAAAGCATGATTGGGTTCTAAAAATTAGTCCTTGTTCCTTGATGCTTCTTCACTGGGCTGGCTACATAACCTAGTATGGATTCAACTCCTAACTTCTTAGTGGCTTATTCTCTTTACCTTTTGAAAGTTACAAGGAGAAGCTCACAGGAGAGTCTGATTTAATTACCAGGGAATCAAGAAAATTAAAAAAAAAAAGACATTTGGCAACCAGGCGAGAATTGCACAAGAAACAGATGATTAAATTTTTTAAAAATTTGTCTGATTGATCCTTTAAAGAATAATTTAATAAGATACAAATAAAAATATTTATAAAAACATGTATTTACAAAATGCTAAAGAAGAGCCAAATGCTACTATTTATGCTTCTGTGTAGATATTACAATGATGTGGTTCAGTTCTGTTAAAAACATGTTTTTAGTATATGCTAGAAAAATAGACCTGAATTTTATGACTATATCTATATCTGTACACATACATATGCTTTGTTAGCAGATTTTTACTGAAAATTTCTGAGTAGAAGGAAGCTGATGTAATTCAGCATAGGTCCAGAGAGACTCCTAACAATTGCTGATGCGTGAAATGGCATGTCCATCAGAGATACACAGAAGAGAAATCACATACAGGATCACTCAGAATCTCTGAGTTTGAAGGAACCTCTGAGGCCATCTAGTCCAACCTACACTAAATAAGAATCTCTTCTATAACATAGCTAACAAATACTTATCTGTCATTTGCTTGAAAAAAGCCATCTAGGGAGCACCTGGCTCCCTCTTCCTATCAGGCTTCATGTTCTACTTTTACATAATTGCTTTGAAGTTTTTCTTAAATTAAACTGGAATCTGATTGTTGTTTCCTCCCTTATATTGCTTAAGTTTCTATCTGAACAAGGCAATTTTCATTTCTTCCACCTATCCTCGCAAATACTTGAAGAAAGTTATAATATCATGCTTCTGCCAATCCTTCCCTTCTCCAGGTTAAACATCCCCAGTTGTTTCAATTAAATCTTCCTATGGCATAATATTTGATCTTCTTGATATTCTAATTCTTTTCCTCTGGACATCCCTAGCTTATTCATGTTCTTCCCTAAACGTGACACCTAGAATTGAACACAATATACCATATGGGATCTCACCAGGGTAGAATAAAATTGGAATGTCACCTCCCTAGTCCCAGAGACTTTGTCTCAAATGTAGCCTAGCATCACAGAAACTTTTTGCCTGCCATGTCATATAATTGACTCATGTTGGACTTTTGGTCCTGTAAAACCCCAAGATTTTCTTCCCTCTTCAGCATTTTCAAAACAAATATTTTTTTGATGTCTTTTGGTATTATATCACAATCATTTCTATAGGAGATGGGGATGGCATCTCCATTTCTTCTCCTCTTGAGATTCAATCATCCTGTTTTAATGAAGAAAATTAAATAAAAATGCCCAATATAGTGACTATATCTGATAGTATGTCTATCATTCTGTCTTAGTAGTCTTCTGATTTCTATACCATGAATATACCTTGGAGTTTCCAGGTCTCTGTTTCTCTCAACAGAATTTATCTGATACCTGTCTCACTCCCTTCTACCTTTTTGGTATTGCTTTGTGATACTTCCTGAGTATTCTCTTTTTTCTGGTGGGACCTGACTTCCATTCTTCCCTCTGCTATGTGTGCCACAATGTCCTATTATTATTATTGAATTACCCAAAATGTTAGGAGAAAACATTTAACTTTTTTTCATAAGGGGAGCATTATTGATTTAATTAATGCTACTCCACTCAAAGTAATGATAAAATGCCTGGTTTCAGATTCCTTAGACTAAATGTGGTAGTCATTTCTACTATAGTGATGTTGCATAAGAATCAGGTTCCATTAGGAAGAAGGGTTGGAGTGAGTGAGACTTTTCAGAATACTTCTGAGGCACAGCAGAGGACTGAACTGTGGCAGGAAAGGGAGATATTGAGGATCATTAGCTCTATAAACATCTTAGAGCAGAAGACTTGAGAAAGGGGATATCCTTTTTTTGAAGGGGCAATGAGGGTTAAGTGACTTGCCCAGGGTTACACAGCTAGTGTCAAGTGTCTGAGGCTGGATTTGAACTCAGGTCCCCCTGAATTGAGGGCCAGTGCTTTATCTACTGCACCACCTAGCTGCCCCCAAAAGGGGATATCCTGAAAAAAGTTTGCTTCCTTTCCATTTTCACCCCATGATGTCTATTTCCAGCTACTATAATATGTTCTACTATTTGATTGCCCAGTAAATTGCATATTACTTAATCACAAAGGGTTTAACTAGAGACAGATAGGATCTAAATATTAAGTTAGATAGAGAACTCAACCTCTGTATAAATGTTACAAATTTTCCTAACTGGCATCTTAGAGTGATTGCCATTGAACTCAGCTTTTAATCTAAAATAACCCTCCTAAAGCCAGCAGCAGGTCTTAGGGGACAACTGAATCTGTGGCATCAATTTCTGGAGCTCTCAACCCACAGATGGTAAGGGGATTAGACAACTTGTCAGAAGGAAATTACAAGAGACCTTTTGCTGGCACTGAGTACAGGACTCTGTTGCATTGCCTATACTTGGTTCCAAGTCACAGTTCAAGGATGAAGAGCACACTAAAGCTCCCAGCTGCAGGGGACCCTATTCACAGTTCTAGGGTAGAAAATAATACTTGTGGTCTCTCACAGACCACATTGCAGGCCAGGAGAGCAGTGACGATACCAATCCTTAAATCATACCACCTCAGAAGAGCTAAAACTTACAGATCCCCAGAATGAGCTCTGAGAATAATAGAACAAAAACCCTGAAACTTTGGAGAGTGCCCTTTCACCCCAGGAACAAAGGCCAACTTTAATATAAAGCTAAGTCAAGAAATAGGCTGAAAAAATGAGCAGATGACCAAAAAAGAATCTGATTATATAAAATTACTATGGTGACAGGGAAGATCAAAAATCCAGAAGAGGACAACAATATCAAAATGGATACATGAAAAGCCTCAAAGAAAACTGTGAATTGGTTTCAGACTCAAAAACTCATGAAAGAGCTAAAAAGGATTAAAAAAAAACAAAGAAGGAAGTTAGAGAAAAAATTAGGAAGAGAAATGAGAATGATGCAAGAAGAAAATAACACCTTAAAAAACCAGAAAAGGCCAAATGGTAAAAGAAGCAAAAAAAAAAAATCCACTGAAAAGAACTATTTAAAAAATCAGAATTGGCCAAATGGAAAAAGATAAAATTCACTTAAGAAAATGACTTCTTAGAAAGTAGAATTGGCCAAATGGAAAAGGAGGCTTATACTTGGCTCTCTTTTCCCATCATTTCTGGGCAATATTCCTATATGATTTTCTGTAGTATGGTATTCATTTTTTAAATTACATTTTTTGCAAGATTTATAATGCTTCTTTATTTTCTCCTTTTCTCCCTTTCTTTCTCTTTCTTCCTTCCTTCCTTCCTCCTTCTTTCCTTTCCTTCCTTCCTTCTTTCTTTCTTCTTTCTTTCTTTCTTTCTTTCTTTCTTTCTTTCTTTCTTTCTTTCTTTCTTTCTTTCTTTCTTTCTTTCTTTCTCTCTCTCTTTCTTTTTCTTTCCTGTGTGGTCTTCCAATGTTACCTTTTGATTTTGATAAATTAATTTTCCTTTTATATTTTAGGATTTAAATTTTATCATTATCTTTTCCAGAGAATATCTTTTTACTTTTTTTGGCTGGTGTTTGTGTCTTTCATTCTAATGATTTTAGCCTATCAGTTCTTTAAGTTTTTGTGTATGTCATGGAATCTGGAATCTGGTAAAGCCGATAGTCCTCTTCTCAGAATAATGTTTTTAAATGCATAAAATAAAATATATACTATTACAAAGGAAACAAATTTATGGAAACAGAGTTATCAAAATATTAAGCAAAAAACAAGTTCATTGACCTTTGTATGTGTATGTGTTTTTTATGTCTGTGTGTTTGTTTACCAGATCTGTAATTTAAATGGTATAGGATAATCCTGATGACAAAACACCTTTTACCAATGAAGATCCGCACCTAGTCTGCTATTTATGGCTTGAAATAGTTGCCTGGGGATAATGATAAAGTATTTGCTCCAAGTCATCAATAAATACAAGGAGTTTTCTTACTGGGGAATTGCCTATACTGGTGAAATAACAGGTCCAATTCCTATCATTATCTAAATCATAATACTGTAGAGAAAATTAGAGGTATCTGTCTTCCAAGTTTACTTACTTTGAAGCCTTAAGAATTTTAATTGTTGGGGCAGCTACGTGGCACAATGGATCGAGCACCGGCCCTGAAGTCAGGAGGACCTGGGTTCAAATCCGGCCTCAGACACTTAACACTTACTAGCTGTGTGACCCTGGGAAAGTCACATAACCCCAGTTGCCTCACCAAAAAAAAAAAAAAAAAAAGGATTTTAATTGTCATTGGTGTGGACATGCCTCACATTAATATTGTTTCAAATCTCCCATGAATTAGTAGGTTATTTTAATTAATTGCTTTAGCAAAAAAAAAAATCAACATTTATCAGAGGGTGTACTCTCTGGTGTTGAATATCAGCACACTTAATGATGCTGGTCTTTGATGGCAGACACAGTCTGTTACTGAGGTCAAAGTTAGTCTCTGCAGCTTAAGAGAACTTATGTTCCAATGCATACCTTTTTGAGAACTAAAGACTATACACAATGATTAGAAGAACTTTGGTGAAGGCCTTTAAGTTTGTGCAGAAAACTTTTTCACATAGAGTGATCTGATATAGTGGGAGTTTGTTAAGAGCATGGAGTCATGAGAACTGGGTGTAAACCTGGTTTCAGCATGTTATACCTGTATGATCCTGGGCGAATAATGTGACTTCTCTCAGCTTTAATTTCCTCAGATATGAAGGGGAAAATGATTTTGTACTACCTGCTTCACAAGGTTTTTGTGTCTGTGAGGAAATGACTTTATAAAGCTAAAAGTCTGAGGTAAACATGAGCTGGTGTTATTTTTCAAAAATATTGTTATATTATTCTATGTAAAATAGTATTATTATGTTATTCTATGTCTATTTCATGTATATACTCAATATGTGTCTCTATCACTGGCTTTGGCATTAACAAATTCCGTGGCCTTGGGCAATTCATTTAACTTCTATGACCTTTCACTTAAACAGCCCAAGTGTAGAAGATGTAGAATTGTCTTTTGGTGGCTAATCTAAATTGACATACACTACCCAATTATTTCCTATTTTTCAATTCTTCCTTTCACTTTCATTGTCCCATGTTGCCCTTTACTCCTAAGAGTAAATGTATTAGCTCGCCAGGAATTCATGATATTGTTATAGTTCTCACAACTATAGTTCACTATAGTTCTCTAAGTATAGTGCCTATAGTTGTAGGCACCACTATTTTCTTGGAATAAATGGTCACACTTATTGTACAATATTATTGTATGACTTTCCTTACTTAATCTCTTTGGATTTTTTAATTATTGAAGCTTTAATTATTGAAGTCATAGAATTGGACCAGGTATTATATTCCCATATTTCCTCTTGATGCATCTTGTGTTTTTACCAGTAACTCTAAGGGACAATTAAAGTTAATTCAACAAATATTTATGAAGGAAAAAGGACACTTGTTTGGGCTTTAGAGACCTGGCTTCTATGTGACTAATAATAGGTACCACTTAAACCCTTCCAACTGTTCTACCTGTATTCTGAATTCTCATCTCCCTTTCTTTACCAGCCTCTTTGTGAAAAGGCAGAAGCACAAGTAAGATTTATACAGCATTATATAGGGTTGTGATGCTCTACTGTCCCATGGACTCCTTTTTTTTCTTTTCCTCTTTTTTTTTTTTTTTTTTTTTGGGCAGGGCAATGAGGGTTAAGTGAATTGCCCAAGGTCACATAGCTAGTAAGTGTCAAGTGTCTGAGACCACATTTGAACTCAGGTCCTCCTGAATCCAGGGCTGGTGCTTTATCCACTGTGCCACCTAGCTGCCCCTCCATGAACTCTTTATGAATGCCACTTCCTCTCTTATCTTTCAAGAAGTAGCAGACTCTCATCCTGCCCAACCACACTAAGGAAAAAAGAACAAAGGAGGAATCAGTTAGGTAGAAAATGTCTGGCCTCCTGACTGGGGACTGGTCCCAGGATAAGCACTTTCTAAGAGTATAGTTGTTCTGCCACAAGACTCGTCTATTTTCCTCCTAGTCCACAATAAATGGCATATACTGAAACTATCCAGCAATGTGAAGAAAAGGAGAATAGCAGAGGGATGAACCAGGTAGGGTGCCAGCAAGGATGTCTGGGCACTGGGGCTTATAGAAATTGTATTGAAAGACAACTGAGAGAATGCTAAAGGGAAGGTCATAATCTAATAAACCTTATATACCCCTCCACCCCAAACTGATAAAATGGAGATAACCTTTAAGCACAGACTTGAGAGTCTAACCAGTAAGAAAGAGGAGAAGCACATAAAGTAATGGGGAATTTTTTTTAAAAAGCTTGAATGTTGGGCAGCTAGGTGGCACAATGGATAAAGCACTGGCCCTGGATTCAGGAGGACCTGAGTTCAAATTTGACCTCAGACACTTGACACTTCCTAGCTGTGTGACCCTGGGCAAGTCACTTAACCCTCATTGCCAACTCCCCCCCCCCAAAAAAAAAAAGCGCTTGAATATCAAAGATATCAAGGGGGAAAAAGCTAGGCACTCAAACAGATTTTAAAAAAGAGAAATTTAAACCAGAAGGAAGAGAAATGACAGAAGGGAATGAAAACGCACATTCCAAAAAGCAAAGGATCTAAAACAGCAACCAAATGTGACATATCCTACAAATTTGAGCCTAATCATCAGGGAAAACTGTTCAACAAAAGAGAGGCATCTGAGGTATCTCTTTACTCTGCTTTTGGGTCCTATTCTAGGTTCTGGCAGAAACAAAGTGATATGGCCTTTGGCAATTCATTTAACCTCTCTAAGCCTCAGTTTCCTTATCTGTAAAATAATGGCATTGAAAAAAATAGGCATTCTGATTTCTAAATCTTTTATAGCTTCAATACTCTATGATGCTGACCTATTATATACCAAGTATTTTTTTTTTTTTTGCAGGCAACGAGGGTAAAGTGACTTGCCCATGGTCACACAGCTAGTAAGTGTCAAGTGTGTCTGAGGCCGGATTTGAACTCAGGTACTGCTGAATCCAGGGCCGGTGCTTTACCACTGCGCCATCTAGCTGCCCCATATACCAAGTATTTTTGCCATAAATGCCCTGGGGGATAGAGAAGTGGAAAAAGACATTGTTCTTCTTCCTTATGATAAGAAAGTTTTCCTCATTTCAGTAACAAATATAATTCTATGAATGGAGAAGACACTAAACAAGTCTTTACCATAAGGACCACTGGACCTTTAAATGTGCTGGACCTTTACACTTGATTTGGAACTCTAAACTCCTAAATATATTATTTTTGTGGGCAGCCAGGTGGTGCAGTGGATAAAGCACTGGCCCTGCATTTAAGAGGACCTGAGTTAAAATCTGACCTCAGACACTTGCCTCTACTAGCTGTGTGACCCTGGGCCTGTCACTTAACCCTCATTGCCCCAGAAAAAAGAAAAAAATATTATTTCTTCCATCAGAATGTGAACTTGTTGAGAGCAAGAGCTATCTTACTTTTCTCTCTGAGCCCCCAGCATGTAGCACAGTAAACACTAAATAAACGCTTTTTTTCACTTCTTCATTCATTCTTTCTTTCTTTCTTTTTCTTTTTTTTTGCGGGGCAATGAGGGTTAAGTGACTAGCCCAGGGTCACACAGCTAATAGGTGTCAAGTGTCTGAGGCCAGATTTGAACTCAGGTCCTCCTGAATCCAGGGCTGGTGCTTTATCCACTGTGCCACCTAGCTGCCCCCCCCCATTCTTTCATTTGTTTATCTTACAGGATTTTTTAGGAAGACAATATATACCTGAACAAATGCTTAAATATCAAACCAAGTTAGTACATGTTTACATACCAAAATATGACATATAGGGAACAAATGTTATCCTGTTCAGTGAGAGGAGAGATGACTGGGATAGATTGTCTAGGGAAAACAACATGGAGGAGGAGGAACATGAGCTGCATGATGATGGATGGTTACCACTTGTCCAGGTAGCAAGGGATGGGGAGGAGTTTGGGTATTGGTTGTTTGGAGGAAAAGATTGAACAAAGGCATGGCAAATGAGATAAGCATCACCAGCAACATTCCCATGCCATCCTGTTTCATGTTTCTTCACTATGGCATGCCAAAATTGTCTTCTGCATTCTCTTTTCAAAACGAAACATGAAAAATGGCTAGTAGATGATGCCTTTCAAAACTAAGAAACTCAGGCTCTCCAAAGCAGCATCGTTTGCTGTTTGGAATAGCAATTAGAGGAACACCGTTTTCCCTGACTACCTCCTGGGTGACTGACTCTCTATTTATCTTGTAGCAAACACAGGTGAGGTACCCAGCTTTCCTTTTTGTTTTAGGTTAATGTAAAACCATAGGAGGATTGCTCCGGGATGACCTTACAGCTACTCAGGCTGGTTAAGTGTTCTGCCCTATGTTGGAAGAATAATTAATGTTTCTTTTCATTAGGGGCTTTCATTCTAAATGTTGGGGGTGTGACTTACACATTGGATGGAATTAACTCCTTCAGCATATATTAAGTCATGGGATCACCATAAAAAAGATGCTAATTTTTTACCAAGTGGTAAGGAACTATTTTAATTTTCCTTCCTCTTCATTCAATTAAAATCAACAAGCCTTTCTTAAACATTGCTATATGACAGGCTCTGTGCTAGGGATTGGGGATGTCCCAAGACAAAAAGAAAGGGTCTCTGACTTCAAGGATGTTATATCCTATTGAGGGAGGGAGAAGAAAGGAAGGTGATAATATGAACACAAACAAGTGCAAAATATATACAAAGTAAATTATATCTACATGCATCTATTATGGCTATATGGAACTAGCAATTAGGGAGCCTGTAGGCATCTTAGAATGAGAAGACCTACAAACAAATGGTCAGATGACAAAAAAAAATGGTGTGCTTGTATAGCAAGAAGCATCATGGAGTAGGAAAAGCATCGTGGAATATAGGTGAGCCATGAAGTGGACTGTGGAGAACTGGGTATAATTTGCATAAATAACAGAGGAAAACAGGTTTCCACTATTTTAAAAAATTCTGAATTTAACAGACATCCAAAAGAGCATTTCCATACATAAAATAAAGAACAAAAAGAAAATAGTATATGAAACTATGAGTTTCTAATCTATATTGCTTATTTTTCAAAAGACAAGCATAGGGGGCAGCTAGGTGGTGCAGTGAATAAAGCACTGGCCCTGGATTCAGGAGTACCTGAGTTCAAATCCGGCCTCAGACACTTGACACATACTAGCTGTGTCACCCTGGGCAAGTCACTTAACTCCCATTGCCCCGCAAAAAAAACCAAACAAACAAACCCCCAAAAGACAAGCATATATGAAATGAATTCAACATATTACTTTCAAAATTGTCCTGCTTGTCTTTACTTCCTTTTGAACTTCCTCCTGTTATCTTCTGTTTACTTAAAAAAGCCTTTTTCAATGGCCTTTTTTTCTTTTCTGGCATCATTTTATCATCTGCTTCTCTCCACTCCCTCTTGTAACAAATATGTATAGTGAAATGAATCTTCATGGTGGCCAGGACCAAAATTTTGTATCTCTTTCTATATTTTAAGTCCATCACATCTCTGTCAGAAGGTGGGAAATATGCTCTCTGATACATGCTCTGGAGACATGGTTGGTTATTGTTTTGGTCAGAATTCTTAAAGTCTTTCAAAGTACTTTTTTTTTTTTTTTTGCAAACTTGTCATTGTAATAATTGCTCTACTGGCTCCATTCACTTTACTCTGTGTCAATTAGTACTTCCCAGGATTCTCTGAAATTATATCCTACTATATTCATTTTTTCCAATATTATAATTCATTTTCCCTATTGATGGGGGCACAAAGTTCTATAAGTTCTTTTCTTTCTGCTTTAAAAAAAAATTGAATACTCCCTTTGACATCAGAAAATTTGTTTTGTGCTTAGTAGGTGTTTCTTTCTTTCTTTTTTTTTTTTTTGGTGGGGCAATGGGGGTTAAGTGACTTGCCCAGGGTCACACAGCTAGCAAGTGTCAAGTGTATGAGGCCAGATTTGAACTCAGGTACTCCTGAATCCAGGGCCGCTCCCCTTAGTAGGTGTTTAATAAATAAATGTTTGTCATATTAAATTGGATCTATAAATTCCAATACCCTATGGTAGAGGGAGGTTGTGCCTGGAATTTAGGTTTGAGAGCTAACCCAACCCAGTCATTGTTTGTTCTGTGGAGACAGAGATATTAGACCAGAGATATTATAGTTCTCAGGAGATAGTCTTCAGTTTTGATAACCATTAAAACTGCCAAATCTGAATGTCTGTTTTCAGATATCACTACGTGGTACAGAATTTATTTCTCTCTCCTAAATAAACTGTTGTTTACCACCAGAATGTGTTGAGGCAAACCATTCATCTATAGTTTCTTACTCCTCCATTGGGCTATGCGAATGCATTTGCAATATACTTGGTCAGGTTAAGGGGTATATATAGATTTACCAAAGCTTTTACTTGAGATGGAAGGCCTGGGTTCAAATGCTACCTCTGACACCTGTTTCAACTGGGACAAATAATTTAATCTTCCTCCCCTCCCCCCATCAATTTCCTCATTTGTAAAATTAGGAAGAATTGGACTAGATGGCTTCTGAATTTCCTTTTAGTTCTCTATGATTCAATGAAATTAACTTTCTTCATCCAGAGATTGAATCCTTAACTTAGACTATGTCTTCTCTAAACCAACTAAGTCAGTCAAGCTCTAACTCTAATAGGTCCAAGATCCTCTAACAATATTGGGTCCAAGATCTAATGAAATAAAGATCTAGTTAAAAAATTCTGAGAATTACGAAGTTACTCTCCAAGTAAGTTGTCTGGAAAACCAAGTTTTGTAGCAAGAACTTGTGTTAAAAATCAACAGTCTGTGCGTCATACTGATATCTATGCAACATCAAAAGACTTTGAGGATATTCCCCAGCACTTTGCAAGTTTTATAGGAAGATATATATGGACAAGCATCACATTGGATGTGAAGTACAGTCTGCACTTATGGAGGAAGTGCCTAAATAGATAATCACAATTTGTCTGTTTCTTTCTCCCCTTTGTGTCTCTTTTTCTTCCATATTTGTAAATATTCTTTTTCCTCACGTACAATAATGCTGAAAAAGAAAAAGTTGAGGTGGCTAGGTGGCATAGTGGATAGAGCACCGGCCCTGGATTCAGGAGTACCTGAGTTCAAATCCGGCCTCAGACACTTAACACTTACTAGCTGTGTGACCCTGGGCAAGTCACTTAACCCCAATATCCTCACTAAAAAAAAAAAAAAAAAGAACAAGTTCCATTCCTCCCCTCATCTTTCTTCCTCCTTTCTATATTAGATTTCAAAGGGTTGAGAAGTGAGTGGTAGTAGAGGAAGCAACCTTTCTAGGAGTTTGTGAAGGGGACAAGAGAAATTAGACGATTGAGGGGATGCTGTCAAGTGAAGGTTTTCAAGTATTTATGAAATAATTGTTCACTTGACTAAGGGAATGGAGGAGTAGTTTTCTTAGTTTCAGTTTTCTTAGTCAGCAGTTCCATTATCTAGCTTTATACCCTTAGACATGAGATAGTTCTTGCTGAAGTCTATTTCATACTTCAGCCTTTAGTCAGTACCATACTACAGCATTCAGTCAAGCTAAATTCCATAAGCCAACTTCCTTCCCCCTTCTTTTTTTCTCTACCCTCCCGTGCTTTTTTTGGGGGGGGGGTTATGGTGGTGGTGGTGGTGATGGAATCCAACTTGTGATTTCATTGGGAGACTACTTGGGAGGAAACTTCCTCTACCAAAGCATATCAGCAAGTATTCTGCAGCTTTATAGTCTTAGCTGTTTTAGAGGCTAAGTGATTTGACCATAGTCATAATCAGTGTGGCAGAGTGGGGACTTGAACCCAAATCTCCTGACTCTCATCTCAGGGCTCAGCTCTCTTTCAGAGAATATCAGGGTTGATAGAAAGTTAGGGATCATCAAACCCAATGTGTACCAGAGCAGGAATCACCTCTTTAATCTTCCTGACATGTAATCACGGATCCTCCAGTGATGAAGAACATGCTATACAAAGCTGGGTCTCTTTTCCCAATGATTGCCTAATTTATGTAGACTTCAATAATGAAATCTTCAGATGACTCAGTGGTACATCTTTCTCAAGTCCACTGCCAATCGCCATTGGATTTATTCTGATTACAATGACAGAGATCATGTTCCCTAAATTGCATATCCAATAAAGCTAGTGTCTACTTTTTTCACCATGGCTTACCAAGGTTCTTAAGCCTTGATGTGGCAGAAAATACAATTGCACATTTATTGTCCTGACCTAAAGGAATAAACCTGCTGGATGACAAAACATAAATTAACCAAAGAGATAAACTAGCAGCCAAGTGGAAGAATTCTTTCTTACCAATAGTGTAGAAAATACCATTACTTACTGCCCATATTTATACATCAAGGCAGGAAAAGAATTGGGGTCTTAAATATTATAAATAGAGTACATTCATTTCGGTGAGATTTTTTTCTTTTGGTTTCAGGCCATGCGAATGCCAAATTCTAAATCAGTTTATATCCATATGCATATCTATGTCTATCTATATCTATATCTATTGTTATTGTTATGCAATATCTGCAAGGTATGTAGTTGCTGCTGGTCTCTCATGGCTGTGCTCAGTGCTGTTTTGCTGCTTCTGTGGTTATTTTTAGTCACTGCCTGGAGTGGCTCAGCTGGGCATTTGATTGTGGAGCTTCTCCCAGTTTCCAGTGTAACTGCAGTCCCAAAGCCCTTTGTATGGGACTCTGTCCTCATTGGTGGAGATCAGTGGACTGTTCTTGCATGAGGGAGGAGGGCAGAGTTTGAGAGAGTGGGAGAGAGGGCAATTCTTTGGTCTATTCCAGTCCTTGGGTTTTCCCCAGACCATTCTGCTTCTGTAGTCGTTTTGGGTACTTCTGGCTTTCAGGTTTGAGAGAACATGGATGATGTCAATCCTACTTCAGGTTGCTGAAGGAAAAGACTCTGAGAAGAAGCTGACATAAAAGGAGCTGGAAGCCCTTATTTGTGGATCTCATAAAAAAGACCCAAAGGCTCAAAGAGACAGAAGAACTCTCTTCACCAATTCTGCCTGTCCCTCAGATAGACTTAATGCATTGATCTTTAACTATGAGGAAAGAGTCCCATATCAATGGGCTTTGGGACTGAGGTTACAACAGCTTCTGAGTTCAGCTGGAATTCTGAGTAGGTGGTACTTTTGGTGTGTACTGCAGGTATCTATAAACAGCAGCTGAGAGTCAATTGTTAAATCTTCATTGTAAGCATTTATGCCTCAGAAATTGGAAAATACTCCAGATTGGGCCTTGATTTGTTGTTTTGATTGTTTAGACTTAAGAAAGTGATGGAGAACATGTTAATAATGAATATTAAACTGGAGAGTTCGTCAGCTCGTACATTCAGTCTGTTGGCTTCCCCCCTCCTAGCTTGAGGCTGGCTTGATTCTATATTTAATTTAGAGAATGTGGATTTGAATCTAGGTCTTCTTGATTCTAGGTTCCATACCATTTTTGCTATGCCATGATGCCTTAAATTCTTATATTTCTAAAGTGAATTCTGCTTTTCTCAGTATTCTTTCACATACTGCATAATAATAATGATGAAGCTTACCTCTCCTAGGGATTGTGCCAGGTATGTAATGATGCCATTCAAGGATATGGAAGCATCTTTAATTGAGATAATAAGGCAGCAAGCCTGCCACCCTGGGGGATGTCCACTGGATTTCCCAACCAAAGAGACCCATGAAAAAAGTTTTTATTGTTTTAAGAGGAGAGGGGGAGGAGACAGTATAAGGTAGTGAGCCTTGGTCATGAGACCCCAGTGGCTCTTGGCAATCTGGGCAAGGAAGGCCATTTCATTCTGGTTGTTTTGCCCTTCATGCCATGAATCCCAATGGAAAAAGAGAAGGACATCAGATGCCTACATCCAGCTTGAGCCAGGTTCCCCCAGCAATCAAGTTCTCTGGATGAGGGGACCTAGGATGTGGTTCAACTCAACCTAATCAAGAATACACATCTTAAGAGTAGGAATGCAAGGACATTACTGAAATTCTGACATTACAAGGAACATTTAAGGGGGTGGAAGTCTATAGTACATTTGGTAGTAACAATTTATGTCATATTAATTATATTAACAATTTTGTCAAGAGAAAGTATAGTGTAGTAAAAAAGTACACTGGATTAGAAGACAGAGGGCCTAGGTCCAAATTCTGATTCTGTTCCTTATCATCTGTGTAGCCTTGGGTGTGTCATGGCTCATTTGTGTTGGAAGGGGCATTGGAGATCCTCTATTTCAACCCCTTGTTTTACTTAGGAGAAAACAAAGCCAGAGAAGGGAGGGAGATATGTGGCTCCAAGTCTTGGTTTTTCCACTTGACAAGCTTTGTGACTTCATGCAAGTCACTTCTGTGCCTCAGTCTCTTCATTTGTAAAATTGAATGGCTGGACTCAATTATTTCTTTTGCTCCTTTCAGCACTAAATCTGCCACTCAATGAACTCCCTCATTCACCTCAAATGACCTACCCCAGCAGGCATTGCTTCAAGCTCTCCATTTTCTTTCTACTTTCACACTCCCATAGACAAAGGTTGTACTTTTCTCACGTCATTCGGCCGGTTTGAATTTTGTGATGTCAGTCACATTTACCTTTAACCTCCAGAAATGAAGAAAGAGAAACATAGCTGGGGCCGCCTAAAAAGCTCAGCATGACAAGCTTGGATTTTACTTTCCTTACACTCCCACCACCAGTGGCTTCACCAAGCTGTCATTTCAAATGTTTCGCACATTTTTCACGTGAAAGTTAGAGTGGTGGGGTGCACATGTGCTGTGTGGGTGGCAAGGGGGGTTTTATGTGAATTGCCTACTCTTTTGCACATTCCCTGTGGTCAATAGAGAAGACTGCTAGTTATTGGCTTTGGAGCATAAGGGAAGCAGGGCTCCTTTCCCCAGCTTTCCTATGGGCAGTGTTCCAAACTCCAATGATACGTTTTATCCTTTGCTTTCCCCCAGTGCTTGGGGTCTCCTAATTTATGTGGGCAATTAGCCTTGTCCTTTTCCCCTAACCACTTCCATCTAGGTTTTTGAATTGCCTCTGCCACTCATTTACTGTGAAATCTTGGGAAAGTCACTCACCCTCTTTGCATCTCAGTATTCTCTTTTGTCAAATGAGGAGTATACAATAAACGATCTAGACAAGGACCTTTGCATCTCTAACAACATTCATTGTTCTAAAATTTCTCTTAGTTCTAACATTCTATGTTCTTTGGTCCCTTCTTAACATTCTGAAGTGCCTTTCATCTTTTACCTCTTATGTTCTAAGTTTCTTTTTATTTCTGACCTTTTAAATTCTGAGTTCCCTTACATTTCAAAATATCTGTATCCTATGGTCCTTTTTCTGCCCTGATATCCTGTTCCAAGGTTTCTTTCAGGCTTGAAATACTCTAAGGTCTCCTTCAGCTCTGACATTCTATGTTCTAAGGTCTTTTTGGTCTTGACAGTCTATGTTTTTAGGTAACTTTTGGCCCATACATTCTGTGTTCCAAGGTCCCTTTCAGTTCTGACATTCTATCTCATAACAATAGTAATATGAAAGTGATCAGGTTTTAGCTACAGTACTGCAGGAAGGAGGGGGAGAAGCCACTGCATGTTGTTTTGTAACCATTATGTCAGAGAAGGGGGGACGTCACTGCAGTGAATGAGGAGCTGGGGTTATCGGAAAGATCTCCATGGGAAGAAGATTCTCTGCCATCTCTCTCTCTGCAGACTGTTTCCTCTTACAATGCCATATAGATCCAAAATTGGTTGGAAACACTGTGTCCTGAAAATGGGAGGAGACTGAGAAAAGGAAGGGTTTCTCTACAAACTAAGCTCTTCTATTAAAAAAAAATCTATCAAACTTAGGATAAACAGTGATGTAACAGTATTGGACCTAGGTACAGAGAAGAAACTTTTTGCCATTTAGATATACCTGACTGGACCGAAAAAAGGACGGACTCTGACCTCTGTTTTTATGTATCATCTTGATTATTCAAAAAAGTTATTTAAGCAGAAGTCCAGTGTAGTTTTATTTGAGAAGCAGAATAACAAAGGGGATAAAGTATTAGACTTGGTCAGAGTCATGAGGACCCTGAATTTGAATCCTACCTATCATACTTAATAACTGTGGTCATTGAGTATGTAATTTAATTTTTCTGAGCCTCAGTTCCCTTATCTATAAAATGGGGATAACAATACTTGTTGTATGCATTTCCTTTGGTTGTGGTAGGGATCAAATGAGATTGTATAGGTAGCATACTTTGTAAATGTTAAAGCCTTATGACAATATCAGTTATTGTTATTGTTTCTAATAGAATGATCATCATTCTTGAGTTTAGAATCCTGGCTCTGACAGTTCCTGTCTCTGTGATGATGAATGAGCCTCAGTTTTTTCATCTGTGAAATGAGAATGATAATACACTATATAATTCATTGCATTGTTGTTAGAGAAATGCGTTGTAAATCTTAAAGGTCTATGGAAATGAGTTATTTTTTGCTCCATGTATGAGTATATTAGCTGTAGCAAGGAAAGGTTGCCTTTTTTGCCAGAATGCAGCAGCAGGGTGTACAAAATCTTATACCTAGTAGATACTCAGCAACTATTTATCTAGCATAATTTTAATTTGTGGCAGAATAGACACCACTGTGGTAATTACAAGGCCTGTGCCCCATCTATATGTCTGGCAGTGGCTATTAAAGATTAGGTGTGATTTGGGATCCCAAAGGACTGTTCAAGAAAGCTTGGATTACAAGACAGATTCACCAGAGAGGAAGCAAAGTAAGCCAGAGATGTTGATGGGAAATACAATAAGGGCAGTCAGGGACAATAGAAACGGGTCAGATTTACCAAAATCAGTAAAATCTGGTGAGTTTTTATAGGATTTTTGAAATGGGGTTGGGACATACCAAGAAATTTGGGACTATTAAAGTTTAAACTGGCCAGCTAAACTAAAGGACAGACACACCTTGAGAAGTAAGGAATATAAACCTTTTATGTGTGGCGGCTGCCTGATCAGCGCCAGGGGACAGAGATCATTCCAGAAGTTCGGACCACTACCTCTCAATTCAAGCCTTTCCCTACCCCCAAAGGGAACTTTCCATTGTCAGGTGGGTCACCCCATCTGGTCACCCCATCTATCATCAATAAAAGCTTTTGCCTTTCTTCTGTTCCAGGAAATAGATATCTCAGAGAATCATGTCTTTGAACCATTTCTGCTTGAGGTGAAGTCTTTGACTTCCCTCTTGGTCTCTTTTTCTAGTGCCTAATTAAAAGACTATTTTATTCTAATCGAATTGTGTACAAGAGGGTACAATTCTTTAAAGAGGAATACTTAAGAATCCCCCACCTATTTCCTCTTTGACAGTTCTTATCTGGGTTGAGCAGGACCAGGCACTGTAGGGGGGGAAGTAAGGACCCAGGACCTGAGCAATGGTGCTAATTTATGCTGTAATGTGGGGTATTGAGGAGTGTTTGGGAGAGATGCAGTGGGAATTGGTGACTAGTTGATATTCAAACTCTGCCAATAGAGGGGCTTTTAGCTACTGCTGCTGGGCTTATTTTGACAGGGGAGTTGGGCTTCCTTGGGGATTTTCTCATTAGGTGGGGGTGGGAAAGCTACCAAAATCCTTAGGAGTGGTCAAATTGTAGTGAGTGGCTGCATTGTGTAATGGAGAGAACAATGGGGTTGGATTTAGAAGATCACCTATGCAGGCTCAGGCAGCTTAGAACAAAGCTTCTTAAACTGTGGGTCATAACCCTATGTGGGGTCATTTAACTGAATGTGGGGGTTGCAAAAAATTTGGCAAAAGTAAAAGGTTATGTATACCTATTTTATATACCTATATACCCGGGATCCTGTAAAAATTTATTGGGTAAACATTGGTTGTGAGTGAAAGAAGTTCATGAAGCCTTGGCCTAGAACACTTGGCATCCTTTGGGGAGGTGTTGGTGACGTACAAGTTGTGTCGTACAGTGAAAGAACACTAGATTTTTAGTTGGAGGAATTGGGTTTAAATCCAGGCTCTACCCTTCTTGCCTGTGTAATGTTTTAAGTAAGTCACAAACTCTCCCTGAAGCTTAGTTTCCTCATCTATTAAACAAGAGTTTTCGAGAAGATGACTTCTCAAATCATTTTTGGGTCTAAAAAATCTAATAATACACATATAAATCATTAACAACAACAAAAATATATGAGGAGGTATCACTCTGTACACTGTAGTTTCCTCATTTATCAAATATACATGGTTATTTTAAAAGTGTGTTGTTCAGTCACTTCAGTTGTGTCCTACTGTTTGTGACCCCATTTGGGGTTTTCTTGGCAAAGATACTGGAGTGGTTTGCAATTTCCTTCCTCAGCCCATTTTTTTCTTTCTTTTTCTTTTTTTTTTGGGGGGGGGCAATGAGGGTTAAGTGACTTTCCCAGGGTCACACAGCTAGTGTCAAGTGTCTGAGGCCAGATTTGAACTCAGGTCCTTCTGAATACAGGGCAGGTGCTTTATCTACTGTACCACCTAGCTGCCCCCTCAGGCTATTTTACAGATGATGAAACTAAGGCAAATAGGGGTAAGCAATTTGGCTAGGGTCACACAGTTAGTAAGTTTGTAAGGTCAAATTTGAACTTAGGTAGATGAGCACTGACTCCAGGCCTGGCACTCTATCCACTGCAATACCCACCTGTCCTTTAAAGGTATATTCTAGTAGGGTGTGATTTTAATTTTAATTTGTTATGTTTCAAAAGAGGGAAACTAAAACAACCGGGTACCTTTTTTAATGTTGATGTAATCTGTAATCAGAAGAAATGAAAGGAGGGATGACTGGTGTATTAAAAAAGGGGAACCTTGGAAAAGATTTAGGGCAATGCATTCTAGCATTGTCTGAAGCAGGGATTCCACCTATTTAAGTGTTACCCTACTGGCAGTTACTTTGCATGTACTAATGTAGTAGCTTTCTTTCTTTAATTTGGTTTCTTAGCTAACCACTAGATGGCACAGTGGGTGTATACAACCTGCTCCTCTTAAGCTATCAGCTGGACCCATGTTTATGTGGATTGTGAATCATCCATTGGTTCTATCCTCTACTTTAGTTTTTTTTCCCTTTTTTTAACCATCTAGAGGTTTATCATCTACAGCTAGGTGGCATAGTGGATAGAGTATGAGGCCTGGAGTCAAGAAGTCTCATCTTCCTGAGTTCAAATCTGTCCTCTCACACTTACTAGCTGCATGACCCTGGACAAGTCACTTAACCCTATTTGCCTCAGTTTCCTTATCTGTAAAATGAGCTGGAGAAGGACATGGCAAAGCACTCCAGTACCTTTGCCAAGAAAACCTCAAATGGGGTCACAGAGAGTTGCACACTACTGAAAAATGACTGAAAAATAACAGCAACCACAATATATATCTTTTGATTCTCTCCCACCTGCTTACCACACCCTTTACAACTATCAATCTCTGATCTCTGTGGAAAATAGTCATTACATTAGTAAGCAGTTTAATTGGATTAAACAAAAAGTAACAAAACCAGAAACATTATTCCCTTATAACTTACACTAAAATAGACCATAATTTCCATCAAAATAATAAATCTAGTCCCCCCTCCCCCACCAAGTCATAAACTCCTTTAAGCAGGAGTCTTTCTCATATATCCCAACCACAGCATGAAGGTCTCTCAGGGATGAGAGCTAGCCTAGAAGTTCTATGCCTTATTTTAGACTTTCCAGTTTCCTGTGAAAAAGCACCAGATACGCATGATTAACTCAGGGTAGTCTGTCCAGCATTTAGCACAGTGCCTGGCACATAGTAGATGCTTAACATATGTTTATTGATTGATTGATTGTCTACAGTGAGATTAGTGACTGCTGTGGAAGTTTTCAGTGATTTTCATGGTTGCAGCAGTATAGGAATAAGGAAACCCAGCTATGTCCCCAGGGTCTCAGAACCTCTGGTTTTATCTGCTTTTTATCAGAACTCTGCATCATGATCCTTGAGAGCAGAAATAGTTTCGTCCTCCTTCCCTCCATCCCTCTGTCTCTCTCTCTCTCTGTGTCTCTGTCTGTCTCTCCCTCTCTCTCTCCACTACTTTAAAAATGCTTTTCGAATGAATGTTTCTGCCTGCCCCTAAAATACCTAGCACTGAAACAGGACATTGATAAAATGCCCCAGACACTGTATTATGGGGTCTTTTCTGAGTGCCACAAATCTAATATCAACAGCAATAGGGAGGCAAACATGTGCCAGCTACCACTGTGCCCTCTCACTTCCTGCCTCAGCATTACCTTCAGTTACGTGCAACCATATATCCCATTCCACTGCACTCCATCTTCTCTCCTTGGTAGTCCAGAGCCCAAATTTGCAAATGAAGGTATCTCTGAACATCAATATATTGGTGCGGTGCTAGAATATTACTGCTCTGCTTAAGTAGACTTCTTTTGGGAAATATAATTTCTTGTTGTAAATTATTAAATTGACTTTCTAGTACCATGAAGTCACCTGTCATTTGGGCAGCTAGGACTATTTGGGTTTTTTTGTTTATTTTTTGTTTTTTGTTTTTGCAGAATCTGACCATCCCATGAAAAGCTAATCGTCCAGGCATGAATTCTATAGTGCTATTTAGATTAAAACTGGGATTACAGAGAAATAGTAGCATTATTTAGGGCTGTCTTGACTATCAACATATTTTTCTTTCTTTCCATTACCTAACTAACAAAACAAAGATACTAATGTAGCCTCCTTTCAATAAAAGAGAACATGT
The DNA here is from genome assembly GCF_019393635.1 of Dromiciops gliroides. NCBI lineage: Eukaryota > Metazoa > Chordata > Mammalia > Microbiotheria > Microbiotheriidae > Dromiciops > Dromiciops gliroides. The sequence goes on along the minus strand of NC_057862.1, from coordinate 315,786,273 downwards.
GAGTATTATTATCATACTGGGAAGAAGGAGGCAGTTTATGGTTTAGGGAAAAAAACCCCAAAGATCTTAATAGCATACTAAGCAAAAACCTAGGTCTGAGCATCATCACATGGCAGTTTAGATAGTGGATCTTAGACTTTTTCTTCTCAATAACACTGTTAAAAATCTTTGAGGACTCCAAAGTTTTTATTTATGTGGTGCCTAGTCATTTAACTGATACAATATACTCTATGAGGGCAATCCCATCTAAGCTGCCCATTTAGAAGAAATATTGAGACCTTTGAGGAGCCATCCCAGTTGGGCAGCAGTTATTTATCCATCAGGAATAACATACCTCAAAATAAACACCATCAGGAACCTTCAGAGAGCAAAAGGACATAGAGGCTTTGCATTTCTGGACTTGATTTGTCTGGATCATGTGTGCTGCCATATAAGTGTGCCTTACTACTATCAATCATACTACACTTTATACACACACACACACACACACACACACACACACACACACACACACACATTCTTCCTCTGGGTATATTTGTGGCATAGTATACTCCTGGTGTTTGGAGGATTGCATGGGGTGGGGGTGGGAAAGCTTTATAACTACTGGTCTTGCTATACTACTTAAGTAAATACATTTGCAGAGGAACTGACTTGATTGGCTCTTGTTAAAGGGGAGTCACATTGGTTAGGGACTTGTGATCTATCTCTGCAGAATTACTTCTAGAAGTCTAAAAGTAGTAGCATCTATGCCTCTGGTGTGACTCAACTTGCCAATGTCAATGTGAATTGAACTAGTGGTGTTACCCAGAGGGAGGTGTTACATACATGTGAATATTATTTTGTAAACCATGCATATAGAAATGTGAGTCATTTTTGTTATTGTAAAGATAATAAGCATTATTTGTAGAATTATTCATACAAAAATAATTCTACAAAGATAAGTTCTATTCTCTAGGAGTTTCTAACTGTGGGCATATGTCTAGAGACAGTAGAATAGAAACATATAACCAAAAATGGAAAAACAATAAGATTAAAATTACATTAGAGAAGATGTATTTATTCATCCATCCATTCATCTATCTATCTATCCATTCATTCATTCATTTGTTTATTTATTTATTGCAGGGCAATGAGGGTTAAGTGACTTGTCCAGGGTCGCACAGCTAGTGTCAAGTATCTGAGGTCAGATTTGAACTCAGGTCCTCCTGAATCCAGGCCTGGTGCTTTATCCACTGTGCCACCTAGCTGCCCCCAAGTAGGTTCATTTAAACATAGCTATGGGGTTGGGGAGGTAAGGAAAGTATAAAATTGGAATGGTGGCTAGAAAAGGCAGTTTTACCCCTCAAATATTATGAACTTTAAAAAAAGGAAACAAATAACTGTAATGTTTTGAGACCTGGCCTTTCACATTATTAATAAGCTTCCTTCCTTAATGCCACAAAATCTGTTTATAATTGGCTAGTCTTTTAAAATTAAAATATAACATTTTATTTTTCTCCAATTAGATGTTAAATTTTTTAATTAAAATAAAGCTTTGAGTTCCAAATTCTATCCCTTCCTTTCCCCTCCCTGAGATGGTAAACAATCCAATATAGGTTATACATGTAATTGGCTAGTTTTTAATATAAGAAATGAGGTTCTTCCTTGGTGAGGGGGTGTCTCCTGACCTTGGCAGGAGGCCAGGAATTCAAAACCACCTCAGCATAACAAACAATACTTTTCATAGTGTATCATAACACATGCAAATGGATCCCAGGTACACAGATTACACTAGAGAATATAGACATCAAATGTAAGAATCCCAGCAATTTATTAGTTGTCAATAAAACAAGGATAACTTGATTCTGTACTTTCTTGGCCAAGCTGAATTTAGAATAGATTAGATAAAATTCATCTACCAAACCATGGCACTAAGATAAGCTTAATACCTGCTAAGTCCTCAATTACTAGTACAACAGCAGTGGTCTGATGGGAATTTCCTTGCTTTTACTTTAATAAATGCTCACATAATTGAATTGAATTGAACTTCTGAGATCTACCTCTTTGTCTCCAGTTGTTGTTTTGTGTTTTACTTTAAAAAGTGATTAGTTCCTGTCCCTCATGTGTCCTTTACTTTCTTTTGATATTACATGTTTTAAATCATACTATTTGATTTGACTGACAGGGATGTTGTTTCATGCCTGATTGATGATATTGGAGATGGTCTTTGGAAAGTCTCTGCAATCCTCCATCAAAATTCCAAGTTGAAAGTGAACAAAAGAAGAAATGCAAACAAATGCACCCTATGGGGAAAAAAGGAAGAAAAAAGAAAAGAAAGATAAGAAAGAGACAATGTAATTTTATAAAGGCAGCAATGCCTTGTGGGCTGTGGCCTGGGGGGTTAGCCTTGGGGGAGGAGAAAGGAGCCCCTGGTCCACACAGCTCCATTGGCTCAGTATTGGAATTAGAATGCAGGTGATGATTGGCTGCCCAAGTTATTCATAAATAAAACCAGCTGGCTGCAACAAAAAGTCCAAGTTCCCGAGGCTTCATAATTATTTATGAGCCAGGTCAGTGTGCAGAGAATGTTACCAAAACACAATGAGAGCAAACAGCCTTCTTTCCCTTGAGAAAACTGCTGACTTAAAAAAAAAAAAAACAACTCTGAAAGAAAAAAGAGGCCTGTAATACATTTATTTTCATGTTATTATCTCCTTATAGTTCTGGATGGTAAATCATATAAGAGCATTATTATCATGCCAGCCCTGCAATAGCCCATTGAAACAAATCCATCTGACATGATTGCAGATTTAATTAGTTTGTTGGTTTAAAAGAAGAGACTCAGATTTTCACATCAGCTTTTATTTGCTGGGACAAATTGTGGGAAACCACATCTAGAATTGAGTTACCAGTACTTGTTGCTGCTGGTTTTGTTACCTCTTCCTCCTCCTTTTCTTTCTCTTTCTCTTCCTTTTCTTCTTCCTCCTTTTCTACCTCCCCCCATTCTTCCACTGGACCAACCCTTCTGTTACCTGGCAAAAGAGTTTGGAGGTCACGAGAAACTCCTCATATGAACCCTAGTAGCCCCAGCTACCTAAGACCCAGAAAAGAAAGTTTTCAACATCAAAGGAAGTGGCACTGTCAGATGGTTCAACATCAGCAACTGATATGATTTTATTAATGTAAATGACAACAAAAACAGGCTTTACCTTCTGCTTTGTTGTTGCACCCTAAGGCCTCTTTATCAAACAAACTGAAGTCTCCTACATATGTTGCCCTGCCCCCTCAATTAGAATGTGGGCTTTTTGAGAACAAGGATTACTTGAACTTTTGTGTTTGTATGCACATGGCTTAGTGCTCTACATATAGCAAATGCTTATAAATGCTTAATAAAAAGGTTTTTTTTTACTCCTTCTTTCCTTCCTTCCTCCTCCTCCTCTTCCTCTTCCACTTCCTCTTCCTCTTCTTCCTCTTGTTGTTGTTGTTGTTCTTCTTCTTCTTCTGTTTCTTCTTCTTCTAAAATTGTACAAATACAAATCAACAGAGTCAGGTGAAGATAGGCTGGGTATATGCTTGGTCTAACCATCCCTGTTAAAGGACAACTTTGGAAAGGTTCTTTTTCAGCTACCCTGTTTCAATATTACCCTTGTATTCCTCCTATTTTAGAAGTTGCTTGTAAGAGAATCAGTTGCTTTGTTGATCCATCTTCTGAAATGCAGGTCATTTAGTTCTACTCATTAAGCATGCTAAATAATGTGGAATATTAGTTGCTCATTAAGAAAAAAAATCTCAGGAGAATTGGTGCAGAATTGAGTCTTAATCACTGGCAAAAATACAATGGACATGTTCAATTTGGGATGTCTATGATGGTTTTTAGCCAGGAAAAAAACTGGACTTGGCAACATAAAGGACTTATTTACAAAACTGGGATAGGTACATTGGTAGAAATCCAGTTCTTGAGGTAGAGGAACTAAAAAGAAGCATTATTCCTTTTTCATAGTGGTTTTAATCCTTTCTCCATGCCCAATTCTTTGCACATGGGAATTTCTGTGGAGTACCATGTTCTTCTTCCATTTCTGTTTTCTCCTCTTGTATATCCTTTGCATTAAAACAAACAACCAAACTTGATTGAAAGTTTCTAATTGATGTAGTTTTGGAGCTGAGTTTAGGATTCCTGGCTTGTACACTGCAGTACAGCTATCTCTTCTCCTACCTCATCTATTAATTTATTTATACAGTAAACATGAACCCAGTAGGTACAATGCCATAGGCAGAGCATGGGCTGGGTGTACAGGTACACCATTGACCCTTGGCCTGAAAGGAATGGGAAAAAACAATGGAAATGCTTTCTGGAGTGTTCCAGGACAATCTGGCTTACACTCTATGCATACCTATGGACAATATACAATGCAAGGTATAGTGGAGGGGCGTTAAAAGAGATACATTAACAAATAAGACAATCCTGTCTTCCCATGGCATATAATTTAATAGAAAAATAGTAGGATAGAAATATAATATAAATCAAAACATGAGTACATAACAGGAAGTTTGGGGGCTATGAGATCAAATGGGGGAGTGATATACAAGAATATATAAATGGAGCTATGATCTCATTGATATTGACATGTCCTCCACTGATGTAGATCATAATGGATTCATGCCTTACCATTCAGTGTGATTTATCCTTGTTTTCTTCTAAGTTTACCTCAGGCACTACACTTAACATGCTGGCTGTGGGAATGGGGGTTCTTTACTTTCTCTTGATAATGTGAAGAAGATACTAGTGGAGTACACCGCTCTCTCTCCTTACTCTTGGCATGAGACCAGTATTCCTCCCTTTTGATAATTTCATTGATGACGTACTTTACTTCAGATTTCTATAATTCTTTGTTTATTTATTATTTGTTGCAGGCTGATTATACCCAACATATACCTCTTTGCTGCCCTTTGAGTAATACTAATTTTTAATTCCTTGAATTTTAAAATAATCAATAAAAATCAATCAATACAGCATTGTCTTGTATTCCCCATTTTATTTAGTCAGATATGTGATGGCACAGATATGGTTTATTTTGAAATTTGGACCCATAATTGTAACTTTTTCATTGTGGGGAAATTCCGATATGGAAATTCCTTCTCCTGGTGAAAAGAACAACATGGGCCAATGTGAGATTAAGTGATTTAACCATAATTACATAGCCAGAATGTGTCAGAGGCTGAACTTAAATGCAGGAATTACTGATTCTGAAACCAAATCTCTATCTACAATGCTATAGTACTGGGAAATTTTTCTTGTAAAAGGCTACCTATCCCTAAATAGTAGCCCCTTCAACTATTCTTCCCTGCCTTTCTCAACACACACACATACATGGAAAGAGAATGCATGTTTGTACATATATGTATACACATCTTTAGATTCCTTCAAGCTCTAGCTTTATAATATTAATTAAATTCATATTAATTATATTATATACAATAATACACAATAATAAATATTAAATATATTTACCCAAACACTAAGAAAAGAATTATTAAGTATTTAATCATACAATTATCAATTAATTTTATAGTTAAATACAAACCTATAATTATTAATTAAATCACACATATATATGTATATATGTGTATATATATATATGTTTTTATGTATGTATGTATCAAATACCTGTTTTTATTAATGCTCTTTTTGTCACTTTTTTTTGGTAGCAGTGGTGGTAAGCTTGAAGGAACCTAAGGGACTTTTATTGAACATGTGAGAAAACTGAGATCCAGGTAAATAACTTCTCCAAGGCCGTACAGGTAATAAGTATTAAAGGTGGGATTGGAACCCAGATCCTCTGATTCCAGATCCAGTGCTCCTTCTCCCAAACTAAGCTGTGACCTTCCTCTTTCCCTCTTCAATTCCCTTCTATACTATAAGAGATAGAGCTTCTTTGAATGTCTCTGATGTAATTCCTTAAACTGCAGGAATCACATGCCCACAAATAATACTTTATTTAACTCTTTATTCACTTCTTTTAAAATATTTCTACCATCACTACTTCTCTTCTTTATTGAATTTTACAGATTAATGACAAGCAACTTTGTACTCTTACAAATGCTGAGACTCCTCAGCTTTCTCATCACCCATATCCAGGGTTCTGATAGACTTTGTTGCACACTGTCATTTCTAGACCCTTATTTGGCTGTCTTCATTCAACATCTCTCTTATTTAAAAGTTCACACTCTCTGATTATATCAATCTCTCCTAATTCTTATAACTGTTATACATTAACCCCAAGTACACTTTGGGCTTCTTTAATGACTTTAGCTTCTAGTTCACAGTCTTCTTCTCAACTCAAGACATCATCCTCAGTTCTTTCAGTATTCAAGTTGATGAATCTTCCAACAACCTGGCCATTCAAACATCCACCCTCTCGACTCCTAGTGCCCCTCCTTGTCCACTTGACCTTAACCATAGAGTTGGTCACACCACAGACCTCACTATCAATGACACCCTTAAGATCCTGAAGAATTCCCAAATACTCCTTTCCAATGATAGTCTTCTCTGCCTTCCTACATATATAATTCCCTCACTTTTCCTAAATATGTTTGTGATCTGCAGATCCTCAAGTGATCTTAATTTTCTCAATCCAACACTCCTTTTCTGGCTTTACTTCCATCTTTTCATATCCTTGAACAGTTAGCCATCTCGATATTATACTATTTTCCAACTTTAAATTTCTTTCCACTTTGTCCTACTTTTTTCATTTTGCTAATCCCTAGTCTTGGGTTACCTCCCTAGTCTGCTTTCTCTACTCTTGTTCCCCAATTTAGAACTATCAAGAAAAAATTGTATTCCTGGTTCCACTTTTCCTAATTTCATCAGGGTACTCAACATAGTTCCCCTCCTTCATATATTTTGTGAATTGATTCCTCAGTACTCTCAAAATTGCTTTACCTTCATCACGGATCTCTATGTACACCTGATCTAATCTAGTTATTTTCTGGTTTTGCCGTCTTCAAGTGACATTTTTGCCTTTTTAAAATAACATTTGGAACTATGGTGTTTGAGTCTAATGTAGTATATCCCTAATCTTGGTGAGGATATGAGTCTGTTTTTTATAACAAATTTTGTAGATCTTTTCTGTCTTTCTTCTATTTCTTGTCCTCCTTCCAGTTTCACCCTTATAAAACATACCCATAGGATGACTCCTTTAAAAATGGTTTTGCACTCTCTAGCTTCACTGTTTTATTAGATGACATGACTCGTAATCTTTCCCATCAAATTAATTTCTTCTTTAAAGTGGTGCTGTCCATGGCTGCTATGTTTTTTCGTTTGGCAAGTTTGTCAAATGTTTAATGATTCAGTCTCTTCATTTGGCAACTGGTATACATTAACTAAACTCCTATGTGAAATTATTATAATGAATATCAGTTATTTCTTCCATCTATACCCCCATTTTAGTAATTAATAACTTGTCTAAATGCCGTGTTCAATTTGTTTTAATTGTATGCCATATCCATTCCCCCTAATTTTTAAATTTTCCTTCTATCTTTTAAAATTTTTTCTTCTAAGTCTATGATATGACTGTATACCATATACGTATGGTTGATTTAGGAAGAACACACATTAACAAAGAGCAATTTCCTATTGGATAAATATGATCAATATGATTTGGTTTTGTGATAATAATTGATGCTTGCTCTTTTCATTACTTTATTATTCTTTTATTGAATACAATATTTACTATATCTAAGTATGAAGCTTCTGTTAAGTTTACTAGAGCTTGGTCTCTCTCATTCCTTTTTCATGATTTGAATTTTTCATTTTTTTTTGCTGTCTTCACCTATCTTTGCTTTTGTCACGAAGTATAAAAATATATATTGAATTAATTTGAGGATCTTATCATGTTCTTAATAGAATTTTAAAATCTGTATTCCCTTTAATAATTTTGTTATATAAGTTGCAATTACTTTCATAATCTTTTATCAAATACTTATCATGGGTATTATAAAATGAGAAGACAACATTATAATGTTTCTTATTAATCTGGACACATGATAAAACTAATTCTGCTAAACCTTTATTTGCTTCTTCAAGGAGAACCTGCATTTTCCTTCTATTTAGCTGAACTTTCTGTTTGTTTTCTGTTTTTTTAAAAAAAGAGAATGTTAAGATTAATGCCATTTTATTCTTCCTATAGTATATCCACTCATTGGTCATTGGACAAAGAGCTCCCATTTAGAAGTCCAATAGCTAACGTAAAGTTCATGGATGGTATAAAACCATGATACTGAGCCCTCTGTTCCCCCCCCCCCTTTCTACCTCTCTGCTACCATCACTGCAGAGGTGAAATCGGGCTATACAAAACCGAGGGTCATTTTTTATTTTTATTTTTTTAAATGGGTTTCCGTGACTAAATAATTCATCACAAAATGATGAGCTTTCTGGGGTTGAGTGTGTGTTTTTTAAGTTGGACTAGCTCATGTAAAGTAGACTCAGTCTCTTTTTTTTTTTGGTTTCACTAGGAGCCTTATCAGCATGATAGCACTGGCTAGAACTTGCATGCTATCAGCACAGCTTTTGAGAATTTGGGTTATCTCTATGTGATGATGAGGCATTGGGATAGGACTATAGAATAAATTTAGTTAATTTAGGTTAGGATGATCCTCCATTACTTCTTCTTCTTCTTCTTTTTTTAGTGAGGCAATAGGGGTTAAATGACTTTCCCAGGGTTACACAGCTAGTAAGTGTTAAGTGTCCGAGGCCAGATTTGAACTCAGGTCCTCAGGTCCTCCTGACTCTAGGGCCAGTGCTCTATCCACTGCACCATCTAGCTGTCCCTCCTCCATTATTTCTTATCTTATTTGGTGCCCTATTCCTTCAGTCATCATCCTCTACTCCCCTTGCACTTTATATCTTTTGTTTATACCTCTTTATTGCCTCCTTCCCTTCTGCATGAAAATACGTGAAAGTGTCTCTGATCCTGCTAAAAATCTTCCTATGGTCTTTCTATGTTCTCTAGCTATTAAAGCAGCTTTTCCTTTTTCCACTAACATTTTAGAAATCACCTGCACTCCCTGACTCCACTTCTTCACTATCCACTGATTCTTCAAACCACTATAATCTTCCATCAATTCCTACTATTCTACCAATACTGTCCTCTCCAAGGTCACTAATGACTTTCCAATTGCATGCTCAGTGTTATTTTCTCAGTCTTCATCCTCATTGTCCTTTCTGTTGACCACACCCTCCTTATTCATACTCTCCATGGCACTGACATTTATTGGTTCTCCTTTTATCCATCTAATCATTCCTTTTTCTCTGTCTCTTTCTTCCTCTCCCTGTCTCTGTCTCTGTGTCTCTCTGTTTCTCTCTCTGCCTCTATCTCTCTCTTCCACAACAACAGATAGAGTGCTAGACCTAGAGTCAAGAAGACCTGAATTTGAATCCTATATGGGACACTTATTAACTGTGTGGGCCTGGGTAAGTCATAATCAGTGACTTTTTTGCCTTTAAGGTCTGAATTTACCATAGAGCTGGGAGAATAGAGGTAGAGCTCATACTGTAAGATTGAGGCATAATATTTTCTTGCCTTTTCATAGCACTATATTTCTTAGACTTGAGGAATTCTGAGGTCACTTCCACCTGAAGACCTCTAAAACATGATTTCCAAAGTCTATTTCAACTACAATGTTTGATGATTCCATGATTTTATGTGTTTTATTGTCTCAGTGCTGTCAATGGGATCATGTTTCACAGTCATAATTTAGAAAGGTTTATAGAAGCAGGAACATTGACTGTTGGCCAATCATCACTATATTATAGTGTCCTCCAATATTTCTGAACGCAGAAATGATTTTGATTGCTTTGGTTGCTGGGAAATTTAGACTCATGGAATGTTAAAACTGAAGGGAACCTCACAGATCATATATTCCAACTCTATCATTTTATAGGTAAGAAACCTGAGGCTTTGAGAGGTGAAGCCTCCAAGGTCACATAATCCAGTTAGAGGTAGAACTAGGAATAAAGCTCAGATCCCATGGTTCTCAGATCAGTACTCTATTTACTCTGCTATTAAAAAAATAGTGACAAGTGGCAAGATGGCATGTTGATTAGAGAACATGCCTTGGGGTCACCAAGATATGAGTTTAAGTTCTGTCTCTGACACATGCTGGCTGTGTGACCTTGGGCAAGTCCCTTAACCTTTTAGTGTCCCAGGCAGCTTTCTAAGAATAAAAGCTGCAGAATGGGTACTGATTTGTGTTGGACCAGAGAGTTTTTCACAATGGCTCCCTATACTAATGAAATTGAAGGTCTAGTGAAACATTATAATAATAATTCATATTTATTTTAGGGTTTATGAAATGTTTTTCTCACAATGATTTTATAAGTTAGCCAGTAATAATGCCTCTCATTTCTATATAACTTTATGATTTTACAAAGTGTTTTCTTTTTTTTTTTTGCACCAGGCAATGGGGGTTAAGTGACTTGTCCATGGTCACACAGCTAGTGTCAAGTGTCTGAGGCCGGATTTGAACTCAGGTCCTCCTGAATCCTGGGCCGGTGCTTTATCCACTGCACCACCTAGCCACTCCCACAAAGTGTTTTCTGTACAACAACCTTGTAAAGTTGGCATTCTTCCCATTTTGGAGATGGACTTAAATTGATTTCTATAGTACTTTAAGGTTTAGAAAGTGATCTTCTAAAAACAATCCCATGAGATGGGTAGTATAAGTGACTTATAGATGAGGTAATTGTCATGGGGAAGTGACTTGTCCATGGTTTCATGGGTATTTGGTTGCAGTGATGGGAACTGAACCCAGACTTTTTGATTCCAAATGCTCATTCCACCTGAAAAAACTGATAAAAACGCTGGCAGCAATCCTTTTCAGGCTTGAAAGTTTTTGTACTCCTGATTTAGCCATTGTTTGCTATAGAAGAGTAGTTAAACAGTTTTTTCAACTCAGTTTTTGAGTTTTAAAATTGAGTTGGACTAAAATATAATATTCAAATATTCAAGCTGGCAGTGAAGATGCTGGGCTTAATGAAGGAAACAGTGCCAATGTCAGTATTAATTCAATGGTACAGTGTCAAAACAATAACAATGCAAATCACCAGAAGGGCAAATGGCTTATATACATGTCATCCAAACTGGCAAAGGAGGCACTGTGGGCAGCTGAGTGCCCTTTCCAGAAACATGCACAGGCGTATCTTAACTGCCAGCCATATCTTGCAAAGTAAATGTTTTTGGAAACACTTGGCCGTCCTAATTGCACAAATGTTCAAGCAAATGTTTTCCCAGGATACCACAGAAGTCCCATGACAAGTCCTGAGACATAGACATGCTTGCAAGGAGCATGTGAGCAGGAGTTGGAGCTTAGGGGCTGTTGGCCAATCTATGGTGGTTTTCACAGCTCTGGACACAAACATCTGTTTCACAGTGGCAATGGAAACAAATGCAGCCACTTGGAAGCATTTGTTGCTAAAATAAAGTTTGCCTTCCAAATTCTGCTTTGGATCTTTTTAAAAGATGCAGGGTTAAGGCTTACAAAGTGCTTTCTTCACAATAAATCTATAAGGAAGGGAGTGCAAGTATTAATATTCATATCTTATAAGGGAGGAAATTGAGGCTCATTAAACATCAAACAGCAGAATTTCTTTCCAGGTGCCTTAGTGGTCTTTAGGAATTGTTTTTAAGGGCCCTTTAGCACGGGTGGTCTGGTGAGCTTCTCTGGTTGGTGAGGAGGTGTGTGGGAGTATGTGGGAGTGTGTGTGTGTGGGAGTGTGTGTGTGTGTGTGTGTGTGTGTGTGTGTGTGTGTGTGTGTGTGTAGGTGAGAGTCTGCATTCTAAGGAAAAATTATACCAATACACTGACACAAAATTAATAATTTTGGCACAGTTTGGGCAAGCTTTTCAATGCATAGCTAGGGACTAGCAACATGAAGTAAGTCCACAAACTGACTTCTTAAACAAATGAAATGGAGGGAATAAGATAGATTCTTTCAAGAAACTACCTTGTGAGGAGAAGACAGAGACCCCTGAAGCAAACACTGGTTATATTTTGTTTAGGGGGAACGGATTGTGGGGACCAATTTTTAATTGGGGAGTGCTAGCTAAGCGGCTCGCCGCAATATTGGGGCAGGGAAGGAGACCAACAGCCTCCCTCAAAACAGAACAAGATTTATTTTAACAAGAACGAACTTAAAAAAAAAACCACACAAACAGGATCAGTAGGATCAAGGGAAAGGAAATAAAATGGGGAAAGGGAAATTATAATACCTGAAAAAATACCACCGCCCAGGAATCAGCTGAAAATATGCAGCAGAACGCCTGTCGCTTTCCAGCTTCCACCTAGAATCCCCAATTCTCCTCCCCCAAACCTAGAAACACCCCACACAGCCCCAGCCAATAGGATGGCTGCTCTGACAGTCATATGACTGCCCTCACTAGGCTTCCAATCATTATAATTTTGCCAGGCCCATGTAGGTATAGGTGAGTGGTGATGGCGTGAGGTGCCAGAGCGGAGCCCCAGGCCAGTGCGTGCCTAGGCATAAAAACCTCAAATAACAATTCTTTACAGGAGCAGGGCAGGCCTGGTGCAGAGCTTACCACCTGGAAGGAAAGTTTCCATGTGCCAATATTATAAAGTGTAGATAGTAATAATAAGAAGTAAAATATAACAATATCAACAACTTAGAACCATCCGGGTGATCATCTTGAAATAGAGGAAAGTAGAGGAGGTGATGCTCTTTCAGGTGGTAACACTAGAAGATGAGGTACATGAGAATGAATCAGAACTACTAATACCCCATTGGCTTTGGTTCATATTGCACTGACCACTAAAGTGGGCTGACCACAAATACATATGAAGAGACAACTGAAGAAACCAATGCAGTTGAAGATAAGGAATGCCAGATCACCCAATTAAAGGAAATAGAATGGACTCCAGAGAACAATAATAACCAGAAGTTCTAGTTAAATTCAATCAACAACTGAAAGCAAAAGCTACAATGCTAAGGAGCACACGAAGGCAACACAAAGAACAAAACAAAATTGACATACAACAAAGCTTTTACCATGGAGGTTTAAGAAGAAAAGAAATCAGGAATATAAAAGAAATTTCCTGAAGAGAATTTGGAAAATTTCTCATCTTTTATACACTCACAAGTATTTCAAAACACAGAAAATGTAAGCTGATTTAAACATGAAATAGGCTGCCTCTGTACACATTAATGTAATGAATGACAAATAATTACAAAAAGAAAGGTGACTAAAACTATCTTTTCTGCAGAAAGGCCAGATGAAATACAGAATTGTTGATTCAAACACTTCACTTCATCATTGTGCTTGAAAAACTAGCCAAGTACTTTAACAGCTTTGTCTCAGATGCCAAACCAATCCCACTTTTTTTTTTAAGAGAAGGTATCAAATATTTATCACCAAAAGATGTGAACACTATCGAATCCTCCAAATATAGGCCAATTACATGTTTATGTAATTAAAAAAACTTTCACAGCTTATATCAAATCAAAAATCTATAAAGAGAATGTTATATTGGCTGAGGAGCAAAAGTAGTTTCTGAAAAGTTCCATGGATATAACGAGCAATTCATTATTGATTTGGTGATTATCTAACAAGCCTCCTGAAAATGCCACATCACTCATACCACGTTCAGTAATTATTGTAAAGCTTTGGACTCATTTTTGTATTACTCACACAATAAATATATACACTAGACCAAAGTATTTTGAGAATAACAGAGAATTTAATATACATGCGGGAAATGATTCTCTTTTAAAAACATGCTACCAAAAATAAAGAATAATTGTCATAAAATGTAGTTTTTAAAAAAGAGATAGTTTAATCTCATTCTTCCTAGTTCTAAAGCTCATTATCATCCCTCCTTAACTGAACTGAGTATGGCTTCCAAGTTAAAGGAGGAGTTATACCAAAACATTATTTTGATCACTTGATATAGAAGAATGAAATTAAATTATAAAGCAGCATCAAAAGTCACATTAAATAAGTTCTCCATCTCATGGAAATTTTCTCCAGTGATATTGGATATTTGGACTTTATTAGTGTAAAATTCTTAATGTGAGTGAAAACTTTGAACTGGAATCACAAAATAAAATTGAAATAATGGATAAAGGTAATACTAACTAATACACTGATCTTTTCCAGGCAAGACAAGGAACAAGAAACTATCAGTGAGAAAACTGTGGCTTTGTACATCAAAAGACTTAATGACATCCTGAAGCCTAAGCTTAATAGGAGGAACACATTTAAATCAATGAATACCTTTGCAATGTCAGTCTTAACATATACTTTTGGAAAGGCCAAAGGGATGACTATATACTTAGAAAGTATCCCAATAAAAACCTATATGATATTAACAAAACACAGGGCCTATTAACTTGAGACACATATGGAAACTGTGAGAAAATATTAATAATGGATTTCTAGGAGAAACACAGACAGTTTTTGCTGCCTTCTCCCCATCACACCAGAAACCTGCCTAGGTTCACCTTAATAAAAGGAATATATATATATTGGTACTTTTGATTAGCTAAGGGAAGACACACCTAGAGTAGGAACTTACCGTCTCTAAGACCACCCCTCAATTCATGTCAATCAATGGAGTTGAACAATGCTAACCAATTAGCTTATATCAATGTACCTTTCTCACCTTTTTCATTTTCCTTGCTTATTTTTGAAATATGGCTAATAAGGAATGCTTTGCATGATTTCACATGTATAGTTGACATAAAATTACTTTTCTTCTAAGTTAGTGGAAAAGGGGGTGGGAAGGAGAGAATTTGGAACACAAAATTTAAAAAGAAAAGAAGGTTAAGATAATTAAATAGTAAATTAAAAAAGGAGGAAGAGGATTGATAGACATTCTTAGAGCACATGATTAGCAGGTTAGGAACTTCTAGAAATACTTTAGGAACAACAAGGCATCACTTTATAGAGCAAGAATAAAGAATGACAATAGAGAAACAACTACATGAATATGTCAACAAAGAATGACTCAATAAGAAATAGCTGAGTCATGTGGATTTATTTATAGAAATTGTCAGCTATATGATAGTGATTCAGGATCAAGTCATTGGCACCAGATTCCGGAAAAGTTATCCTTAAGGGATTCAGACTTAGTAATCAATGTAGCTTATACAAGGAAATAGTAGAAAATGTGCTACATGGTCCTGCTGGTTGTAAAAATTTAGTTCCTACTGAATACATAGAAACACATGATCAAGTAGCCAACATTTTATTCCAGAATATTGCTATCCTTTATAAACTAATACTTTCATATTAATATTATAAACACCAAAATATAACTGAGAATTCAACAAAGAACTTATTAGAACTTAAGCATTATCGTGGAAAACAGTTGCCTCACAATTGCCCAGACCTAATATTGATCCACAAAAATTTAAGAAAAAACATTGTTAATTGAAGTCATCATAATGGATACTAAAACCCTCTAAATTATGTGGAATTAAAAGGTGTTAAAATAGAAACCTAGCAGGAGAAATAAAACCATATGGAATCTACTTAAAGAACATCTTATATCTGTCATTCTACCTGCTGTCAGTGTTGGCCCAAAGATGCTTTCATCAAGTCTATATAGCATGAGCTTGCATCCTAATACTTTTATTCATCTACAAAACTAGTTATTTTATCCACCTATTATAATATCAATAAAATATTAAAAATAGAAGAATAATAGCATAGTAGAATCTTTTCTCAGGATTATTTCTATTTAAACTCCATCAAAAAGATAAGAAAAATTATATAATATCTCAATAAAATAAAAAAATGAGAACAGAATAACTGGTGACGATGATGTTTATGATGATGATAGTATTAACAATGAACTTCATAGCAGAGGCAATATGATAAGAGGAAAGAGAAATGGCTTTGGAGTCAGATGAACTAGGGTACAAGTCTTGCTTTTGACCTATACAGACATATGATCCTGAACAAATGACTTAAACTCTCAGTGTGCCAGAAAATTCTCTAAGATTTTAAGTTCTGTGTAATCTGCATAAGTATAAGAGGTTTCATCTTTGAGAATTCTCTATACTAAGGAAACTATAGGGGCAGCTAGGTGGCGCAGTAGATAAAGCACCAGCCCTGGATTCAGGAGGACCTGAGTTCAAATTTGACTTCAGACACTTGACACTTACTAGCTGTGTGACCCTAGGCAAGTCATTTAACCCTCATTGCCCTACCAAAATTTTTTTAAAAATTAAGGAAACCATTGATATGGACTCATCTACATCCCCCACCCCCCAAAAATACTTGTAATAGCTGATATTTATACAATTCTTTAAGGTTGTCAAAGCAGTTCATATGTATTATTTCATCTTATGAATCAGTGTCTATCAGGTACAAAGCTTAGTTAGAGCTGTGTTCTTGAAGTATTTGTTTGTCAGTACCCCCTACATTTTAGTGCCTTGGGGTAAAGCCTCAATTGCCCTGCTCTAGTTATGGTTGTAAAAACAGCAGGAAGCAGTTGCAGAAAGAATTTATTTCATTTTTCTTGGTTTAAGTTTCAGCTCTAACTTCCTTTTTATTGTTGAATGCTTGTATTCTTTTATGACCACAGGTTTATGCATAGAAACGATGAGTCAAAAAAAAAAACCCAAACCATGCAGGAATAATAGCATAGAAAGACAAAGACCAGAGTATGTAGTCTGCTTTTGTGTTGTACTTTATTCATAACTTGGAATTTGATAGCTTCTATTTCCACTAACTTAAACACCAGCAGCCATGGAATTTCAATCATCTTATATATTACCAAGGGTCTGGTATGTTTTAGAATGTTTTGGAAATATAAAATCAAACCTTCTTTTCATGTTTCCCAAATGAGTAATGCAATGTTATGGAAATTAGGATGGAATGGGAAAGAGACAGCTGTGTTCTTCCTCTCTCTCCTTAGGTGATGAAGGTCAGAAGTATCTTCCTTCATTTCACAGTTTCCTCTCAAATTTGTTGTAAATAAGAATTCAGCTTGAGCACCAAGAAAGTCCTAAATTATTTTGGCCTCACCCTGAGAGGTGTTGAGCCAGTATTATCACAGTTGGTTATGTCTTCAAATACCTGGTAGTATTTTTGTTCTAGAACATGAAGTCACAGTTTCAATGAAGTTGGACTATTTTGGTGTCATGAAGAACTGGGTTCAAATCCTGATTATGACACTATCAAGTGGTGTTACTATGGATCAATCATTTATTTAACTTCTCTGAGTTCCCTTTAAAATGGGATAATAATAGCCCAACTACCTAACATGTACCAAGTACTGTGCTAAGCACTGAGGACACAAAAAGAGTCAAAAGCCAGTCCCTGCCCTCAAGGAGCTTACAATCTAATGAGAGAGACAAGATGTAAACAAATAAATACAAAGCAAGCTATATGAAGGATAAATAGGAAATATTTAAAAGACAGAAAGTACTGGAATTAAGAGGGATTAAGAAAAGTTTATATTAGAAGGCAGGATTTTCTTGGGGACTTAAAGGAAGCTAGGGAAGTTAGGTGTCAGAGCAGAAAAGGGAGAGTGTTCCAGCTATGAGGGACAGTCAGAAAAAAAAAATGCCTGGATTGTCTTGTTTGTGGAACAGGAAGGAAACCAATGTCATTGGATTGAATACGTCAGGGAGTAAAGTGTAAGAAGATTGAAAAGGTAGGAGGGGGCCAGGATATGAAGGGCTTTGAATGCCAAACATACCATTTTGTATTTGCTCCTGAATGCAATAAGAAGTCACTAGACTTTACTGAGTTTGTTTGGAGGGGGTCACATGCTTAGTAAATGCATTTTAGGGAAATAACTTTAGTGGCTGAATGGAGAATGGATTGGAATGGGGAGAGACTTGAGGCAGGCTGACTCACCAGCAACCTATTGCAACATTCAAGGCATGAGTTGATGAGGGCTTGCCCTAGAGTGGTGGCAGTGTCAGAAGAGAGAAGGAGGGGTATTTGAAAGATGTTGCAAAGTGGAAATCAGTAGGTCTTGATAATGGCTTAGATATGGTGTGTGTGTATGTGATAGTGAGGAATCCAGGATGACTTCTAGCTTGTGAGTCTGAGGAACTGGGAGGTCTAGAGCAGGAAGGGACTTCAGAGGTTCCTATCCATTCTAGTCTAATCTCTTCATTTGATGTTGTTGTTTGTCCTTCGATCTTGAAGATGACCATGGCATTAGGGTAATGTCATAACTTGCACTGAATTGGGTTTAAGTGAGGGAGGGCTGTTCAGTGCCACCAAATTCACTCTCTTCTTCAGAGCCATCTGGGTACAGTGGTGAGTTGTATATCAGGACAATTCGAGATGGCCCCGAATGTTTAAAGCAATTGGGGTTAAGTGACTTGCCCAGGGTCACACAGCTAGTAAGTATCTGAGGTGAGACTTTTAGCCCAGGCCCTCCTGACTTCAGGGTCAGTGCTCTATTTACTGTGCTACCTAGCTGCCCTCATTTAATGATGGGAAAACTGAGTCTCACAGAGTTTGTGATTTACATTAGAGACAGGCTTTGAGTTTAGGGTCTGTTCCTTCAGAAATACTGCTTCTTTCTGTCATCCCACTTTACCTTCTTTCCTCTTTCCTGCTATGAGACTCAATTAGGTAAATATATGCAAAATATTTTGCAAACTTTAAAGTGCTATAAAGAAGTAGGTTATCAGCTAGGTGACACAGTGGATTGAGTACTGGGACTGGAGTCAGGAACACTTTGTCTTAAATCTGCCCCAGACACTTGCTAGGTGTGTGACCTTAATCACCTAAATATAGCTTTCTGTGTTTTTAAAAAATTATGGGGGCAGCTAGGTGGTGCAGTGGATAGAGCACCAGCTCTGGATTCAGGAGGACCTACCTGAGTTCAAATTTGGCCTCAGACACGTAACAATTACTAGCTGTGTGACCCTGGACAAGTCACTTAAGCCCAGTTGCCTCACCAAAAAAAAAAAGATTAAAAAAATTATCAACAATTACTTTGTTTTAATGCTTGAATCTCAATATACTTTAAAAAGTGAAATTTGATATTTGTATATTAATATATTTGACAGTAGTAGTTTTATATTAAATTGATACACTGCACTTTTGATATGTGCCAAAGCTACATACTTACAATTTTCTAAGAAATGGAAAGAACTTCTAAATAAATGGCCAATACTGAAGATTAGTTTTACAATTAAGTCATTAACTCCCATCCCTCCCCAAAAAAGATTTTGCTAAATACTGGGCATTGTAAAATAAATGTATTGGAGAAATCTAAGAGCATTCTATGAAACTATTTGCATAAAAGTAAAACATCATCATTGTCAAATTGATTAAATTTAATTTTCTCACAACACAACAACAACAACAAAGTATAGAGGATTGGGCCTGGAATCAGGAAGACCTTGGTTCAAATACTGCTTTAGACACTTACTCGCTTTGTGACCCTGGGCATGTCATTTAACCTCAGTCTGCCTCAGTTTCCTCAATTGTACAATGGGGCTAATAATATCACCTTCTTCTCAGGGTTGTTGTGAGGATCAAATGAGATAATAATTGTAAAGCATTCAGCACAGAGCCTGGTCCATAGTAGCACATAATAAATGCTTGTTCTTTTCTTCCTTCTTAATCATTCTTAACATCACTGGTATAGCTAATATGAAGAGATAGGGAAGGGACTGATTGCAAAGCTGACCTTTAAAAATGTGAGTGATGGATCATATTTCAGTTTTGATCATTTTGGAAAACAAGCTTTACTTATTTAAAATAGTCAATACATCTCAGGTACAAGTGAATTAATCATTCCTTAAATATCAAGAAGAGATCACTGCGTTCATAAGTCTTATTCAGTCAGTATGTTGTATTGCCCCAGTAGGATGTAAATTCTTTGAGGGCAGGATTGATCTTATTTTTGCATTTGTATGTTCAGCACACAGCACAGTGACTGGCACATAACCATGATTAACATGCCTTAGTGAGACTGTAAAGCAACTTGAAGGTTAGAAATGTGTTTTCTATTATTTCTATATCTCCTATGATTCTTTACACATTGTAGGGGCTTCATAAAACCTTCTGAGTGACTCCTAAAGATTTCAGACATATTTTTATCATTGGTCAAGAGGCATGTGGAAACTTTAAATGTTTTAGGAGGAAGTTATTATGGATTTAGGACCTTTGACCTGTCTTATTTTGTTGTACTTCTAGAGAACTTGGAATCACTGCAAAGGCCTGTGGGTAGACTAGGTACTGCTAACACAAACAATGGGGAAATGGTTGACCTCAGGAAAGAAAGTGGTCCCTATATAACACAATGGAAACCACCTGCTCCACTTGAAATATTCTCTTAGAATGTTCCATTCACAAATGGACCATACCTTCACAAATCTCCTTATTTTCTTGTTCTACAATTTTATTTCCTCCATTTACCTTTCTTGATCCATACATTGTCTCTTCATACCATTTGTAAGAGCCAAGACTATATAAAGCAGCTAAATGGAGCAGTGGATAGAGTGCTGGGCTTGGAGTCAGAAAGACCCTTCTTCCTGAGTTCAAATCTGGCCTCTGACACTCAAGACCTGTGTGACCCTGGGCAAGTCACTTAACCCTATTTGCCTCAGTTTCCTCATCTTTAAAATGAGCTGGAGAAGGAAATGGCAAATCACTCCAGTATCTTTGCCAAGAAAACCCCAAATAGAGTCATGAAGAGATGGACATGACTGAAATGACTGAATGCTGTAGTAGGAGGACAATATGGCTATGAGACCCGTGTGTGTATTCACAAAATAATTCTCCTCTTATGTATAAAAATAAAAAATCCCTTGGCTAAGACAGGAATATACAAAGTACTGAATTATTTTTTTGACATTACAGTGGTTATAAGGTCTTCATGCCAGCTACAAGTACTGTTTAAGGCCAGAGCAAAAAAGATATCAAATCCTTAAAATTTATTTTATTTTATTTCACCTCAAGGGCTTTTGAAGTTTTAAGTAAAGTACCAATAACCCCTTAAAAGATGGTCTTAAATCACTTTAAAAATTAGGTCCTGGAAAATCTTTGAGTTGTATCATACTTTATTTTCTCCCTTTAGGCTAGGAATATATGGTATATTTGCAATCCAAACCTCTGTAACGTTTTAGTCATATGCTACTCCAGTCTTGGACTCCATGGTATGTCTGTGACCTGTTATAAAGTCAGATAATCTAGTGTGACTAAGGGATATTCTTTAAAATTCTAAAGGCATTTCTGCCCTGTTCTTGTTCCTTTAAGGCAGACTGAGTGGTAAACAACTGCATAGTTTTAGATGAAGTTCCATTCTTACTAGCTAAACCCTAGAAAATTTAATTAAAAGTTCAGAAGTAAAAGTGTTAAGGAACATTGAGTCAGCTCTGACACAAATTGGAGGATTTCTGAGTAAAAGTGTGACTTGAGCTGGGTTTTTTTTTAGCCCTTAGCATCTCTTAGGGCAAAATCTGTCTCCTGAATTATCAACTATAGCCAGTAGTTATCACTGAAGGATTTTAGACTTCCCTAAGGAGACATTTAGCTAATAAGAGCAAAATCCATGTACATATGCCTGTCAGTCAGATGATTGGTAAGGGACCCATCATCCCATTGAAGAGACTAGGGAAGATTCAGAGACCCATCTCCTTATTCCTTTTGATAACATAGCCTGATTATGGGATGTCCAGATATACATTAAAAATATTAACATTGAGATTCAAGATTCTGTCCACAAAACATACAACCCTCTCTTTCTTGACTTACTAACACTGATATTTGTTCATTCATACATTCAGGCAAAAAGATTTATTTAGCATTTATTGTAATTAGAGCACCATGCTAGGTACTGGTGGCAATACAAAGTTTAGCAAGGAAGATCTTGGAGCTTGTGAAACTTATAGTCTAGTGGGGTAAAACTCATAATCACAGATAACTATAATACACATTATTATATGTGCTTGGATGTTGCTTAACCTTTCTGGTCTTCCATTTACTAATTTTTAAAATGAGAGACTTTTGACAAGGTGTTTTGTAAGCTTCCTTCCAGCTTCGATCTGTGATGCTAAATGCATTTGGGGCCATGCAAAACAGTGTATAATTTAGGTGAAAGAGAGTTCATCTCAGACATACAAAATAAGGGAAGGCTTCTTAGAGGAGGTGATGTTTGAGGTGGATTTCAGACATTGACATAAATTCAACAATTGAAGTGGGGAACAGCATAAGGAATGCAGGTGAATGCATATGTTGATGGGGCAGAGAATGACTATAGAGTGTTGAGTGCATGGAGAGAAGTAATTTGGAAAAATAAGTTCGTTCTACACTGTGGAATGAAACACTGAATGTCAGGCAAAGGAGTTTAAACATCATTATTCAGTAGGTAATGGGAAGCAAATGAAGATTTCTTTTTAATAGAGGACTGACAAAGTCAGATCGATGAAGAAAAATGATTTGGGTAGTACTTATATGAAGGATGGGTTAGATGGGTTAGGAGTACGAAGACTTATTGGGGAGTTATTGTTGTTGTAGAACAAAATTTACTGCTTACAATTTAGACTACAAGTCAGTTAAAAGGCTTAATTTTGTCCATTCTCATAATCCAAGGCAGGAAAAAGGAACAGCTATCCCCCACAGAAGGTATGTTTTTCTAGGGCAAGTGGCCTTCTGAATACATCATTTTCCACAGGTGCTGATCATGCACAGAAAATCCAGGGTTATGGTGAATTCATAGCAAGTCAGATACTAGCCTTAGGGAAAATTTATTGCATTTAAGGGAAGGGGACAGATACTTCCTAATGTGCAAGTTTATTTTCAAGGATCTGAGAAAGGGTAGACTCTTTTGGATGTCCTTGCATAAGAAATGGTGTAAAGATAAGTACAACATTGGGGTTACACATGAATGCTCATTTACACTGAAGTAGAGGGTTTTCTAGAATGACATTACTCTTGTCAAAAATGGAAATTATAGTTTTCTATTTCTCTCTCCTCCTTCTCTCTCTCTGTCTATATGTTTCTCTGTCTTTCTGTCTCTTTGTTTCTCTGTCCCTCTGTCTTTCTGTCTCTGTCTCTGTTTCGCTGTCCCTGTCTCTCTCTGTCTGTCTGTCTCTCTCTCTCTCTCCCTGTCTCTGTCTCTGTCTCTGCCCCACTAGTCTGGGTAGTATTGTGAATAGAGAAGAAAGAAATAAAGATATGCAAAGGCAGAATAGAAAGAGGTAGGATTTTCTCACTGGATATTTTATACAAGATAACTTGCTGCTTAAAGAAGAAATCTAGGCAAGCAGAGGGACAATGACCTTATCTCCTTCCTCATTACCCAGATTAACCTTGCCAATTTGTTAGAAGGATAGTCTCTAAAGGAATTCTGACTGGGTAACATTAGCAATCAGTCATCAAGTAGGGAGTTACAGGGAATTTTTAACCCTTAATTAGAGTGAGATTTCTGACAGACATATTTCTCTTAGTGAGTATAAATTAGAGGTTAAAAAATGGTTTTAAGCCTGCAGGCACTATGTATTTGGGACTGATCTGTTTTAAAACTCTTAGTGGCTGGGGTGTTGTATCTATCTCCTTTTGCAGAGGAAATGAAAATTGAAACCAAGGCTCCAAAAATGAAGAGATCTTCTTTACATAGGGAATCACTGTGAAGAGTTTTCTTCTTTTCCATTGGGTGTGTTAGGTTTTTGTCTTTCTACAAGAACTATAGTTTAAGCCTTAGGCTTTAAGCTAAAAAAATAACAGATCCCATTCTTCCACTTATGTGTAAAGGTAGAAATTTGGTTGAAGACTCCAGGAAAAACTAGTAACTGGAAGCAGAAAAAAAGCTATATAACCTTATGCCCAATGGAGCTGCAACTGGTAGAGACCAACAGTGACCATGGAATCAATGGGGCCCAGATAAGCAGTAGATACCCAGCACAATCAATGAGAAATGTCCACCATGGCCACTTTCCTTTTCACTTTTGACTGTATGTCAAAAAATATCTGGCAGAGACTCCATTCCTGCTAGTTAATGAACATTACAGGAAATCTGTGGGAAGCAAGTCTAGTGGAACAGCATAATGGGATCACCAGAAGACACAAACAGCTGTGTAGTGCCAGAGGCATAATTTGCATCTCTCAGTGTTATCTTTATCCTCATGTGTTCCCTACCTATAAGACTTCATGAATGTGATTGAACCACATATGTCCCTTGGGTGCATATCCTCCACAACATGAACTTCAGCCCCATGTTCCTAATGTATATTCCTATTCATGCATGTTCTATGAATGTGTCCAGTCAATGAGAAAATACACTTTTTGTGCTTTGCAAAGCTTAAACCATGATATAAATACCATTTGCTATTGTTATTCTCATTATTATTGTTATTCTCTTTCTTCTCAGCTTGTATTTGATGAAGTTCAGGTACAATGGTCCTAGGAGGGACAATTGCAATCCTACTGTTGTGCCTATGTTGTTTATGTGGACTATTATATTTATGGATAGATTTTCTTTTGTAATTGAATAAGGGTACTGAGATGTAAGGTCCTTGTTGTCCTCATCTTCATCATCATCATAACCTTCTTCTTCTTCTTCTTCTTCTTCTTCTTCTTCTTCTTCTTCTTCTTCTTCTCCCCCTCTTCCTCCTCCATATCTCCCTTCTCTTCTCTTCTCTTCTCTTCTCTTCTCTTCTCTTCTCTTCTCTTCTCTTCTCTTCTCTTCTCTTCTCTTCTCTTCTCTTCTCTTCTCTTCTCTTCTCTTCTCTTCTCTTCTCTTCTCTTCTCTCCCTTCTCCATTCTCTTCTTTTTCTTCCTCCTCTGGCTTCTTCTCCTCCTCTTTCTCCACATCACCTTTTGGGTATATTTGTGGGAGACTGTCTCCAGGTTTTTTTGGGGGAAATATTTTATTATTGCTTTTCTTATACTGTTTCATTCCTTTGAACTAATTATATCCTCTGGATGACTAGAAGATGTCAACACTTTGCCAATAGCTTGTGAGTCATGGCTTTGAATGTATATAGAACTATGTAGAATTATACAGTACCTTTAACCCGGGATAGTCATTGTCTGAGTAATGGTGTGCCAGAGGTTCTCCCTCCATTTCTTCACAATGATGTGGTTAGTACTTCTAGGTTTACTTTTTAGCCACTACTTTAGCTAGAATATGGAGGTGCTATAGTGGTTGAAGGCTTTATCTCTGTGAGCTAGTTAGCTTTCCTGTTTTGTGTGGCCAAATGCTGTGCTTTTGAACAGTGGGGCATCTATCTATTTTGTATCTGTGTGTCATGGCTCACAGGAGGGAATAGATGAGAGAGTGTGGAGGTAACAGTAGAAATCTATCACAACCCTTGCCCAAAACAGCTCCAAGCATGTGCCCTGCTGACATTCAGTTGATAGTAGAAAGACCAAGTATTTTTCCAGTGGAACTTTATTTAGGAGGAAGCAGGGATGTAAGCTAGAGGACAGACTTGAACTATTGAGTTTTTGCTTAGAATTGGCTACAGGTGCATCGACATTGCTTCAGTTCTCATTACATTGTCTATGTATTTTTTTGGTTTGAGGAATCTTTGAGGTATTTTCAGATAAAGGCTCATTGATAACCTCTCTGGCCTGCTTTGAAGGTAAATCAATTTGGAAAGAAATTTATTGTCAAGGGAATAATGACTCTAGCCCAGTTATCCCTGTGTTAATGGATTTGCAAAATCCCATTGCTTGATTTTTACAATATTTACCCCTCTAATAATCACTATCTAGAAATATATTCTTTTAATTTTTATTTTATTGATGCCTTTTGGTTTTTATATTACATTAATTTCTGAATGCATTCTTCTCCCTTCCCCTACTCAGGTGAATTTCTCTCTTACAAATATAATAGGGAATGGCTAATGGGAGCTTAGTCCTTATGAGTATGCAGAATGTGCTTGATGTGATCCAGTTCCCTATATGCATTTAAAAGTATGCACAGGTACTCCACGACTATTTCCTCCACTTACTCTGGGATGAAGAATAGGACTCTTTCAATGCTGAGCTAAGAATACATTCAAAAGACTCAGGGGTATGTATTTAAGTGAGGGGGAAACTCAAGTCTCTCTTTCTTGGCAGTAATTGAGGAAAGTCATATCAGAAGCTTTCATATAAGGAGAGCTCTTGTGCTTTTCCCTTGTAGGCCAACATGTGGCCTCTGAATATGTGTCAGCTCTCTTCTTTGCATCTCTAAAAATGTTCCTTCTTCTTTTAGCTAAAGAATTACTGGAGATAGTTATGACCTTGTGAGTTTTAAAAAGTTGGAAGAGCAGAGATTCAGTGAAAGGAGTCCATACAGAATTTACTACTAGATGAACTGGGTGAAGTGCCAGTGAAGCCCTCAGGATCCTGGTCTTTATAAAAATTATATAAAGATTAAAAAATAAAAAACCCCAATTCTGTAAAACCAATCAAAATATGATCTGCATCTGAAAATATATACAACATTCTATACTCAAAATCCCCACCTCTTCAAAGAAAGAAGGAAGAGATATTTTCTTAATCCTGCTCCCAAGCTAGGGCCAAGCTAAGACAAAAAAATTAGACAGAATTAAGTTTCATTTTTATTGTTATTTTTATTTATATTGCTGTAGTCATTATGCAGTTATTTTGACTCTGTATCACTTCATTTGTCTTCACATGTTATGTTGTATTATTCATAATCATTGTTTTCTTATGGTACAGAAATATTCTATTATATTTATGTATGACAATTTATTTAGCAATTGCCTAATGATGAGCACCTACTTTGTTTCTAGTTCTTTACTATCACAAAAAGTGCTGCTATGAATAATTATATTGTGAATAGGACCTTTGTTTGTATCTTTATTTCCTTAAAGCATAAGCCTATATCTCTGGGTTGAGGAAAATGAACATTTTAATTAATTTCTTTGAACCATTCCGAATTGCTTTCTAGAATAGTTGTATCAATATTTACAGTTTTCCATTATCTCTGTCTTTTTGATGTCCAAAACTGACCATTTCTACCTTTTGCCATCTTTCTGGTTGTGAAGTGAATTTTCAAAGTGCTTCTAATTTTCATTTCTCTTAGTAGTAGTTCAGAGATAATCTTTTATATCTCCCTTTCTAAAAAAAGTTATATATGTTAATATTCATTAAAAATGTGAAAATAGGGGCAGCTAGGTGGTACAGTGGATAAAGCACTGGCCTTGGATTCAGGAGTACCTGAGTTCAAATCTGGCTTCAGGCACTTGACACTTACTAGCTGTGTGACTCTCGGCAAGTCACTTAACCCTCATTGTCCTGCCCCCCCCCCAAAAAAAAATTGAAAGTAAATTGAGTTAATTTTATTTTTAGGGTTTCTTTTAATAAAAACATAACACTTCTTAAGATCAGCTAGATGGACTGATACATTACACCTGAAGGTACCATGCACATTCTTGTCTCTGTGATGATTCTTATGTAGTCCCCCTCACTTTAAATATCTTTTACTTCTCTCATCTACTTATTCAACTCTTACTTATTCTCACTTCCAGGAAGCTGTTTCTAATTGCTTCTGTCCTATAGATAGCACCTTCCTCTCGTATTATAGCAATTTGAGTAAAGTAAGGCATAATATCAATTTAATTCCAACCTTTGTCCTAATATGTTGTTGGTCTGACTGTACACTGACAACTGCTGTAAGAATGCTTCCCACATTCTCAATCCATCATTTTGAATCTATTAACATATAATCAATTTCATATTTTTTTGTGAGGTAATTTTTTTGCAATGTTTGGGATCTTCTAATTTTTTTTCTCAAAGGAAGTATCAATGATATGTATGCACAAGGATTGTTCAGTCTACAAGTCTTTGATGTCTCTTATTTCTTCTTTCTGAGCCATGTTTTTTTTTAAACAAGTATATATATATATGTATTTGTGATCCTTCTCTATTTCTACTTTTGCATTGAAATTTCAAAGTATATATTGATTTTATTTGGAGGGTCCTGTTGAATTGATTATGGAATCTCTTTGGGGCAGCTAGGTGGGCCAGTAGATAGAGCACTGGTCCTGAAGTTGGGAGGACCTGGGTTCAAACCTTTAGCAGTGTGACCCTGGGCCAGTCACTTAACCCCAATTGCCTTAAACATCTGGGGCCATCTTCAATCATGCTGATGTATGTCTTACCACTGGACCCAGATGTCTCTGGAGGAGAGAGTGAGGCTGATGACTTTACACAGCCCTTGCTGACTTAAATCCAATTCAGTGAAATTCATGACATCACTTTGATATCCTGGTCCTCTTTGAGAAAAAAAGGACAAACAAGAGCAACAAATGAAATCTCTTTAACTTTGTATCTTCTTCAGTAAACATTGGCTCATAAATTGCAATTATTTTTATTTGTCTTTTTTTTGCAAATGCTGATTATGAACACTCACATATGAGATAAACAATTGAACTGTAAACTCATATGTTTTGCCTTTTATTTTTTTTGCCTGTATAAGGATCATCTGTGAGCAAGGACTATAACCTAGTGCTCTACTAGTGTTTTTGAAAAATTAGGATGGGGCAGCTAGGTGGCACAGTGGATAGAGCACCGGCCCTGGAGTCAGGAGGACCTGAGTTCAAATCCGGCCTCAGACACTTAACACTTACTGGCTGTGTGACCCTGGGCAAGTCACTTAACCCCAATTGCCTTACTAAAAAAAAAAAAAGAAGAAAGAAAAAAAAAGAAAAATTAGGATAACTCAAAGAGCTTAATGAAACAGTAGACTTATAAGAGGACATATAAAAGAGTTGTGCAGGTTAGTCAGTTATGGGTAAATTGTAATCTATAGCACAGGAGGGTATTCTCACATTGATGGCATCTTAGATTCATTTGAGTATCATTGCAAACTCCTGTGATGTTTACAGTTTTTGTCTGCACTGTTCAGTCAGCATTTAATTGTAATAGCTCTGTATTATTTATCTTAGTGTGTGTTTTTGTCCTTGTGTATGCATGTGTGTGGTCTTGCTAAATTGATTTTTTTTCTCCTTGATGGCATGGGCCATATCTTATCTTTCATAATTCCTGCCTAGTGCTGCCACTACCATACAGTGCTCAGTGAGGCTTTACCATTGAACAAGTGTTGGGAATTCCAATTTCAGGCTTTGGCCACTGACCTCAGTTTGGAACTTGCACAAACCTAGTGTGGTTTCTGGACCTCGATAAGCCCATTTACAAAATAAGCTCAATATTTCCCCCTTCCTTTTTCCTCCCTCAAAGGTGAGCTTTGAAGGTGAATGGTATAATGCTCAGAATGTGTTTTGATGATTTTTTTTAAATTTTAAATTTTAAAGAGTGGAAAGTTCAAGAGATCCAGAGAAGGTGGGATCCATGGGATCATAAAAAAGGGAAAATGGTAAACTGACAGCAGAATCTAGATCATAGATAGATGATGAGTAAATTAAAACAGAGATAGCTAAGCAATAGGGAAAAAGTTAGGAAGATTATTGAAATAAACATGCATAGTATGGTAAAAAGAACACTGGATTTGAAGCAAGCAACCTAGGTTTGAATCCTGGCTCTGGAGACTTCTGGTTATGAAGGTGATGTGAAAACTCTTAGAGAAGTTCAGAACTATTACAAAAAATAAGCAAAAGTCTAAAAAGACTCTACATAGAAAAAATGATCAAGACCAAAAAGAAAGACCAGTTAGTGCCTCAGTTACACAAAAAACTGCACAAGAAGATTGTTAGAAGTTATGAGGTCTAAGAGGGAGAAGGCAGGACAAGTTTCACTAGAAAAGGGACTGAAGCCAGCAATATCTTTTTCTGGGTTGTAAGATCAGCAAAGAGTGACAGAGACAGTGCCCAATAGATGTGTGCCCAGGTTGTCAGGAGTTCAGCCATTTTTCAGTCATGTTCAATTCTTAATGACCCTATTTGAAGCTTTCTTGGCAAAGATACTGGAATGGTTTTCCATTTCCTTCTCCAGTTCATTTTACAGTCAAGGAAACTGAGGCAGACAGGGTTAAATGATTTGCCCAGGGTTACATAACTAGTATGTGTGGCCAAATGTAAACTCAGGAAGATGAGTCTTCCTGACTTCAGGGTAGCACTCTATTCGTTTTACCATCTTGCTGCCAAGGGAGACAGGTATGGAGTCCTTTCAAGAGCTCTGAAGATAGGGCTCTTCTCAGTGCCACAGGAAGAGACAGAGCCATCATTGTATATGGACAGAATCATGAAGCCCCAGCAGAAGAGCACCCCTGAAGTAGCCAGGTAGTTCATGCCTGGGGAACTTCCATGCCTGATACCAGCATAATCTCTGACATCCAATTAGGAACTACTAGGCCCACAGCAGAGTCTGGAGTCAACTTCTAGTTGGCAATTATTCAAAGTAAAGGAGACAGAAATAAGGCAAAAGAGAAAGAGATGGTATAAAGACCAGCTCCCATATTGCACTGCCATCTCCTGATGGACTCAGAAGCCCTAAAAGCCATGGGTAGGACGTACTCCCAACCATACCATACAGAAGTACAACATA
The DNA here is from genome assembly GCF_019393635.1 of Dromiciops gliroides. NCBI lineage: Eukaryota > Metazoa > Chordata > Mammalia > Microbiotheria > Microbiotheriidae > Dromiciops > Dromiciops gliroides. Next base: position 315,755,839 of record NC_057862.1, on the reverse strand, counting down.
ATGTCATTCAAAATACAAAGGGAGGGGCAGCTAGGTGGCACAGTGGATAAAGTACCAGCCCTGGATTCATGACTCCTTGAGTTCAAATCCAGCCTCAGACACTTGACACTTAACTAGCTGTGTGACCCTGTGCAAGTCACTTAATCCTCATTGCCCTGAAAAACAAAACAAAACAAAACAAACAAAAACAGAATACAAAGGGAAGTGAACAAACAGCATCTGCCCTCCCATTCCAGAATGTTTGTGAAGGCACATCCAGATTTTAGCACAGTCTCAATCCAGGAACTGAGGCTATAAGTATGAGTAAATAGAAAAAAATTCAAAATATAATAAAGAAATACTATGGGTTAGGAGAATCCAAAGAGGCAAACTTAGAATAAGAGAATGCTCTATAATAAGTACAAATACTTATTATAATAATAAGTACATTCAGAGAAAAATATGGCCTGGCCAAAATGACTTTAAAAATAAATAGAAGGGGTGGCTAGGTGGTGCAGTGGATAAAGAACCAGCTTTGGATTCAGGAGTACCTGAGTTCAAATCCAGCCTCAGACACTTGACTTACTAGCTGTGTGACCCTGGGCAAGTCACTTAACCCCCATTGCCCAGCAAAAAAAAAAAAAAAAATAGAAGAGGAGCAGTAGAAGAGGAACAGCTAGGTGGCAGTAGAAAAAAGCACCAGCCCTGGATTCAGGAGGACCTCATTCAAATCTGACCTCAGACACTTGACACTTACTTGCTGTGTGACCCTGGGCAAGTCACTTAACCCTCATTGCCCTGAAAAAACCACAAATAAATAGAAGAAATGAAGTGAGAGAATAAAAACAAATAGAGCTCTAGGTGAAAACTGAAAGATAAGAAGATGGGAAATTTATTTCAAGTAGAAGAATCATAAAAAAATAGAATGGACCAAACAACTCAATGATCCCATGAGGAACAAATTATATTAGAATACAGTCGGAAGTGAAAAAATTAAAACATGTAAGGTATAAAAACAATTGATCTCAAAAAGATGCCAGGGAGAACTGATCTAAGATTAACAGTACTTCCTGACAACCATGACCAAATAAAACAAACAAACTGGTTACCAGGTTTCAGTAAATCACAAAAGAAAATGTCCTAGATTCACTGGAACCAGAGGGTAAAATAAAAATAGAAAGAATCCATCAAATTACCTCCTGAAAGGAACATCCATTTGAAAATTCAACAATGTGATAGCATTTTGAGGTAAAAGAAAAAATACTGCATGTAGCAAGAAAGAAAGGATTAGAGTGCCAAAAAAAAAAATACAGTCAGGATTGCATGTCTTCACTACAACTTTTGTAAAGTAGAAAAAAAATCTCAGGATTTGATATTTCAAATGGCAAAAAAGAAGCGTTTACTACTATTAATAACTTACTCTGCAGAGACTGTATAATTTTTTTTTTAGGGCAATGAGGGTTAAGTGACTTGCCCAGGGTCACACAGCTAGTAAGTATCAAGTGTCTGAGGCCAAATTTGAACTTAGGTCCTCCTGAATCCAGGGCCAGTGCTTTTTCCACTGTACCACCTAGCTGCCCCCAGAAACTGTATAATCTTACAAGGGAAAAAGTATTTAAGAATATAAAGAACTTTTAAGAAATCTTTGTGAAAAAATCAAAGCTAGGTTGAATCTATGAAATGCAAAAAGAAGAGAAAAGAGAAACCTAGAAAGGTTAATATATTTGGGAAATATGCGTTTACCTTACAATATGGAAAGAAGAGACAAGCATCTCTTCTTCATCTCATTGTATTCAAGGGTCACAGAAGAAGGAAAAATGAACAAATACAAGGAAAAAATGTTTTTTTTTTCATTTTGTTTGTTTGAAGTAGGAGAGGAAAGGAAGTTAAAAGCAGATACACTAGGAAAGAAATGAGGAAGGGGAGAAATTTATTTTTTATAATTAAAAAAGTCCCAGAAGCACAACCTAATAGAGTAGAAGGTTGATGGGAGCTCACATCTCACTCTGGTATGAAATCAATGAAGGATCATTAAACACACACACACACACACACACACACACACACACATACAGACACACAGAATTTAAGGTAAAATTAGATCAAACTCAATGGGAAAAACAGGCAGGGATAGAGAGAGGTGAAGAGAATTTAAGAGGGCCTGTAGAGTTGAGGAAGGAATATTTTCAAGAGGTGTGTGTTTGTGTGTGTGTGTGTGTGTGTGTGTGTGTGTGTGTGTGTGTGTGTGTGTGTGTAAACTTGAGCTTTAGAAGGTGAATTATAAAGGAGGGATTAACAGGTAAGAAAGCACAAGAACTAGTGATCAGAATTTAGGATGGATAAAATGGGCAGTAGAGTAGTATAAAATGACTTTAATAAGAGTTTACTAGTATTGATTACATTCTATTTTTACCACATTTTCTTCTTTGTAAAGGAGATGAGGTCAAAGAGAGGTAAAAGTATAAGAGGATATGACAGAGTGAAACACAAAATTAACAGTTACAATTGTGAATTTGAATGGGGGAAACACCCATAGAATGGAGAATTGTAGTAGTAGATAAGAAAGCAGAATCCAATAATACATTGATTCCTGGCTCTGTCACTCTTCGAAAAACCATGGGCCAAAATTTGTGCTTCTATGAAATAAGGTTTTGATTAGATGATCTCAATAGTTTCTTTTTCAACTCTCTATTATCTTTTAATACAGAGTGCAAATATGTACAATTTTAAAGAAAATTAACTTTTGCATTCTGAAATAAATATTGTGATCTAAGATAATATTCTAAAACTATTTTCCCAATTAATGAACATTTGTTTTCTTTCCCTTCCACTCAATTAAAAAAAGAAAAAAAACTTCGTAGAAAAATGAATAATAAAGCTAAGGTTCTGCATTGTTCATATCCAAAAATGGGTGTCTCATTCTTCATCCTGAATTCATTACCACTATCAAGAGCTGAATAGCCTGCATCAACATTGGTTCATTCTGCAATTAATGGATGTCTCCCTAATTTCTAGGTATTTGACAATAAATAAAAAAGTGCTATACATTAGCTCTTATACACACATATCAGCTCATACATGTATATATGCCTTTTTTGTTGTCAGTTATGTTAGTCATGTCTGACTCTTTGTGACCACATTTGGAGTTTTGTTGACAAAGATACTGGAGTGTTTTTCCATTCCTTCTCCAGCTCATTTTAGATGAGAAAACTAAGACAAACAGAGTTAAGTAAGTGACTTGCCTAGAGTCACAAAGATAGTAAGTGTTTAAGACCAGATCTGAACTCAGGAAGATGAGTTTTCCTGACTGCAGACCAGCAGTATTTCCATTGTGCCACCTAGTTGCCCATACATACATATGCATATGTACACACATATGTGTAGATATATACATATATATGACATCTAGGCTATTTTCCTCTTTGATTTCTTTTGGGTATAGGCCTAGTAGTGGTATTGTAGATTAAAAGAATATTTGTGGGGGCAGCTAGGTGGCGCAGTGGATAGAGCACCGGCCCTGGAGTCAGGAGTACCTGAGTTCAAATCTGGCCTCAGACACTTAACACTTACTAGCTGTGTGACCCTGGGCAAGTCACTTAACCCCAATTGCCTCACTAAAAAAAAAAAAAAAAAGAATATTTGTGGTTGTGTTGTTTTAGCTATGTTTAACTCTTTGTGTCCTCATTTGGGATTATCTTGGCAAAGATATTGGAATGGTTTGCTATTTTCTTCTCCAGCTCATTTTAAAGTTTGAGAAAACTAGGGAAAACAGGATTAAGTGACATGCTTAAGATTGCAGAGCTAGTACGTGTTTGAGGCTAGATTTGAATTCATGAAGATGAGTCTTTCTGAATTTATATCCAGGCCCCTCAAAGGTTATGCAGAGTTTAATAGTTTTTTGACCATAGTTTAAAATACTTTCCAAAATGGTTAGACAAATTCATAGCACCATAAATAGTATATTAATATGCCTTTTTTTCCTGAAGCCCCGTCAAAATTTGTCATTTTCCTTTCTTTTAATGATCTTTGCCGATCTGATAGGTATGAGGTGAAACCCTAGCTAAGGTAGTGCAATGAATAGAGCACCTGTCCTGGAGTCAGGAAGACCTGAGTTCAAATCCAGCCTCAGTCATTTACTAGCTTTATGACCCTGTGCAAATCACTTAACCTTGTTCGCCTCATTTTTCTCATCTGTAAAATGAGCTGGAGAAAGAAATGGCAAATCACTCAGTATATTTCCAAAAAACCCCAAAACCCAATGCCCCCCAAAATCAACAACCCCAAAAGAAATCATGAAGAAACTGCCACTACTGAAAATGTCTAAACAACAAAAATATTTAGTGAATTGGAATTTTTTAAACTTGGCTGCTGATAGCTTAAACTTCTTCCTTTGAGAATTATCGTTTTGTATTTGACCATTTATCAACTGGACAATGGTTATTATTTGCATAAATTATAATTAATTCTTCCTCTAGAAAGTTAGACATCAGAAACTTGCTGCACAGATTTTTCCCAGTTAACTATTTCCCTTCTAATTTGACTTATTTTTATACAAAAACTATTATGAAATCAAAATGATAAATTATGTTTTCTGTAATTCACTCTAGCCCTTGTTTGGTCATTGAATCTTTTCTTCTTCCTTTATCTAAAGGATAAATTTCCTCTGTATGCCTCTAATTTGTTTATTATTTGACCCTTTATATCTCAGTCATGTATCTGTTTGAGGTTATCTTTGTTGAAGGTGTTGATCCATATCTAGTTTTTGCCATATTACTTTCTAGTTTTCCCTGCAGGTTTTGTCAAATATTGAGTTATTCTACTACTATCTGGGATCTTTGAAATTGTTGAACAGAAGTGTGCTAGCTTTGTTTGCTTCTGTAAATGATGTACTTAATCTGTTACACTGATCATCCTCAATTTTTAACCAGCCAAAACTAATTTTAATGATTACTACTTTGTAGTACAGTTTGAGATTTGATATGTCTATTTCTATTTCTTTCCTTTTCACTGGTTTTCCTTATTTCCTTTGAAATTCCTGGCTTTTACCCCCACCAATGGCATTTCATTATAATCTTTCTCTTAATGTTCTAACATAATCCTTTAAGAGTTTGGTTGGCATGGAATTTAATCAGTAAATTAATTTAATTAGCATTGTCATTTTTATTATGTTGGCTTAGCTTATTTATGAACAATTAATGGTTCTCAAATTATTTGATTCTCTATTTCCACAAAGTGTTTTACAGTTGCATTTAGTTCCTTTGTGTCTATATATGTAGATTTCCAAGTATTTTATACATTCCATGGTTATTTTAATTGGAATTTCTCTTTATAAATCTCTTCCTAATGGGTTTTATTGGTAATATAGAGACAGGTTGATGATTAATTTATACTTATTTTATGTTACACAACTTAGATAAAATTATTGTTTTAAGCAATTTTTAGTTGACTCTATGGGGTTCCCCAACTACATTATTATTTTATTTTCAAAAAGATATATTTTCATTTTGTTTTCTCCCATGCTTATTTTCTCAATGGACTTTTCTTGTCTTATTGCTATAGCAAGCATTTCCAGCACTATGTGAAAAAGTAATTATGATAATGGTCATTCTGGTTTTATTCTCAATCTTATTGAAAAGTCTCCAGTTTATTCTTATTGCATATAATGCTTGCTCTTTATCTTTGCTACAACTTAGCATAGTGAGGAAAGGTCCATTTGTTTTTATGTTTTCTTGTGTTCTTTTTTTTTTTAAAGGAATGAGTGTTGAATGTGCCCAAAGTTTTTCTGCATCTATTGATATGGTCATGTGATTTTTTATTCTTCTTGTTATTACAGTGATTTAACATATTAATAGTTTTCCTAACATTGAAACAATCTTGGATTCCTGGTATAAATCCAAACTGATCATAACATATGGTCTTTTAGAAATGTTATGTAGCCTCTTTGTTATTAATTTGTGTGTATGTGTTCACATTCATTAGGAATATCTATCTGTAGATTTCTTTCTCTGAATGACTTTCTTTTATTTATATATCAAGACAGTTTTTGTATCATAGAGAGAATTTGATAGGGTCACTTCTTTTCCTATCTTTGCAAACAGTTTATATCAGATTACAAGTAATTTTTCTTTGAATGTTGGGTACTATTCACACGCAAATCCATTTGCTCCTGGAGGTTTTTTGGTTTTGTTTTTGCTTTAGTCATATGTTTATGGCTTATTCATTTTTTTGAGATTGACGTATTAAATTCCCATTTTTCCCCCCTGTAATCTGGATATTTGTATTTTTTAAAAATTCACATCAATTTTGTTTGGCTTGTTGGTTTTATTGACATATATTTTGGTTAAATAGTTTCTATTCATTTATTGTGATTTCTTATTTTTCATTTTTGATTCAGCTAATTTGGTTTTCCTTTTAAAAATACAATTAAATAATGATTCAGGGGCAGCTAGGTCGCGCAGTGGATAAAGCACCATCCCTGGATTCAGGAGTACCTGAGTTCAAATCTGGCCTCAGACACTTGACACTCACTAGCTGTGTGACCCTGGGCAAGCCACTTAACCCCCATTGCCCCGCAAAAAAAAAAAATAATGATTCATCTAATTTATTTTTTTAAAAATCAGTTCATTTTATTTATTCATTTAATGTTTTAAAATTTTTATTTATCGCATCTTTATTTCACTTTCATTCAGCATTTTTATTTTAATATATAATTGGGTTTGATTTTTTGTTGTTTCTAGCTTATTTAATTACTTGCCCAATTTAATAATTAGTTTTCTCTTTTGTTGATGAAAGTATTGAGATATAAAATTTTCCTTAAAGATTGATTTAACTATATTCCCCAAATTTTTACATATTGTTTTGTACTTTGATCCAAAAATTCCTTAGGATTAATTTATTTAGCTAATATTTAATTAAATTATTTCTTCAATGCTCCTTTATTGAATATAATTTTTATTGACTTGGTCAGTAAAGGATAATTAATATTCCTGCTTTTTTAAGGTAAAAATTCCTTTCTACTCCCATTCAATAATTGTCAGAAATCTATCATATATAACTTAAAATTCTGTTGATTTCCTTCGCTTCACTATTGAATTTTAAAACATTATCTCAGTCTAAAAGGGGTGCATTGAAGTCTTCCATAATTATGATTTTGCCATCTCTTTCTCTCTGCAATTCATTTAGCTTTTCCTTTAAATATTTAGATGCTATGGCATATATATATGCATGTGTATATGTCTTTATATGTGTGTATATATGTATATACATAAATATATATAAATAAAGTTTTTATATTAATTTATCATCATTGTCTTTTTCAACACAATCCAATTTCCCTGTTTATCTGTTCTAATCTGTTATTGGGGTTTGGGAAAGGAAAAGAGAAAAGGAGCAATGAGGCAAAGTAGATTTAATTAAGCATAGGGCACTGGTACTGATCACACTCCCTTCTTGCCCCTGATTTCTCTGTAAAGAGGTTTCAGACAGAAAAGATAAGAAAAAATATAAGAGAATGTGATGGTGGAATATGTGCAATTAATGTTTATAACTCTTAATGTGAATAGGATGAACTTAACAAAATAAAGATAGAATGGATAAGAAAGTGGAATTCAACATGCTGTTTGCAATAAACACACTTGAAACAAAAAGTGTTAAAGAGCTAGGAAAAAATCCATTATGCTTCAGACCACCTAAAAATAGCAGTTTATCTTCAGTGTCAATTTTTGTTGTTTATTCATTATTTTAGCCTTATTTCCCAATTGAAATCATGTATTAGACCCAAGTTTTTGGCACTTCTAGAGGGAGTGTTGAGAGGCTTTTTATTGTTGTAGATGGTATTATTTTGGGTTCTGCCACTGTATTTTCTAGGTATTGAGTACTATGTTCTTTAAGGAGCTCAGAAGTGTTTTAGGCCAGGGAGCTACAAACATTTAGTGTGTCCTAAGCAGTCTGATCTAAGACATGGTCTGATTTTGTCCTTCTGGTCTGATCTATTTTGGATTTGGCACCAACATGTCTGTTTACCCTTGAGTGGAACTCCAGTAGACAATTGTTGGCCTCATTTGCTGTTGGCATGCTGGAAGACTGTGCACATTAGGAATTTCAGAGATCTTTCTCCTCCAGATCTGTAATCCTTGCTCTGGCCATTAGCCTATGAATTAAATCCATGCTGCTACTATGGAGTGGAAGTGATTGAACTTGGAAGTGATTGAATCATCCCACCCTTGGTCAGTATCAGACAGTTGAATCTATGAATGAAACATTCAAAGAAACTCCTGTTTTAAGGTTTTCGTCTAAATGAACAATTAGGTGCAAATTCATAGAAATAGAGCTACAGGCATTTTATTCTGCAGTCAATTGGATTGTTAATTGTCTGTGGAGGCTGAATTCACAATCTTAGCCTGGAAAAATGACCCACTATGGTTTCTTTGGGAATTTCTTGATCACTACTCAGTCTGCTTCTTTACCTAGATCTTGATGTATTTGTGGGAGAGAGAAGGGCTGTACTGTTTTCCCTCTACTCCATCATATTTGCTGATCTCCTCTAATATCATGTTTTAATAGTTTTTTCTTTGCATTCTTATTTACATTCTACAAATCAACCCTTTTAAGGAGTAGAACTGAGGATATATAATGAATACCTTGGTTTGATATAATGAGGTATATCTTTTAGAGGACCCCTGAAAAAAATGTAGATCTGCAGAATCAATCAACATAAATGAAAGAAAAATATATAGCCCCAGAGGAAAAAAAAATTCTGGACTTATAATTTCATCCTGTGTATGTGGAGTCAAAGGGCACACTCAGAGCTGCATCATTTTTCTTTGCTAATTTGCTATATTTAAAGGGTGTGAAATGATCATTTCCATGGTATGTTTTCAATAACCATAACCTTATGTTCCTCAAATATAATCAAGGCATTAGAAAAAGGAAAATAGATTCTCATTCAAAGAAATATCATAACAATGTCACCTTATTCATTTTACATCATTTCTGATTCAATGATCTATCTAGATCTTTCATTCCACTCTGCTTGAATTTAGGTTCTTTACCTTGATGACCACTTTCTATTTTTCCTACAGGCAATGATGGTTCAGTCTCCTGTGAGATCACAGAAAATCGTGAGATTTGGACTTAGAAGGGACATTACAGATCACATGGTTCAGCATTCTTCATTTTTTCTAAGTATCTATCTTATCTATTTTCCTTCCTTCCTTCCTTCCTTCCTTCCTTCCTTCCTTCCTTCCTTCCTTCCTTCCTTCCTTCCTTTTTTCTATTTGAAAATAGGTCTCTCAATCTCACCCCTGCTGGGATTGCAGCCTGCTTATGGTTTCAAACTACTATTGATTTCAGGGAGATTTAATGTGCTTTATTTCTGACCTGGATTAGTTTGCCCCTCTTAGGCAAATCCACCACCATTCCTGAAAGCTCACTAAATTACTGTTAGACAAAGTCTGGGCACCTGACAATTTAGCCTATTTTTGTTCCAAACCCCTGAGTTCAAGCAATCCATCTAGAGGAGCTGAAGCTCATATTCCATGGTAGTATATATTACAAGCATGCATCACTATGCCTGGCTTTCTCATTTTAAAGGCCAGTCAATTGACATTTGTTAAGTCCCTACTATGTGCTAGGCACTGTGCTGAGTGCTGGATATACAAGGAAAGGTAAAACACAGGCCTTGTTCTCAAGGAATTCACAGTCAAGACAACATGAAACCAATGATGTAACTCAGTAACAAGAAGTTTAATATTTAGGTATCAAATTCAGATCCTCTAACTCAAAATTCACTGATTCCTATTTAGAATAGTTTCATGTTGAGTATGGTCCTCATACTATCATAAAATTTGCATCATGTTATTCAGAATCATTGAAATTCAGAATTATAAGGAACTGTTATGTCCAACCCATACCTGAAAAAGAATTTCTTTTCAATTATACTCGAAATTGGTTGCCTCAGTATGAACTGCTCAGTTCAGGGAAATTCCCATCAATTGGCAAATGGAGCATACTCATAGCTGGCTTTTTTGGCATGGGTTTTATTTAAAGATGAGAAGTTATTGGTCTTATAATAGTCTTAGGAAGTTTGACCAGAGGAGGAAAATTAGGATGCTAATGGATCTTCAGATTATGGCATATAATGTTGAAAGAACTGGGAATGATTAACTTGGGGAAGAGAAGACAAAGAGTATATGATAGTTATTTACTTGGCCACTGAAGGCAAAACTACATATTATGGGTAAAAGTAACAAAGGGCCAAATTTTAGGCTTAATTAAGAGAAAGCTTTACAAGCAATTAGAGGTTTCCAAAATACAATAGGTTACTTTGAGAGGTGATAGATTCTATCTTTGGAGGTCTTTATGAAAAGGATAAATGGCCACATGTCAAATAGCATATAGAGGGGATTCTTTGGATGGAGACTAGATAGTATCTAAGACCAGTTCCAAAACTAAAATTCTGTGATCCTGTGACAATTTTGTTAATTACATCACTTTTAATGAATAGAATTCAGAAATGCCACCTACTTTAACCCACACCAAAATGAGGATTTCTTCTAATAATAGTAGTAGCAGTTAGCAAATAAGATATTTGTAAGACATTTTTGCACAGTGCCTGGCACATAGTATATATTTAATAAATGCTTATTTTCTCTCTCCCTTCCCTAGCATGTTTGTGGCACTTTAAGCTTTGCATAGTGCCTTACAAACATCATATCATTTTATGCTTTCATCAACCCTTCATGATAGATATTATTATCATCTCTATTTTACAGATTAAAAAACTGAGGCAGAAAGAGATTAAGGGACTTGCTCAGGGTGATTGAGGCTAGCTTTGAACTCATATCTTTCAAGGTCCAAGTTCAGATCTTTATCCTCTGTGCCACCAAGATGCCTCTATAGCACTCCTGAAAAGTAGTCACCCACACTCTTGTTGAAGACCTCCAGTAAGGGAAAACCTCTCAGGACAGCTCATTCCTGAGCTATGTACATAGGTTATGTGCCACAATAATTATTTTTATATATTAAGACTTGCTTTTGTCCTAGAACAACAATATTGTCTAGGTAAATGTCAATGGTTGTTTTTACGAATTTGTTTCTTTTGTCATCTGGGCTCTCCAAGAAATATAGTTAAAAACACTAAAGAAAATTGGAGGTGAAGGAGGCATGGCAAGTATTTTGCCTGTATGTGAAATAGTCTAACAATAGATGTAACTTTATCCTTAAAATCAATATCCCTTCACTAGTCATTTTGAGTTGCTCTTATCTCTTTGATATGTCATATTGGGTTGATCTCATGTTATAAAATTTATCTGAATAAAATAGAGGGACAAGCCTGTTGTTTCTCACCAGAGCACAACTGTAGACTGTTTTTATGCCAAGAAAAATGTTCTTTCCATTTCCAAGTCCAGAAAACCTCTTCATTTGCCACACTAGGATCTTTATTCTTACAATAATCAGTGCAGAGAGAAGGCATCAAGGAAAATATGCACCCCAAAGACTCCCTTCCTGAAAGCCATCTGTGTATTACATTACCCCTATAGCAACTGTAAAGTAATAAGCAGTAGAAAGAGTTACTCAAGCTAAAAGAAAATGCAAATTGTTGAATTGAGAATTATAGTACAATAAAGTCAACCTGGCCACAGCTGACTTAGAATCAGCCCCTTATAAAATGCAGAATGGTAAATCTCATGTTGTTTCATGCTTATACAGTCTGACATATTTACCAGCATGTGCCAGCCTTTTAAATTTCGATTTAAATACCCAAGAATACAAACATTTTTCCACTGCCTGAGCTTAATGAAATAGTGCAGGTAACTTACAGGCCAGGATAAAAAAAATTTAGCCGAATCACCCAGCCATGAATCCAAATCTCCAGATCTGTAGCCTCTTCTAGGAGCAAAGCAAGATCATAGAACCATAGAATATCGGAGCTGTTAAGGCATCTTATATGTTGCCTAATGCAAAGATCTCCAACTCAGATCAATTTAGTTTATTTCACTTCAATTCAATAAAGATTTCGGAAATGTCTGCTGTGTTCAAGGAACAAAGTTGGGTTCCTTAAGATATATAGGATTGAATAAGTTCTAGATCCTGCTTTCTAGGACCTTACAGTTCAAGTAAGGGTACAAGGCAAGTACTCAATTAGAATATGACAGATGACAAGTGCCTTAAGAGAGGTATTAAAGAAAATTCACTGGGTATGGTCACTAAAAGGGGTTAAAGTTTCAATCAGAGAAATCAGGGGAGACTTCAGAAAGGAAGTAATTTTTGATTTGGTTTTGAAAGTCTTGGGTTGTTTTTTGACAGAGGGATATGGTGAGAGGCCAATGGAAACAACATAGGCAAAGATATGAAGACAAGAAAGTGCAGAGTTTGCCTGAAGGAGTAAACAATATATTTTGGGAAGGACACACAATTAGGGGGATTTGAACCCCCCCAAATAAGTATGGGGCCCTCTAAATGACTCTGTATGCCAAGGTTAAGGTGTTGTTCAGTAGGACACAGGAATCATTGCCTACTGCCCAATTTCTGATATTCAATTCTATTCAACAAAACCTTATTGACTAGAATTTGTGATATGCTGTTTGTTAAGTGCTGGAGATCCAAAGACAAAGATGAAAAACACTCTCTCAAAGAGCTTGCCTTTTACTGGTAAGATAAACTATGAAGGATGATAAAGGTATATAAAATAATTCCAAGTGAGAAAGGGTGTTAATTAGTGGGGAGAGTGAGAATGGCCACATTTCAGAGGGAGTGATTGAGCTATGCTTTGTTTTTTGTTTTTTGTTTTTTTTTTAGTGAGGCAATTGGGGTTAAGTGACTTGCCCAGGGTCACACAGCTAGTAAGTGTTAAGTGTCTGAGACCGGATTTGAACTCAGGTACTCCTGACTCCAGGGCCGGTGCTTTATCCACTGCTCCACCTAGCTTTGAAGGAAGTTAGAGATTCCATAAGATGGTGGTGAAGAGGGAGTGTATTCCAAGTAGGGAGTACTGTTCATGCAAAGGCATTCAGGCAGGAGATGGGATGCTCCATACTGGAAACAGCTACCAGTGTGGTTTAACTGAGAGTATATAAATGGTAGTGCTATGAAATAAGACTAGAAAAGTGTGGGGGGAGCCGTATTATAGAGGGACTTATATGTCAGGCTGAGGATTACATATATACATATACATGTACACACACACACATATTCTTTAGAGGCAATGGGGAGCCATTGAAAGCTTTAAAATTTTTTTTCCAAATAGGAGAATGACATGGTCAATATCATATTTTAGTAATAATAATTTGGTAGCTTTGTGCAGGATGGATTAGAGAGGGGAGAGATTGGAGGGAGGGTAATAAATTAGGAATATATTTCTGTTTTTCATTTATGTATGTATATATGCATGCATGTATTCATTCATTCATTCATTAATTTATTTATTGCAGGGCAATGAGGGTTAAGTGACTTGCCCAAGGTCACACAGCTAGTAAGTGTCAAGTGTTTGATGCCATATTTGAAGTCAGGTCCTCCTGAATCCAGGGCCAGTGCTTTATCCAATGTGCCACCTAGCTGCCCCCAGGAATATATTTCAATACACCAAGTATGGTGTGTTCACAAGGACTAGTGCCTCTGGTGGGAGGGTTGCCAGACCCTTTTCAGGGCTGCCCTCTCACCTTTGGTGTCCACCTGATTCATTCAATTCCCACCTGTGGCTCTAAGAAGCTATAGTATGCGTACTGGACACACACTTGTAAACTTTCTGGGCAGACAGACTAAACCAAGTTGAAGATAATTGACTGGTCTCAAACCTGTCCCAACAGAATGGATGGAAAAGAACAATTTGTTCCAGTGGCCATGAAGGTGGATGAAGCAGGCATTGTGGAGAACTTAGAGTTTGGTCAGACATTGAAGATACTAAGATTATCTACTGCATGCCAGGCCATTGCCCATCATCTTGACTTTTGTCCTATCACTGTCCTATACTCACTCAGGAAGAGAGAGTGAGGCTGATGACTTTGTGCAACTCTGCCTCTCTTAAATCCAATTCATGCTCAAGTCAAGACATCACCTGTGATATCATCAGTACTATTTGAAAAAAAAAAAGGACAAACAATAACAATATAGAAAGCAAATTTCTGTATTTCTAAAATTCCTCTCTTCTGTTATAAAAATCAGCTCTGTAAAATCACTCCTTGTCTTTGATATCTGAGGAGTCAGATGACCTAGTTTGATATGCAAATACTAGCTTTGCACATTAAATCATAGGTGTTCTCTCTTCAGTTTCTTTTATTTCAGATAATCAATTTTAACAGGTGATGAGGGCCAGAACTTGAGTAGAATTCAAAGATTTCTATACTATTTTCCCTCCCATTTTTGATCTTCTCAATTAAAAAAAATAAAAGTAATACCCCAATGAAACCAATCCCTATTCTCCTTTTTTCTTAAGCCCTCTACTCAGGGTATTATAAACCTATTATATTTAAGTTTACTATTTTCTTATACTACTACCAGGCTGAAAATTCCATGTGGACACTGACTCTATCTCATCAAAACTTTGTAGCTCCTCTATTGCCTAGTAAAGTTCTTTGCACAGTGTAGCTCTTTAATTTCTGTTCAGTGAGTGAATGAACAAATGGATGCTTCCTATAATCTCAAATACTCAAGTCAATCTGTGATTTCATGGTAACATTTCATCAAATGATATACACAGTAAGTACTTAATATCTATTGAACTGGGGCAGGTAGGTGGCACAGTGGATAAAGCACCGGCCCTGGATTCAGGAGTACCTGAGTGCAAATCCAGCCTCAGACACTTGACACTTACTAGCTGTGCAAATCACTTAACCCTCATTGCCCTGCAAAAACAAAACAAAACAAAACAAAACAAATTTATCTTGAACTAATACAATTACCTGCAGTTTGGTTAAGTTCAATTCAATTCCACAAGCATTCCTTGAGTGCCTAAAATGCACTAATAATAGCTCTAATAATAATAAGACAAGGATGAAACAGTTTCTGCCTTCAAGAAATTTACATTGTACCTGGAGAAAACAAGTACACAAATACATATGTAGGAAATATATGCAAATTTTATGCATGTTAATTTTGTGACTATCTAGAGGGGAACACTAAAAACAAGGTTAAGTGAGGGCAGAAATAACAAATGTGAAGTAGGACTGAGTTGAGCCTAGAAGGAATGTAAAAAGTCTCTAAAGAGGAAGTGAAGGGCAGCTAGGTGGCTCAGTGGATAGAGCACCAGCCCTGGAGTCAGGAGGACCTGAGTTCAAATTTGGTCTCAGACACTTAACTCTTACTAGCTGTGTGACCTTGGGGAATTCACTAAACTCTCATTGCCCCCGGGAAAAAAAAGAGGAGGTGAAAGGATAGTACATTCTAGGAATGGGGGACTGACTGCAGAGACACAGGAAATGGACATAGAATGTTGGGAGAATAGGAGGAATAAGTCAGTTTGTCTGGAATGTAGGAGAGCAGGATGTATGGACAGTTATTGCTTTACCTAAATTCAGATTAAGCAAATTCAACTCCCCTTCAGGCTGGTGGCAGGGGTGGCTGCAGTGCAGCCCCATGCCAGTGCTATGCCAAGGGTCCTCCACTTGGGACATTGAAGCTGCTGAAGCCACAGCTGCTTACGCCTGAGCTCTGGAGGGGGCAAGGCCTCATGGAGCTTTGAGGGGAGGGGGAGGTCTATGGAATGGTCCACTTAAATTAAGTGAGAACTGACTCATTAGTCTGGAGAGATAGTCTCCATCCATCCCACCTAAATATTCCTGATGTCATTTAATATCAAAAGCTAAACAAGGTCAGGCCAAGTTAATACTTGGAGGGAAAATTGCCTGGGAACACCAAGGATCAGTATGGCACAGCAAATAGAGAGGTAGCCTCAAAGTGAGGAAGATTAGTTTAAATTCTGCTTCTGACATGCAAGAGCTGGCACTTCTACTTTGTTGGGTAGATCTTGCTATTATCCTCATTTTAAATATGAGGGTATTGAGGCAAAAGAAGATAAGTGACTTGCCGGTGGCCACAAAGACATTGTCTGATGGCAGTGTTTGAATATAGCCTTTCTGACTCTCCCATGCTTTACCCACTATATTACCTGACACATACTGGTTATATAACCTGGGCAAGAGTGTGATGGACCCAACTGAAACTGGTTGGAAAGAGTTAATTTCTGAATTTTCAGTGAGAGCATTTATACCTTGGAAATGGACAAACTCTACAAGTAAGATCCTGATTTGCTGTTTTATTGATTTCTAGATTTAAGAAAGCAATGGAGAAACTTAATGTAGATTTAATTTAAAAGCATGTCATGACTACATTTTTTGAGAGCTGGTTGTTAAACTTTTACCAGCTGGGATGCTGGGTGAACCAATGAATTGCTCTGTGCCCCAAAGTGCTAACCTGACTTAGTGGAGGGAGTTTTCTCACCTGAGAGTTCCCTAGAGTGAGGAGGAACTGAGTTAAACTCCCACCTCGGACACTTCTAGCCGTGTGACCCTGGGAAGGTCATAACACTATTTGCCTCAGTTTTCTCACCTGTAAAATGAGCTGGAGAAGGAAATGGGAAGCCACTTTGATATCTTTGGCAAGAAAACCCCAAATGGGGACATGACTAACCAACCAAAAAAAAAAAAAAAGGAAAAAAGTTCCCTATACTAATGAATTAACAAGTTGTATCTCTGGAAAATAGGTTGGAGCTGAATTATGAAGGGATTTAAATAATAGAGAGGTTTGTATGTTGTCCCAGAGAAGTAACAATGAACTCCTTGAGCAGGGAAGTAATATGGTTACCTTGACAGCTTTATAGATGAATTGGAGGGAGAGAGACAATGCAGAGATACCAATCTAGAGAGTATTGTCGTAATCTAGGCTAGAGGTGTTAAAGGCCTATGGGGGGGAATGGTGGTGACTACAAGAATGGAGATAAGGGGATCAGTGTAGAAATGGAATGGACAAGACTATATGAGCAATTAGATAATTGAGGGGGGAGCCTGAAAAATTGCTTTCTTGTAATTACTTTTCTTGTAATTACTTTTTTTTGGGGGGGGGCAATGGGGGTTAAGTGACTTGCCCAGGGTCACACAGCTAGTAAGTGTCAAGTGTCTGAGGCCGGATTTGAACTCAGGTACTCCTGAATCCAGGGCCGGTGCTTTATCCACTGCGCCACGTAGCTGCCCCATAATTACTTTCTAATTGTCTCCATTAAGTTTCATTTCATTCCAAGCATTCTCTATGTCGCTACCAAAGTGGTTTTCCTAAAGTGCAGACACATATTTACTATTTAATAAATTTCTTTGGCTCCCTATTACCTCTAGGAACAAATTCATACTGCTTTGGCATTTAAAGTCATTCACAGAGAAACAGAGACAAAGACACAGAAAAAGAAAGTGAAGGAGGCAGAGAAAGACAGAAGCAGAGAGAAAAGGCAGAGAGGGAGAAAGGAAGACAGGGAAGGAGGGGGAGAGAGAGAGAGGAACTTACTTGGTACTCTACATAGAGAAGACAAATTATAAAATAGGGTTGCTAAGCTGTTGCAAATATTCAAAAGAGGCTTGAATATTAGCCTCTCAACTGATTGTAATCATTATGTGATTCATCATTCCTTAGCCTTATTTTTATGAATGAGGAAGAATAAAACTACCCATATTTATATCTGAAAGAAAAAAACCCCACCCAACTGTCTATTCCAGTATTATTAGATATTCTTCTTCTTCTTCTTCTTTGGAACAAACATTTATTTTATTTTTTTCCGGTTACATATAAGGGTAGCTTTCAACATTCATTTTCATAAGATTTAGAGTTCCAAATTTTTCTCCCTCCCTCCCTCCCTTTCCTTCCCCCTCCACAAGACTGCAACCAGGTTATATGTATACAATCCACAAGTGCTCTTTTTGTCAGTTCTTTCTATGGGGGTGGATACTAAGCTTCGTTATTAGTCCCTTGGGATTGTCTTGGATCATTGCATTTCTGAGAATAGTTAAGTCATTCACAATTGCTCATTGAACAATACTGCTGTCACTATGCACACTGTCCTCCCAGTTCTGCTCAATTCACTATCCATCAGTTAATATGAGTCTTTCCAGGTTTTTCTGGGGTAATCCTGTTTGTCAATTCCTATAGCACAAGACCATTACACCACAATCATATACCACAGCTTCTGTCATTCCTCAACTGATTGACATTACCTTGATTCTCAATTCTTAGCCACCACAAAGAGTTGTTATAAATATTTTTTGTAAAATTTTCCCCCTTTTCTTTTTTTCATGATTATTATTGTTAACTGTTTCCCTTCCCTTCTATTCCCTTCCCCATGATATTTATTCTATTATCCATCTTCTTTCATCCTATTCCTCTTCAAAAGGGATTTGCTTCTGTCTGTCCCTTCCCCCAATCTGCCCTCCTTCTTTTGCCCCTCTCTCTTCATCCCCTTTCCCTATTTTCCTGCAGGAGTAGAGAGATTACTCCACCCAATTGAGTGTGTATGTTAATCCCTCCTTGAGGCAACTCTGATGAGTTTAAGGCCTTTGAGCCTTTTTTGATGAGTGTAAAATTCATTTACTGTCCTGATCCTCCCCTATATCTTCCCCTACTCCATAGGCCTTTTCCTATTTCTTTCATGTAGGATTTCACTTCTGCTCTCCCCCTTCCCCCAGTGCATTCCCCATCACCCCTCAATTTAACCCTAAATATATCATCATGGGGCAGCTATGTGACATAGTAGACAAAGCATCCCCCTTGGACTCAGGGGGATCCCAGCCAAAACCTGGCCTCAGACATGGGACAGTCACCCACTGCACAATCCCAGGTATGTCCCCTAACTCCAATTATTTTGGTTCTCTTGGGTCTTGTATTTGAAAGTAAAATTTGCCATTCAGTTCAGGTCTTTTCATCACGAATATCTGAAAGTCTTCTTTTTCATGAAAGTCCCATTTTTTTCCACTGAAAGATTATGATGAGTTTTGCTGGTTAGGTGATTCTTGGTTGTAATCCCATTTCCTTTGCCCTCTGGAATATCATATTCCATGCCCTCCAATCCTTTAATGTAGAAACTGCTAGATCTTGTGCTATCCTGACTGAGGCTCCACAGTACTTGAATTCTTTCTTTTTGGCAGCTTGCAATATTTTCTCCTTGACCTGAGAGCTCTGGTATTTGGCTATAATATTCCTAGGAGTTTTCCTTTTGGAATCTCTTTCTGGAACTGATTGGTGGATTCTTTTAATTTCTATTTTAGCTTCTGCTTCTTGAATTTCAGGGCAATTTTCCCTGAGAATATCTTGGAAGATGATGTCTAAGCTCTTTCCTTGGTCATGGTTTTCAAGTAGACCAATAATTTTCAAATGATCTCTCCTGGACCTATTTTCCAGGTCAGCAGTTTTTCCCAGAAGATATTTTACATTGCCCTCTATTTTTTTAATTCATTTTGATTTGTTTTATTGTGTCTTGGTTTCTCATAAAGTCAGTAGCTTCCATTTGTTCAATCCTAATTCTTAGGCAATTATTTTCATCAGAGAGCTCTTGTACCTCCTTTTCCATTTAGCCAATTTGGCTTTTCAAGCTGTTGACTTTTTTCTCATGTCTTTCCTGCATCACCCTCATTTCTCTTTCCATTTTTTCCTCTATCTCTCTAGCTTTATCTTCAAAGTCCTTTTTGAGCACTTCTATGGCCTGAGACCAATTCATATTTTTCTTGGAAGCTTTAGATACAGGGGCCCTGACATTGACATTTTCCTCTGAGGGTGCACCTCGATCTTTGTTGTCACTGAAGAAACTTTCTATGGTCCTCACCTTTCTCTGTCTGCTCATCTTTCCTTTCTTTTACTTGACTTTTGGCTCCATGAATTGGGGCACTGTTTCTAGGTTGTGGTATCCCATGCTTCAGAAGTGGTATGATTTAAGGAGGATCAGGTTCTTCACCTGCCTGGCCTGTTCCCTGGTCCATAGATGACCCCAGACCAACTTGCTAATCAACCAGCTTTGTGTGTGTGGTTATCAGCTCTGATGAGCCAGTGCCCCTCCCCCACCTGGGCCACTGCTACTCAAGTCTACCTCCTGGTTCCAAGCAGGGGTGAAAAACTCAAGTTCTGCCCCAGCACCAGCATAGACCCCTGTAGTCTCCCCCTTGCTAAGGGCTCAGCCCTCTCACTAGACTGTGAGCTTAGTTCCAGATGACACTGATGGTTCAGCAGATTCAGAGGCTGTGGTGCTCTCCTTCTCTGGTGAGGCCTTTCTGGGAATAGATCTGTGTCAGGGTGACTGTGGGGTTGGGTTGCACTTCTGTATCAGCACAGCAGCTCCCTTCATGACATTATTCTTCTTCATTCACCCTCTGGTACAGTCACACTCCTTTTTGTTTGTTTTTTTTACTGTTTCTTCTCACTGGCCATCCCTCATGCCTGTAACACACTTTCCTCCCTGTTCCTTACCTCTGTCTCTTGGAATCCCTAGTTTCTTTCAAGACTCATCTCAGGTGCCACATTATACAAGAAGCACATCCTTATCTTTTCAACACCCAAAGCACCTTGTAGATAAATTAATATTTATTTTGTACATATTTGTATATGTACACATTCCTTCCTACAATAGAAAGTAAAATTCCATAAGGCATGTATTGTTTCATTTTTTTTCTTTGTCTCCCCAGTGCCTAGTACAGTGCTTGGCACATATAAGGTGCCTAGTAAATGTTTACTGATTTATATGTTGATTAATTGATTACCATCTCAGGTAGGGGAGAAGGGAGGGAAGGACAGATAGAATTTGGAACTCAAAATTTTAAAAATATAAAAAAATTGTTTTAATATGTAATTGAAGAACACAGATTTAAAATAAGAGTTGGAGATGAGCTTGATGTTGCAATCCTACGTTACTAGAAGGATATGCATGCCCTTGACAGAAATATTCAAATTAGGGGAAAACATGGGGGGTTTTGGGGGGGGTGGGAGAGAGAAAGGGAGAGATAATGACTGAATGACTAGAGTGGAGGGAACTTCATGGAAAAGCTACATTTCTCATTAATTCCCTGCATGGAATAAACTTTTCTGTTTTGGTCAGGAGCACTGAGCAAATGCATTGGAATGAATACATTAACTAACATTCTGCAGTACTGCCCCAGGGAGGTGAAAGATGATATCAAGGGTGATAGCATTAGGTGTCTATTTATATTTAGAAGAGCTATGCTGCTTGTCATAGCTAGACACAGTGCTGACTTCTAACTCAAAATGCCTGGCTTGCTCTGTCTATTTCTTCTTTGCACATTATGTATATGAGTTCCTTCCCTTCCTCTGCAAATTTTATATTCTCTGATTGCAACAGGTTGTCTGGTTGGTGTGCTGGAGAGTTTTGACACAACCAGCCCGAAGTGATTTTTGGTGTCACTGTCATAAATACTCAAATACTGAGGCTTCCTGTTAATTAGACATATACCTTTTTATGAAGTATTTCTTTATAAAAGACTTCAAACATTTGATTCATTCATCATACTACTTACTATGACTTGATATGAAACTCATATCAAGATGGATTTTCAGAACTCTTCTTTTTTGTATACCTCTGATCATAGAACAGTTCATCCATGTAACAAGAACCCTTTCAAATTTCTCTAAGAAGCTTCAATAGTTACAAACAACACTAAATGGAAGCAGGAATAATTCAATACCAAAAATTTTCCCAAATTAAAAGAAAACAAACTAGTATTGAGAATCACTAGGGTAATTTACCCAACCACTTGCCTTTTCTGTGATTACACACACTCTTCAGCTCCTTTGCTAAGAATTTTGAAACTGTGCTATAGATTTTGCCTTATGAGTGAAATCTGTATTAATTTGGACTGATTGGACATAAAACCAATCTTAATTAATAAAAAATCTGGATTGTTGACTTAAAAAAGAAAGAGAAAAGAAATGTATGCTTACACTTTTAGGTCCTCTAGACTTGGGGGAGACCTTGTCATTTGTTCCTTTCAGTTGTGTCTGACTCATCATGACCTCCTCAAACTCAGTAAGATGAGTCTTGAAGAAAGTTCCTGGCTCTAAGCCTGTTGCTCTATACACTGGGCCATGTAGCTACCCCAGGAAAGACTTTAGAGGTCATATAATTCATCACTTATTTTATAGATGAGAAAACTAAGGAACTAGGAAACAAAATGACCTTCCTGAGGTTACATGGGTAAGCTGAATACAATGGAAATAACACTGGATTTCTAGTTAGAGGACCTACATTCAAAATCTTTGAAAATTACTACCTACATGATTTTGTACAAGGCACTTAATTTCTATGAGACTCAGTTTTCTTAACTATAAAGGAGGAGGTGGGACTTGATAATCTCTAAAGTCCTTTCCAGCTCTAGATTTATGGTCCAATTATCCCTTCTTTCACAAAAATTGAGAAGGTAAACCAGCCTTGACTTAACTTAAAAACATTTATATTTAAAGTTTTGAGTTCCAAATTCTATCCCTCCCTCTCTTGCCTCCCCACTCCCTGAGATGGTAAGCAATCAGATATAGATTATACGTATGCAATCATGTACAACATTTCCACATTAGTCATTTTGTACAAGACTAAAGAAAAAGAAAAAAAAAGGAAGTAAAAAATTGAAAAATAGCACACTGCATTCTGTATTTAATCAATATCAGTTCTTTCTCTGGAGGTGGATAGTATATTTCATCATTATTCCTTTGGGATTGTCTTGGATCATTGTATTACTGAGAATAACAGAATAACTATTGAATAATCAATAGCTAAGTCAGTTATTTATCAAATACTATTGCTGTTATGGTGTACAATGTTCTACTAGTTCTGTTCACTTCACTCTACATCAGTTCATGTAAGTCTTTCCAGGGTTTTCTGAAATCATTCTACTTGTATTTCTGATAGAACAATAATATTAAATTACAATAATATGCCACAGCTTGTTCAGCAATTCCCCAGTTGATGGGTGTTCCATTGATTCCCAATTCTTAGCCATCACAAAAAGTGCTGTTATAAATGTTTTTGTATAGCTAAGTAATTTTCTTTTTATTTGGGGGTCTTTGGAATGTAGACCTAGCAGTTGTATTGCTGGATCAAAGGGTATAGACAGTATTGTGGGCCTTTGGGTATAGTTCCAAATTGCTTTCCAGAATGGTTGTATCAATTCACAACTCCACCAACAGCACATTAGTGTACCAGTTTTCCCATCTCCCCTTCAACTTCCAACAGTTTTCATTTTTGTCTTTTTATCTACTCTGATAGATGTGAGGTGCTACCTAAGATTTATTTTAATTTGCATTACTCTGATTAATAGTGATTTAGAGCATTTTTTTCATATGACTATAGTTTTGATTTCTTTGTCTGAAAATTACCTATTAATATCCTTTGACCATTTATCAATAGAGGAATGACTTGTATTTTTGTAAATTTTACTCATTTCTCTATATACTTGAGAAATGAGGCCTTTATTAGAGCCACTTGTTTCAATTTCCTCCCTAGTTTTCAGTTTTCCTTATAATTTTGTTTGCATTGGTTTTGTTTATGCAAAAATTTTTAAATTTTATATAATCAAAATGATCTATTTTCCATTTTGTAATGTTCTCTATATCTTCTTTGGTCCTAAATTCTTCACTTACCCGTAAACCTGACAGATAAATTATTCCATGATCTCTCTTTTTTTTTGTTTTGTTTTGTTTCTTTTTTTTTTTTTTTGGCAGGGCAATGGGGGTCACACAGCTAGTAAGTGTCAAGTGTCTGAGGCCGGATTTGAAATCAGGTACTCCTGAATCCAGGGCTGGTGCTTTATCCACTGCACCACCTAGCTGCTCCTGTGATCTCTTAATTTGCTCATGATTTCATGCTTTATGTGCAAATCATATACCCATTTTGACCATATCTTTGTATATGGTGTGAGATGTTGGTCTATACCTAGTTTCTGCTATACTGTTTTCCAATTTTCCAGCAGTTTTTGTCAAATGCTATTTTTCTTCTAAAAGGCTTGGATCTTTGGGTTTTGGTCATTTACTATCATGTAATGTACCTAATATATTCCACTGACCCATTGCTCTATTTCTTACCTCATACCAGATTGTTTTGATAGTTATAGCTTTATAATACAATTTGAGATCTGGTATGGCTAGACCACTTTCGTTTTTTTCATTGATCCCCTTGATATTATTGAACTTTTGTTCTTCCAGATGAATTTTTTTATTATTTTTCTAGCTCTATGAAATAATTTTCTGATAGTTTGATTGGTATGACACTTAATAAATAGATTAAGTTTGGTAGGATTGTCATTTTATTATATTGGCTCTGCCTACCCATGATCAAATAGTATTTTTTCAATTGTT
This sequence comes from Dromiciops gliroides, assembly GCF_019393635.1. Classification (NCBI taxonomy): domain Eukaryota; kingdom Metazoa; phylum Chordata; class Mammalia; order Microbiotheria; family Microbiotheriidae; genus Dromiciops; species Dromiciops gliroides. Next base: position 315,731,539 of record NC_057862.1, on the reverse strand, counting down.
CAGATCTCACTTTATTTGCATGAAAAGTGTTTTATAATGGTGTTCAGATAGTTCCTGGGTTTGTCTGGACAGGTAGACTCTCATGTATTTTATATTGTCTACAGTTACTTTAAATGAAATTTCTCTTTCTATCTCTTACTACTGGACTTTGTTAGTAATATATAGAAATGCTGATGATTTATGTAGGCTTATTTTGTATCCTGCAATTTTGCTAATGTTCTTAACAATTTCAAGTAGTTTTTAGTAGATTTGCTAAGATTTTCTAAGTATAACATCATATCATCTTCAAAGAGTGATGGCTTTGTTTCCTCTTTGCCTATTCTAATTCCTTTAATTTTTCTCTTATAGCTAACATTTATAGTATAATATTAAATAATAGAGGTGTAACATGCACCCTTGTTTCACCCCTGATTGTATTGGGAAGTCTCCTAGCTTATCATTTTTACATATAATGCTTGCTGAGGATTTTAGATAAATACTACTTATCATTTTAAAGTAAGCTCCATTATTCCTATGCTCTTTAGTGTTTTTAATAGGAATGAGTGCTTTATTTTGTCAAAGGCTTTTCCTGCATCTATTGTGATAATCATTTGATTTCTGTTGGTTTTGTTTTTGATATGGACAATTTTACTGGTAGTTTTCCTAATATTTACCTAACCCTGAATTTCTGGTATAAAGACCACTTGGTTATAGTGTATGCCTAATTATTTTATAGATAAGTCTAAGAGAGCTTAAATGACCTGCTTAGGGCCACACAGCTCATGTATGAAGCAGAATTTGAACTCAGATCTTCATGACTCCCAGTCCCAAGCTGTATCCTTTATACTACCTGATACATATTTTCTGTGTGACCTCAAGCAAAGAACTGATCTACACAGTGTCCCAGTATGTGCCAGCCCACATTTATAGAAGGGATTTCCTCACCTGAGAGTTCTCTATACTAATGAAGTCACAGGTCCTATCTCCTAAAAGGTAGGTTATAGTTTCCATCTTAGTGGAGTCTGAATTTATGATACTTTATTTTCCTTTATTTCAGGCAGTAGAAATAAATGTTTAAAAAATCACTGATTCATAAAATACATAATTTCATTCTCAATTGTAGATATGGATTAACTCATTGAATATCAGGATCCCTTTCCATGATAAAATTAAAGAATTGCATGATGGCTTTTTGAGTGGTGTAATTCTGTAACCATAATTCTTCCTGCATACGATGAGCTAAAACTAGTGTTTCCACTTTGTTCTTAGTGTAGTGATCTGTAGTTATTGATTGATTGAGGATTCCATGAACGTTAGCTGAGACTCCAGGCAGAGATAGCTTTATCATAATTGAAGTAGGTGACCACCTGTATGCTATGATTTCAGGGATATCTTGAAAGATTCCTTCCTCTTCTCCATACTCATATTCTTGCCAAATGTCTCTCCCATTTGATTGCTGATTACTGAAATCTCTTTGACAATCATCTATAGGCCTGGTTCTACCATTAATTAGTTGTGTGCTTTTGGACAAAGCCCTTGCATAGGGGCAATCATTAATCTACCATTATAGATTAGAACATTCCTTCATCCAAATAAAAATAACGACTTAAATACAAAGGGCTCCAGATGTAGAAAGACAGTGACAGTTTTACTTCCTGACAGTTGATTTTTGTAGGAAGAGAAGGATGAAGGGGAATGAGAACTTGGTAATGTAGTGAAAAGTGGAATGGACAGAAAATCAAGAGCCATAGTTCCATTGCTAATTAGTTATGTGACCTTGGGCAAGTCACTTGGTCAAGCCACTGGGCCTCAGATTTCTCATTTACAAAATTAGGAAGTTAGATTAGATGATTTTTAAGGTTTCTTCTAGTTTCACAAGTCTATAGCAATGATTTTATTGTATTATGTCAATAAAAGGATTGAGAGAATGATGAAGTAGGAAAAAACATGAAAAAAGGGAGATTGGGAACATGAAGACAGATATCATTAGTAATGAGGTGGTGTAGAAAGATCAGGCATTGGCCTTGGTGTCAAGAGGACATGGGTGTTCAGCTCCTGCTTCAGATACTCTCTAGCTCGATGACCCTGGTCAAGTCACTTAACTAAACTGTGTCTCTGTTTCCCCTTCTGTAAAATGAGAGGATTGGATTTGGTGGCTTCTAAGTTCTCTTGAAACTATGAACCTACAATTGGATGGCTTTCCAGAGCAAGCCATGAAAAAAAATCAGTGAGACGTGTTTAGATTTGTCTAGACAATGATTGCTACTCTCAATTATTCCCTTTTTTATAGTTGGGGTATTATGAGGACAGAACCATTTTTAGTTCATGAAACAAAAAAACATACAATTAACATTTAATTCTATATTTTCAGCTGAAAAATGTACATTCCCTTGAGGGCGGTCAAGAAATGAAGATATTTGATTCTAACAAATAAGAATCAATGGCCTTTTCCCCCTTTTTTCTTTCTTTCTTTTTCTTTTGCGGGGCAATGAGGGTCACAAAGCTAGTAAGTGTCAAGTGTCTGAGGTCGGATTTGAACTCAGGTCCTCCTGAATCCAGGAGTGGTTCTTTATCCACTGTGCCACCTAGCTGCCCCCTAAAATGTCCTTTTAAGAAATGATTAGCATCCCTATCATCCTCTAAAATGACATTCAGATCCTTTACCTCTGCCACCTCTTCTGCTCCTCAGTCATCTCCACTACCTTCTCTCTACTAGGTCAGCAATAAAGCAGCTCAAGAAAACTAAACCAGAAAGACCCAGAAGAAAAGAGCAAAGTGTGTTAAAAGAGAAGCAAAGTGTGTTAAATTTCTTTTTATTTGCCTTTGGGGCCATATTGTTATTTTTCAGGCCCTGGAAACATCATTATGTACTTATTTTCATGTGAGCATTAAAGCACAAGTTTTATCACAGTTTTTAAAAGGCTGGGCTCAAGTTAATTTCCTTGAACAGAACTAAAACATTCTGGTCCCCGTGGACTCCAAGAGATAGGGGCTTCACATTTTTTTACCCTCTCCTTGATCTTTTAAAGACACAGACCCCAGATCCCAACTCTTTTTCTATATTGAAAATTATCAAGGATACTTCATAGAAAGAGTAATGGGAAAGTTTAGAATCTTTTCAAAAATTATTTTGAGAATCCATCCTTTCTCTCAGGCCCTAAACATTGCCCATGCCCCTACCCACTGAAGGGCTAGATTTTTCAGCAACTGCAGTGCGGACTCAACCTGAAATGTCTATCAGATGATTTGCTGTCTTGTTGTATACAGATGTGGCAAAACCACATCTTTCTTTTCAGAATCAGGTGTTTCATGCCTATTCCTATTTCCCTGCTTGTAATTTAGTATGAAGAAGGCTTATCTGCATTCATTTCTTAGATCATTGCTTTAGCACTTTCATGATTTTATCCAAACATGACTTTTATAACCTTGTGGAAATTGCAGTGATAAAGGATTCATCAGCCATTCTCAATCCTGTTTCTTAATGTTGAATTGTGCTTTGGCTACTCCTTATACAGACCAATGGAGAGGGCCACAGGTCTCGTCATCTGCTTTTCTTTTGGAAAAGCTATGTTTTACTCAATGAGATGTACAACATAGAAATAAGGTTAATAGAAACTTCACATTTTTTCCTGCATATCTAACATAGCTTGATTAAATGTTAAAACATGGGGTCATTCTATTGCCTTATTCCCTTAAATCAGTTTCAGGGGAATTGGTTGTTATGGAAACAGTAGGGCTCTGGACTTTCACAAAGCATCTCAAACCTTTAAATATTGAGCAGGTATAAAGTTGTGAACTTTGCTCATCTTATTCTTAGATTCTAGAATGTAGTATTTTAAAATCAAGTCAAGGAAAGGTAAATGAAGGATGAATTTTTAAAAAGCATTTATCAAGCACTTATTGTGTGCTGAGTTCTAGGGAGAAAAAAGAAAAACGAAAATAGTCCTTTCCCTCAAGGAACTTACATTTTAAGAGGGGGAAAAACACATATAGGGGAATAGTGGTCAGGGAGGTACATTTTGGTTTTGAAAATTACAGAGATGGTGAATGGAGCCCTTGGGGTCATATTTTTACTGATCAAGATGCTATACATAAAAAGGTAAGAGGTGCAGGAGAGGCTACATACATGATGGCTTGGCAGCTGGTGAAGAAATGGATGAGTTGTTATGCAAAATATGGCTGGGGTCCAAGCTGAGATAAAGAGGTTGATTGAGATAGACACTAATCATCATGGGGCTGAGAGGGGGGAAAGGATTTCCAGACATTAAAGAGTTAAGTTATTTAGAGGTTGGTTTTTGGATGAGGGGTACTTAGCAGATGGTGAGGAAATGACCCAGGATTGAAGTGAAAGGGTAGATAAAGTTTTCTCTGACAGAAAAGATTTCTATCTCGTACCCATTTGTCACATTCAATTTTATATTATATTAATTTGTGTACATCTCACACCTTCCTTACCAGAGTGGAAAGCATGACTATGTCTGATTTATTATATATATATATATATATATATATATATATATATAGTTTTTGTGGGGCAATGGGGGTTAAGTGACTTGCCCAGGGTCACACAGCTAGTAAGTGTCAAGTATCTGAGGCCGGATTTGAACTCAGGTACTCCTGAATCCAGGGCCAGTGATTTATCCACTGTGCCACCTAGCTGCCCCTGTCTGATTTATTTTTGATCATAGAATCATCATAGATTTTAGCTGGAAGGGACTTTAAATACCATTAAATGTAGTCTTTTCATTTTATTGCTGAAAGAGCTAAGGCCCAGAGAGGTTGTGTGAGCTGCACTGAGCCATATAGCTAGTAAACATCTGAGGTGGGATCCACCTCAGCATTTAATATAGCATTTTGCAGAGAGGGCATGCTCAATAACTGTTTGTTTAATTAATTAGTTAATGAATTAGAGATGATGAATGATTTAGTTATTTGGTCCATATATTGTGTAATTTTCTCTTGAAATCTAAGGACAGACAGCAACTGCAAAAAGATTGTACATATGAAATTATGTAGAAGATTGCATCTTCTGGTCAGCTTCTCTCCCCCTTGATATTTCATTGCCTTGAAATTAATCAAGCAATTAAAAAGTGAATAGCAATATTTGCTAATGAGAAAAGAAAAATCCACACGTTGGAGAACATTTTCCCCCATTTAATTAAAATTATTATTGTTGAAAAAATGTTCAGGGCAAAATGAAATGTTAGAAATCTTTGTAAGAGTAACAGAAATCTATTGTTACAAAGGAAAGCAGAAAGGACATGATTCATTTCAAACACATAGATGTTGTTGTTTGTCCTTTATTTTATTTTATTTTTGTTTTTTTGTTTTTTTTTTAGTGAGGCAATTGGGGTTAAGTGACTTGCCTAGGGTCACACAGCTAGTAAGTGTTAAGTGTCTGAGGCCGGATTTGAACTCAGGTCCTTCTGACTCCAGGGCCGGTGCTCCATCCACTGCACCACCTAGCTGCCCCTGTCCTTTATTTTTTAAAAGATCCATGATATCACAGGGGTGATGTTTTGACTTAAGCATGCATTAGATTTAAGTCAGGCAGAGTTGCACAAATTTATAAGTCTTACTCTCTCTTCCAGAGCCATAGACATCCAGTCTGGATGGTTGGTGATGGCCATGGATACAGAGGATGACCTTGGTGTCTTTGGTTTCCACAGAACCTGCTTTGGCTGCCTTCACGGCCATTGGAATGTATTGTTCTCATCAGCCCATTCCACTGGGGGAAGTCGTCACTTGCTTGGGATAGACATACCCTTAATTCATTGATGAGTTTTAGGTCTGTCAGTCATCCTCAACCTGGTTTAGCCCTCTGCTGAGAAGGTTTTATTGAGATGTGGCCCCTGTGCATGATACAGCTTCTTGGAGCCTCAGATGATTTTTGAGTGCCAGGTAGACATGAAAGGTGGATGAGCAGCCCTGAAAAGGGTTTGGCAAGCCCTCACACCAGAGGTGCTAGTCTCCATACACCATAAGCACTATAAGTACTGCCTATGGCATAGTGGATAGAGTGTTGGCCCCAGACTCTGGAACACCCAAATTCAAATCCAGGCCTCGCTGCTAGATATGTCCTTGGACAAGTCACTTAGCTTGTTTGCTTCAGTTTCCTCAACTGTAGAATGAAGATAATAATAGAACCTACCTTTGAGGATTGAAAAGAGGATCAAATGAGATAATATTTGAAGAGTTCCTGGCAAATAGCAAGCACTTTAGAAATGCTAACTGTTATTAAGCATGTAGATAATACTTTATTTAAAGTACTGAGTAGTATTAATAGGGTTTCCATTAAGGGTTGTTTCACAAAGACTACTATATATGCCCTCCAGCAGCATTTAGGCATTGGAGGGAATGGAGATTAGGTAGGCTTGGAATCCAGAAGACCTTAATTCAAATCCAGCCTTTCTAGTCTAGTTTTTGAGATATGGACCAAAGGGATTTTCTTTTTTTTTGTAAAAGAGCCTTTTGGGCAATGGTTTGTTCCATCAAATCAAATGCTGTTTCCTAATCAATAAATAATAAGCACAATTTCAGTCAATCAAACATTCATTAGGTGCTTACTATGTACCAGGCAGTGTGCTGAGTCCTGGGGATATGAAAAAAGGCATAAAACAGTCCTGGGTCTCAAGGAGCTCACATTCAGACATATATGTATACAAGGGATATAGAGGGCACATTGAAGGTAATCTCTGAGGAAGGGAATTAGCATTCAAAATGGATTTGGAAAAGCTTCTTGCAGAAGGTGGGGAGTTCACTGAGACTTGAAAGAAGCTAGGGAATCCAGGAGGCTAAGACGAGCAGGGATAGTAGTCCAAATTGGAAACTGCAGAGGAGGGCAACCAGAATGGTGAAGACTTTGAGATCATACCATATGAAGACTGGTTGAAAGACCTTGAATGGTTAGCTGGAGAAGAGAAAACTTGTCAGGGGGCATGGCTTTTTGGTGGTGGTGGTGGGGCAATGAGGGTTAAGTGACTTGCCCAGGGTCACACAGCCAGTAAGTGTCAAGTATCTGAGGCTGGATTTGAATTCAGGTCCTCTGGAATCCAGGGCCAGTGCTTTATCCACTGTGCCACCTAGCTGCCCCAGGAACATTTTTTAAAATTGGTTGAAAAAAATTTAGGTGACAACATTAAAAGTTAAAATTTCAACATCAAAATGTTGAAAATTTAAGTATAAACATTTGATAACTGTGGTTAAATAAGAAGATAGAAGGGAAATGTCATATTTCAAGCACACAGCAGCACAACAAACAGTCCCAGAGAGCACTCAAGGAACACGACTTATACTTCTGTGGCACTGTACAGATTTGCACATTTTATGAAGATTTCTGATATAATATTTTTACTGTATTAAAAGGAAATCACGTGAAGGGTTTTCACGGAGAAGAGGCCTTGTTCTGCTTTCTCCCAGAGGGCAGAACCAGGAACAAAGCACAGAAATCAGAGAGCAACAGAGTCTTGATGTAAGCTAAAACACCCAAGCAATTATCATTTGGGGAAAATTAATCGTTAGAAAATTGTGACTTTTCCTTGCTAGACGTCTTTCCTCTTATGCAAATGGTGGATGACTGCTTAGATGATTATAGAGGGGATTCTCAGTTAGTCACAAGACTGCCAGCATCTCCCCGAGTTGTTTCAACTCAGATTCTCAATTCAGAACCTATCTTGGGTCATTTGTATTCTGTTCTGGCCAGAAACTCTGAGGGACTTCTCCTCCCAGATTGTTATCTTTGGGATGGTAAATTGAGCCATTTTTGTCTCAACTCTTACCCAGTCCTTAGTCCTTAGCCATTGAATAGGTGCTTTGCCCTACATGGCACTGCCTTTCAATATCTTACTCTCTCTTAAAATTACCCCTCTCCCAAATGAAAAAAGTATAATTAAGTGAAACAAACCAACATATTGGCCTTAGTTATCGATACATCCCTCATTCTGCACCTGTAATCCTCCACCTTTGTATTGGAAGGAGAGAGCATGCCTCACCACTTGACGTCAAGACTGTTGTTCACTTAGCACTCTATTCTTAAAGTAACAACGTACCTACTGTGGAACAGCACACATGAGACATCAACATTCTTATAAGGAATGAACAGAATGGCCTGTGGGAGTACTCATGGCAAGACATCAGAGTTCTTTGCAAATAAATAGCCTTTTCTTCAATTTTCAGGTTAAAATTCAGAACATCCATCTTTCAAGGAGGAGCCTAGACGTCATTAACCAATCATAACAGATTTCTGGGTTTAGGATGATGGAAACAATCTTTTGTTAAAAAACCTATAAACAAGGGCAGGGAGAAACATTCTTCAGAGAATTGGGCATCTCCTTCAGAATGCAGTCAAAGACTGAAGACTCAGCATGCCAGACCATATTGGCTAATTGAGAAATATCTTATTCCAATATGCTTAACATTCATTTATTTACTTAATTAATGTCAGCTGTGGTATGGAGAGAGGAACCAGGGCTTGAAACTTAAGCCATGTTTAATAATGCCATCTGGTAAACCAAAAAAAAGTGATGACCAGCTTCTTTATGATGAGATACACCCAGACATTGAAAATTGTGACAAAATAACAGAATTGAGAGTTGGAAGGGACTTCCCACTTTGCTACCATGACCCAGCTGACTTTTCACCTTGTAATTTCCCTCAGCATCTAGGATCTTCTCACCCTGGATCATCCCTCTGCCATGCCAGCCCCTTGCTCCCATTGGTGAGTTCCTTCTCAGGCATCCTTTTTGCTGACAGACCCAGGCTAGCTATGCTTCATTCCTTTCTCTGCTATGTTCTGAATCTCTCTGGACTTTCCGCCCATCTTCACTCCCTTTCCCACACTGTTTCTTTCTACCCTTTTCAGTTAACTTTTTTGTGTTGTGTTTTTCCAATTAGAATATAAGCTTCTTGAGGGCAGAGACTTTCTTTTTGTTTGTGTTGTATCCCCAGAACTTAGCATTATGCCTGGCGTATAGCATAAGCACTTAATAAATGCTTGTTGCCTGCCTTGTTACCAGTGACCATATAGATTCAATATCTGAAAGGTGTTTTTTTTTTTAATATAACATACTTGACATGTGGCTATTCTCCCTCTGCTTGAAAGCCTCTGATAAGGAGTAACTTATCACCTCAACAATACGCCCATTTCACTTTTAGAAAACACTAATTGTTAGAACATTTTCCCAGTCATCAAGCTTAAATTTCCCCTTTTGTAATTTTTAGTCATACATCCTAGCTCTGCTCACTGAGTCAAAATGAATATGTCAAGTCCTGCTTTCATATGTCAGTCTTTCAAAAATTTGAAGACATTTAGCATGTTCACACCCCTGAATTGTCTCTTTTCTGGGTTAAATCCCCTGACCCTCAATTCTTTCAAATGATCCTCATATGATACTGAGTGGTAGTCTGATAGAGAGGGAAGATCACCATTTAGAAGGCCCTTGTTTAAATTCCACTTCTGACAATTATTACCTGTGTGACCTTTGGCAAGTCACTTATCTTCCCAGTGCCTCAATTTCTTCATCTGTAAAATTAGAGGATTGGACTAGGTGGCCCCTGAGACCTTTTCTATCTCTAGATCTATAATTCTGTGGACTCAAGACCTTTCACCACCCCATTAAGCTTGTTTACTCAAGATGTGATTTGGGGTGGCAGGAGGAAAACATATATATCATGACATCTAGACATCCTTTGATAAAGAACAAAAACATTTAATATAAACTGCTTTCTCTTACCTAAATCTTCTTCCCCTATTCAGGATATAGTTTTTTCCCTTCTTGGAAGAGTGATTTGGCTGAAGATTTGGGATATCTTACTTACATATCCAATTAATCAATGACCATTTACATGGTTTTGAGTTAATCCCTGAAAATAGACATAAATAATTTTCCTATCTGCCTTATAAGACTGTATGTGAAAAAGAGATGAGATAGTGGATATTCAGTTGCTTTGAACCAAAATATGTTATAAATGCAAGACTGGGATTCTAATGGGTCATCTTTGTTCCAGACTTATTGCCCCAGAGAGGCAGTGTGATATGGTGGACCTAAAATCAGAAAACAGAATATTCATATCTCACCTTTGACACCAGCTGGGTTGTTGTTGTTGTTTGTCCTTTCATGAAGAAGACCATGATATTGGGGTGATGGTGATTTGCCCTGAATTGGATTTAAGTGAGGGAGGACTGTGCAAAGTCAACATCCTCACTCTCTCCTCCAGAGCCATCTGGGTCCAGTGGCAAGATATACATCAGGATGATTAGAGATGGCCCCAAATATTTAAGGTAATTGGGGTTAAGTGACTTTCCCAGGGTCACACAGGTAGTAAGTGTCTGAAGTGAGATTTGAACTCATGTCCTCCTGACTTTAGGGCCAGTGCTCTATTCACTGCGCCACCTGGCTTCTTTGGACAAGTATCTTTGGACAAGAAGCTTAAAATTCCTGAGCTTCAGTTTCCTCATCTTCAATTTGGGGATAATATCTGCAGGCCCTATGTCACAGGGTTATTGTGTGGCTCAAGTGAGGTACTCTATATAAAATGCTTGGCAAAAGTCAAAGTGCCATCTAATTGTCTGCTATTACTTGTTAAAGGTTTGAGCAGGAAAATGGTAGAAATGAATAGGTTTCTTAGATTACCTTATAATTTATGATATTTTATGATTATGAAATTTAATGATCCCATTAACTACTGCTAAATGCAATTCAAATTTATATACCTGGGGCAGAATAGAACATGACAGATTCTCCATTTGTCTAATTCACTGTCTTTATTCTGTAAGGCCCTTGAGTGGCGGGGCTCCAAACATACTAGTCTCCCCACTCATTGGTTAGGCTTAACAGATCAAGTTAAATTGGAATGAATGACTCAGCCCAGGATGAACAAGCTGGGCTATAATTCAATATTGGATGTGCATTCCCACTTCTTTCAAAACTAGTTTAGAGACTTCAGAATGGGTTTAAGTGCTCTGACAAATCCAGCATGATTACATCTGGTTAGCGCAGAGCTATAATTAAGTCTGCAATTATGTGTTCTGATTTTAATATTTTTTCTGTATATGCTTTTTGATAGTAATTGAACTAGGCAGTATTTGCAATATCCATTCTGGATTTGTTTCGCTATATTTCATTATGTGCCAAATTAATTTGTTAAGTCTAAGGAGCAAATGGAAACTTTTGCATGAATCGAATTAATCCTAGCACAGGACCTTTTTGCTCTTGTGTCTTCTTGTGTAAAACAGAAGGAGATATTAGGGAAGCATACAGAAAGACATATTGTGTGATGAGGGCTAGGGTAGAATTGATGTTATTTTTTATTATTCTCAAGTTACTATTTCTTTTCACAAGTATCTTTTACTTACTTAAAAACCAAAGCTTGCAAGATGAATAACCATTGATGAAAAATTCATTTAAACCATGAAAAGATCTCAGGAAAATTTGTGTTCTTTTTGGGACCCTTTTGTATAAGGGCGTGTCTTTAAAATTTACTCTTATGCTGCAGAGCAGAACAGACTTCTCATTTTCTTTTCTTAGTGCATTCCAGGACTGTTTCAAATGAGTGAATGAATTAAAATTCTTTTTTCTCTGTGCCAAGCTCTAGGGAAGGTTAAAATAGAAATGGTAAAGAAAGGATGGAATTCCTGCAAGTGTGACATCTTTCTTGGAGCTGATGACAGGGAGGAGATAGTCGAATTGAAGGAACAGCCTTCTTAAACCTCAGGCAGAATCATGCTTCCCACTGAATTGTAAAGGACTGCACTCTGCTCCTATGATCACAGGTGTCTTTAAAGAAAGAAAAACTTTGGTGCCAAAAAGCATGCTTTTTTTTGCTCTCTAGTAACTTGTACGAGTTTGTTGAGGGCTATGATATATCCAAAGAAAAAGAGAATTTGGATTGACAGTAAGACTGGAAATTGAGAAATCTCAATAATAAGCCTCATTAGCTTTTCTCCCCAACTCACCCTTTTCCAAATACTGTTAAGGGAATTATTATTCTTCCAGTTACCCAAGTTCCCAACCTCATTGTCATACTGAGCGTCAAATCTTACTCACCCTATAAATGGAATCAATTGCTGACTCCTGTCCTTTATATCTCCATTTCATCTTTTGGTTATATCCCCTTCTCTTCACCCAAAGTCATCAGGTCCTTACTACTTCTTACCTGACCTTCTAACTTTTATCCAGGGTTGGGATTTAAAGTTAGGTCTAATGACTCCCAGTCAATGAGTTCATGCTTAGAGACTCGCTCACTTCTTCTTGTTGAGTCTTTTTAAGTCATGTCCAATTTTTCATGACTCCATTTGGGATTTTCTTGGGGAAGATACTGGAGTGGTTTCCTATTTCCTTTTTCAACTCATTTTACAGATAAGGAAACTTGCAAACAGCATTAAGTGACTTGCCTAGGGTCACACAACTAGTAATTATCTGAGACTGAATTTGAACTCAGGTTTTCCTGACTCCAGACCCAGCACTCTATCCATTGTGCCACCTCCCTGCCACCTAGTAACTCATATAGTGTTCTTCAAAATTAGAAAAAAAATTCAAAATGCACAAATCTTATTTTTCCAATGAGTAGATTGATGCTTTGTATTGGGCAGGAAGTTTTCTAACACTTCCCATATTGGGTCTTACTTTGGCTTCAAGAAAATTCACCTTGGATTAAATTTTTTGGTACAGTTTTCTAGTTGGATGGGGCAACAACTCCACCCAGATAAGATGTTCTATATGGGGTAAATTTTTGGGCAAGGACATATTTCCTTAGAAAGGAATCTAAGATCTCTCCAATAATTGGTTATCTAATAATTTCTCTTAAAGTTAAGTGTTGAACTTGTTCATTTCAGACTGAGTGTACAATTGAAAGAATGGAGTGAGAGCACCTGGGTTCAAATTCTATCTTCTCATGTACTACTTATGTGACTCTGACCAAGTTACTTGGCTTCTTGAGTGCTCAGTTTCCTCATCTGTAAAGTGAGGTAGTTGTACTAGATGACTGACCTCTAAGGTCCTTTATGGCTCTAAATCTATAAACTTTTGACCCTATGTTGGCTATAGGGAATGAAGTGGTCTCCTTTAAGTGGTTCATTACCTCTTTTGGGCCACCTGGTCAACACTGGGTGAAAGACTTCTGAACTAAGCCTCAGGGGTCTGTAAAAGTATACTTTTGAAGCGCTGACTGCCTGGTCAGCCTCAGAAGTGGACTTTCCAGGGGCTGATCCTCAAACTTTGGTTTTCATCATGGAGAGATTTTTGGGACAGATAACTGCCAAAGGCTTGTAAAGGACTATGCAGATCCATTATATAAGTATTATGGAAATATTATAAGATAGAATTAATTTTAATCCCTTCCTGTGCCTAATTATAAATAAATGGTTGAAACATTTAAACATACCACACACACACAAATTACTAATGTCTCAGCAGAGACCATTTCTTCTTTCCCTATGGTCTGCATTGATTCATTTTTAACTTCTATGAATTAAACCCTGTCCTTACCAGTGAAAGCACTGAAATCTTTCCTTTTATCACAGGATTTCAAAATGCATGAACTAATTAAACCTTATGGTTTAATTATGGGAGCTCTCTAGAATTTATTTTGCCTGATACTTAAAAGCAATTGCTTTTAGTGTGGGCATATACCCAAAGAGTATGCCCATCAGAAAAGTTAAGAAATGACAATCAATATAAAATTTTGGAATATACTATAGACAAATTATAATTGAGATATCATATCACGATATAGGTGGGGGTGGTTGGGAAGGAGAGGATCTATGTTGCAAAAGCTTTAATACTGACTTACTATGTGGAATATATGGTCATATGAACCCATTGTTGAGTTTCCTGTTCCTTAAAAGATGACAGTACACATTCCTCCTTGCCTACCTCTCAATCACTTCTTATTTAGCAACAGTTTCTTCAGAATTATTCTAAGTGCTTGAGATAGAAGTTTGTATATGTATCTTCTCAGAAAACACTACAATGTCTAGGGGCTGATTGTTAACAACCATTTGACACTTCCATGTCCATGAACAATAACAAAAACAGGTCAATGAAATAAGACAATATGTTCTTAGGGAGCATTTTTCCATTTTAGGTATTCCCTTGTAAGAGCCGCATATACATTTGTGGCTTTAACAGATGAGTTATTTCAACCTCTTACCAGGTGCTCAGATTGATTAGAAAAATAGATGATTGGTAATCAACAAGACCCAAATCCTCTCTCAGTTTGGTGGCCCTATGTTTAAAATTACAAGATTCTTGAACATGGTTTGGAAACAGAGTACATAATTTAATGAATTATACAATCATTTCATTTGTTATGCTTCAATGATAATTTCAGACTAATTCATTAGGTCAGAAGCTAATATAATCCCTCCTGTTTTATTTTATTATTTTAAAAATATGAAATAAATTAATATTGAAATGGTTGGAAACATTCAATTAATTTTAATGGCCTGTTAGACTCCACATCATTGGATTAGAACCTGATAATTCAAAAAACCTGGAATTAAGAACTTTTAAAAACTCCAAGAATATTTCACAGTATTTATCAGATCTAGGGTAAAGATCCTCTTACTTTATATATTTATTTTGACAACATGTGGCTGAAATGCTTAAGTTGGTTTATAAAATCACATTTGAAATAATAGTGTGTCAGCCAGAATTAGACTTTGCAATGATGATGGAAGGAAAGGAATAGTTTTAGAAGCAATTAAGGGTAAAATAAACATTGAGCAAACAAATAGTTTTGGGAACTTTAACAAAGTATTGGAAATGTTATGCTGGGATAGGACCATGTTCCATCCATCCAAGAATTATGTCCCTTACAGTGGTACTAAGGGATGATTTGTGAGAAAGTATGCCTGTCATCTTTAATATCATCATCAAAACATCAGGTATATACCCCCAAATAGTCCTTTCCCACCTTAGTTACCAATTATATATCTATCCATGAATTTATCTAGGTACTTCTTGAATAATTTATATTTTCAACCTACTTAGCTTCTTGGTGTATGCTGCATTAGTCAACGAAAATCATAAAGTCATACATTTAGAGAAGAAAGGATCATAGGACCATAGGGTCTTAGAGCTAGAGCTGAAGGGAACCCATGAGGCTATCAAATCCAACCCCCTAACTTTATAGTTGGGTAAACTGAGACATAGACACAGAATGTAAAAGGTAGAGCCTTTTAAAAATCAAACACATGTTTTCTGACTCTCAATGGAAGCCTATTTTCTACCTTATACCACAGCCTCCCTTGAATCACACTCCCTTCAATGGCAGTCCTTAACAATTACTTTGTCTTAAATTTTTTTGCATCAAATTTAAAAGTTTCCTCTTAGTTCTAGTATTTTAACAATAATCAAATGACTTCATGTGCTACTTCTTCTGTACTTCAGTGCCTCGCTAAGATCCTTTGACAAAGACCCACTTATATATACTTATAAACATGCCATCATTCACTTCTAATTATACTCACACCTGAGCTCAGGGTCTGTTGGCTTCTCCACAGCATTCTCTTTAACTATGTGGCAACTATGGGGGTTCTGACCTTTGCCGTTCACATATGCAGATCTTCTAAGGTGCTGTTACCACAGGTTTCTAAATACTGAGATTGTTGTGTAGGGATTAGTATTAGGAACTAGAAGCATAAACCATGACCAAGTCAGAAGAGGAAAACCTGTCTTGGTTAGTTCCTGTTAACACAGGAACACAGGATGGCTCAAACTATCATTCACTCATTAGGAGTGTAGGATGGGTCCTGAATGTTAGCACTCACTCACACCTTCATATTCTATATCTATTCTGTATGTATTCAATAGCTGATCCACATTCACTCTCCTCTTTTGTATGTCTTGTCTACTTAATTTATTCGATAGTGGCTCCCCCCTTTCTCCTAATCTCACCTGGGGATCAGATCCTGCACTACCATGCCAACAGTCATGCTTCTATCCTCAGCATCAAGACAACATCTTGACACTCTTTCATAGCTATAGAGATAATTAACAATTGCAGAGTGGTGTACAAACTGCATCTTCAGGATATGTCTGCCTTCCCCAGGTTTTATAAGATTAACAGCCTGACAAGTGTTAGTACAGCTTCTGCTTAAACATTTTCAGTGCCAGAAAATTCACTGCCATACAAGGCAGCCTATTGCATTTAATTCTATCCTCATATGTAATTTATTTAACAACATTTTATTAACAACATTTGTTTTTATGTAACAATCATACACAAATGAATCCTTCCTCCATTGCATACTAGTTTCTAGCAAAGAAAGAGTTAAAAAACTTGACAAAATTCATATCAAATCATAAGCAACATTTACCATCCACAGTCTCCCCACCTCTTTATCAAGAGAAGAGAAATATGTTTCATTATCTGTTCTCTGGTACCAAAATTGGTCACTATAGTTAATCTGAGTTTAGAGACATTACTAGTTTTTTAAATTTACATTAATGTGCTCATTGAGTATATCACTTTAGTTCTGTTTTCTTGGTTCTGAAATCATTTAAAAGTTTTCCCATGTGTTCTGAATTTTGGATATTTGTTGTTTATTGTGGTGTAATATTATTTTGTCACATTGATCCATGATAATACATTCAGCCATTTGCCAATTGATGAAGACCTCTTTAATTTCTGGTATTTTTTTGCTGCTACACAGAGTGGTGCTATGAAAATTTGCTATGTATAATAATAGCTATTGTACCTACTATATGTGTCAGATGCTTTGCTAAGCACTTTACAAATATCTCATTTGATCTTCACAAAAAACATTTTAGATAGATGCTATTCTCTCCTTTTTACAGTTGAGCTAACAGGCAAACAGAAGTTAAGTGACTTGCCTAAGAATACATAGCTATTCAGTTTCTGAGTCCAGATTTGATATACAGTATTCCTAGTTCCAGGCCCCATGCTCTGTCCATTGTACCACCTAGCTGTCCCTAGGATAAACAGCTTTCTTTTTGTAATTGACCTTTTGGGGGATATATGCCCAATAGTAGAATCACTAGATCAAAGGGTGGGAATAGTTTAATTATATTATTGAATAATTCTAAATTGAATCCCAGAACAGTTAAGTCAATTCATAGCTCCAACAATATAGTATTGGTTTGTCTTTTTATTCCATAGCTCCTTCAACCTTGACTGTGTCAATCTTTTTATTATCATTGACAATTAGATGGTGTGAGATAAAGCATCTGACTTGTTTTAATGGATATTTCTTTTGTTATTAGGGATTTCAGCTTTTTTTGCATGATTTTGCTAGATTATGGGTAGCAGCAGGTAGAAGAAATTGGAAAGGAAACATTGACTAGTGATGTGGAGTATACAGGAAACAGGGGTCAGGGCAGTAAGGTCAAGAGTCATACAAACAGGAGAAGTCACAAAGACAAAGGGCAGATAAGGCAAGAGGGCCCAAATGAATGCACATAGACAGTATCTAAAAGGTATTTTAGATATGAAAAAGCAACATACAGAAGGTAATCAAAGAGCCAGGCAAACAAGAGTTCATAGGATCATAGATTTAGGGGTAAATAAAACTATAGAGTTTAACATCCTACTTTTACAAATGAAGAAACTGAGACAAAGAGGTTAAATGATTTATACAAGATCATTCAGCTAGTAAATATTGGAGGTAAGTTTTGAGCCCAGTTCTTTGTGACTCCAAGTCCATCACTCTATTTACTTTATCAATCCACTAGACTCTAAGCTCCTTAAGAGCAGGGACAGTCTTTTACTTTTCTTTATATCCCCAGTGCTTAGTACGGTGTTTGGCTGACTGACTGAATGTATTATTGTCCTCTTAGATAGTAAAAATAAAAACATCATAATATCAAAACAGCACTTTTCATAGATTATCAAATTTAATACTCACAAATGACCTCAAGAGGGAGGTGCTATCATGATATAGTAACTAAGGTTCTGAGTGCTTAATTGATTTGCTAATAGTTGCATAGCTAATAAGGGTCTGAGGAGAGATTTGAACATCTATAGACCTCAGCTATATTCCTATACACCTCAGTACTTCAACAGCTATATATTTAAGCTGCCTTCAACGCCTGGAGGAAATTAGAGAGTCCTCTGTGGGATGATAGATGTGTTTTGGACACAAGGCCTCTCCTGGCTCTGGGGCTGGTTGAGGGGGCTGCTCTCATCCTTGTTTATATATGTCCCAAACAATGCCACACTATGTTGTGTGGCCTGGTTCCCTGGAGGCCTTTGCGTTATTTTGTTTAATTAATTATTTTTTTTTCGGTGGGGCAATGAGGGTTAAGTGACTTGCCCAAGTTCACACAGCTAGTAAGTATCAAGTGTCTTAGACTGGATTTGAACTCAGGTCCTCCTGAATCCCGGCCCAGTGCTTTATGCACTGTGCCACCTAGCTGCGCTGTTTTATTTTTTTAATGACAAACAAAAGAAATGTGTCAGGGTGGGAAGGATAGCAGAGATACCTCAACCCCCTGTTCTAAGCATCACTTTCCTCCAATACTCTTCCTTTAATAACCTTCTCTTCCTACACCTCCTTTGCCCATCTCTCCTATATAAGTGAACAAAAATAACAAATGACAGAGCAAAGATTTGAATTCAGGTCCTCTAACTTGAAATCCCAGAAGCTGCCTTAACATTTAACAAATATTTTAAAAGTATCTATTATGTATAATGCATCATAGAGGTTCCAGAGGAGAAATAAATAGATATTGAGCTTTCAAACCAGCATGATGGGTTTCGAATTGTCTTAGGAGCTGGGTTGCTTAGCAACTTTTGGTAATATCATAATTATCTGCTGACAGTAAGTTATTGTCCAGCTGCTTGGAATGGTAAGGTATAGCAACTTTCTCCTCACCTTCTCATCTCTAGTTAGAATAAAAGGTCCCAGAAATGTGCAAATTGAGTCATGTTTCTGGCTTAAAGGTCACAGAACTAGGGCTAGAAGGGACCTTAGAAGATCTTAAAAGATGCCCCTCCTTTTACAGAATACACTGAGGCTGAGAGAGGTTAGTTACATAGTGTCAGCCATGGACAATTAGTAAATATATGAGGCAAAATCTAAATTTGGGTCTTCCTGATTCCAATCCCAGTGCTCTATCTACTGTATTACTTACAAGGCTACCTATTGTTAAGACCACTGATTCTCCATTCAAAAGGGACTTTCATCATGGAAGAAGGGAACACTTACTGGCCTTCAGACTTGGCATAGAATTTAGAAGGCAAAGGCTATGATGTGTTACCTGCTCCCAAACCTGAGAGATATTCTGTAGCTAGTTCTAGCAAAGGGGAAGATAACTGGATAACTTGATCAGACTGGAAGTATTTGACAGAGCTGAAACAACTCAGATGAGTTGAGCTTTCTCCATCTCTCCTTTCTCATGCACTCTCATTGGTTTCTATCCTGATTTGCATTTGGACAATTCATAAAGCATTTATTAAGTACCACATTCCAGGCACTGGACAAAAATGAGATGGTTCTTGCACACAGTGGGCTAACAAATTATTTGACTGGGGAGGGAACAAGGTGAATAACATGTATACCGAAAAGTAACCTCAAAATAACAAAATAAATTCAAGGAGTCTTCCCTTTGTGGAAGTGGAGTAGTGACTAGAAAACTAGCCTCAGAGTCAGGAAAATCTGGGTTCAAGCCCCTTTTTGATAGGTACTAGGTGTGTGACCATTAGATTGTAGGCTAACCCCTTGAAGTCAGAGACTATCTTTTGCTTCTTTTTGTATCCCCAGCACATAGCATGATGCCTGACACATAGTACATGCTTAATAAATGTTTGTTGATTGACTGATTGATAGATCATGGTCAAGTCACTTAATCTCTTAGTGACTTCTATATTGAAAAGTAGCTGTTGATATGCTTGGTAGAAATTTCCATATCAGAAGCTTAGTAGGCTAAAAAAAAAATACAGATTTGAACAAAATAAAATAATTCTAAGGTTGGAGGGGCAGCATTAGAAACTGATGGGATCAGGATACACCTTGGCTAGGAGGTAAAACTTAAGTTCAGCCTTGATGGAAGCTTGAAATTTTAAAAGATATGGTTTGGAGCTGGGAAGCCTTCATAGTTTGATATCAGAGTAAGCCCCTATGGGTCTAGGAGAGCTTATCTATTTCCATCCCATTGCCAGGAATGCCTGTATGTCATATCTTTATGGTTACTTTTATTTTTTTTTATTAATTTTTTTTGTGGGGCAATGAGGGTTAAGTGGCTTTCCCCGGGTCACACAGCTAGTAAGTGTCAAGTGCCTGAGTCCGGATTTGAGCTCAGGTCCTCCTGAATCCGGGGACAGTGCTTTATCCACTGCACCACCTAGCTGCCCCCTTTATGGTTACTTTTAATGATGGGAAGAAGGGAACAAACATTTATTAAACACCTAAGCATTGTGCTTTGTGCTTAAAAACATTATTTCATTTGACCATTAAGATGCACCTAAGTAATTTTTGATGTATTCATATATGTGTACTAAATTAAAGACAGATTTGTATGTTTGTATTAAGTTGGAAATGTCCCACAGAATTCCATATACTGATGAGTCCTCATGAAATATTTCTCTCTCTCTCTGGCAACATTATCTTTTTTTTTAAATTTTTTTTTTTTTTAGTGAGGCAATTGGGGTTAAGTGACTTGCCCAATGTCACACAGCTAGTAAGTGTTAAGTGTCTGAGACCGGATCTGAACTCAGGTACTCCTGACTCCAGGGCCGGTGCTCCATCCACTGCGCCACCTAGATGCCCTTAACATTATCTTTTTATTCTGCATGTTTCAGCCCACCAAGTATCTTATTGTCCATTGCTTTGAAAGATCTTGATGTATCTTAGGTCATTACAAGTCATTTTGACCTTTGTCTTGCCACTGGGCTCCAATGACTCTGGAGGAGAAAGTAAGGCTGATGACTTTGCACAGCTCTACCTTACTTAAATCCAATTCACACACAGGTGAAGATGTCACCCTTGTGGTGTCATTGGTAGTCTTTGAGAATGAAGGATGAACAGCAACAACAATGACAATGACAACAACAACAGCAACAACAGATCTTGAGTTAATAAGAGCACTGGACATGAATATAGATTTTGTGGGGAAAAAAATGCACGTTTTCCTTGTAAACCATTGTGTAAATATTGGGGAGAAAAAAAGAAGTATCCATTGTTCCTGTACTCAAGCTACTTATCATTTAGTTAGGGCAACAATACATCTACTTATAAAACAATTCACACTTATCACAGAAGGATCCAGGAAAGGGAGAACTCAAGGAATAGCTCTTTTATACAATGATATGTTGTATAACAAACAAGTATTGTACTGTGCTATCTGAAGAGCTAAACTTCAGTTTGTCAATTCATCCATGCCCCTCCTCTCCCCTTCCTTTTCAAGTCCTTGTTTTCAAGATAGACCAAATGCTACCCACTTCATTACATTTTTCAACCATTGTTTTCTTCTCTTATTCCAGACTCTGTGGCATTTCTATTTTCCATTTAAAAGTGTGTTTATATTGATGCCTTTTGTTTTTACTTCACAATCATTTACAAATACATCCTTTCTCTGCCCCACTACTGTTCGAATATCAATATATCTTTCTCTTTTCATTTCAGAAGTGAAGGTTTATAAGATTGTAATATTGCATACTCTATCAGACAGGGTCAAAGTATTGGTTAATGTTGAACTGTTCTTTTGTTCTCTTTATTTTAAAATCTTAGTTATAACAGATAGCTACCTTGTCAGAGGAAATTAAGAAAATAATTAGGAAAAGACTCTTAACAAAGTTATCCCAAAGTAGAATGGGATGCCTCAAGTGGTAGTAGATTGATCATGGCTGCAGGTCTTCAAAAGAAGGTTGTATTATGGATGAGTAGAAAGGATGTGTGGTTTGGAATATATGGCCCCTTCAATTCTCCCCCAGGCCCCCCCCCCCACTTTGAGATTCTGTGACTTCATACCACAGGGATTATATTGGAATGAACTGTTGAAATGCTGTTTCCCATCACTGAAGATCTTCAAATGGAACTTAATTAGAATTGCCAAGAAGGGGCAGGTAGGTGGCGCAGTGGATAAAGCACCTGCCCTGGATTCAGGAGTACCTGAGTTAAAATCTGACCTTAGGCACTTGACACTTACTAGCTGTATGACCCTGGGCAAGTCACATAACCCTCATTGCTCCACCCCAAAACAAAACAAGAATTGCCCAGGAAATTAGATAACCTCCAAGGGTTCTTCTAATTCTAAAACTCTGTTTCTTCATTACAACATTTTCTTCTTTTTGCCTAGGAGACCTGAAGGAAACCATTTACTATTATCAATTTATTTGTTTATTTTTAATCATAATTCCAGAAGCTGGAGATAATAGGAGTTGTATAGAAATGCATAATCTAAAAGAAGGCAATACCTTTTATCATATCTGGAATTTAATTATGAAATCCCTTTATGGGAACAATGCCTATTCCATTTATTTTATGTCATTTTTATTGATATCTTTTGTTTCCATAGCATCTTGATTTTTCAATACGCCTCTTCCCCCTCTACTACCCAGTGATCCATTCTTGTAACAAAAAATAAGAAGATAAAGAAAAAAAGTAGTTTAACAAAATCAAACAACATATCAACTATTGGAGAGTACATTTACTATTCCACCTCCAAAGTCCCCAACTCAGTAGAGAAGGAAGGGAAGTGAATTTTCTCAACTCTTTTCAAAGGCCAAATTTCATCATAAAAATAATATAACATTCATTTTTTTCCTTTCCGTTTCCATTACTTGTCATTGTTCAAGTTGTTATTTTAGTTCTGCTTATTTTGGGACAGCTCATTTGAATCTTCCCTTACTTCTCTGAATTATTCATATTCTTATAGCATAGTAGGGCAGGTAGATGGTACAATGCATCAAGTGTTGTGCCCGGAGTCAGGAAGACTCTACTTCCTAAATTCAAATCCAGCCTCATACACAGTCTCCGTGTGACCTTGGGCAAGTCACTTAACTATCTTTCCCTCAGTTTCCTCTGTCAAATGATCTGGAGAAGGAAGTGGCAAACTACTCTATTTTTGCCAAGAAAACTCCCCAAATGGTTACAAAGAGTCAGGCATGACTGAAAAATGACTAAACAACAAATAGTTTAGTAATATTCAATCACATCCCATTGAGTGAAAAGATAATAAGAGCTCTTAGATTTGAGAGAACGGGTGCTCCTTCTTTTTATTGATTACTGAGTTGGAACTCTAACTAATTTATGATATTTTTACAAGTTAATTTTCCAAAAGAGAAGAAAGCAGGTAGAAGATGGTGAAATATTTTGAAACAAGAGAAACAGAGGTTTTTTAGGGTTCTCCTATACAGATCCTTTTTAGATTCTATCTAGCATTATTTCTTTTTGGTGAGGCAATTGGGGTTAAGTGACTTGTCCAGGGTCACATAGCTAGTAAGTGTTAAGTGTCTGAGGCCAGATTTGAACTCAGGTACTCCTGAATCCAGGGTTGGTGCTTTATCCACTGTGCCATCTAGCTGCTCCTCTATCTAGCATTTTTAAAGCAGTTAATGAATTTAACCATAATCCAGAACTGCAGGTGAGAGGATTTCCCTTGTCCCCAGGAAAAACAACACATGATATATTAGCTGTCAGCAATAGTTTTCATGAGATTGGTTTCAGGAATGAATATTAAGCTAAGCCTAAAACATAGATTTGGCTTTGAATCAAGTTTTTCTGAGGTTGAAATAGTCTTTAAATGTCTAGCATCTCTATCCATATATATTGCTTTTTTGCTCTCTGTGTACAATTTTTGCCCAGCTCCTTGGGTTACCATGGTATGATGTAGAAGACTTTGGGCTTGGTATCAGAACACCTGGATTTGAATCTCAGCTCCAGTGCTTATTAATTGGCTCCCTATTTAAATGCATCTATTATCTCCCCACCACAAAATCCTCTGTTTGGTATTTAAAGCCATTTACAACCTGGCACCAGCATACCATTCCAAACTTGTTAGACACTATTCCCATTTACAAACTCTGTGGTCCAGCTAAACGGGTGTTCTCCCTGTTCCTGACACATGGTACTTCCTTTTTCATCTTGGTATGTGCTCTGCATGACCATGTGCCTGGAACGTATTTCTTCCTCATCCTTGGCTTGAACATTTCCTCATCTCCTTCAAAGGTCAGTTCAAGTATCACCTTTTACATCATCTCTTCTAATTCCCTCAGCTGCTATTACTCCTTCCTGCTCTCTCTCTATTACCTTATATTTCTCTTGTATATGTTTTTGTGTATATGTACATATTTCTCATTCTTCCCATTAAGTGTAAGCTCTCTGACATAAGGAGCTTTTTCATTTTTGTCATGTCTCCAGCATCACACACAGTGCCTGGATAGTAGTACTTTATAAATATTTATTTACTGAATAATTGTGTGCTTTTGGGGACTTTTTTACTTTAACCCTCAGTTTCCTCATCTGTAAAGTGAGGATGATACTTCTTACACTGAGTCATTTTGCTAACTTGAAAGTACAATATAAATGTCAGTTGCATTCTTATTCAGACTCATTCCCCCTATTTCAGTGCATCTATGACCAACTTGTCTCTATATGTAGGATCACATGATATATATAATATATACACATGTATACATATAGATATATTTATGTGTATATAACTATATGCAAGTATGTGTACATATGTGTATATGTATGTATACACACATATATACATACATGTAGATGCATGTGTATATACACAAATATATGTGTCCTCCCCTACCCCCATCCCTGGGAAAGGGAGGTATCTCAAAGATGTTTCAGTCTAAATCTCTCATTTTCCAAATGAGGAAACTCAGGCTTAGAGAGGTTAAGTGAATTGGCCAAGGTTATACAGATAGTAGGTGGCAGAGCCAGGTTTGCTGACTCCATATTTAGTGCTTTCTCCATGGTACTATTCCTGGCAATGAAGCAAATAACCTCATCTTACCAAAGCTGAACAAACCAACTAAACTCTAGGACAGTTTCCCACAGACTGAAGGAGAGCAAGAATTCTCTAACCCATCAGGTTGTCAAGAAGTTAGGACTGTATTGCTGAATGGCAATTCTGAGCACTAGATTGGTGATTAAAAAGCATCCAGAGATTTACTAGTTTAATATGCATGGCTTTCCCCAGCCTGAATTCCCTGAAATGGGAGCGTACCAAAGGGAGGGGGTGAAAGGGTGGAAAGAAAGAAAAGAAAATGCATGAAATTGACTGGCAGAAGGCTACAGGTTTATCAACTGTTTCAGGAGCTGGCCTCCATCACCTCAGCTTTGCCTCCAGCCCTCTGGAATTATTTTTAGCTGCAGGTTGGCTATATTCTTTTTTTCCTCCTTTCTACATCAAATGACTATGTTGGAAAGCTATCAAGCATGTGTCCAAGGCATAGAATCACAGCCAGCAATGCTTAAAAAAAGACCAGGCTCCAAACACAGACTCATCTGTGCTATCTTGCTTCAAGTCAATCCAAGGACCCCTCAGTGGCTAGGATAATGAGAAAAAGAAGCCAAAGCTGTTCGGTACTATTAAAAAGCAATGACACAGGCAAGAAAATCCTGACACTGTTCTCTCAGAGAGAGAGAGAGAGAAAGAGAATGTTTCCTCCAGGCAAGAACTATCAATTTCATGGAGTAGATAGGTAAATGATCAGTCTGCCACCTTTATTGTGTTTTACCTGAAATTAGAGCATGAGTCTAATTGATGCAGGGGATTGACAATGAAACCAAAGACCTAATCCTTGTCCATTAGCAACACTAATGCACATTATTCTGCTAAGGAAGGGATTGACATATATAACATTACTGACTTGCTTAGAGATGTTATGAGGGATTGAGACATGCACAGAGTACCACTGATGCTGCTCCCCATATGGAAGAATCTAGAGGGCTGGCGTCTGAGATCATTGTAATGATATGTAATGGAAGAAACTTAATGAAACTTTGGAGTATTAGGAGACATTATGTAGCTGGTTCAGTTTACCTGATCATGTGGTGGACAACAGTCTCTGCCTGCAGTTGTAAACTTGCAAATGGAGAGTATCTTTTTTTTTCTTATTTAGAATTTTATTTTTCCCAAATTACATATCAAAACAAATTTTAACATCGATTTTTAAAACTTTGTGTTCCAAATTCTCTTACTCCTTTCCTACCCCTCTCCCCTATGAATGCAAGCAATTCAATATAAGCTATCCATTAGCAGTCATGCAAAATATTTCCACATTAGTCAGGTTGTGAAAGAAAACAGACAATTTAGAAAAAGGAATTAACAAAAAATTAAGCTTCAATCTGCATTCAGATACCATCAATTCTATCTGTATAGATGGATTGCATTTTTCTTAAGTCCTTCAGAGTTGTCTTGGATCATTGTATTGCTGAAAATAACTAAGTCATTCACAGCAGATCATCTTACAATATTGCTGTTATTTTGTATACAGTACACTTCACTTTTTATCAGCTCATGTAAGTCTTTCTACGTTTTTTCTGATAGCATCCTGTTCATCATTTTTAAAATAGTAAAATACATTTATATAGTACTTTAAAGAGTGTATGGTACTTTATACCTGACAAAGAATGTTCTTCACAATAGCCCAGCAAAGTAGGTACCATAAGTACTCCTTCTCCTCATCTTACATTGATCTTGCCTCTACTTCAAATTTTTTTCAGTTACTACTGCTAACTATGTTTCCCTCCATCCTATTCCCTCCCCATGGTATTTACTCTTTTTTCTATCTTCTTTCACCCTTTCCCTCCTCAAAAGTGTTTTGCTTCCGACTGCCCCTTCCCCTAATCTTCCTTCCCTTCTTTCACCCCCCTCCCCTTTTATCTCCTTCCGCTCCTACTTTCCTACAGGGTAAGATAGATTACTATACCCAATTGAGTGTGTATGTTGTTCCCTCTTTGAGCCAATTCTGATGAGAGTGAGACTCACTCCCTCCCCCATACCTGTAAATAGAGAGTATCTTAAAAAAAGCATTAGTTGCCAGTAGACCAAATATTCATTATGTACCCATTATGTACCAGGCACTGTCTTAAGAGCCAGAGATACAAAGAAAAGCAAAAGACAGTGTCCACTTTCAAGGAGCTTAGTCTAATGAAGGAGACAATATGAACACAACTTTATACAAACAAGATATATACAGGATAAATTAGAGATAATCAACAGAGGGAAGACACTAGTATTAAGCAGGAATCAGGAGAAGCTTCCTTGTAGAAGGTGGTATTTTATTTGGGACTTGAAGGAAGCTAGAGAATCCAGGATGTAGAGATGAGGATGGAGAGTCTTCCAGACATGAGGGATGGCCAGTGAAAATACACAGTTGTGAGATGGAAGTGTCATGTGTAGGGAACAGCAAAGAGGCTAGTGTCACTGGATTCCATTGCACACAGAGCAGAGTAAATTGAAAGAAGATCGGAAAGGTAGGAATAGGCCAGGTTATGAAAGGCTTTGAATATCAAACAGAATTTCTTATTTGACCTTGGAGGTAACAGTGAGCCAGTGGAGTGAATTTCAATGGTATGTATGTATGTACGTAAGTACATATGTATGTATGCATGCATGTATGCATGTGTGTGTTTGCGACATGATTGGATCTTTGCTTTAAGAAGGTTGACTTGACAGATGAATGGAGGATAGGCCAGAGAGGAGAGAGATTTGAGGCAAAGGAACCAACCAGCAGGCTATTGCAATATCCCAGGAATGAGATGATGAGGGGGTTATACCAGGGTGATTGCAGTGTCAAAGGAGAGAAGGAATTTGGAGGGAGAGATATTATGATGGTAGAAATAATGGAGTTTGGCAACATACTGGGTATGCAGGGTTGGGGGGAGATAGAGAGTGAGTAGTTGAGGATAACATGTAGTCGTGAACCTGTGTGACTGGGATTATTTACAGTAATAGGAAAGTTAGAAATGAGGAAGAGTTTGGTTGAAAAGATAATGAGATCCATTTCAGATGTGTTGAGCTTAAGAGGTCTATGTGACATTGAGGTTTTTTGTTGTTGTTGTTGTTGTTTTTTAGGGCAATGGGGGTTAAGTGACTTGCCCACAGTCACACAGCTAGTAAGTGTCAAGTGTCTGAGGCCAGATTTGAACTCAGGTACTCCTGAATCTAGGGCCAGTGCTCCATCCATTATGCCACCTAGCTGCCCCCGTGACATCGAATTTAGAGACACCCAGTAGGTGGTTGGAGATGCATATGCAGAATTTAGGAGAGATGTTAGTGATAGCTGAGATAAGGCTCATCTGGCAGTCATGTCACATCTGGAGGCAAACTTGGTGGGACCAATGTTTTGTAGAACATATGTTAAGTCTAAGCCCCTTCCCTCCAAAGACTGATATGGGATAGGAAAGAACATATCCTCAATATGTTGGGGATGAATATTTTTTGTTTTGTTTTGTTTTTGCAGGGCAATGAGGGTTAAGTGACTTGCCCAGGGTCACACAGCTAGTAAGTGTCAAGTGGCTGAGACCGGATTTGAACTCAGGTCCTCCTGAATCCAGGGCCAGTGCTTTATCCACTGTGCCACCTAGCTGCCCCTGATGAATATATTTTTTACTATCATGCCTTTGAAGTAAACATTCCTTTGTAAAAGCTAATTTATAATATATGATTATTTAGAACTGCAGTGCTAGTCACTTGTGACAGTGTGTGTGTGTGTGTGTGTGTGTGTGTGTGTGTGAGAGAGAGAGAGAGAGCACGTGCACTCATGCATGCTCATGTCCTAACACAATTAGTTGAGTTTTAAACTAATAGCAGTAGAGATACCTCATTCCATAGGGTACCCATAGAACTCTGAGGGGGGGAAAAGTCTAATTCTGGGATAGTTACCTAGGACACATTTACTCCAGATATTTAAGTAAATTGTTTATATCATCAATATGAGAATTCCCTACACTTGTGTAACTCATTCATGCCCCCTTAATTAATGGGATTCTTGAGCATATTTTTTCTTCTTGGGTGCTGTCTTCTCCAATTAGAATGTAAGCTCCTTGAGGGCAGGGACTATCTTGCTTGCTTTTATTTGTATCCCCACTGCTTATCACAGTGCATGGTAAATATTAAACATTTAATAAATTCTCTCTCTCTGTCTCTGTCTCTCCTCCTATATCTCCTTCCCTCCCCACTCTGTCTCTGTATTTCTCCTTTCAGTATCTTTCTTTTTCTGTCTTACTCCCTGTACTTGAGAGGCCTTCCTCTATCCCTAACAGCTAATGTTTATAGATGATCTAAGAATTGCAAAACTCTTAATACCTGCTATCATTTTTTCCATCACTCTGCTCCTATGACTGAAAAAGCAGAAGGAGGCCACATAGGATTGAGGGCTGTTTTGCATTTTCATCTTTCTTGAGGCATCATGGCCCAGCAAATTTATCAAGGGGTCAACTTTCTGATGATGAGCATCTCTGCACTTAGGGTTTTTGATGACAGATAATCCATGATCATGATGAAAACTAACAGCTTTTCCAGCCTGGCAGAATCTGGCAGGGTTTGTGAAAAACTGACATACCCCTGTTATAACCGTGGGTCACGTCCACATCATGGTGAGAGATTGAATAAGAAGTTTTACTCAGGATACAGAGCCAGAATACAGAATCCCATGGATGGAAGGGATTGTAGAGACCAACTTGTCTTTGATTAAGAATCCTCTATGACATCTCCAATAAGTGGTCATCTAGGCTTTGCTTGAAGTCCATGAGTAATGATGACACCACTGCCATTTGAGGCATCCAATGTCCTTTTGGAACATTTCTAATTTGGGATTCCCCCTTCCCTCTTACATTACACCTGTTTGTCTTTCTTCAAATTACACCCATTTCTCCTGGTTCTGACCTTTAGTGCCAAGCAGAACAATGAGTGTTCTTCAAATACTTGAAACCAGCCCCTTCCTTAAGGTGCTCCCCTTTCTATAATTGCTTCAAGTCAGTGATAACATTTAGAGATAGTGTTAGAGTCAGGAAGATCTGGGTTCAAATCCAGCCTCAGAAACTGATTAGCTAGCTGTGTGATCCTGGGCAGTCACTTAATCTTTGTTTTCCTCAGTTTTCTTAATTGTAAAATGAGGATGATAATAGTACCTACCACTCAGAGATGTGATTATCAAAAGAGATAATATTTGTAAAAATGCATGGCACAGTACCTGGGTCATAATATTTGCTATATAAATGCTTATTCCTTTCCTTTTCCTTTCATAGCATATATGAATTATTGAACTCAGGAAAATGAAACTGCCTTCCAATGTGAATTCAACAGTTTTCAATTCTCTTCTACTCTGCCCTACTTTCTTCAACACCCTACAACATCACCTTGGGGTAGCTAGGTGGTTCAGTGGATAGAGCACTGGCCCTGGAATCAGGAGGACCTGAGTTCGAATCTCACCTCAGAGACTTACTAGCTGTGTTGACCCTTGGCAATTCACTTAACCCCAACTGCCTTAAAACATCTGGGGCCATCTCCAGTTGTTTTGATATATATCTATATATCTATCTTGCCACTGGACCCATATGGTCATGGAGAAGAGAATGAAGTTGGTGACCTTGGACAGCCCTCCCTCACTTAAATCCAATTCAGTGCAAGTCATGACATCCCCCTGATGTTATGGTCCTCTTTGAGAATGAAGAACAAACAATAATAACAACAACAATCTCACAGCCCCTTTCTATCTTTTTGTTGGTCAGTCATTTCAGTTGTATCTGATCATTCATGATCCCTTTGGGGTTTTCTTGGCAAAGATATTGGACTGGTTTGCCATTTCCTTATCCATATAATTTTATAGACAAGGAAACTGAAGCAAAAAGAATTAAGTGACTTGTCCAGGGTCACACAGCTAATAAGTGTCTGAGACCAGATTTGAATTCAGGAAAATGAATCTTCTTGACTCCTGACCTGGCATTCTATATTCAGTCCCCCCACATCCCCAGCTGCTTTAACATCCTAGTCATGCTTTTCTGGGTGGCAATGCATTTTGCTTTTGGTTAGCTTTAATGAGTAGGAAGAGTTCCCTTACATCAAGCCCAATTCTCCACTTTTTTTACTCATTGTTCTTGGTTCTACCCTCTAGGACCAAGCAGAGCAATCCTAATTCCTCTTCCATGAAGACAACCACTGTGTTTCACCCATGTGTTTTGTTCATTGGGTTTGTGGAAGAATATGTTCACACTTTAATAAAATGATGGTAAAACATTTTGGTATCCACAGAAGTACACTCCTTCTCTTGTTAGTCATACTTTAGAAATGGATATGCCAGAATGACTAAGTGGATAAACTAGAAGCTAGAGGTCCAGTGGTATGTTTTTAGCTTATTACTGAGCCTCTTGCTAAGTAATGTCCTCTATGCCAACTTTAAGGATATAGAAATAACAATAATATAACAATGATATGCTTTTCTTACAGGCAAAAAATGTGCTAACCTATTGTCTATGGGATGTGGCCTATGAGTTTTCTTTTTAATTAAAAGAGATTGAGTCATACCCACTCATTTACAAGCATTTTCAAGGTGCCATTGTGATCAACTGCATGAATATCAATTATGATGCAATTATTCTGACATAGTGAATCTCTGTTCTACCTTTATCCCTTTCTAGGCTCTTCCACTCCTGACACTATACATTTCTCCACTATTCCACAGAATTCTTTTCACCCTGGATGTTTGTTCACTCCACCCCTGCCTTTCTTATACCAGAAGCATTTTCTGCTGCTGCAGTCCCTTGTTTGGATTAGCTGGCTTCTCATAGAACGTCCATTTTAAGGAAAATACCTAGGGTAGCGATGTCTTCATTCCACTCTAGGCTCCACTTCTGACACTCTAGACTTCATTTACCATGCTCCTGCTTGAATAACTCCCTTTACTGTGCCCCTTGCCCCATTTTTGGCTCTGTTTTATGTGTTATCTTTTCTCATTTGAATATAAACTCCTCAAAGGCAGAGGTTAGTTTTTTTTTCTTCCCATATGTAAATTCCCAGAACTTTAGAAAAGTGTCTGGCACATAGTAAACACTTAATACAAACTTGCTGATTTGACTTGACTCTATTAGGGAACTGAGCCCATGACCTTGGCATCATTAGGCACCATGGTGTAATCAAATGTATTAATCTGAGTCATAGCTTGCCCTCTTTGACTTCGAGGTTGGCAAATAGATTAATTCATATGTCAAATATGATCTAAACAGTAATGCCTGTATCTTGACTCAGGGATCAAGTTCCCTTACTGTCCTGGCCATATTGGCTCTGTCTTGTCTTACCTGTCATGCTCCCCGGAGTTATTGTCCACCATTGCCAACACTAATAACAGCAGCAGCCATGGTGGTGGTAGTGGTGGCAGCAGTAGCAACAGCAGAAGCTAACAGACTTGTCAGCCTTCTGATTTTCCCTAATAAGTCAGATTACTAAGAAGCCTCTGAATGGAACTATAACTGCAATAGTGCCTCTGATGATTAATTGTAAGATAGTTGGTTAGGAAAGTACATATAACAGTGTTTAATAACAGTTCTTTGAATGTTGATTATTAAGAATCTCAAGTCAGGAGTATTATCATGAGGGCAGTTTAGGTTTATTTAAGCAACTTCAGGTAATCATGTATTTTCTAGGCTTTACTTCAATACTTAACAATAACAGCTAACATTTATGTGATGCTTACTATATCCCGGGCACTCTATTAAATACTTGACAGTTATTATCTCACATGATCCTCACAACAACCCTGGGAGGTAGGTGCTATTATTATTCCCATTTTATAGATGAGGAAACTGAGGCAAAGTGAGGTTAAGTGACTTTGCCAGGGTTACATAATTTGTAAGTGTCTGAGGCTTGATTTGAACTCAAGTCTTCTTGGCTCTAGGCTCAGTGCTCTATTGACTGAAATCTGTAATTTTTTTCATCTCAATGATCTCTCCTTTGATAAAGATTGGGACCCTTCCTGACATTGGAAGACAGTTTCATTTTCCCTAGTTCAAGAATTCAGTTCAATAAATATCTATTAAGTAACTACAATGTGAGGTGTACTGTGCTAGGTACTGGGAACAGAAAGACAAAAGCAAACATTTTCTGCCCTCAAGGTGCTTATATTCTACTTAAGGATACAGCTATAGGTTTGTATAGATAGATATCATGAGAAGAGTACTCCCTTAGGAATAATGATAATGCTGATCCCAGGATGTGTTGGTTTACTTAGTCACATGGAGCTCACATACTGGGTGCATGCCAACGGTTAAAACATTTGCACAAATAAACAAATATGAGTTGTGTGATCTAGCACATAGTAGCTAATCCTCTCCTTAAGCACCTTTCCAAAATTAATTAGGCTGTCCTTTAACTCAAAGTTTCTTAAATTGTGGGTTGTGACCCCATATTGGGTCTCATTACTGAATGTGGGGGTTTTGAAAAGTTTGGCAACAGTAAAAGATTATGTATATCTATTTAATATACCTATTTATCTTGGATCATGAAAAAATTTCTTGGGTGGAAAGGGGCTATGAATGGAATAAATTTAAGAAGCCCTGCTTTAACTGATAGATACACAATCCATTGTCACAACTGTCCTTGAAGCCTTTTCAGCTTGGCAAGATCTGTCAGTGCTTGCATTCTGCTAACATTACCCCCAAGAACACATGTTGCAGGTGAGACAACATTGAACTTGGTAAAAGTACCTGAATTCAAATCCTGACTCTGGCATTTACTACTTATGCCAAATCAGTTTATCTTTTTAGGCCTTAGTTTCCTCATTTATAAAGTGAGGGAGTTGATAAAGTATCTTCTAGTTCTAGATCCTTGGCCCTATGAACCCAAGGTTATCATAACACAATGAGGCATTAGGATTGGAAATTAGTAGACAGCTATACCAGCCCTTTAAAAAATGAGAGAGCTGAGTTTGATGGGCAACCATACAGTTAGTTTTCATGCTTCTCTATACCTCAGTTTTCCTATCTACCACTGTGGAATTAATGGTGCCTTACCCTTTTCTCCTTCACAGGGAAGCAAGGAAAATTAATTGGAGAATCAGTTAAGTGCTTTGTACTTTGGGGAGATGGGGTCTCTGTAAATATAAGGTAGTACAGGAGAAGAGTCATAAAACATACTTGTTAAAGCAAAGCCAGGAATAAATCCAGCTCCATGTTCCAAATACAACATTTTATTGGAGGTTGGTAGGGAAAAATCACCATATCATTTAGGATTAATTTACAGACCATCTACTTATACCTGAGGGACAATGTGAGGTAACTGGGGCCTATCATAAAGAAAAGTGACTGAAAATCAATCAGCTCAGATAGCTGTAAACAGGTCACTGGGGAAATGCAGCTGGGCAACTCCAACCTGGCCTATTTAGTGTGCCAACAGTGGCCTGTATCCCACTAATTCAGAATGTCTCTGAGGGATTCAAGGTAAGAAAGACCATGAAGTCAATGTCCCAGTAGTAACATCATTAAGAAGGAATGAGGCAGAGCCATTCACAATTTGTTTCCACCCCCATCCCACTCATTTGGGTTTACAGCATTTTTTTAAATAAAAAATATCAAAAAAGATGATATGCTTGGGGATAGAGAGAGAGAGAGAGTATATGTGGACTGACCGATTAACTGTGTATATGTACATGTGTATAGATTTTTTTCGGTAATAAAAGATTCACTCTATGTCTCAGTGATTAGCCCCTCATGCCCAGGTGACAGTTACTACTGTGTGGGGCTAAAAGCAATATTCCAGATTTACCATGCATTAAGTCTGGCTCTGTTTCTCATTATCAACCATTCAATGAAAATAAGATATGGACTAATATTAGGAAACTTTGGTTAAAGCAGTAAATAGGAAATTAATCTTTTTTATCTCATTTTATTCATTCATTTAATTATTGCTTGGACCTGTGATTTATTTTTTGCTGTAGAAATTCCCCAGTGTAGAAATTCCTTTCACTAAAGTAGTCAACTTCTTTGTGATTTCCAGTTTTAGGGAATTATCTGAGGGCACTAAGAGGTCATTTTTTTTTTCTTTTTAACATTTTTAGCAAGTCACTGAACTGGTATTCATCAGACTGAACCATCTTGAATCTTTCCATCCAAGATGTCATTATGCCCCTTTATAAGCTGTGTACTATATAAGCAATTTTTGGTTGTGGGTACATCCTTCCTTTTACCAACCACTAGCTGATAAAGCTGTTAACGAGCATTAGATAAGCCAGTGTTGGTTTTCATTATTTGATATAGTTTTAAATTCTGTGATAGATGGAGAGAGAGAGAGATGGATGAATAGATAGAGATGGATAGATAGATAGATAAGTCATTTATTGTAGCCTTATTATGTGGCATACACTGTGATAAGCTTCAGAGACACAAAAACAACTAATCAAGATAGTCCTTGCTTTCAAGGAGATTGAATTCTAACTGTAGGAGAAAGTACATAAAGGAGTGCTGAACAGGATAGGGGTAGAGTAGGAGTAGAGGCATTATCTTTGGCATAAGGTAAAAGCTTGCTTGTCAAAGCTGGGAGACCGTGGTGTAGAGTTTAAAATTCTAGAAGGAAGGAGAGGAGCCTGATTTCCTGAGAGCATAATGAGGATGGCCAGGAAGTGGCTATCCTATTATTGGCCAGATGCTCAACCAACCAATGATAGGGCACACTGGATTGCTGAAGGATGATGACTGGATCTCCTTTCATGTTTCCTCCACTGGGCACACAATCCAAGAATGAGATACTGGGCAGCAGTATGAGGTGGCATCGTAGCAATCACAAATACCACTGAATCCTCCAACTATTGTTTAGAATCCATCTTGTCAGAGGGCAGAGAAGAGAATCCCAGGTGGGGCCTGATTAACAAGAGGTGGGGAAATACCTTCAAATGTACAGTATGGTTAAAACTCTAGTATGGTGCAGTAGTCCATTATCTCTGTCATCTCCACTTGTTTTTGAGAAATAGAATTTTGCAGTAAAAAGAGTTTTGGATGTGGAATAATAAGATCTGGGTTCAAATCTTGGTTCTCCTGCTTGACTACCTGTATGACCTTAAAGCAAGTTACTTTATTTCTCTGGGCCTTGGTTTCTTTATCAACAAAATAAGAGAATTATACTACGTGGCTTCAAAGGTACCTTCTGTGATTCTTATTTGGAGATATGCTCATAAATATTTAACAACAAGATTTCTGGGAAAATTAAACTTTTAAGCTTAATCTGCATGATTAACACTTTCTACATAATTTTTTAAAGTCTAGAAAATAAGCAAAACAATAAATCAGGCTGTAATTTGTAGTATTTGCCAATTTCTGAGGTATAATTGCTCATATTGAAAATTTAACAATCACCTTATGATTTGATTGGGGCTGGCCCCAGCATACCCTTCTCTATGATGTACCCCTTCTCATATTTGGGTTTAGAAAAAATTCCATTTTGCTTATAAGAGTTCTGAACAAAGCCAGAGGCTTGAGCAGTCTGTTCTTTCTAAACACTAATAGCTTTTTTCTCCTTTTCAAATAATTATCATTTGCTTTCTGAGTCTAGACAGGACAGAGGTGGAGGTTAGATGACAGGGAGCTTGCTTGTTACACTTAAAATGCATAAATTGAGCAGAAGAAATAAATGGATCTGCCATGGCTAGGTGGGTTCATTTAATTGAGCCCCAAATCTTTTCATGTCAGGTAGACTATGAGACAGTGGGGCCAGAGGGCTTTCAACTTTCCTTGTGGATAGGCCAAATTCTTTTGAATGGTTATAGATTTCATTTAGGAGGCTCTGTAATAATCTCAGACTTTCATTTTGAAAAATCCTTCTTTCTCAAATATACATCAAAGATGCCTTTAATAGATATATGAATTATTCTCACAAAGCTTTTTTTTTTTTGAGGGGCAGTCAGATGGGTTGTTAGCTATTGATGTCACCAAAAACTCTAGAACATGCAAGACGTACTTGTTTTCCTTTTCCCTCCTTCTTGCTGTTTTGTGATATAATACTGCCCATAATCCTCTATCCTCCATAACATTTTATAAATGAGTTTATATGGCAAATGACTGTTTAGCATATACATCATGGTTGCTATGTTTTTCTGCTTGGCCAAAAGCTTGAGTGTTTGGGAGCTAAGGTGACTTTTAGATTCTACTTGTCCTGCAAATGGAGACATGAAGTCAAAAATGAAATCATTCTTGCCCTTAGAAGACTACATTCCAATGGAGGGACACAACATTTATATAAGTGAATAGAATATGAGGCAATTTGTGGAGTGACAAAGTAGCAACTTGAAAGATTAAGAAAGGATTCATTAAAGAGTTGCTCATTGGGTTGAGATTTTAAAGAAAACTAATCTTCTGAGAGGTAGAGATGAGGAGAAAACATTTTTCAGGAATAAAGAATAGCTCAAGTTGATAAATGGATATGAGAGAAGAGGTGAGCAACATAAAACCCATAGTGAAATGGTTCTGGGGAACTTTAGGGGAAATGAATGGCTCATCAGGATCATTCAGGCTCCAATTTTTTTCATTACTTTGTTAAGTTTCCTTCCAATGTTGGAGATTGTGACCCATCATGTCTGCTCATCCTGTATTACTTTCATCCATGTCCTTCCATAAATTCTACATTGGTATCTGCAGTGGGCTAGGGATTTTCCTCTAGACCTTTTGACTTTGGGTAGGTAGCAAATGATTCTACAGCATGTCCTTAGGTTATCCCTCAATCTGATTACATGAGAAGCCCATCTTCTTTTGTGGTCATACCATATACTTATGATATACAGAGTTTTGTTTCTTGTTTGTCCTTCACTCTTGAGTATATACAGAGTATACACACACACACACACACACACATGCCTCACACACACACCCCACTGCCTCAGTTTCACCAAAAGTGGTTGCCTTTGTAACCATTTTTGTGTTTCTACACACATATACATACTTTTGTGTGTCTACATACATATACATACAAGTGTATATATATATATATATATATACACACACATACACATGTATACAACACTGTGTGTGTACACACACACATATATAAAGAGTATTTAGAATGCAACCACATTTGGCAAAACTGAGGCAGTGGTGAGAAGCAATGGCACTGATAATCCCCCAAAGCACAGAATCCCTAAACCTTAAATTCAATTTGCCTTTAGACTAAATGGTGTAAAAATTTAGTGAGATATTTGGCTTCCTAATTAAACTAAATTTAGGTTAATATTTAAATTGTTCAGCTGTCTCTGAGTACTTACTGAGTGATAAAATAGGAAAGAATCTCAAATGGGTACTAAAAAGCAGAGATAGACAGTTGGATTAGTGGTAGATAATCTGTGTCATGCATCACTAAAGTACATTGGTGACCTGAAGGAGTTAAAATCTTTTCCATAAAGGGGGATCATTAGGCTCTAAGATAATTTTATCTATGTAATGGGACAGCAGAAAGAAGGAAGGAAGGAGGCAAACATTTATTAAGTACCCACTATATACTTGGCTCTGTCCAAAGCACTTTTACAAGTATTATCTCATTTGATTTTTCACAAGTTCCTTGAGAGGTTACAATTCTGATTTTACAGATGGGGGAACTGAGGCAGACAGAGGTTAAGTGACTTGCCTAAGGTCTTACAACTGAGTAGTATCTGAAGCCAGATTTGAATTTGAGCTTTCTTTATTACAGGCTCAATGGTCTTTCCACTTCACCAGCTAGCTTCCTAGGAACTAGAAAAGGAGAGACCACAAGGATTCAGGAGTTCTGTGATTCATTCCTGGCTCTGTCACATGCTACTTGTGTCACCTTTGAAAATTCATTTATCCTGTCTGGGCCCTAGTTTCCTCATCTGTAGAATGCTGGAGTTAGACTGTGTGACCTCTAACACACTTTTCTGATATCTGTCAAGAGGTTTCATAGAAATCAAGAACTGCTGTCATTACAATTCAAACAGTCCCATTTCCTCATCTGTAAAACAGACAGAGAAAATGAGCTGATCACCAAGGTCCTTTCCAACTCAGATATTTTAGGATTTTATTGGAAAGCTGTCAGTGAAGGAGCATCTGTTTTGATTCAAAACATCTGAATTGATTATACTTGCATACAAAATCTGAGAATGACCTCATGCCCAGGGTGATTTGAGAAAAGTTTCTAGAGGCAAAGGAATGGCCCAGGAGCCTCATTTAGAGACAATGATGGCCCTATAGAGTTCTCTAACATCAGTGACATTTTTGATATATGCCCAGCTGCTTTGCTGTTCCATCCAGATGTGTGCTGTATCATTCAGCTAGAAACTCCCAACATTTCTTTCCATTAATGACAAAGTCTATGCATGCAAATAAAATCTAGAATGTTTCAGCCATCTGTCATGCCGATGGCTCTCAGTGCTCCTAGCAGGGGAGGGATTAAATGCGGTCTAACCCTTAGCACAGTGTTCTTCTTCAGGCATCTAGGTCAATGGCTAGTAGCAATTTCTGTCTCCCTGGAGACTGGCTGCTAATCAGGTGGCTCTGCCCACCTGGAACCCAGAAAAATCCCAATATCTGTGGACTGCTGCTCACAAAACACTTGCCTGACAATTCTCTGGTGATTTTATTCACAATAGCATCTATTTTTGTGCAGGATTGTTTAGACAAAAGCAGCACTAAAAGCCTCCTTTCCAAACACACTGCTCAGTTTTTCAGAGCATCAGAGAAACCTACCATGGGAAACACTGATCTGGTGAGCCTGTCTTTCCAGTGCATGATTGCCCCCAGTAACAAATTTTTCATTTGGTCTCATCTTGTTTGAAATAACTAGGACGCTGAAGCTTTTGTGATTTCACCAGGTAGACTGTTTTATCTTAAACAAACCAGACTTCCCTTTGAGAGTTGGGGAATTTCCATGATCATCCTCTCAGAACTTTCACTTCCTTTCTTCCAGTTCTCCTTGGTGTATGCTTTGTCATTTCAATGAGATCATAAGCTCACTGAGGGTAGAGACTATCTGTTATTTTTCTTGACTCTATTTCCTGAAGCCTGGCACAGTGATGGATATGTAAATGCTCTGCCAAAACAAAAACAAAACAAAATCTTCTTTGTGTGTGTTTCTATAAATATATCTTGAAATAGGAAAATCTGGGTCACTGAAGTGATCCCTCCTTGATATGATCTTTAGAGTACACCTTTCTTGTCTTCAAGAGGTAATGTAGACTGTCACTACTTTCCCAGACTGTTTTTTAAAAAAATATATCCTGCCTTGCTTTATAGTTGAAATGATTCTAACATATGAAACAAAGTTAAATTCCTTTCCTTGATATTTTGTCTTTTTTAATTGCTGTTGTTTTTGTTTTTTTGCAGGGCAACAAGGGTTAAGTGACTTGCTCAGGGTCACACAGCTAGTAAGTGTCAAGTGTCTGAGGTCACATTTGAACTCAGGTCCTCCTGAATCCAGGGCCAGTGCCACCTAGCTGCCCCATAAATTCCTTTCCTTCAGGTTGGATGCTTACTTCCTTTGGGAAGCGTAGTTGAGAAACCAAACATCATGCTAATGTAGAGTACAGCTTTAAAACATGTGCCCCCTTCACTCAAAACAGTAGTACTTGTGTGGGCAAGAAGCAAGCAAAATCAAAGCCATGATCTTTATAATTTCCCTGGTTCTATTTAATTCTATTCCATTTGACCAATATTTATTAAATTTATTAAAAATCATCTGTTGAATTGAATATGCCTTTATTCAGTGGAATTCCTCATACATCACCTAATCAACTTCCTGAAAACTGAAAGTGGTATGAGCAGCAATGAGTGTAAATATATGGACTTCAAGGGCCTGGCTCACAAATGTTGGGAAGAGGAAGTAGACCTGAAGATTGTAGTAGAGTGGGGGCCTCTAAATTCCCTCCCCAGAAATTATAATAGGGAAGGGATCAGAGTCTAGTCAAAGAGGGAAGGGGAAAATGTCAAGAGCCATTATGTCTCACACACAGTGGGGTTTGGATCAGGATGGGATGAATCAGTAGAGAGAGGAGTGTGTATGGCTCCTTCTGTCACACTCTCTTACTTGGGCTTTTCCTCCTGATACAAGGTGAGAGGGCTACAAATGCAAATGACATCTTTCCACACCTCATAAAACTTATGGTTTATTAAAAATACAACCTAGCACACGTACTATAATACTGATTAAATGTTTGTTGAAGTCATTTGAAAGCTTGATAAGAACAAGGCAAGGGCTTCAATTCCCACATACACTAACATTGCTCTGTTTCACAGTTATAGGTTTCTCCCATATCTATTTTTTCAAATGCAGGAGAGGTACATGGTTCAACACAAATCATTTCCCTGGCTAGAAGATGTGGGTCAGTGCATGTGTTTTATAATATTAGCATAACATAGTGGATGACATATTAGATTGGTAATTATGAGAGCGAGATTCTAGGGGGCCACATTAACTAGTTGTTTGGCTTTTGGAGAGTCACTTCTCTGTGACTTATTTCCCTCATTGGTCAAATGGAGGGATTAGATCTCTAGAGGCTCTTCTAGATCTAACCTCCTCTGATTCTTTATTTTCCTGAGGATATAGTGCATTTATATTCGAAGTAACTTCGATTGAATTTTATTCCATTCAGCATAACTTTTACTTGTCAGGCTCTGTTAGGGACTGGGGGTGTAAATACAGAAAAATGAAACCAAACCAGTCCTCTGGTTTACATTGTAATCTGGGGTTGAGTGGTGGGACAAGAGCCCCATGTAGATAGAAGTACAAAATAAGTACAACGTAAGTACAAAATACATATATATCATTTTCCAGGGGAAGGGGTGGGGTTGGCACAAAGAACTTGAAGGATCAAAATAAGTTTCCTGCAGGAGATGGTGTTTGAGCTGAGCTTTGAAGAATTCTATGATTACATAAGACAGGGAAGAAGAGGGGGTGTGTTCCAGGTAAGGAGGGCAAACAGCCTACGCAAAGATGGTGGTAAGAGGGGCAGTAGATGTAATGTCATGTAAATAAAAGAGTAAGCCATCCAGTGTGGTTTGAAGATGGAATGTGTGGGAAGAAGCCAAGGGAAAACTGTTTAGAAAGAGAGGCTATAACCAGATCATAAAGGCGTTTAAATATTAGCTAGAGAAGTTTGTATTTTGACATAAAATCAATAGGAATACACCAAATCTTCATGAGCAATGGGATGACAGTCAGACCTGTGTATGTGAATATCAATTTAATATTTGGGTAGAGAATGGATTGTGGGGAGAGACTGGATTCAGTGAGATCATTTTGGAGGCTATTGCAGTAGACCAGACCACAGACTGTGAAACCCTAAACGGTGTGAGTGGAAGGGAGATGTATGTGAGATATATTGTAGGTATTGAATAGATAAGATGTGGTAACTGGTTGGATGCCAGGTGTGAGGGAAAGGGAGGAATCCAGGATGTCTCCTAGGTCAGGGATGGATGACTGGAAGGATTTCATCATTGTGAGAAATTCTCTTTGCCAGTGTAGGTTACAATGGGACCTATACCTTAGTGGATTAAGTCTAAGGAATTGTCTAAGGCACCTACAGCTTGCCAGGATTTGAACCTAAACGTTCTTTACTTTAAGCCAGGAATTCAATCCTCTGTGACCAGACTGCCTCAACAATAAGCATAATTTTTTTATTTTCTAAGGAAAATACAATTTTTGTAATTCTGTTGGTTCCATCTGCCTGTTTAAAGCATATACCTATTTGTAGTGAATGTTTGTCTTAGGACATCAATGGATCAGAATTTTATTTCCCATATTATATTTTTGTTTTGTGGGGTAATGAGGGTCAAGTGACTTGCCCAGGGTCACAAGTTAGTAAGTGTCAATTGTCTGAGGCTGGATTTGAACTCAGTTCCTCCTGAATTCAGGGTTGGTGCTTTATCCACTGCACCACCTAGTTGCCCCCAATTCCCATATTATAATTAACCTGGTTTGCTAACTAACATTCTAATAAGCAAAACCTATAGATATATACTCTAGAAGTTAGCTCTAGAGCTGAAAGGGACTTTAAAGGCCATCTAAGACAATATACTCATTCCACCAATAAGGAAAACGAGGCCCAGAGATGTCAAGAGACTTGCCCAAGGCCACATAGGTAGTGTTATTGGGAACTCTATGGGACACCATGAATTTAACTATTTTTTCTTAGTTATTTCATGATTTTTATCATGAGGTTATGTTAGCTTTTATCTTTCCACCATGAATTAATTATTATATTAATGCTGATAATTCAGTTAAAGTTGAAATTGGTCATATCCCATGATGTTCATGTGGTTGTGATCATGAAACTGATTACATGCCATGGAGGCTGCTAGGTGGCACAGTAGAAAGACTATTGAGCATGGAGTCCAGAAGAACTGGGTTCAACTCTATCCTCAGACACTTACTAGCTGTGCCACCTTGGGCAAGTCACTTACCCTCCCTTTGCCTCAGTTTCTTTATCTGTACAATGGGTATAATGATAGTAGCTACCTCTTGGGGTTGTAGAAATATATTTTGATTTGGGGAC
Organism: Dromiciops gliroides; assembly: GCF_019393635.1. Lineage (NCBI taxonomy): Eukaryota > Metazoa > Chordata > Mammalia > Microbiotheria > Microbiotheriidae > Dromiciops > Dromiciops gliroides. The sequence continues at coordinate 315,688,159 of NC_057862.1, read as the reverse complement.
CCTACCTTTAGGCTGAGATTAGAAAACCTTAGGCCCTCAGGGTCTCTTCTGTGTGGGAGGTGCTGGTGCCCTTTCCCCTCCTCTTCAGCTGAGCCAAAAAGCCCCGTGGGCTGTACAAGATGCCAGGTCAGACAGCTGGGGGGAAAAAGCCCCCAGCTCCCTCCGACCTGAGGAGGTATCTGAGAGATGTTGGACTCTGGCGTAGCCTGTGCTGAGGCACGTGAAGCTGGAGTGGGGGGGGCGCCACCAGCTGCAGCTCTGGCTGGCGGATTAGCTTGGTATGTGTGTGCAAGAAGCCCCGAGATTTGAGTGGAGAGAAGAAAAGGTATATATAGACCTGGGGGTTAAATTGGGGGGCAGGGCTGACGAGATTAGAGAGGTTCCAATGGATGAGAAGAGGTCAAGCAGCAGCTGATGAGATTAGAAAGGTTGGAGCACAGCAGACTAGAGAGGGGGCTACAAGGATGCAGGAGAAGACGAGAAGGACTAGGAGCAGGGAAAAGAGAGGCCAAAGGGGAGACTAACGGAGCAGACAGACAGAAGGTCTGTGAGAGAGAAACACAGGGGTTCAGCAATGGCAGTAAGGAGAGGAAAGTTAGAAGCAGGGGGATTTACAAAGTGAAAGGGGCTCAGAGTTAGAATAAAGGACCTGAGTACCCTGAGGCGAGAGGTGGCTAAGGCCCTTATTGTATTAAAAAAGTTCGAAGGCAGCAGGTGGGAAAGAGAGGCAGTGGAAAGAGACCAAAGGAAAGCAGTCAGGCTGTACATTTTATTTCCCTGTATTCTTAATTTTAAATAGTATCTCATAAATAAACTCTGCCTTGATTATTTAGTTAAGAGGCTTCTTAATATTTTGCTTATCAATTTGGGAGTGGAGCAATGTGGTGGAACTTCATAAACGGCCCATATTAAATTAACAGCAGTCAGATAGCCAAATAGTCAAAAGTCCCTGAATTAGTCCTCCAGTCATATTAGCCCCCCAAATTAGGCTAGTCATCAAAAATATTTTCACAGAGTTTTTATGAGGATCAAATGAGAAAACATTTGCAAATTGCTTACACAATGCCTGTTGCATAGTAGGTGTTGTGGAAAGGCTAACTATTATTATTCTTGGCTTCTGCATGTGCTAGTCACATGCGGAATCAGGGAAGTGTTTGTAAAATGATCCCTTTATCCCATTATAGTTTCCCCATTAACTGGCTTATTCCTTATAGACATTATAATTGAAAGAGGGGAATGTTACTTAAAAGGAAAACACAAGATAGATCCATTTATTTTCCCCTGATTTTCTATGCTTTCTTCTATGTAGTTTTCCCACTTTTTCTAGTGCTCAGGGATGAATGTGATTCCTACTCATTGATTAGTAATATTGCATATCACATGCCAGTTATTCAATTTGGTTCCTTTCCCTAAAAGCAATTTTTGCAAAGTCTGGCTTACAGTCAGGAGATCTTGAATAGAAAGTAAAGAAATATATGCTAGTGTTTTCTGAAGTGAGCAGGTGGTTCCTCTGTATAGGTGTTTGTGTGTGCATGTGTAAGTATGCATATTTGCTTGGGTGTGTTTGTATGCTGTCATATACTTCTAGGTAGGAAGGAAAAGATGACCAGCTGCACTTTGAATAGATCAATCTTCAGAAATTCAAAATTTAGGAAGAGGACAAATATAGAATAAAAAGAATCAAAGTGAATGAAATTTTGGGCATAACTGCTCCACCCCACCCCACCTCCACCCTGGATAACAGCTGACTTTCCTAACCAGCAGATGGGGTTTTGTTTAAACTCATACATACACGCAAAAAGAAACACTGTATTTCTCTTTTGCTTGGTTATTTGATGAGGATGTTTTCCCCTTATTTTAACAACATTTCTAAGTAAAATGATCCAGAAGAAAAGGATCCATGGGAGTTAAGAAAGCATAGAGATATACAATTTGAAAATTCAAATAAATTTCTCAGGTAAAAATTCGTATCTTGTTTGTGTAAAACTGGATTATTGGGTAGCAAGTTTTTGATGTCATTGAAACACTAACAAATGATCTAAAGAAATTGACATTTAATAGATGTATAATACACATGTGTAACGTGTACATGTTCACTCGCATGCATAGGTATACATATTATATATATATATATATAATATATATTTCATACTGAAAGCTAGGTAATGGCTATAGCTGAATCTAAAACACAATTTTGAAGGCAAAATTGATTAATTAATCCCACTCCTCCCCAACCATTTCGTATATTCCCCTTTACTATTCCTCTTGCAGTTAGTTGCCTGGTAACATGGTGATTATTAAGCATTATCATAGAGTATTGACTTGGAAGGCACAGTCACTTTACTTTTAGGGCATGACTTTCTGTGACACTGAATAACTATTCTCTTTCTGGATCTCAGAATCAGTAGAAAGGGACATATCTATGACTATAAACATAAGTAATGAGAGCTAAATGACTTTTATTGTAAGAGGAACTGTGTGATGCTACTCATTTGTCTCGAATAAATATGAATGTCTTGCAGAGACAATAAATGTTTATTGAATTCAATTGAGTGACAATTTTACTTATCCAATATAGGTTTCCGTAGTGAACATTTTGGGGATTTGTAGGTTCCCGCCTTCCCAGAATTTAAAATCTATGGTGGGAGACAGCACTAGTCAAGATATTGCAGTAATGCAATGAACATATTGGAGATAAGCCTATAAACACATTGGTATATTGGTCACATTTGATATATAAATCACATATTTATGCCATTGCCAAATGCCAGATTAAGTCTGTGGTAAATGACTTAATCAATTTCCTATTTGCTTTTTAAAATATTGAATGTTAATAATTTGGTCATTTATGTAAGAACTAATCATATCACAATTACTTTTTTTCCACTTCAATAGATTTGTGATATCAAAGCAAGAGCTGGCTCTTTCCAACAAAACAGATTGCAATCAAGCCGTCCATGTCTTTATCTCTCTTTAAAAATCTCATTCATGTCCTTTAAATCTTAAACTGAATATCTATCCAATGTGCTTAAAAACTTTCTTCAAGTCTTTAAACATTTTGTGGACACCATCACAACACTCTAGTCCCTTACACAGACAGTTATGACTTTACAGAGATTTCTATTACACAAATTAGATTTTATGTAAAGAATTCTGTATTTAAAAAAAAAAAACAAAACAAAGAAGCCAAAACCTGTACTTTACTATACATTACCACTCTCACTCTCTCTTTACTTCTGCCTCTCAGCTTGGCTCCATAGTCTCCCATGATGCCCTCCCAACAGAAAAGCCCTACAACCTTAAAAACCCTCCAAATGAAAGCCTGGAAGCAGAAGAAAGAGAGACCACCAATGCTGCTAGATTGCTTGAGACCTATAGTGTCCAAAGAATAGACCTTACCTAGCTCTATCCACCAGCCCTTGTGTCTGCCCCCTGGTGTGTCTTTCTTCAGTCTGTCCCTGCTCACAGGTGTCTGTGTCCCTGTGTGGCTCCCACATGCCTGCCCCACGTGTTCTTTCTCTCCATTCACCACTGTGGCTAGCCAGGGCCCTCTAGTATTCCTCCTCCTTCTTCAGCTTTTCTGTTCCTGGCACCTATGGGTCCTTGAACCATGTGCCAGGTGGGGGTTGGACTCCTTCCTTCCCCCCCCTTCCCATGTCTGTAGACAAATTTACATTAAATGGCTTTCCATAGAGGTCTGCAGAACAGTGTACTTGTAAAGTGAGAACTGTATCTCACTCTTATCATATAATTGGCCTACTTCTTTTTCTAATAATGTTTCTTGGTTCATATTTTCATGCCACTGCTTGCACACAAATTCACTGTTGGTAATATGCTTCAACCTGTTGTCAAATTTTACTGTTTTTAGCTTCACAACATCTCTCTTAAAGAGTACATTCCCTTCATTCACACAATCACCACCCTAGTATAGACTCTCATCAACTCTTTTCCTGGACCAATAGATATCTTCTAATTGATCTCCTTTACTCAAGTATTTTCCCAGTTCAATCCATCTAATCATCAGTTATCAAAGTGACTTTCTCAAAGTGCAGATCCGACCTTACCATCCTTTTATTAAACAAGTTCCAGTGATTCTCTGTTATCTCTAGGATCACATAGAAAATTTTATGGCATTTAAAGCCTTAAACAAATTGGCCCCTTCTTACCACTCCAATCATTTTATGCTTTATTCCCCTCCACATATTATATAAACCCTCTATTCCAGGTTGCAAGGTAGCTTGATAGATAGATCACTGGGTTTAGAATCAGGAAGACGCATCTTCGTGAATTCAAATCCAGTCTCAGACACTTACCAGTTGTGTGATCCTGGGAAAGTCATTTAACCCTGTTTACTTCAGTTTCCTCATCTGTAAATTGAGCTGGAGAAGCAAGTGGCAAACCACTCCAACATATTTGCCAAGAAAATCCCCAAATGGGATTATTAATAGTTGGATATGATAGAACAATAACAACATGTTAGTCTACTTTACCTTCCTCGCATACAACACTCCATATCCAGATGCTGGCTTTTTGACATGCCTAAAATGTTCTTCTTGCTCATTTCTTCCTAGTTTTTCTGGCTCCCTTCAAGATAGCTCAAATCTTGCCTTTAGACGGAGGCCTTTTGGGTTTTCCCTCTCCTTTCCTCCTCTTTTCGCAGTTATAAGTGCTTATACTAAAATTTTAAGAATTAATCTGAGAGCTGGCTTTAGGACACCCCTGCATTGGTCCCACTCCATTTTGGTTTTAGTATCTTTTGTTTGAATCAGATACTCAAAACTGTGAGTGAATAGGGCTTGTAAACCTCTCTGAATTGCTTAGAACAATTGTGACTGAATTCAGAACTTTTCATGTAAAATAAACTCCCCAAAAGGTGACTCTACACATGGATATCATCAGATGTTCAATATTGAAATCAGATTGATTATATACTTTGCAGCCAAAAATGGAGGAGTGTTATACAGTCAGTTAAAACAAAAACTGGAAATGATTTTGGCTCAGATCATGAGTTTCTTATCACAAAATTCAGATTTAAATTGAGGAAAATAGGGAAAACCATCAGACTGTATAAGTATCATCTAAATATAATCTATTATGAATATAAAACAGAAGTCATGAATAGATTTAAGGGATTAGATCTGGTAGCTAGTGTGCCTAAAGAGCTATCAACAGAGGTTTGCATACAGGATACAGCAACAAAAGAAAAATAACATTCCAAAGAAAAAGAAGAGCAAGAAAGCAAAATGTCTGTCTGATGAGGCTTTTTACAAATAGCTGAGGAAAAAAAGGAAGCAAGTTTCCAGAGAACAGTGAGGAAAGAGAAGAAGGTTTTCTTACATGGATGATGCAAAGAAATAAAAGAAAATAATAGAATGAGAAAGATAAGCTACAGTTTTAAGAAAAGTAGAGATATCAAGGGAATATTTCATGCAAAAATGGGAATCATAAAAGAAAAATTATGGTGGGGACTCAAAAGAAATAGAAGAGATTAAGGAAAGGGGGAAGAATATACAGAATTATTATATAAGAAAACATTAACATCACTGATAATCATAATGGTATGGTTACTGATGTAGAGCCAGACATCCTGGAGAATGAAGTCAAGTGGGCCTTAGGAAGCCAACATTTGCTGAATTTGCAAGGGTATTCCAGAAAAATATCTGCTTCTGTTTCACTGATTACACTAAAGGCTTTATGTGGATTACAACAAAATGGGGCAAATTCTCGATGAGATGGAAGGACTAGATCATTTTATTTGTTTCTTTTCTTTCTTTTTTTTGGTGAGGCATTTGGGGTTTAGTGACTTGCCCAAGGTCACACAGCTAGTAAGTCTTAAGTGTCTGAAGCCAGATTTGAATTTGGGTCCTCCTGAATCCAGGGCCCGTGCTCTATCTACTGCTCCATCTAGTTGCCCCCATTTTATTTGTTTCTAAGGAACTTGTATGCAGGCCAAGAAGCAAGAGAACCAAACATGGAACAACTGATTGGTTTAAGATCTGAAAAGGAGTAGACAAGGGTATATAGTGTTGCTTTATTTATTTAACTTATTTGTAAAGCACATCATGAGAAATGCCGGGCTGTATGAATCAAAAGCTGGAATTAAAGTTACTTGAAGATATATCAACAATCTCTGATATGCAGATGATACTACTCTTATGTCAGAAAGTAAAGAATTAAGAAGCCTCTTGACGAGGGTGAAAGAGGAGAGTGTAAAAGATGACTTGAAGTTTAACATCACAAAAACTAAGATCTGGACCCATCACTTTTTTTTTTTTTTTTGGCAAATAGAGGGAGAAGATGAAAGCAGTATTAAATTTGACATTTTTGGACCCCAGGATCACTGAAGACAATTACTGTACTCATGAAATTAAAAGACATTTGCTCGGGGCAGCTAGGTGGTGCAGTGGATAGAGCACCAGCCCCGGATTCAGGAGGACCTGAGTTCAAATCTGGCCTCAGACACTTAACACTTACTTACTAGCTGTGTGACCCTTGGCGAGTTGCTTAACCCCAATTGCCCAGCAAAAAAAAAAATAAAGACATTTGCTTCTTGGAAGGAAAGCTATGGCAAACCTGGAAAGAATATTAAAAAGCAGTGACATAGTTTCACCAACAAAAGTCTATATAGCCAAAGCAAGGGTTTTTCCAGTCGCTATATATGGCTGTGAGAGTTAGGTTATAAGGAAAGCTGAGTACTACCACAGAACCAATGTTTTTGAATTGTGTTCCTGGAGAAGACTTTTGAGAGTTCATTGGACAGAAAGGAGATCAAATCAGTCAATACTTAAAGAAATTAATTCAGACTATTCACTGGAAGGTCAAATACTGAAGCTGATGCAAAGACAAGAGTCAGTAGAAAAGACCCTGATGTTGGGAAAGATTAAAAGCAAAATGAAAAGGAGACATCATAGGATGATATAGATAAACAGTGTCATGTAAGCAACAAAAAGGATCTTGGACAGATTTTGGGAGATTGTGGAGGATAGAATGGCCTGGCACGGGTCACAGAAAGCTGTACACGACTGAAGAACAACAACAAATGCCAAAGAAGAGAGAAACAAGTTTAACTTTGGGGCCATTATATTCCCTCCTTTGCTTAAAGTGAGTTACATATAACAGGGTGTTACATAAATACCATCTATTATAACCTGTTTGTAGATTATTAATATCTCTTCATGTTTCTAAATAGATTAGATTATTAAAAATGGATCCATTAGATAGATACATTTATCTCATATTAAGTACTTAACTATTCAAAGCATGTTTTTTCCACCTTTATGTGTGTGTACACACACACTCAAGGCATATATATGTGTGTATATATACAAATATATGCATACATATGTGTATGTATATATGTATGTATGTGTATTCACACACATATATACATATAAACACATACATATATATGTGTGTATATATATAAACACATCACACCAAAGTTTCTATATAGAGAGATTTTATGACCAGATTCAAACAGAGTCTTCATAAAAGCACAGAATCACAGAATTTGAAAGCTGGAAGCGTTATATTAGTAGGCTTCTTGTTCAGCTTGCATTTCCTAAGGCAGTACCTCTCTAATTTTTAGTTTTCTCTCTGAGATATGTTCTATATTTGCTTTTTTAAAAATCAAATTCCATCTATTGTTTCTGTTTTTTGTTCTCTTTGATAAAATATTTAGAGTCTATTCTCTATTTTACTTGACAGATTTTCAAATACTTGAAGATGGATATCATTTCCTCCTAAGACTCTTCCAGTTAAACACCAAAGGTTCTTTCAACTGATCATCATACACAATGGACTCAAGGTCTCTTACCATCTTAGTTGTCCTCCTTTGGATATTCTCCATATTAAAAATGTCCATTTTGGATAATGTTGCCCAGAACTAAACTCAATACTCTAGAAGTGATCAGAGTCCGGCAGAGTACATCTATATCTGGAAACTGGAAAGCTGGAATAACTCCATTACATCTCTCTCTCTCTCTCTCTCCCAATGTCCTGTCAGCCCTTTTCCTTTTATTTTACTGGCACATCACATTCCTGACAACATATCCTATTGTGTTTGAAGCACACTAAAACCCTTTAGAGTAGAGAAGCTGTTATCTTATCATGTCTTCCCTAATTTTTTCCTAGGTGTAAGACATTTTGAATCCTAGTGTAAGGTTTTCATTCCTAAAATTCATCTTATTAGGCTCAGACTAATTTTCTAGCCTGTCAAGATATTTTGCATCTCTACTCTGCCATCCAGTATGTTAGCTATCCCTCTCAGCTTAGTGTCATATGAAAATTTTATGAGCATGCCCTTTATTCTTTTATCTAAGTCATTGAGAAAAGTGTCAAACAGCACAGGACAGAGCCTGGGGCACTTTTCTGGAGACCTCCTGCCAAGCTGACATTGAAGTTGAACTATTAACTACTGATCTGAGACCAGTCATTCAACTACTTCTAAATCCATGTGATTGTATTATCATTTAACCCACTTCTTTTCATCTTCCCAAGAATAGTATGATGCACTTTAGTGATTTGCTAAAATCTAGGTGTATATATATATTCATGGTCTTTCCTTCATTTACTATTTTAGTAATTAAATCAAGAAAGGGTATGTGTCTGGCATGTCCTAGTTGATGAAGCTCCATTTGATCTTTTTAGTCACTCCTTCCATAATCCATTCTAGAATTTTATTTGTAGTCAAAGTCAAGCTAAGTGGCCTATAGTCTGCAGAGTTCAGTACTCTTACCTTTTTGAAAGTTGAGATATTTATTCTTTTCTGATCTTATAGCACCTCTCACATTTCCAGTGGTCTTTCAGATATTACTGACAATGGCTAGGCAATCACTTCTGCTAGTTCTTTCAGTACTTGTGAATATCGTTCATTTGGCCAGGTGATTTGAGTAGATAAAAGGCAACTATTTACTCTCTTTGTCATCCCCAGTGCAAAGATCATTTTCCTTGTCAGAGGAAACAGAAGCAAGCAAAGAATCGAGCAGCTCTGCCTTCTCTCTGTTGTTGGTAACTGTCCCATTCACCCCAAGAAGGGGTACTATTACATCCTTAATTTTCTTCTTTCTCTTTTTAAAAAAAAATTTTTTTTGGTGAAGCAATTGGGGTTAAGTGACTTGCACAAGGTCACAAAGCTAATAATTGTTAAGTGTTTGAGGTCAGATTTGAACTCAGGTCCTCCTGAATCCAGGGCCGGTGCCCTGAGCACCTAGCTGTCCCCTTCTTTCTCTTAATATAGCTAAATCCCCTTTTTTGGTTGTCCTTAGATTTTCTTACCAGTCTCAACTCATTCTGGGGTTTCGCATGCCTTACATAATTTTTCTTTTTTTTTTTTTTTTCGGAGTAATGAGGGCTAGGTGACTTGTCCAGGGTCATACAGCTAGTAAGTGTCAAATATCTGTGGTGAGATTTGAACTCAAGACCTCCTGAATGCAGGGCTGGTGCTTTATTCACTGTGCCACCTAGCTGTCCTACCTTACATAATTTTTTAAGATCATGCCATGCTTTTATTTTCATGTTCTATTAGCTGCTCGTGATTCTGTTTTCTTCACATTAAAAAAAATAAAAAACAACAACTAAGTCTCCTTGGAATCTGAGGATAGATTCACAGAAGCATATTGTGGTAAAAAATATGAAAGGTTTTTAACAGTTGGTTAGGATAACTGAAAGATGCCAGTTTTTGAAGGACCACCCTTTTGGGGAGGAGACCAACAGTCTGCCTGCTGTGCACGTCAGACTGCCTGCTATGCACTCGACTTCCGGGGTGGAGAGAACGGAAGTGGAGCTTTTTCCGGCTCGGCGGGGTGCCTGACTGCGCGCACCAACGGTCTCCCTCTCTCCAAAGGTGGCCTTTTTGGTTTGGGTGAGTTTTTATAAGGAATATAGAGTAAGCTTAGACTTAAGATGATTTGTATTGTGTTTCTACTTTCCTATCCTAATCAACATCACCTTGTGACTACCATAACAATAAAAGGTCTATCTAGAAAACCAAAAGCTTCTTCCATTTACTAGTCTGGGAGATAAATTAAGGGAAAGGTTAAGTAGGGGAGATTTATGATCTAATATCCAATTTTTAATCTCGCAATATGTATTGCCATTATGGGGTATACAGGCATGCTAACCATGCATCTTCTCAGAACACTTGAGAATCTTATTGAGTAGACTGCAACAAATCAGTCCATCTGGTCCCACCTTCGGTATTTTTTCTTAGTTAAGTGTTCAGTCAGGATTGTCCCCATGGATGGCCTATGGGATATTACACTAGAGACAGTAGGTGATGAGATGTAGTGGATTATGCAACATTTGTGTTTGATTTGTTAGAATGCCAACTTGTAATGTTTTAGTCTTTTCAACTCTTGAACCTTAATATTGACTTGCAAAACTTTAATAATTTAGCATCTGGGCTTTCCCTTCACATGTGACATCCCAGGGTCAAGCCATTCTTTCAGTTAGGACACATTTCAAATCATACTTTGTGAGCCCCAACAGTGAGTTTACTTTTATCAGACCATCAGAGGGCAAATTCATTTGAAATAAAAGACATTTAATCAAATAGCACAGTAAAGAAAGGGAACAAAATGGTTCTTCTCATGCCCCTGGATTACATTCTGCCAGAGGTTACTGTTAGAAACAGGTAAACTGAGGCACGACTCCCTGTCTGGTACAAAGAAGGAAGGCCATTTTATTATGATCTTGCAAGAAAGGGCACACACTCTAGGAGAGTGGCCCACTTTGGCACAGCAAACTTCCCTTTTTATCCTAGATTTAACCAAACTCCCTTCCCCATCCGAGTTCACTTTCTTTTTGTTTGTTTGCTGGGGAATGAGGGTTAGGTGAGTTGCCCAGGATCACAAGGCTAATAAGTGTAAAGTATCTGAGGCCGGATTTGAACACAGGTCTTCCTGAATCCAGGGCTGGTGCTTTATCCACTGCACCACCTAGCTGTTCCCAGGTTCACATTCTTCATGACACTTCTAAACATGGAGGACCCTCCACCCCCAAGATGTGGCATCACTGCTGCCCCCACCCCATGGGACAACCAGATCCTGAGATTTTATGATTCTTTTTAACTTCGGAAAACCTCTGCTAAGTCAGTAGGGAAAGGAAGGAAAATTTTGGGGAAGGGAGGGATAAGCCTCTAGGACTTGAATAAAGCAGTCTGTTTTTATCTGAGAAGAGCACCTCTACTGGTTAACTGTTAACTCAGCAGGAAAAGGAAGGAATGGTGAAGATGGGGAAGAAGAAGCCCCCCAGCCTTGAATAATGTATCCTACCTACTGAGGAAGACATATTATTCCCCTAGTTACTATAACATTAATGGGGAAGAACGAAAAACCATAGAACATGGATAATTAGAGAATCCACACATAGAGCAAACATGTAGAGAACAAATGAAACATTCATGAATACATGTGACTAGTACATGCATATATAAGACATACACAAAAGGACAAATACCAATAAGGAAAATATATAGCCAGGGTAACTCATATCTACAATTCTACAACTGTAAACTGATATTTTTGTTAGGCTGCTCTTTACTGGATATTGCCTTCCACTATGCTTCATATCATCTCTGCTGGGTGTTGTCCATCATCTAATAACTGTTGGACATCCTTGCTGGTCTTTTTAGTCACTGAGTCTTCTGCTGTTCTATGCTGGTTGGGAGCAATAGAAATTTGTTTCGTGATGAAGGCAGACTGATGCTGCTTTAGAATATAGCTAAAGTTAGGAGTCATTGCTTCTAAGAAAATAAATAAAAACCAGGAGAGTGTTCCTAAATTAAAATTAAGCCTCTTTCTTGACTCCTTTATCCGGTGTTAATTTGAGATCTTTGGTCCTAGTCAACTGATTTGTGAGTAAATTCTTGGTATTTATCATTAAATCCATGAGTATGTGTTGGTGTAACTAAAACTAATTTTTGTGACATTTCTACTCTCTCTCCCTGCTCCCCCATACCCTTATGACTATGTGGAGTCTGAGGAACTGAGGCTCACCTCCTTCCCAAGAGATTTTTAATTGGTGTCCAATGAAGCTAGGGCCTAGGACAAAAGGTAGATGAAGCAATCAAGCCCAATGTCATCTATTTATTGGACCATATTCTTTCTTTTATTATGCGTATCTCCTAAAAACATAACTCCTGACTTTTGAGGCAATGTTATGGCTAGGACAAAAGCTCACTTTTCTTGTAAAGGAATACTACTTAGGAATAGCCAAACCTAAAGACTTATCTCAGTCCTCATTCTTGACCTCCCTGCAGCATCTGACACCATTGACCACCCTCTCATCTTTTGTATTCTTTCCTCTTTAGTATTTTATGTTCTGTATTGCTTTTTCTCTTATCTGTGTAACTATTCTTTCTCAGACTCCTTCACTTACCCATCATCCATATCACATCCACTAACTGTTCATGTATCAAATTCTCTGTCCTGGGTGCCTTCTTTTTCTCATTACTGTGCAGATGAACTCTAGATCTGTATTTCTAGCCCTGGTCTCACTCCTGAGCTCTAGTCCTTCACAACAAGCTACTTATTGGACATCTTACACTGGGTGTTCCATAGGCATCTCAAATTCAACATGTACAAAACAGAACTCATTATCTTTCCCTCGGAATCCTATCTTCTATACTTCCTCATTATTTTCCAGCCTATAATAATTTTTTAGTCTCCCAGATTTACAACCTAAGTGTTATCCTTGACCCCTTCCTGTCATTTATTCTACATATGCAATGAGTTGTCTTATCTTACAATTTCTCCCTAACGTCTCTCACATAAGTTCTTCTCTCTCACCACATTTCCCATAAATCCATCATGATAGTTCAGACCCTCATCATGTCTCACCTGAGATATTGGAATAATCTCCTCCATGGTATCCCTATCTTAAATCTCTCTCCTCCTTTGTTCATTCTTCACACAGATACTAAAGTAAATTTCTTAAAGTGAAGATCTGACTGTGCCATCCTCCTGAGATTCAATATACTCCAGTGGCTCCCTATTACCTCTAGGATCAAACATTAAATCCCTCTGGTATTTAAATATTTTAACAATGTGGCGGGTTTTTTACCTTTCCAGTTTTCTTATACATTACTTTCCTCTATGTGCTCTGCAAACCAGAACTAGATTACTTGTTACTGCTCACCCAAGACACCATCCTCTGTTTCTGTGCCTTTACACTCATTGATTTTCTTCCATGTCTGGAATGTATTCCCTTTTCACTGCTATTTCTCAGAATCTCTTTTTCCTTTAAGACTCAGTTCAAGTATCACCTCCTACATACAATTTTTTTCCTTATCTTCGCCCCCACCTTCTAGGTGCTAGGAACCCCAGAATTCAGTATAGTGCCTGGCATACGTTAGGGTATTTAATAAATGCATGTTGAGAAATTGATTGCAGAAAGCAAAGGATTCCTGGACTTTCCCTCCTTATCCCCATAGCTGGTGCCTTCCCTCTGAGACTATCTTCCATATACATTATGTTGCATGTTCAAAATTGTGTTTGTGTTTTCTCCCCCTTTAGAATGTGAGCTTCTTGGGGACATCTAGGTGGTACAGTGGATAAAGCACTGGCCCTGGATTCCGGAATACCTGAGTTCCAATACAGCCTCAGACACTTGACACTTACTAGTGTGACCTTGGGCAAGTCACTTAATCCTTATTGCCCTGCAAAAAAAAAGGCAGCATCTTGAGGGTAAGGACCATCTGCCTTTCTTTTCCTCAGTGCTTAGCACAGTGCCTGGCACATGGAAAGAGACTAATAAATGCTTAAACTGACTAGATTTTTATTCCTCCTCAATGATAAACTAATACTTTATTTCTCAACTTATTTTCCAACTCATAATAAAGAAAAAAACATATTTTAAAAAATAGTGGTTCTTGTTCTGAGATCTTGTGAAATCTCCATTGTATTAGGCTCTGGTTGATAGAAACATTGATAAAAAAGGAGACTTGAGTTCATATAGGTGGAATACAGACATACTGCAGTGTAAAGCCTCTTGTGGGGAAGAAAGACAGGTTAAGGACCCAACTATTTTCAGATATACTTTCCAACTTAAATCATGCAAATTAGCAAAAGCTTTCCTTTGGACAATTTTTTTATTAGTGCCAAAACTCCTTCTTTCCTTAGTGGGATATTTATCAAACTTTGGTACTACTTCACATTGTCCCTGTGTGTATATGTGCTCCAAAAAAGTACCTGGAGCATTCTTGGCTTAACAGAGCTCCCTTAAAGAAAGTCACCAAGGCATAGTTGGAGTTTTTAAAGCATAAAATGGAAGGTATTTTCTGCTGTTTCTGGAGTTTTTATTGTCTGGAAATAACAGTGAATGGGCACTGAGTGACACTGGACCCAATTCTTGGGTTCCATCCTCCCTCAGATTAACTGAGAAAAGGTTCATGAGAAATACATGAATTGTTAGTTTCCACAATACTTTTCTTTTTCTATTTGACTACGTGCCCCTTTAGTTCAATTATTTGGTTTATTGCTTCTGTGCATGAAAACAGAAAACCAATCCAAATCAGTCAGATGAAAAAAAAAATGCAGGATGTTCTCACAGAGACTGTGAATTAACTGACCACTTTTTCTATCATATGTTATCCCAGGGGGATATTAAGGTATACAGAGAGAAGACAGGAATTTGGCAAGGAAAGGTGTCTCTGTTGGATGGATGAATAGCTAGATATGTATGTATATATATAGATAGATATATTGATTGATAGGTCACCTTTCCTAGTTTGAAGAAAATTACCATTTAAGATCACAATGGCAATTAACTCAGAACATATAGGTAGAATTTGTATCTGTCTGGATCAACAAATTGTCTCTCCAGGATAATAATTGTATAGTCTTTGATCTGGCTGTGAAGATAAACTCATGCGTGTGTCCCTGGACCAGATCCTGGAGAGAGAGGCTTCGATTTCTTGTCATTTTTCTATGCCTGATGATCCTCTGGTGTGGAGGACACTTTCATAGCAGATGAGCATGTGGCTAGCAGTGTGGGTGGATGGACTGTGGTGGTTAAGAAGATCATTTGAGCTTAGGGATCTTGGAAGTGCCAAGAATATGACAGGATGACAGATAGTGAGGGAAGAAGCCAAGGCTGTTAGGGGTGGCCTCCATTCCGTCCATGGTTGACAGCCAAGGACAATTTGTGGTTGATGTCACATGCCAACTCACACTGCACATATGCATGTTTTCTCCAAAAAATTGGATTAGGTATAATTGTCTTAACAGGGCTCAGTAAAAAGATATGAAGGTGCATTTTAAAACAAATATCAAATAAAGGTGATTAATAGAGCTCTTTATTGAATGCAAAGAATATGGATTTAGTATACAGTCAACTTTTCAATTAATATCACTAAGACTTTATTGAGTTGCTTACATTTTTAAGTTACTATGGCAGGGCATAAATCCATCTTATATATATATATATATATATATATATAAATCCATCATATACATATATATATATATATATATATATATATATATATATATATAAGTTCCTTCTATGTACTAGGCACTGCATTAGTCACTATAGATACAAATGAAAGAACTGGACCTGTTTTTAAGAAGCTTACATTCTTCTGGGAGAGGAAACATATGTACATATAAGCATATACAATAGATGTTTGATCATACATGGGGTATATGAAAGAAGTATAAGCTATTATTCTCGAGAAATGTTCAATCCATTAGCAGAAGATTAATTGCCTTAAGAATTATATCGTGATTTTCTCCCTAATACTTTTCAAACTATAAATGGTCTATTAGCTGCAAATCTCTGTATATATGCATGAAAGTAAATTTGTTCTCATGCTTTTGCCTGAATATTTTTGGGTCTCTTACTGCATTCCAAAGTTAAATGCCACATTTTGGATTATTCATGGGCTAGATTGTCTTTCCCTCTTCTCTTAGGGTTGTTTGTTGGGCAGCTAGGTGGCACAGTGCCCTGACTGGCCCTGAAGTTGGTAGGACCTGAGTTCAAACCTCACTTCAGACACTGACTGGCTGTGTGACCCTGGGTAAGTCACTTAAACCCAATTGCTTTAAACATCTGGGGCCATCTCCAGTCATCCTGATATATATATATATATATATATATATATATATATATATATATATATATATATATATATATATATTGGTGTACAACACATCAACTTGGTATGAGTTAAGAAAGGCAGTAGAGAGAACAATTGTGAGAATAAAGGAAAGAGATATGGGAAATAGAGAACAGAAGAATAGGAAAGAAGGAGGGAGGAAGAAAGGAAGGAAAGAAAAAGGAAAAGAAAGGGAGAAAAGAGGGAGGAAGTAAGGAAGAAAGGGAAGAAGTAAAGAAGGATGAAATAATGTTCCTTTTTAGGGGAAATGAATCATTTTGTGTCTATATATAACTACATGGTAAAAATAATTATTTCAGTGATTCTTTTTCTATGATTCAGAGTACTTTGTGGCTAACTCTTAGATAATCAGGAAATATCATGAACTAGGTTTAGAAACAAATAGCAAGAATTTGGAGAGAGTAAAAAGAAAGATTGTTATTTTTGAAGGAAAACACCATTTGGCTCATGGATAAAGTCCCCCAAATCAAGAGAAAACCTATTGATACATTTGGAGATGATTGTTTACTATGGAAATAGTTAATGAGATAACCCACTAATATATCTTCTATCTTCCAGTAAGTCATTAGATGCTTAAGTGAAGTTGCTCATGCCAGTTTTCCTTTTCATTAAATATTCATATTTACTAATGGAAATTGTTCTGACAAATTGGGCAAATTGAGAAAGTTATAAATTTATGTCACAAAAAGAGGAGTTTTGGAATTCCCAGTGAGCCATGCTAATGTTTAAATCATTAACACTTCATCGATTTTATAATTAAAAAGCTAGAAAGTAAATATAGCATGTGTTTTAAATGCTATAATAGTTGTTTATCTTGAAGCTGAGAACACAGCCTTTTTTATTGCTGATATCTATTAGCTGCTAAATATGCTTATTGCCATTGTGTCAAATCATATTCTTTCCATTCTCTGGGGGGCAAATCTCCTGAAGTGGATTGCTTAGAGGCATATCAGGGAAAAAGCAGTATTTTGGGAGTCATAGTTTTGTCATTGACTTTCTGTGGAATTTCAAGACATTAGGTTCAATTCAATTTGATTTGCTTCGACAAGCATTTATTAAGTGGCTACTATGTTCAAAACACTATGTTAGGCACTGGGCAAGTAATGATGTCTGCTTCCTCATTTTTAATACAAGAAGGTTGATCTTAATGTTCTTTCCAGCTTTTTAGGAGCCAATCTGGCAAACTCAAATTGTGGGTCTACTCACAATCATTTCTTCTACTTTCCAAGGTCAGATATTCTCCTGTGTCTGCTTCTCATCTCTTTCTGGCATCCCCCTTTCCAAAGTGGAAATTGTTGGGAACTCAGAACTATATCATTCAGATATGGCACCTGTTTGAGTCTATTAATTATTCTTCAAATGTGGACAGCATTAGGACCCAGCACACACATAATCTTGCCAGCAGACAACGTATAATGGGGAAAACTGCACAACTTTCTTTGCAAATATTTCCTTTGCCCCTATCATTATATATGTGGGGTTTTACTTATCTGTGTACATGTCATATTCACAAAAAACCCTCTTTCTTGACTACACCCTCTCCTGATCCTGGAATGAGAGAGGCTTAGCTTCCAGGAGAAGAGAGATGATAGATAACACTGTTCCTTGTACTGGTCAGATCAAATCTTGTATATTCTGTTTCATTCTGGATGTCACTGTTTATCAAATGCATTGATAAACTGGAAGTAAGCCAGCAGAGGGGAGACATGAAGGTCAAGGAGTCCATGTAATATAAGGGCTGAATGAAGGAACTAGGGCTGTTTAGCCTAAAGAAGAGAATTTGCAGGGGGAATCAATCAATCAATCAATAGTCCAAAAGTACCTCATAAATGCTAGGTACAAAATATAAGTACTTGGGATATAAAACAGAAGCAAAACAGTCCTTGTGCTCAAGGAGCTTACATTCTAGATGGACAGACAGCATACATGTATAGAGATATAGACAAAATGAATAAAAGTTAATTATGGTTAGGGGGAGGTGGATGGAAAACAGAAGCATCTGGGTCAATAAAAAAAAAGTCTCATGAAGAAGGTGACACTTGAGTTGAATCTTGAAGGAATCCAGGGATTCCTATAGGCAAGGGAGTATATTTCAGGGATGGAAGATAGCCATTGAACAGGCATAGCAATGAGAGGTTTAGAATCATGTTTGAGAAATCATAGCATGCATGAAGAAGAAGAATGTGTAATAAGACTAGAAAGATAAGAAGGACCCAGATTGTGAAGAGCTTTAAATGCCAAAGGAATTAACGTTTGATCTTAGAATAAATGCAGAATCACGAATGTTTGCTGAGCAGGGGAAGGGGCATGGTCTTTAAGAAGGACCTGCACTTTAAGAAAATTAATTGGGTGGTTGTCTGAAAGATGGTTTGGAGTGGGAATAGACTTGCGACACACAGATCAATTCAGAAGCTATCAAAATAGCATAGGCAAGAGGTGATAAATGCATAAACTACAGTAGAGGCTGATTCAGTGGAGAACAGAGGACTTACATAAAATATGCCATGGGGAGAGAAAAGGAAAGATTTGGCAACTCAGTGGATATGTGGGGTAAGTGATAGTAAGGATTCTAGGATTATATCCAAGTTGTGTTTTGGGAGTCATCTATATAAAAATGATAATTAGACCTATTGCTATTGCTGTGGCCACTGAGAAACACTGTCAAGAGAGAAGATTATAAAGACCCAGAATAGAGAGTTACACCTAAAGTTAGGGGGAATACAATGGATGATGATAAAGCAAAGTAGACTGAGGAGCTGTCAGACATATAGCAGGAGAACCAAGAGAACAGTGTCATACAAATTGAGAAAGAAGAGAATATCCACAATGAGTGGGTGGTCAACAGTGTCAGATACTTCAGAGAGGTAAGGAAGGATAATGATTGAGAAAAGATCATTAGCTTTGGCATTTAAGAGATGACTAATCACTTTGGAGAACAGTTTAATTTGAGTAATGAGGTGGGAAGCAAATTACAAGGAGTGAGAAGTAACTGGGGGCCTGAGATGAGCAGAGAAGGAAAAGAGGAGATGGAGAAAATGACCTTGGTTTTCAGTAAAATGTGAGGTAAGGTCCTTAGCTGAAAGGGAAGAGGGAGGGAGTAGTGTGGGAAATGTGAAGAAATAAAAGGTTTGTGACAGCTGATTTAGGGAAGGAAATAGTGAAGAATAAAAGGATTGCCATGTTGCAGTGAAATTCCAGTTAAGATTAGGTAACAAAAATTTGTACTGAACCTACTCATCGTTGTATGACTTTTTCCAGCTCTGTTCAACAGTACAAAAATAGATATCATGGGGAAGGGAATAGGATGGAGGGAAACAGTTAACAACAGTTACTGTGAAAAAGAGAAAAGGAACAAAATTGTACAAAAATATAGCAACTCTTTGTAGTGGCTAAGAATTGGAAATTGAAGGAATGTCCATCAATTGGGGAATGACTGAAAAAGCTGCGGTATATGATTGTATTGGAATATTATTGCGATATAAGAAAGGACAAGCAGGATGATTTCAGAAAAACCTGGAAAGACTCATATGAACTGATGTATAGTGAAGTGAGCAGAAGCAGAACATTGTGCACAGTGACAGCATTATAACTCTATGAGCAATTGTGAACGACTTAACTACTCTCAGGAAGGCAATGATCCAAGAAAATCCCAAGGGACTAGTGATGAAGCATGCTGTCCACCTCCAGAGAAAGAACTGATATTGATTCAACACAGACTGAAGCATGCTATTTTGCACTTTCTCTTTTTTTACTTGAGTCTTTTTATGTAAAATTACTAATATGGTAATGTTTCACATAATTGCACATGTATAACCTATAGTGATTGCTTGCAACCTTGGGGAGGGGGGAGGGTCGGG